>NC_092335.1:118124500-118756500 GCF_046630445.1 Rutidosis leptorrhynchoides | reverse complement strand
GTAGTATAATTATTATTATTAATAATTATCATTATCGTTAATATAATTACTAATATATTATTAATATTATTAGTATTAGTATTAATATTTAACATATATATTAAAATAATGAAATATCATTATTATTATTATTATTATTATTATTATTATTATTATTATTATTATTATTATTATTATTTATATTATTAGTATTATCACTTTTATTAAAAGTGATAAGATTATAAATATCATTATTATTAATACCACTTATTATTAACAATATTATTATTAATAATAGTATTATTAACATTTTATAATGATTATTATCATTATTATTAATTATAATTAAAATTATCATTTTTAGTAATATTGTCATATTTGTTGTAATCATAAAAGTCAACAATGGATGGCAAATTTTATTATTATTTTACCTATTGTACAGTAGAATTTTGTAGTATATATATAGGCACCATGTATGCCTGCAATCGATGCACATCTCTTAAGATATACACTTATCATATATCATATATTCTCTTTTCTTCTAAATATTTGTTAGTAGTCTATAGCCAAAATCAAGCCACTAAAATGGTAGTTATAAACTCCTAAAATTATAACACGTTATCAGCACGAAGTGTTCCGTATAATCAAGGTTTATCTAAGCAAGCACAAGTCACTAATCAAGGTAAGAAATTCTTTAACGATATCTTCTATTATTTATTAGTAAGGTAAATATTGTTATCATCATAAGTAAAATTATATTTCTGTAATCTAACTTTTATTAACTTCACTAACATTTATATTTATGTTATTTAAGTTATATATGGTCGGTTATACCGCCTGAATTATATTTCTGTAATCTAACTTTTATTAACTTCACTAACATTTATATTTATGTTATTTAAGTTATATATGGTCGGTTATACCGCCTGAATTATATTTCTGTAATCTAACTTTTATTAACTTCACTAACATTTATATTTATGTTATTTAACTTATATATGGTCGGTTATACCGCCTGAATTATATTTCTGTAATATAACTTTTATTAACTTCACTAACATTTATATTTATGTTATTTAAGTTATATATGGTCGGTTATACCGCCTAAATTATATTTATGTAATCTAACTCTTATTAACTTCACTAACATTTATATTTATGTTATCTAACATTTATGATTACTTATGCAATTAATCATTATTTATTTCATGCATACTAATGTTTATTCTTAAATTTATTATTTATGCATAATATGTTTATTCTCTTAATCTTCGTATTTATACTAAATGTATTTATACTAAATGTATTTATAGTAATCATATTTATACTAATAAAATTCTTTTATTAAAATTATTATTAATACAACGAGCACATAACAGTCGTTAACGTCAACTAACGACATTACAACGGTCATATATACATAACGGTTGTTAACGTCGACTGACGACGTTACAACGACTATATTTTTCAAATATAAAATAAACATCTCCGTTTTCACATTTTTACAAATCAATCTTCATTTTCTCATATTACCACTCTCAAAAAAAAAATTGTAAAGATGATTCACACAAGGATGATTTTTCCTATTGTATTGGTCATACTAACTATCATCTTCGTTGCTAATATACCACCGGGTGAACCTATATTCTATCATGCTCTTGTGGTTTTATCATTTGTAATCATGCCATTATTCTGTTGTTTGCTACTTATTAATTTAAAATGATTCTAATTTCATTTTATTATTTGTCTATGAATAGAAGTTGATTATGATTATGATTTATGTTGTTCATCTTTTGATAATAGAAAATGTCGAATTTGAAAAGGCTTAAATTTGCTCCTTTAGAATCAAGTGGGAACAACTACTTAATATGGGTTATGAATGTAGAAAAACATCTCGAATCAATCGGTATTTTAGAAACCCTGAATGAAAATAACAGTTGTTCTGAACAAGAGAAAGCAATAGCAAGTATTTTTCTTAGCAAACATATTGACGAGTCCTTATAATCTACATATTATATGATCGAAGATTCAAGTGTATTATGAAAAATACTCAAAGATAGATACGATATTAATTATCAAGAAATAACGGTGATCCATGAAAGAATAAAATTGTAGATGTTAGTAGACGCTCTTATAAGAATCCCGGAGATTCTTATTAATGATCTGGTAACGTGGATCATCAGTCTAGTATTTCTTGAATACATGAACATCTTGTTTAGCTCTACAAATAAGTCCCAAAAGAAAAGAAAACGACAGTGAATCTGTTGAAAAATCTTGATTAAATAAACCCTGAGCTACCTTGAGACTTGAATGGTTTGAATTTTCTAAGATGCCTAGTTTGTTATGTATCACTCATAAATAAATGGTTTTAGACCATAACGCATATGTTTTATTAAGTGTTATCTTTTATGTACTTCAGATTGTAACTTGTTTGCAGGTAATATAATTTGATTATCTTGCTAAAATATAACTCATTATTTTCTTATCTTATATGAAGTTTTTAGTATGAATCCTGCTGAAATACAACATCAGTTAAATGGAAAGACCTATGTATTGCAGATAGTGGTAACTTACACACTATGATCAAATCTAAGAAATATTTTATTGATTTAAATCAAATGAAGGAATTATAAATATTATATCAGGTCTTGCAAACTTGATATAAGGAACGAAAAAGGCAAAAATTCATATTACCTAATAGTACGAATTTTCTGATAAACAATGCTTTGTTTTCTCCCAAATCAAAGAGAAATTTGTTAAGTTTCTCTGATATATATCATAATGGATATGATTATCAGTCAATGATAACCGAAAATGAGAAATACCTATGTAGCACCGAAAAGCGCATATGATAAAAAGCGCATATGATGAAAAGCGCATATGATTAAAAGCGCAGCGCATATGATTAAAAGCGCATATGATGAAAAGTGCATATTATGAAAGCGCAACGCATATGATTAAAAGCGCATATGATAAAAAGCGCATATGATGAAAAGCGCATATGATGAAAAGCGCAGCGCATATGATTAAAAGCGCATATGATGAAAAGTGCATATGATTAAAAGCGCATATGATGAAAAGCACAGTGCATATGATTAAAAGCGCATATGATGAAAAGTGCATATGATGAAAAGCACAGCGCATATGATTAAAAGCGCATATGATGAAAAGCGCAGCGCATATGATGAAAAGCGCATATGGTGATTAATGAAAAAGCACATATGGTGATTAATGAAAAAGCACATATGGTGATTAATTAAAAGCACATATGGTGATTAATGAAAAGAATATTGAGAAAGAATCACCAATGTTTCTTGAAAGAATTCAAGGTTATATATATGGACCAATTCATCCATCATGCGGACCATTTTGATATTTCATAGTTCTAATAGACGCATCTAGCGGATGGTCTCATGTTTGTGTGTTATCAAGCCGTAATATGGCATTTGCAAAGTTTCTTGCACAAATTATTAAATTGGGAACACATTATTCTGATTACACCATTAAAAGGATGAGACTTGATAATGCTGGTGAGTTAACATCTCAAGCATTTAATGATTATTATATGTCTACATGGATTATTCTTGAACATCCAGTTGCTCATGTGCATACACAAAATTGGTTTAGCTGAATCAATAGATAAACGCTTGCAGCTAATAACTAGACAATTGGTAACGAGTACAAAACTCTCAATATTTATATGGGGACATGTAAATTTACATGATGCGACATCAATTCGCATTAAACCAAGTGCAAGTCATAAATATTCTCCGTTACCAACTTAATTTTGGTCGAGAGCCAAATATTTTTCATCTTAGAACATTTGGTTGTGGAGTGTATTTTTAATTGCACCACCACAACAAATGGTTCCTCAAAGAAGGATTGAAATATATGTTGGATATGAAACATTTTCAATCATAAGATATATTGAACCCATGACGGGTGATGTTTTTACAGCACGTTTTGCCGATTGTCATTTAAAAAAAAATCCCTATATTAGGGGGAGAAATGAAAAATAAAGAAAAAGATGCTTCATGATGTGAACATCAATTAAGGTATATAGAACTCACACAAAAGAATGCGAAATGAAAGTTCAAAAAATAATGCATATGCAAGAACTTGTAAATTAATTACTTTATGCATTTAAAGATACAAAAAGAGTAACTAAATCATATATAATAGTAGAAAATGCTCCAGCTCGAATTGAAATTCCAAAAGCTGGCAATAATGTCACTCATGAGTCTTTGTCACGTCTGAAACGTGGAAGACCAATTGGTTCCAAAGATAAAAATCCTCGAAAAGGAAAATCAGCTGATAATGAAGTAAAAGAAAGTGTTCAAGAAGAACCACAAATCAATATTCCTTCTGCAGAGGATATTGATAAATGTAAATACATAAATTGCAATCAATTATGCAATATTATGGAACCAAAATGAAATGAAAAATCTTGATGAGATATTTTCATATAATGACATCATGAATAAAGATGATGATCTGGAACCAAAATATGTCATTGAATATCAAAATAGACATGATTGAGCTCAATGGAAAGGAGCAATACGAGCTGAATTAGAATCGCTCAATAAAAGAAAAGTTTTCGGATCAATCGTTATCACTTTTAATGATGTGAAACGTATGAGATAAAAAATAAATTTTTATCCGAAAAAGAAATGAGAAAAATGAAGTTACTAGATAAAGCTAGACTTGTAACTCAAGATTTCTCTCAAAGACCATGAATGGATTATGAGGAAAACTTATTCTCCTGTTATGGATGCAATTATTTTTAGATACTTAATCAGCCTAACAGTTTCTAAAAAATTTAGAAATGCATCTCATGGATGTTATTACTACTTATTTAAATGAATTACTTGATAGTGATATACATGAATATCCATGAAGGGTTTAAGGTATCAGAAACATCTAATGCAAAACCCAAAGAAATGTATTCCATTGAATCACAAAGATTTTTATATGAGTTGATACAATAGTATAACTAATTAAATGATTACTTGATAAGAAAAAGGGTATACAAATAATCTTATTTGAACATGTGTTTTTATTAAGAAAACAATGTCCGGATATGTGATTGTAAGTTGTTTATGTCAATGATCATAACATCATATCAACAAATAAAGAGATATATGAAATCATTCAACTTTTAAAAAATTTAAATGAAAGATCTTGAAAAAAAAAAACCAAGTATTCCCTTAGATTGCAAATTGAGCATATGCCTAATGGTTTACTTGTACATCAAACAAACTTTACCAAAAAGATTTGAAAACATTTTTAAAGACAAAACTATTGGTTGATATATCACTCAATATTGACACTGATCCATTTCATCCCCGTGAAGATCATGAAGATCTTTACAGATCAGAAGTTCCATATCTTAGTGCAATTGGGTTATTATGTATTTTACAAATTGTACAAGACCTTATATTTCTTTTGCAGTTAATTTGTTGACAAGGTTCAGCTCAACCTCTACAAAAAGACATTGAAATGAGATCAAGCAGATATTTTGATACCTTTGAGGAACTGCTGATTTAAAATTATTTTATTCTAACGCTTCAAAACAAGATTTGGTTGATTATGTATATGCAGGTCATTCATCAAATCCTCATAAAGATAAATCTCAAACTCGATATGTATTCCTAAATGGAGGTACCACAAAATCATGGCATTCTTAAAACAAACACTTGTTGCAACATCATCAAATCATGACGAAGTGATTGCATTATATGAAACTACTCAAAAACGTGTTTGGTTGAGATCAATGACACAAATCATTATTGATTCTTGTGGACTAGAACGCTATAAAAGACCAACAACTCTCTTCATCAACAACTATATATGAAGATAATGCAGCTTTCATAATACAAATGAAAGAAGAGTATCAAAAGTGACAGAACAAAACATAAATGCTGATGAGGCGCCAAAGCCATAGACGGTCTTAACAGTCATAAGTTTGATGGAAAAGAATGGTATGTTAGTAATGCTCAGAAAAGACTAAAAGGGAATAGGAATTGAAACAAGGGTTTGAGCAAACCATGAAGGAGACTGTAGACAAATCACAGGGGCTAAACTTGTACATAAAAGATTTAGATGATACAGTTTCAGATGAAAACCTCAGATTCTTCTCATATACTCAAGATCTCGTAAAAGACAACCAGATTAAAATGAGATACGTTCAATCAACAACTCTGTTGATCTTTATACCAAAGCACTGTCAACTGCTGTTTTCAGAACACACGTTCACAATATTGGCATGAGGCAAGTTCAAAAGATGTGACGACTCAGCGATGTCTACTTGAGGGGGAGTCAACTCTATACTGCACTCTTTTTCCCTTGACTAAAGTTTTTATCCCACTGGATTTTTCTTTAGCAAGGTTTTTAACGAGACGGTACTAGTTGCACTCTAATAAAATTATCATCCAAGGGGGAGTGTTGTAATCATAAAAGTCAACAATGGATGGCAAATTTTATTATTATTTTAAGTATTGTACAGTAGAATTTTGTAGTATATACATAGACACCATGTATGCCTGCAAGCGATGCATATCTCTTAAGATATACACTTATCATATATCATATATTCTCTTTTCTTCTAAACATTTGTTGATAGTCTATAGCCAAAACCAAGCCACTAAAATGGTAGTTATAAACTCCTAAAATTATAACAATATTAATATTATTATCATTATTTTTATTATTATTTATCATTAATAACATTATTATTATTAATAATATAATTATTATTAATAAAATTATTATTAGTATTATTATTATTAATGTATTTATTTAATAATAATAATAATTAAAAATAAAAAAGACAACAAATACCTAAATTAGGTTATCTGCTTTTTAATTTTTTTTATCAATCAAAATCTGCTTTTAATTATTTTAATTAAATCATATCTGCTTTTAGTTTTTTTATTTAATTGTGATTTTTAAAATTGATCGTGATATATTTTTTTAATTATGCTACTGGTTTTTATTTTGGATCCAATCGATCACCATTACTATAAAACTATCAATTTCCATCTGTTAATCTCATAACTCTTAATCTCAATTATCAATTACAACTGCTTCTGATTTAAGTTAAACAGAAATATATATTTTTTTTATGTCAACCTCTGTTCTTGGTTTATTTTTCAAAATACTCGAAAGCGAATTGAATTTCAAAATCTAAAAATGTAGAGTTGTTAGTAATCCTCTATTCAGACTATCTTCAAAGTTTCAGTTCTTAATTCTCAAAATCAAGTATGAATTTCGAGGTCAAAGTTTAAATTTAAAAAGTCAAACAATTTGTTCTTCATTAAATTCGAGTTCTAGATGTTGTTGCTGTTGAAATTGAGGATTCACAAAGTTTCTAGGAATGATTTCAAACCTATTTCATGTAGGAAATTTGATCTAAAACGTTCTCTAATTCAAAATCAAACTTTATTTTTTTTTTAAAGTTGCGACAGCAGCAGAGGCACTCTTTTAATTTTTTTTTGTTTTCTGTTGATCACAATCACACAACACATAATGTTTAAATTACAATTAAAAGTCCTAATTTAATTGGCGTAAGAATGGATTATGGTTCTTTGGGTCGTTCGAATTGGAAGAAGAAGAAAGAAATAGAAATTACGGGTTAAATATATATGGGTGTGGTATTAACCAGATAAACAGAATCAGATGAGTGGTTAAGGGGTAGTTCGGGTTAGCAAGAGGTCGCGGGTTCGAGCCCGAGCTGTGGCGTTTAATTTTTTAAAAAAAAGCTTGAAGGTAGTTTACTTGTTATTATTATTATTATTATTATTGTTATTATTATTATTATTATTATTATTATTATTAAGAATTATTATTATTATTATTATTATTATTATTATTATTATTATTATTATTATTATTATTATTATTATTATTATTATTATTATTATTATTATTATTATTACTACTACTACTACTACTACTATCATTATTATTACAAGTATTATCATTTAAAGCTTATTAGTATTATCATTACTAATATTATTGTTATTAGTATTATTAATTATTGATATTATTATTATTATTACGAATATTATAGTTATTATTAACATTAATATTAAAAACATGGTTATAATTAAAAGTATCATTTTATCTTATTATTTTTATCAAAAATTACCATCTTTATTGAAATTATTATTATTACTATCGTTATTATCATTTTTACAAAAATTATCATTTTTGCTATCATTAAAACTATATCATTATTATTATTAACATTTTTATTACTAGTGTCATTATCTCTATGAATAATATTATTATTAATATTACAAAATAATACAACTCTTTATTCATTATCATTATTAATATTATTTTATTAAATAAATACTTATATATAGAATATATATATAAAAGTATATATATAGAAATATAAAACAATTGAAATAATATATAAACTTATTCGATTACGAGTATATGTGTTAATATATATACTTGATATAGGTTCGTGAATCCGAGGTCAACTATGCACTTGTTCAGTGCCATCATATGCATAATTACTACGAAATACAGTATCGTGAGTTCATTTGCTCCCTTTTTATCTATATTTTTGGGCTGAGAATACATGCACTATTCTTATAACTATTTGACAAAATAGACACAAGTAATAAAACTTCGTTCTACGTGGGTTTGAATAAAAAATCCCCTAGCTTGGAAACTTTAAACTTTGGTCTTTGTACCACTGGCGCGAATCCTAAAGATAGATCTATCGGGTTTAACACCCCCACCCAGTATGTTGTACTAGTCAATGGTATATTTTGACTTAGAAGAACGGGTGTTTAGTACTTCGAGGTTAACAAACATGCACTTGATTCGGTGTACCTATTATTATAACTCATGGGGTAAAAACTTTGTTAAGGCTAGTTACCAGGTGCTCACAACATGGAATACTTTTATACACTGCGGTGTACGTATTTATTTATTGAAACTGAAATCTTGTGGTCTATTATATATATACTGAAATCATGATTTATGATAAACTTATGAACTCACCAACCTTTTGGTTGACACTTTTAGCATGTTTATTCTCAGGTATTACATAATGCTTTCGCTGTGCATTTGATAATTGAAAACAACATTACAACGAGTCATTCATGGATAATTTGAAAGATTCTGCATTCCAAATCATCAATGTGCATCATATAAATGTCAAAACCTCGCAATGGGACCAGATGTTGACGTACCGCGTCCATGGCGATTTTGACGGGGCGTTGTCATACCCCGTCCTAAGCCATCTGGACGAAGTCACTAACATCTGGTTCCATTGCGATGATCGACTCCAAATAATGTCTTTAAAATGAGCAAATGCACAGCGGAAGATTTCTTTCATACCTGAGAATAAACATGCTTTCAAGTGTCAACCAAAAGGTTGGTGAGTTCATAGGTTTATCATAAAACAATAAAATTCATCATTTTGATAGACCACAAGATTTAAATGCTGCATGGTACAAATGGGCCTGAATCCTATACCCACCTGTAATGTACATGCTATATCTTTTAAATACAGTACACATTTCTCGTGTACGAAATCCTTTTTCATAAATCATAGTAACCGTACACATATCTTGTGCACAAAAATAACATACACGTAACATGTGTATAAAATCATTCTCTCGATATATAACATTCACATCAACTGGTGGCAATTATTATTTCCACATAATTCAATGGTGGCAATTATCATGTCCACATAATTCAATGGTGGCAAGTATGATGTCCACATAATTCAATGGTGGCAAGTATCATGTCCACATAATTCAATGGTGGCAATTATCATGTCCACATAATTCAATAATAATCCGCAGAACTTCTGTCTGCATAATAATTCATTCGAGGAATGTTTTGCTTGTGTCTATCTTGTCAAACATTTATAAAAGCATTTCATGTATTCGCAGTTCAAAATGTATTTCAAAAGCATTTAATAAAGCAGTTGTAAAAACAACGCATGTATTCTCAGTCCCAAAAATGTAAGGAGTAAAAGGGAGCAAATGAACTCACGCATATAAATATTGTAAAACAGTTAATAAAGCATTTGCATGTATTCTCAGCCCAAAAACATAAAGAGTAAAAGGGAATCAAATGAACTCACCATACTGTATTTTGTAGTAAAAATACATATGACTATATTGAACAATGCAGGGTTGGCCTCGGATTCACGAACCTATATTCAATCATGTATATTAATACATGTAATGGTAATCGAACAAATATATATATTATTAGTGATTTTATTTGTTATTTTATATAATGTGTTTTATTAATAACTTAATTATATATATATATTTATTTTATGTACCTTAAATAAATAATTAATAATTATTATTATAACTATATTAATATAGTTATGTCATATATTTTAAATATAGTTTTATATAATTAACATTTTCTTGATAAAATAATATTAATAATGATAAATAAAAATCATGTTAATGAATATAATATAATGATACTAATAATAATAATAATTAATAATAATAATACTTATATTAATAATAATAATTAATAATAATATTAATAATACGACAATAATAATTATATTAATAATGATAATAAGAGTTATACCCTCCTAATCGTCATCGTGCATCGATCATCGTACGGTATTATTATCATCATCATCATATCATTCGTTTATGTAACATCACCATATAATTTCCACCATTCCCATCATCGAGCATGTCATCACACCATCATCCCATGAACTCATTATCATCTATATCCTAATACTATTCCATCATTATCATAATTATAATCATAATCTGATAACGTCATCCGTAACCTCTCATCGTTATCAATAGCAATTAACTGTCACCAACACATAACCATTTAACTTGATCATCAACATCATTTTCGCATTATCATAACTATCTTAATCATCTCATCATCAAGTATCATACATCTTTAATCATTTTAATTATCATAACTTTATTCCTATCATGCATCAACGTTTATCATGTATCATTAACTCCCTCACTATCATACCCTAGACCTAATCATCATCCTAATCAAAACGTACCCGTTACTTAGTCATCATCATTCATCAATATTTTTGAATCATAATCACTCCCCATCGTGTACCCTCATTAACATAGATAACATCATCACCTATACGATCATTTACTTCGTTAAGACAAAAAAATAGAATTAGAAAAGGAAACGTGAAACTGCAGTAACATAGGCAATCATTTTGATGTTTGGTTCAAGAAGCCCAAGGGAAAAACAGTAGTGGAGATCACGGCCTGAAAGAAAAACGAAAACATGGCCCCATATTAGTTCTTGTGACTCATTACAAAACAAATACTATATGCAATATATAAAATTGCCAAGTTGGTACGTAGAATGAATAGACTATCAATCACATTAAGCTGTCACCATCCTCTTTAACTTTTGGTTACCCATTATCCTTATCGCCACCCATTATCAAACTTTATCATTACTTAACATAAACTTTTAATCATCATCATTCTTGTTACTGAAATAATAAACGTACGGTTATAGGGGTTTTATAATCCACTGGTTCAATGATGGTAAGAAGGAAAGGAGCAGCTGTAATGATAATAATGGTGATTCGAATGGCAAATAAACAGAAGGCTTTGCAGCTGATCAGCAGAAAGATAGATAAGTAGTGCAGCGAGAAGGAGTTGTAAAACAGAAATAGCAGTAAACCTAGATTCTTTGTGGGTGTTCTTGAAGGTGATGGATGATGATCATAACATGATATAGAAAATAAATGGTGATCGAAGTGGAGATGGTTTTGGGTTGGCTTTTGGTGTTGCACAACAAAATAGAAAAGAATACATAAGTTACAAGAATGTGCAGGTGAGTTTCATGGTGTCGTATTGGTGGTGCAATTGGTGTTCTAGTGACGGTTAACTTGTAAACAGGAATGAAATAGCTACAGTGGTTATGGTTATGGTTTAAGTGGTTCGTTAGCTGCAAAACTGAGCTAGAAATGCAGTTGTTTCTGTTGTTCGTACAGAAAACAAATCGATTAGATGTAGTAGCAACTTACGAATTTATATGATGGTGGGTTTAGTAATTGTTTAATTAAGAAACCAGGAAAACAGTAGGAAACGAATCAAAATAGTAAGGTGGTAGGGTAGTCGAGGAAGAAGGTGGTTCTTTTGTGGTTGTACAGTAATAGAAAAGAAGGAGAAATTGCATACCAGTGGGTTTCATGATGGTTTGTTCCTTGTTGAAGTGGATGGTGGTGAAATAGGAGCAACTAGCAGTTGGTATGACGGGTTTGTGATGATTGTTGGTGTGTTGCACGCAAAGAAAAGAAAGAATCAGGAAGAAACATATAAGATGCAAACGGTTCAATTCTTGGTCATGAATTTGAGAGAGAGAGATGGTTGTCGAGATGTTTTAGGGTGACGGTGATCAAAAGTGGTGGCGTATGGTGTTGCAGAATTAAGAAGAAGGAACAATGGAACTAAAGGGGTGTATGCAGTTGTGTTATAATATATCTCAAATGTATATGTACACATATAGATATTTAGATGTTGATTGAAAGAAAACACGAACATAATCAATTATAATTCCAATCACGGACTAAACAAGTCTCCAAGTGGTGAATATTTATCTATATTACATTTAAATATATGTATATTATTATATATAGAATATATAATGATATGGTTGGTTAAGGAGTCACAAGCGAATAATAAAACAGTAACTAAAATTTTAATCTCGTGAATTGTTGTTGGTTGACTAGTGGTGGGGTTGTGGATATTGTTTTGTATTAACCAAAGATAAAAAGTAGTCATATTTGGTTATCATAATAATAATATTAACAATAATCTAATAATTTGTACATATTTGGTTTCATATTTATATCACACAATTATTAATACTGATATTAATATTATTATGTTTATTTTTATAATAATACTAAGAGAAATAAAATTATAGCAACTATATTTTAACTTGTACATAATATTAAACATTATTATTTATGTTATAATTACTAATTATATAATATACTCATTTTATTATTAATTCAATTATTTTATTCATTACTTTAAATTTTCAATTCAATTTGAATGATTTATTTATATTATTTTAATTGAATTTAATCTATACACTTATAAATATATATATATGTATACACACATTTATTTATAACAACTGTTCGTGAATCATTGGAAATAGTCACAGGGTTAATTGAATCTATGTAAACAGTTCAAAAATTTTGTGACTTAACATTACAGACTTTGCTTATCGTGTCGAAATCAAATGAAGGTCAAGTTTAAATTTGGTCAAAAATTCCCGGGTCATCACAGTACCCACCCGTTAAAGAAATTTCGTCCCGAAATTTGAGTGAGGTCATCGTGGCTAACAATAAATATGTTTTCCTGACGAATATGAGCTGATAAATAGAGTTTTATCATTATTGAATAATACAGTTAAAATAATTCGATTATTCGAAGAGCACGAAGTGAAGCCATCACACAAAAAATGAAATGAAGTTTCGTTTTTTTTTTTTTTTTTTTGACGTTGCGTTGGTTGAATTTCGAAATTCAAGGGATTTAAAAGAAAATCTTGGAAATCTATAAGATCTTATTCTTCGGCGAGTAAGGAAATTAAGATCTCTATAATTAAATACGGTGATCTGCCTCAATTACTCTGTCTGATATTTCCATTATAAATTAAACTTTTTCCGTTTCATTATTCTCACCATTCCTATATTTTATTTCTTAGTTCATACATCTAAAAGATTGTGAAAATGCTTAATCCAGTTCTAATCCTTGATATTTTCCTAATTATCATTTCTGTCATCCTTCTTTTCAATCCTCCATCAGATAAATATGTTTACTTCCACCATTACCTTGGGATGATAGTATTCTTAATTATACCGTTGCTTTATATTACTATTCATATTAATATTCACGGTTTGTACCCTCCGTGTTGCTATTGAGCTTTATATTTTCTTTTATATTTTGGAGCTCTTTGCCTTTTTACTCTCCTCTCGACCTCTAGTAAAGCGAGTAACGGTCCAGAATTCGTAAGTATAGAGTTTCGAATAAATTTAATGTTCTAAACAAGAGAGAACGTGATAGCACGATTTGATTTGTCAAATTACCAGAACCAATGAGAGTAGAACTATCAAGAATATATTTTCTTGATAGTTCATAAGTTAAGCAGAATGAAAGAGTCATGTAACATGGCACATGATGACGTTATGATTTGTAAATCATCATGTTCCATTAGAAACTCAGCATGACTTACTGTAATATAATCACGTTGATCAAGTGTCATTATATTATACTAACTCATGCATCAGTTCCCAACATTACTTCAATAGCATACATATCTTAAGCTCGAAAGTTTACAGAATATAGAAACTAACAGTTTCTATATGATGTAACACTGATAGCACTAAGAGGTTAATGATTTCAGATAAGAATAGTTATGAAAATACCTTCAGAAATATGGAGGATATTTATAATGAAAGACACGATGATATCTTGAAATTTATAATATCGAAGGATGGTGGAGAAAATTTGTCCGCAAGAGTTTGTAGTCAGAAGCAAGGTATTCGCTAAAGATTTCATCAGAAATAGAATCATCAGGGTTCTTAATGTACAAGTTTAGTCTTTGTGATTTGTTCAGAGACTCCTTCGTAGTTTGCTCAATCAGTTTTTTTTTTCAGTTTCAAACTTTTTCTGAGCTTTGCCAACATACAATTCTTTATCATCAACTTTTGGCTGTTGAGGTCGTTTACAGTTTTTGTTGCCTCATTCAACTTTTCAAAATTCAGAGTATTAATTTGCAGACTGGGTGCTTTTCAGAATTTCAGAATGGAAGATCATAGTTCTAAAAGATAAATGTTATATGGATACATATAACTGTTGATGTGGAAACGTTGCGAGATTCTCAATACAGATTTGCTGATTCCCGGTAATTGGTATGGCAATTCTTGTTACAAGATGCGGATGAGTATATGATGAGACTTCAATAGATAAATATAGTGATTTGCCGGAGAGATTTAAACCAAAAAGCTACGAGGTTGCTGGTACATCTGCTGGTAATATGGTAGAATATAAAAGGTTCCCCGATAACAATAAAAGAGCACTCATATATATCAAAGTTATAATAAGGTTGTTTTGAACGAAAAGTCGAAGTTGACTTGCTGGAGCTGTGATAAAATTGGCTAATTTGAAAAGGGATTGCAAAGTTATTTTCGGTAATAACAACGCCAAAGGAGCTAGCACAGTTACGTGTTAAACGTTTACTCAGTTTTCGAGAGTTTTTCATGTGTATATCTATATGCATCGATCTTTTCTTTTGTAGATAAAGTGCGGTTGGTTCATCCTCTCGATTGAGGTGTTTTCAAGAATCATGAAAAGTTTGAACGCAGATTGTAATCGTCAAGATATAAATGAGGTTTAAGATGAAATCAAGTGGCAAACTTGAAGAATTGTTTAGTTTCATATATTATAATCAATATTTTAATTTATTTTAATTGTCCTATATTATTAGTCCACAGTCGATAGTCCAATATTACAGTCCAATAATTCATATATAGTTTAATGTATAATATTCGAATTAATTAATACATATCATGACCCGTGTACATGTCTCAGACTCGATCACAACTCAAAGTATATATATTATTGTAGAATCAACCTCAACCCTGTATAGAGAACTCGATCATTACTGCATATAGAGTGTCTATGGTTATTCCAAATAATATATATATATATATATATATATATATATATATATATATATATATATATATATATATATATATATATATATATATATATATATATATATATATATATATATATATATATATATATATATATATATATATATGATATGTCAAAACCTTGTATACGTGTCCCGATAATTAAAGTGCGTAAAATAAATAACATAACTTAAATGACGATAAATAAAATTGCGAGAATTAAAATTGCGAGAATTAAATTGCGATAAATAAATTGCGATAAATAAATTGCAATAAATAAAAGTAATACGGAATTAACAGTTAGCTAGGAACAGTTAGCTAGGATTTTGTTAGCGTGAATTCTTAACAAAATTCCTCATAGTTAATTTGTCTGTTTCTAACAAATTTTATTTTGTCAAATGTTTTCTTCATTATGCCACTTGTTGGATTTTGATAGATCAAAATCCAAATATGAAATTGAATAGAAAGGGTTATTCTGCGGTGAACGGATATGTATATCGGTGGTTGTAAATTGGATAGTAAATGATTGTTGAATCAGATTCGAAGAACGTATAATGTAACTTATTAATGTGAAATCTAAATATTCCCCGGGTATTACCTACCCAATAAAATATTTTCACCATTAACAGTTTGTACAAAAGAATTTTTAATTACAATCTTTATGAAAACATATATACATATAGATTTTCTTCAGATGTAATCATGGATTTAATGAGTTAATATGATATTAAACTCATATGATTTTCGGTTAGAACAAGAATATATAATCTCTAAAACATTAGAGATTACATAATTGCCATGAAGAACAAAGATAATTGATGTAGAACGATATGTAGAACGATGATTATACTCGAGGTACAGAATGAGATGTTGAGGCATGGATTATTGATGGTACTGGTGCTGTTATTGATGGTACTGTTGGTGCCGATGAAGTTGCTGAAGCTGGTACGTTTTGCACCATATTCTCCAAACTGATTACTCGAGCGTAAAGCTCGTTGACTTCTTCCATTATTCCGGAATGATTGTCGGTTGGAACGAGCGGATGAATAAGGTTGAGAATTTTGTGTAGTGACCCGAACTTTTCCATGTTTATATATATATATATATATATTAAATGAAATTGTTATTTACATGATTAAGTGTTTCCAACATGTTAAGCAATCAAACTTGTTAAGACTTGATTAATTGAAATAGGTTTCATATAGACAATTGACCACCCAAGTTGACCGGTGATTCACGAACGTTAAAACTTGTAAAAACTATACGATGACATATATATGGTTATATATATAGTTAATATGATTTTATTATAAGTATGTATCTCATTAGGTATTTTAACAATGAGTTATATACATAAAAATGAGACTATTAATTTAAGAAACTCGAAAACGATATATATAACGATTATCGTTATAACAACGTCTTACTAGGTACATATGAATCATATTAAGATATTGATACACTTGGTTAATTATGTTAAATGATAAGTAAATATATTATTAAGTGTATTAACAATGAAATACATATGTAAAAATAAGACTACTAACTTAATGATTTCGAAACGAGACATATATGTAACGATTATCGTTGTAACGACATTTAACTGTATATATATCATACTAAGATATATTATATATCATAATATCATGATAATATAACAATTTAATATCTCATTTGTTATAATAAACAATGGGTTAACAACATTCAACAAGATCGTTAACCTAAAGGTTTCAAAACAACATTTACATGTAACGACTAACGATGACTTAACGACTCAGTTAAAATGTATATACATGTAGTGTTTTAATATGTATTCATACACTTTTGAAAGACTTCAAGACACTTATCAAAATACTTCTACTTAACAAAAATGCTTACAATTACATCCTAGTTCAGTTTCATCAACAATTCTACTCGTATGCACCCGTATTCGTACTCGTACAATACACAGCTTTTAGATGTATGTACTATTGGTATATACACTCCAATGATCAGCTCTTAGCAGCCCATGTGAGTCACCTAACACATGTGGGAACCATCATTTGGAAACTAGCATGAAATATCTCATAAAATTACAAAAATATGAGTAATCATTCATGACTTATTTACATGAAAACAAAATTACATATCCTTTATATCTAATCCATACACCAACGACCAAAAACACCTACAAACACTTTCATTCTTCAATTTTCTTCATCTAATTGATCTCTCTCAAGTTCTATCTTCAAGTTCTAAGTGTTCTTCATAAATTCCAAAAGTTCTAGTTTCATAAAATCAAGAATACTTCCAAGATTGCAAGTTTACTTCCAAGTTTTCTAAATCCATTCCAATTAATCATCCAAGATCAAGAAACCTTTGTTACTTATAGTAGGTTATCTTTCTAATACAAGGTAATAATCATATTCAAACTTTAATTCAATTTCTATAACTATAACAATCTTATTTTGAGTGGAAATCTTACTTGAAATTGTTTTCGTGTCGTGATTCTGCTTCAAGAACTTTCAAGCCATCCAAGGATCCTTTGAAGCTAGATCTATTTTTCTAATTTTCAGTAGGTTTATCCAAGGAACTTGAGGTAGTAATGATGTTCATAACATCATTTAATTCATACATATAAAGCTATCTTATTCGAAGGTTTAAACTTGTAATCACTAGAACATAGTTTAGTTAATTCTAAACTTGTTCGCAAATAAAAGTTAATCCTTCTAACTTGACTTTTAAAATCAACTAAACACATGTTCTATATCTATATGATATGCTAACTTAATGATTTAAAACCTGGAAACATGAAAAATACCGTAAAACCGGATTTACGCCGTAGTAGTAACACCGCGGGCTGTTTTGGGTTAGTTAATTAAAAACTATGATAAACTTTGATTTAAAAGTTGTTATTCTAGGAAAATGATTTTTATTATGAACATGAAACTATATCCAAAAATTATGGTTAAACTCAAAGTGGAAGTATGTTTTCTAAAATGGTCATCTAGACGTCGTTCTTTCGACTGAAATGACTACCTTTACAAAAATGACTTGTAACTTATTTTTCCGACTATAAACCTATACTTTTTCTGTTTAGATTCATAAAATAAAGTTCAATATGAAACCATAGCAATTTGATTCACTCAAAACGGATTTAAAATGAAGAAGTTATGGGTAAAACAAGATTGGATAAGTTTTCTCATTTTAGCTACGTGAAAATTGGTAACAAATCTATTCCAACCATAACTTAATCAACTTGTATTGTATATTATGTAATATTGAGATACCATAGACACGTATACAATGTTTCGACCTATCATGTCGACACATCTATATATATTTCGGAACAACCATAGACACTCTATATGTGAATGTTGGAGTTAGCTATACAGGGTTGAGGTTGATTCCAAAATATATATAGTTTGAGTTGTGATCAATACTGAGATACGTATACACTGGGTCGTAGATTGATTCAAGATAATATTTATCGATTTATTTCTGTACATCTAACTGTGGACAACTAGTTGTAGGTTACTAACGAGGACAGCTGACTTAATAAACTTAAAACATCAAAATATATTAAAAGTGTTGTAAATATATTTTGAACATACTTTGATATATATGTATATATTGTTATAGGTTCGTGAATCAACCAGTGGCCAAGTCTTACTTCCCGATGAAGTAAAAATCTGTGAAAGTGAGTTATAGTCCCACTTTTAAAATCTAATATTTTTGGGATGAGAATACATGCAAGTTTTATAAATGATTTACAAAATAGACACAAGTACGTGAAACTACATTCTATGGTTCAATTATCGAAATCGAATATGCTCCTTTTTATTAAGTCTGGTAATCTAAGAATTAGGGCACAGACACCCTAATTGACGCGAATCCTAAAGATAGATCTATTGGGCCTAACAAACCCCATCCAAAGTACCGGATGCTTTAGTACTTCGAAATTTATATCATATCCGAAGGGTGTCCCGGAATGATGGGGATATTCTTATATATGCATCTTGTTAATGTCGGTTACCAGGTGTTCACCATATGAATGATTTTTATCTCTATGTATGGGATGTGTATTGAAATATGAAATCTTGTGGTCTATTGTTACGATTTGATATATATAGGTTAAACCTATAACTCACCAACATTTTTGTTGACGTTTAAAGCATGTTTATTCTCAGGTGAATACTAAGAGCTTCCGCTGTTGCATACTAAAATAAGGACAAGATTTGGAGTCCATGTTTGTATGATATTGTGTAAAAACTGAATTCAAGAAACTGATTTCGATGTAACATATTTGTATTGTAAACCATTATGTAATGGTCGTGTGTAACAGGATATTTTAGATTATCATTATTTGATAATCTACGTAAAGCTTTTTAAACCTTTATTTATGAAATAAAGGTTATGGTTTGTTTTAAAAATGAATGCAGTCTTTGAAAAACGTCTCATATAGAGGTCAAAACCTCGCAACGAAATCAATTAATATGGAACGTTTTTAATCAATAAGAACGGGACATTTCAGTTGGTATCCGAGTGTTGGTCTTAGAGAACCAGAAAATTTGCATTAGTGTGTCTTATCGAGTTTGTTAGGATGCATTAGTGAGTCTGGACTTCGACCGTGTTTTCTTTAAAAATGATTGCTTAACATTTTTGTTGGAAACTATATATTATTAACATGCATATATTATGTGATATATTAATCTCTTAACATGTTTGATATTGTGTGATGGATGTCTACCTCTAGCACAAATCCCATTGACTCACCTAATAATAACGAAGAGTCGAATATATATTGGACTGATTCACAAGTTCCCGAAGAAGAACCGGAAGAAGAATCAGAACCGGAAGAAGAATCAGAACCGGAAGAGGAGGAACCGGAGGAGGAAATAGAACCTGTGGGGGAAATAATAAAACGGTTAAGTAAAAGAAAATCCTCAACCAACCGACCAAGGTTAATTATGGTCAATGGTGTTTCTGCCAAGGAAGCAAAATATTGGGAGGATTACCAATTCTCCGATGAATCGGATTCCGACGAGAATTCCGATGATGTTATAGAAATTACCCCAACTAAATTTAAAAAGGCAAAAGAAAATAATAAGGGAAAGGGCATAAAAATAGAGAAATCTAATTCCAACCCCGATGAACTTTATATGTATCGTCAACCCCCGAAGCCCTTAAGTTGTAACAATGACCCGGGAACCTCTAAACCACCAGGTTTTTCTAAACCGTTGTGGAAAACGACAGCTCGTATTAGGGGAACATCATATATCCCTAGAAACTTGGCAAAACGAACCAAAACCGAAGAAGAAGAAACGATCGAGTCGGAATAAGATAGTTGTATTCGTGTGGTGTAATATATGTAATATAGTGTGCTTATGCTTTATGATATATGTAAAAATTGTTTGTATTAATAAGTATTTTTTTTATGAATCTAACCCTTGTCTATTTTACAGTATAAAAACACAAAATGGATAGACAACCCAATATTTTAAGAGACCTACCCGGAGACATGATTGATGAAATCTTGTCTAGAGTCGGTCAGAATTCTTCGGCACAACTATTTACGGCCAAATTAGTTTGTAAGACATTCGAAGAACGTTCCAAGAATGTCTTGGTTTATAAGAGACTTTCGTTTGAAAGATGGGGGATATCACATTGGGAAACCCATAAGTTACGATGTGTTTACTTTGACGCATATATTGCGGGGAACCCAAATGCTATTTTACGCAACGGGTTAAGAAATTATTTTGACTCAATGTATCCGAATATAGGACTTCATGATTTAGAAAAAGTGGCTAACATGCAACATAAAGAAGCATGCTATGCTTACGGGTTAGTAATGTTCGCTTCTCACCAAAGTGAGAAAAAGAACATCGGGCTACAACTATTAAACAAAACGTTCCCACAAGTGACGGAGTCGGTAATTGGGGTAAGAAATGAGGTTTTTAGGTTATTACGAGACTGTTGGTCATTACGTAACCCTCGTCCCTTTGACGACGTTACAACACGCTGTCTTATCAATGGCCATAACGGTTATGTTCCACAAGACCAAGGATGGGAAGTGGTATTAGTAAAACCAGAATGCATGACTTGTTTCTGGAAGTATGAATTACGTGTCTTTATTGCCTTTGCTGAATGACTTGTGTACTAGCTAGAATTATCTTCACAACTATCTTGTATCAAAGTTATTGTGTGCTATATTTCATGCTTTATGTAAAATAAGCGGTATTGTAAGTTTGTAAAATATTGTATAAAAGTTTGAACGCGAAATATTATTATAATCAGTTTTTCATATAGAATTATAGTAGTTGAATTGTATATTAGCTACTAAGTATGAACTTAACGGGTAGGTACTACCCGAATTTAAACTTATAAAACGCTAATATGAAGAAAAAGCTTTTATAAATGAGTTCATATTATGCTACGAAATACTATTAACTACTCTTAATATTCTGTATGATTAACTTGTTCCATTTGACTATTTTGAAGGAAATGGCACCGACTACTCGACACACCGTGAATATGAATGAAGAGGAATTCCGTACTTTTCTAGCTTCAAACATAGCCGCAGTACAGGCTGCGCTACATACCAACAATAACCTTGGATCTAGCAGTACAGGAAATCGTGTAGGATGCACCTATAAAGAATTCACTGCCTGCAAACCTTTGGAATTTGATGGAACCGAAGGACCGATCGGATTGAAACGGTGGACCGAGAAGGTCGAATCGGTGTTTTCCATAAGTAAGTGTACTGAAAAGGACAAAGTGAAGTACGCTACGGATACCTTCACAGGTTCTGCGTTAACATGGTGGAATACCTATCTAGAGCAAGTGGGACAAGATGATGCGTACGCACTACCGTGGTCAGCATTCAAGCACTTGATGAACGAGAAGTACCGTCCCAGAACCGAGGTCAATAAGCTCAAGACAGAACTTAGAGGGTTATGAACCCAAGGATTTGATATTACCACGTACGAAAGACGATTCACAGAATTGTGCCTATTGTGTCCGGGAGCGTTCGAAGATGAGGAAGAGAAGATCGACGCATTTGTGAAAGAATTACCGGAAAGAATCCAAGAAGATATAAGTTCACACGAGCCCACCTCCATACAACAGGCATGTAGAATGGCTCACAAACTAGTGAACCAGATTGAGGAAAGAATTAAAGAACAGACGGCTGAAGAGGCCAATGTGAAGCAAGTCAAAAGAAAGTGGGAGGAAAACGGTGATAAGAATCACCAATACAACAACAACAGCAATTATAATAATAATCGCAACAATTATCCCAACAATCGCAACATCAATCGCAACTACAACAAACGGCCCAACAACAACAACAACAATCATCCCAACAACAATAACAACCGCAACAACAACAACAACAATCAGAAGCAGCTATGCCAAAGGTGTGAAAAGTATCACTCAGGGTTCTGCACCAAATTTTGCAACAAGTGTAAAAGAAATGGTCATAGCGCGGTGAAGTGTGAGGTCTACGGACCAGGGGTTAACAGAACGAAAGGAACAAATGGTGTTGGAACGAGTAATGGCGGAGCAAGTAGTGTCGGAGCAAGTTATGCCAATGTAGTTTGTTATAAATGTGGAAAACCGGGCCACATTATTAGAAATTGCCCGAACCAGGAGAACACGAATGGACAAGGCCGCGGAAGAGTTTTCAATATTAATGCGGCAGAGGCACAGGAAGACCCGGAGCTTGTTACGGGTACGTTTCTTATTGATAATAAATCTGCTTACGTTTTATTTGATTCGGGTGCGGATAGAAGCTATATGAGTAAAGATTTTTGTGCTAAATTAAGTTATCCATTGACATCGTTGGATAGTAAATTTTTACTCGAATTAGCAAACGGTAAATTAATTTCAGCAGATGATATATGCCGGAATCGAGAAATTAAACTGGGTAGCGAAATATTTAAGATTGATTTGATACCAGTAGAGTTAGGGAGTTTTGATGTAATAGTTGGCATGGACTGGCTGAAGAAGGTGAAAGCAGAGATCGTATGTTATAAAAATGCAATTCGCATTGTACGAGAAGAAGGAGAACCCTTAATGGTGTACGGAGAAAAGGGCCACATGAAGCTACATCTTATTAGTAATTTGAAGGCACAAAAACTAATAAGAAAAGGTTGCTATGCTATTCTAGCACACGTCGAGAAAGTACAGACTGAAGAAAAGAGCATCAATGATGTTCCCGTCGCAAAAGAATTTCCCGATGTATTTCCGAAAGAATTACCGGGACTACCTCCACATCGATCTGTTGAATTTCAAATAGATCTTGTACCAGGAGCTGCACCAATAGCTCGTGCTCCTTATAGACTCGCACCCAGCGAGATGAAAGAACTGCAAAGCCAACTGCAAGAATTATTAGAACGTGGTTTCATTCGACCAAGCACATCACCATGGGGAGCTCCTGTTTTGTTTGTAAAGAAGAAGGATGGTACATTTAGGTTGTGTATTGACTACAGAGAGTTGAACAAACTTACCATCAAAAACCGTTATCCACTGCCGAGAATTGATGACTTATTTGATCAACTACAAGGCTCGTCAGTTTATTTGAAGATCGATTTACATTCTGGATATCATCAAATGCGAGTAAAGGAGGATGATATTCCAAAAACTGCTTTTAGGACGCGTTATGGTCATTACGAGTTTATGGTTATGCCGTTTGGATTGACTAACGCACCAGCTGTGTTCATGAACCTTATAAACCGAGTGTGTGGGCCATATCTTGACAAGTTTGTCATTGTTTTCATCGATGACATACTTATTTACTCAAAGAATGATCAAGAGCACGAAGAACATTTGAGAAAAGTGCTAGAAGTATTGAGGAAAGAAAAACTGTACGCTAAGTTTTCAAAGTGTGCATTTTGGTTGGAAGAAGTTCAATTCCTTGGTCACATAGTGAACAAAGAAGGTATCCAGGTGGACCCGGCAAAGATCGAAACCGTTGAAAAGTGGGAAACCCCAAAAACTCCGAAGCATATACGTCAATTTTTAGGATTGGCTGGTTACTACAGAAGATTCATCCAAGATTTCTCCAAAATAGCAAAACCCTTGACTGCATTAACGCATAAAGGGAAGAAATTTATTTCAAGATTCTGGCAGACATTACAGCAAGCATTGGGAACTCGTCTAGACATGAGTACTGCCTATCATCCACAAACTGATGGGCAGAGCGAAAGGACGAAACAAACGCTTGAAGACATGCTACGAGCTTGTGTTATTGATTTCGGAAACAGTTGGGATTGACATCTACCGTTAGCAGAATTTTCCTACAACAACAGCTATCATTCAAGCATTGAGATGGCACCGTTTGAAGCACTTTATGGTAGAAAGTGCAGGTCTCTGATTTGTTGGAGTGAAGTGGGGGATAGACAGATTACGGGTCCGGAGATAATACAAGAAACTACCGAGAAAATCATCCAAATTCAACAAAGATTGAAAACCGCCCAGAGTCGACAAAAGAGCTACGCGGACAGTAAAAGAAAAGATATAGAGTTTGAAATTGGAGAAATGGTCATGCTTAAGGTTTCACCTTGGAAAGGCGTTGTTCGATTTGGTAAATGGGGGAAACTAAATCCAAGGTACATTGGACCATTCAAGATTATAGATCGTGTCGGACCAGTAGCTTACCAACTGGAGCTACCTCAACATCGCGGCTGTACATAACACTTTCCACGTCTCAAATTTGAAGAAATGTTTTGCTAAAGAAGATCTCACTCTTCCGTTGGACGAAATCCAAATCAATGAAAAACTTCAATTCATTGAAGAACCCGTCGAAATAATGGATCGTGAGGTTAAGAGACTTAAACAAAACAAGATACCGATTGTTAAGGTTCGATGGAATGCTCGTAGAGGACCCGAGTTCACCTGGGAGCATGAAGATCAGATGAAGAAGAAATACCCGCATTTATTTCCAGAAGATACATCAACACCTCCAACTGCTTAAAATTTCGGGACGAAATTTATTTAACGGGTAGGTACTGTAGTGACCCGAACTTTTCCATGTTTATATATATATTAAATGAAATTGTTATTTACATGATTAAGTGTTTCCAACATGTTAAGCAATCAAACTTGTTAAGACTTGATTAATTGAAATAGGTTTCATATAGACAATTGACCACCCAAGTTGACCGGTGATTCACGAACGTTAAAACTTGTAAAAACTATACGATGACATATATATGGCTATATATATAGTTAACATGATTTTATTATAAGTATGTATCTCATTAGGTATTTTAACAATGAGTTATATACATAAAAATGAGACTATTAATTTAAGAAACTCGAAAACGATATATATAACAATTATCGTTATAACAACGTCTTACTAGGTACATATGAATCATATTAAGATATTGATACACTTGGTTAATTATGTTAAATGATAAGTAAATATATTATTAAGTGTATTAACAATGAAATACATATGTAAAAATAAGACTACTAACTTAATGATTTCGAAACGAGACATATATGTAACGATTATCGTTGTAACGACATTTAACTGTATATATATCATACTAAGATATATTATATATCATAATATCATGATAATATAACAATTTAACATCTCATTTGTTATAATAAACAATGGGTTAACAAAATTCAACAAGATCGTTAACCTAAAGGTTTCAAAACAACATTTACATGTAACGACTAACGATGACTTAACGACTCAGTTAAAATGTATATACATGTAGTGTTTTAATATGTATTCATACACTTTTGAAAGACTTCAAGACACTTATCAAAATACTTCTACTTAACAAAAATGCTTACAATTACATCCTCGTTCAGTTTCACCAACAATTCTACTCGTATGCACCCGTATTCGTACTCGTACAATACACAGCTTTTAGATGTATGCACTATTGGTATATACACTCCAATGATCAGCACTTAGCAGCCCATGTGAGTCACCTAACACATGTGGAAACCATCATTTGGCAACTAGCATGAAATATCTCATAAAATTACAAAAATATGAGTAATCATTCATGACTTATTTACATGAAAACAAAATTACATATCCTTTATATCTAATCCATACACCAACGACCAAAAACACCTACAAACACTTTCATTCTTCAATTTTCTTCATCTAATTGATCTCTCTCAAGTTCTATCTTCAAGTTCTAAGTGTTCTTCATAAATTCCAAAAGTTATAGTTTCATAAAATCAAGAATACTTCCAAGATTGCAAGTTTACTTCCAATTTTTCTAAATCCATTCCAAGTAATCATCCAAGATCAAGAAACCTTTGTTACTTACAGTAGTTTATATTTCTAATATAAGGTAATAATCATATTCAAACTTTAATTCAATTTCTATAACTATAACAATCTTATTTCGAGTGGAAATCTTACTTGAAATTGTTTTCGTGTCATGATTCTGCTTCAAGAACTTTCAAGCCATCCAAGGATCCTTTGAAGCTTGATCTATTTTTCTCATTTTCAGTAGGTTTATCCAAGGAACTTGAGGTAGTAATGATGTTCATAACATCATTCGATTCATACATATAAAGCTATCTTATTCGAAGGTTTAAACTTGTAATCACTAGAACATAGTTTAGTTAATTCTAAACTTGTTCGCAAATAAAAGTTAATCCTTCTAACTTGACTTTTAAAATCAACTAAACACATGTTCTATATCTATATGATATGCTAACTTAATGATTTAAAACCTGGAAACACGAAAAACACCGTAAAACCGGATTTACGCCGTCGTAGTAACACCGCGGGCTGTTTTGGGTTAGTTAATTAAAAACTATGATAAACTTTAATTTAAAAGTTGTTATTCTGGGAAAATGATTTTTATTATGAACATGAAACTATATCCAAAAATTATGGTTAAACTCAAAGTGGAAGTATGTTTTCTAAAATGGTCATCTAGACGTCGTTCTTTAGACTGAAATGACTACCTTTACAAAAACGACTTGTAACTTATTTTTCCGACTATAAACCTATACTTTTTATGTTTAGATTCATAAAATAGAGTTCAATATGAAACCATAACAATTTGATTCACTCAAAACGGATTTAAAATGAAGAAGTTATGGGTAAAACAAGATTGGATAATTTTTCTCATTTTAGCTACGTGAAAATTGGTAACAAATCTATTCCAACCATAACTTAATCAACTTGTATTGTATATTATGTAATCTTGAGATACCATAGACACGTATACAATGTTTTGACCTATCATGTCGACACATCTATATATATTTCGGAACAACCATAGACACTCTATATGTGAATGTTGGAGTTAGCTATACAGGGTTGAGGTTGATTCCAAAATATATATAGTTTGAGTTGTGATCAATACTGAGATACGTATACACTGGGTCGTGGATTGATTCAAGATAATATTTATCGATTTATTTCTGTACATCTAACTGTGAACAACTAGTTGTAGGTTACTAACGAGGACGGCTGACTTAATAAACTTAAAACATCAAAATATATTAAAAGTGTTGTAAATATATTTTGAACATACTTTGATATATATGTATATATTGTTATAGGTTCGTGAATCAACCAGTGACCAAGTTTTACTTCCCGACGAAGTAAAAATCTGTGAAAGTGAGTTATAGTCCCACTTTTAAAATCTAATATTTTTGGGATGAGAATACATGCAGGTTTTATAAATGATTTACAAAATAGACACAAGTACGTGAAACTACATTCTATGGTTGAATTATCGAAATCGAATATGCCCCTTTTTATTAAGTCTGGTAATTTAAGAATTAGGGAACAGACACCCTAATTGACGCGAATCCTAAAGATAGATCTATTGGGCCTAACAAACCCCATCCAAAGTACCGGATGCTTTAGTACTTCAAAATTTATATCATATCCGAAGGGTGTCCCGGAATGATGGGGATATTCTTATATATGCATCTTGTTAATGTCGGTTACCAGGTGTTCACCATATGAATGATTTTTATCTCTATGTATGGGATGTGTATTGAAATATGAAATCTTGTGGTCTATTGTTACGATTTGATATATATAGGTTAAACCTATAACTCACCAACATTTTTGTTGACGTTTAAAGCATGTTTATTCTCAGGTGAATACTAAGAGCTTCCGCTGTTGCATACTAAAATAAGGACAAGATTTGGAGTCCATGTTTGTATGATATTGTGTAAAAACTGCATTCAAGAAACTGATTTCGATGTAACATATTTGTATTGTAAACCATTATGTAATGGTCGTGTGTAAACAAGATATTTTAGATTATCATTATTTGATAATCTACGTAAAGCTTTTTAAACCTTTATTTATGAAATAAAGGTCATGGTTTGTTTTAAAAATGAATGCAGTCTTTGAAAAACGTCTCATATAGAGGTCAAAACCTCGCAACGAAATCAATTAATATGGAACGTTTTTAATCAATAAGAACGGGACATTTCATTTTGGATATCGTATAATCATGGTGAGATATCCTGGAAATGAGAGTGAATATAGTGTATCGAAGTGATTCGCCGGTAAGTGCTTCAGGTTCTCCGCCAAGAGATGAATTCGGTTGGTGGAAAGGATCGCCTTCTTCGCATTTCCATTAATTAAGTCGACTACGAATCCATCAGATAAATTGGGGATGGATGATTGGTTGATTCATTCTGGTGACGCTGCTTTCAGAGCTTAGGTGAAAATCCATATCGGAATAGCTGTCAGAATTCGAGGAATTCGAACTGGTTGAGGGATTCATCTCGTACGATCTGATGAAGGATTTTCGATAAGAAATAGATTATAGGATGTAGATTAGTACCCTGCAATACATAATTTACATATGCATATATAATACTAAAATCCCATAAGTTATGGAGGAATCTACGGAAGCTGTCAGGCAAAGTCTACAGTAATAGATATGCTAAGATATGAATTAGCAGATACGCTAAGATACGAATTTTGTCTATACAATATTCATGCAATCATTGCATTAAGATGTGTCTAGACTAGGAATGATAAGCAGGTAATTTCCTAAGGATGATAAGCAGATGATTTCTGACAAAAAAGGTAAGCAAAACTTTTGACATGCAGACACTGTCGAAGTCCAGACTCACTAATGCATCTAAACAACTATCAGTTAGACATACTAATGCAAGACCTGGTTCGCTAAGACCACCGCTCTAATACCACAGGTCGTACCCCGTCCTAATCCATCTGGACGAAGTCACCAACATCTGGTTCCATTGCGATGATCGACTCCAAATAATGTCTTTAAAATGAGCAAATGCACAGCGGAAGATTTCTTTCATACCTGAGAATAAACATGCTTTCAAGTGTCAACCAAAAGGTTGGTGAGTTCATAGGTTTATCATAAAACAATAAAATTCATCATTTTGATAGACCACAAGATTTAAATGCTACATGGTACAAATGGGCCCGAATCCTATACCCACCTGTAATGTACATGCTATATCTTTTAAATACAGTACATATTTCTCGTGTACGAAATCCTTTTTCATAAATCATAGTAACCGTACACATATCTTGTGCACAAAAATAACATACACGTAACATGTGTATAAAATCATTCTCTCGATATATAACATTCACATCAACTGGTGGCAATTATCATGTCCATAATTCAATGGTGGCAATTATCATGTCCACATAATTCAATGGTGGCAATTATCATGTCCACATAATTCAATGGTAGCAAGTATCATGTCCACATAATTCAATGGTGGCAATTATCATGTCCACATAATTCAATAATAATCCGCAGAACTTCTGTCTGCATAATAATTCATTCGAGGAATGTTTTGCTTGTGTCTATCTCGTCAAATATTTATTAAAGCATTTCATGTATTAGTAGTTCAAAATGTATTTCAAAAGCATTTAATAAAGCAGTTGTAAAAACAACGCATGTATTCTCAGTCCCAAAAATGTAAGGAGTAAAAGGGAGCAAATGAACTCAGGCATATAAATATTGTAAAACAGTTAATAAAGCATTTGCATGTATTCTCAGCCCAAAAACGTAAAGAGTAAAAGGGAATCAAATGAACTCACCATACTGTATTTTGTAGTAAAAATACATATGACTATATTGAACAATGCAGGGTTGGCCTCGGATTCATGAACCTATATTCAATCATGTATATTAATACATGTAATGGTAATCGAACAAATATATATATTATTAGTGATTTTATTTGTTATTTTATATAATGTGTTTTATTAATAACTTAATTATATATATATTTATTTTATGTACCTTAAATAAATAATTAATAATTATTATTATAACTATATTAATATAGTTATGTCATATATTTTAAATATAGTTTTATATAATTAACATTTTCTTGATAAAATAATATTAATAATGATAAATAAAAATCATGTTAATGAATATAATATAATGATACTAATAATAATAATAATTAATAATAATAATACTTATATTAATAATAATAATTAATAATAATATTAATAATACGACAATAATAATTATATTAATAATGATAATAAGAGTTATACCCTCCTAATCGTCATCGTGCATCGATCATCGTACGATATTATTATCATCATCATCATATCATTCGTTTATGTAACATCACCATATAATTTCCACCATTCCCATCATCGAGCATGTCATCACACCATCATCCCATGAACTCATTATCATCTATATCCTAATACTATTCCATCATTATCATAATTATAATCATAATCTGATAACGTCATCCGTAACCTCTCATTGTTATCAATAGCAATTAACTGTCACCAACACATAACCATTTAACTTGAACCTCAACATCATTTTCGCATTATCATAACTATCTTAATCATCTCATCATCAAGTATCATACATCTTTAATCATTTTAATTATCATAACTTTATTCCTATCATGCATCAACGTTTATCATGTATCATTAACTCCCTCACTATCATACCCTAGACCTAATCATCATCCTAATCAAAACGTACCCGTTACTTAGTCATCATCATTCATCAATATTTTCGAATCATAATCACTCCCCATCGTGTACCCTCATTAACATAGATAACATCATCACCTATACGATCATTTACTTCATCAAGACCATCATCATCATTGTGTATAACATAAAAAAATAGAATTAGAAAAGGAAACGTGAAACTGCAGTAACATAGGCAATCATTTTGATGTTTGGTTCAAGAAGCCCAAGGGAAAAACGGTAGTGGAGATCACGGCCCGAAAGAAAAATGGAAACATGGCCCCATATTAGTTCTTGTGACTCATTACAAAACAAATCCTATATGCAATATATAAAATTGCCAAGTTGGTACGTAGAATGAATAGACTATCAATCACATTAAGCTGTCACCATCTTCTTTAACTTTTGGTTACCCATTATCCTTATCGCCACCCATTATCAAACTTTATCATTATTTAACATAAACTTTTAATCATCATCATTCTTGTTACTGAAATAATAAACGAACGGTTATAGGGGTTTTATAATCCACTGGTTCGATGATGGTAAGCAGGAAAGGAGCAGCTGTAATGATAATAATGGTGATTCGAATGGCAAATAAACAGAAGGCTTTGCAGCTGATCAGCAGAAAGATAGATAAGTAGTGCAGCGAGAAGGAGTTGTAAAACAGAAATAGCAGTAAACCTAGATTCTTTGTGGGTGTTCTTGAAGGTGATGGATGATGATCATAACATGATATAGAAAATAAATGGTGATCGAAGTGGAGATGGTTTTGGGTTGGCTTTTGGTGTTGCACAACAAAACAGAAAAGAATACATAAGTTGCAAGAATGTGCAGGTGAGTTTCATGGTGTCGTATTGGTGGTGCAATTGGTGGTCTAGTGACGGTTAACTTGTAAACAGGAATGAAATAGCTGCAGTGGTTATGGTTATGGTTTAAGTGGTTCGTTGGCTGCAAAACTGAGCTAGAAAGTGCAGTTGTTTCTGCTGTTCGTACAGAAAACAAATCGATTAGATGTAGTAGCAACTTACGAATTTATATGATGGTGGGTTTAGTAATTGTTTAATTAAGAAACCAGGAAAACAGTAGGAAATGAATCAAAATAGTAAGGTGGTAGGGTAGTCGAGGAAGAAGGTGGTTCTTTTGTGGTTGTACAGTAACAGAAAAGAAGGAGAAATAGCATACCAGTGGGTTTCATGATGGTTTGTTCCTTGTTGAAGTGGATGGTGGTGAAATAGGAGCAACTAGCAGTTGGTATGACGGGTTTGTGATGATTGTTGGTGTGGTGCACGCAAAGAAAAGAAAGAATCAGGAAGAAACATATAAGATGCAAACGGTTCAATTCTTGGTCATGAATTTGAGAGGGAGAGATGGTTGTCGAGATGTTTTAGGGTGACGGTGATCAAAAGTGGTGGCGTATGGTGTTGCAGAATTAAGAAGAAGGAACAATGGAACTAAAGGGGTGTATGCAGTTGTGTTATAATATATCTCAAATGTATATGTACACATATAGATATTTAGATGTTGATTGAAAGAAAACACGAACAGAATTAATTATAATTCCAATCACGGACTAAACAAGTCTCCAAGTGGTGAATATTTATCTATATTACATTTAAATATATGTATATTATTATATATAGAATATATAATGATATGGTTGGTTAAGGAGTCACAAGCGAATAATAAAACAGTAACTAAAATTTTAATCTCGTGAATTGTTGTTGGTTGACTAGTGGTGGGGTTGTGAATATTGTTTTGTATTAACCAAAGATAAAAAGTAGTCATATTTGGTTATCATAATAATAATATTAACAATAATCTAATAATTTGTACATATTTGGTTTCATATTTATATCACACAATTATTAATACTGATATTAATATTATTATGTTTATTTTTATAATAATACTAAGAGAAATAAAATTATAGCAACTATATTTTAACTTGTACATAATATTATACATTATTATTTATGTTATAATTACTAATTATATAATATACTCATTTTATTATTAATTCAATTATTTTATTCATTACTTTAAATTTTCAATTCAATTTGAATGATTTATTTATATTATTTTAATTTAATTTAATCTATACACTTATAAATATATATATATATATGTATACACACATTTATTTACAACAACTATTCGTGAATCGTTGAAAATAGTCACAGGATTAATTTAATCTATGTAAACAGTTCAAAAATTTTGTGACTTAACATTACAGACTTTGCTTATCGTGTCGAAATCAAATGAAGGTCAAGTTTAAATTTGGTCGGAAATTCCCGGGTCATCACAGGCGTCACATAAGCTAATGCTTAGTGAGTGAGAATATACTACATACATATATATGCATAAAATGGATACGTCATACAAACAATTAATAACACATACCGGAGCATCCAAGTATAAGACTAGCAATCTAAGCATACCGTTCAACCGCTATACACAAGCTAATAATCAACAAGTAAGTTCACCAACGACGCTATGAACAACACCAACAAGCTACACCCAGAGGGTTAGCTACATCACAACAATACGACGATATATATATAACAAAGCGTAAACTGCCCAAGGTTAACCCCTTAACCTAATATCGAAATGAAGATTAGCCGAACTACACTAGCCTTAGTAAATTCGCATCCACACGAGACTAATATCTTCAATATCACAACAACATCGAGGTTGGCCGAACTACACAAGCCTTAGTAAATCCGCATCCACACGAGATCACTACCTCAATAAGATGACCGAACTACACGTGTCATCGTGAATCCGCATCCACACGTGATTCACTTCCCACATCAAAACCCACATCATCGGGGTATTCGATTCATAACACAATATCAACCCTTCGCCATTGGGGTTATATAATCCACATCACAAGCACATGTGATAACGTACACACAAGGTGTGCACCTCGCCAAAAGTGGTCAACCAAAACGCACAACCGTGCCAATTGGACCCATACGCAAGTCCATCAAATCCACCTATATGTGAAGTGAGCTCTATAACCGAGAACCACTTCACCCGACCCGCACCCATCCTACACATACATATGCACATAGGATATTAACACTCACCTTGTCATCTTGATGAATGCAACCGAAATAATCCGCAACTCGCCAATGGAAAGTACCTATTCCATTATCACAATACAAACAATACACTTAGAGTGGATTTACAAACCAACTCAAATCGACACTTAGTGCAATTTCGACTCATTGCACTTCCAAGCATCAAACCGCGTCTAAACCAACCAATAATCACTAGCACGAGTGAGAATGGTAACAATACGCCAATTAAACCCAAACACAAGTGTTAAACCCTCGCCTTGTCCAATTGACACATAAACCCTAATTTTAACCCATTTCAAAATTAATCAACCAAATACTCCAAAAAGGGTTCCAATACTTCCATAATCACTAAACCTCGTGATTAAACCCAATATCAAAGCCTAAGCATGGCCAAGACATCAACCAACCCAAAACCCGCCAAGTGACAAGAATAACTAGTCACCATAAACCCACTTCATCATTTAAAAGGGTTTCACAACTAATCAAGCTCAAACCCTAACTTGAATATCGAATCTAACAAATGAAATTTGGAGTTTGAACTTACCAATACCACCACAACGTAGCCGAGAACGAGATGAACAACTTTAAAACCCGAGCTTTGGTGAGAATCCAACTCCTTCTTCTCCAAATGGAGCTTCCTCTCTCTAAAACTCTTCCTCTCTCTAGTGTTTGAAGATGAGAGTGTTTGTGGGTGTAAAGTGAGGATAAGATGATCAATGGGTCTGCTTTGAAGGCTCCAAACCGACCCCAAGTGAAAAGACCAACATACCCCTTTTAAAATCTTGAAATTACACAGCTGGCCCGACAGACCAATTGGACGGCGTCCAACATTCTGGACGGCGTCCAGCCCTTCTCTACTGGATGGCGTCCCACAATTGGGACGGCGTCCCATACAACTGAACAAGTTTGAAACTGAAACAGCGTCTTACAACTCTCCCCCACTTAAATATGATCGCGTCCTCGCGACCTGTGCCACTTAATCGAACAGACCACACTCAACGGTCCTCGAACATATGTCCCAATCCGACTTTCCTAGGCAATTCTTCTCAATGAATCACCCTTAACAACTAAATCGTCATCTGTGACTTATCAGGTCCACAAGTTCGAGCACTAAAAACTCGCTCAATCCCTCACATCGGGAAAAACTCAACCAATCTCGTACCGAGATATCAACCCCTTAGCGTACCCCTACCAAGTACAATGCTAATAGCAACCAAGTCCCAACATAAGCTCAACAACCAAAACGACGAAGACCCAACAAAAGCGAATCCTTACGGATAACACTTATCACTAAACATCCTTTGTAGTGCGCAATACGACCAATACGCAACTATCGTAACATCATAAGCAACGGCTAAAACCGATAGCGCCCAAAATGACTATGGCAACGCTAATCCCAAGGTGTACAAAATCGAATATTGTCACACCCGTAACAACATGTGAGCGAAACACGGCTATCGCATCACTAATCACACAACATGGTCCTCACGACCCCACCATTGGCGTATAAAACAACCAATATTTCTCAATACTAACCATATGAAGGCTGGCCAAAACTACACGCGCCTTAGTGAATCCGCACCACACGCGACTCACCACTTCCACTGCAACAACAATCGAGATTGGCCGAACTACACGCGCCCTAGTGAATCCGAACCACACGAGAGTCACTATCCCAATAGAATGACCGCATCCATACGTGTCATTGTGAATCCGAACTACACGAGACTCACTTCCCAATAGAATGACCGCATCCACACGTGTCATTGTGAATCCGAACTACACGAGACTCACTTCCTCAATAAGATGACCGAAACTACATGCGTCATCGTGAATCCGCATCCACACGTGATTCACCTCCCAAATCTCAACACAGGAATGGTACTCCGATTCCCCATCGGTACTCGCATTTCCCGATATCGTTATACCATACCGATATAACACTACTCCCAAGGTGAAGTTAGCGGACCACGTCAACGGCCATAACCCACCAATCACACACGCTCTTTTGGCCTCATACGACGAGTAGTGTAACATCGTGCACTGCTACACCATAGTGAATCCTAACAGAATACACTAACCATCAACACACGTACTTTTGGTCTCGATCACAACGAGTAGTGTAACATCGCGCACTGCTACACCATAGTGAATCCTAACGGATTACACTAACCGTACACCCCAAACGAAAATCCATTAGTGTACTTAACACCGCGTAACACTAACCACCAGGTGGTGTCTTAACACCGCGACTAACCCACCAAGTAAATCCAACATACACATACGCGCATCATACGTACGCATACACAACGCCACCACACTCGAGCAAGAACCACCTATATCGCACATAGGCGCAAAACAATAATTCTCTAGAAGAGAATCCGGCACACGCATCCCTTAACCGAGGGACCTCACCTTGCTCGTCAAACACGTCCATTATCTCTAAATGCGATTCACCACATTACCACCTCGGTGATAATTTAAATCTAAAACCATAAGTACAACTTATTCCAAATCGTACTTTTACCACAATCGACCAACGTAGGTCTCAACGCTAGCTCCGAATCCATACGAGCGTTGTCCAATATCAATACACTAGAACATCTTCGTGCGAGAGTTCAAACTCCCCCACTTAGAACTCCGTTCCATAACCACATCACAATACCTTGCTCCAACCTTGAGCACACGAAGGATTTTAACCTATCCTTAAACACTTCAAAAGAAGAGTTCACCACAAATTACACAAACTTTAATCTTGCAATCCTCCGATTGCTCTAGCTTGTCAAATTTCCACCTAGTCACTCATGTACTTAAGGGTTTCTCTCCAGTACCCTAAGTACAATGTAACCGCAACATCATCGGAGTCGAATACCACGCTAGTAGGTATGAAAGAGGCACCTAACATCGTGTCACATAGACTCCTTTACCAACATACATTGAGATCAAACACTCAATCTTTAGGGTTCTATCCACCCGTGAAACCTCATGGTTCATCGACTTCAACACGAAAGCAAACACGCGCTTAACGATCGAACATCAAAGCCCATACCCATGGCTTGGTAGAAACATTTCTCGAACACTAAGGAATGCTTGGTTGCACCAAGTCTTACGCCCTTCGCCCACTAATCAAAACATCGCCATAGAGTAATTCCATTAGGAACGTCACCCATATCAATACTATGCACAACACAAGGCATTTAACAAACCCGAACTCATCGGCACATAATAAATAATCAAAGGACATATTTATTAAAACGAAAAGTACCTTAACTTCTTCTAGTCACCCCCGTCCCCGCTAGCTCGGGATACTCCGACTTACGATGTCCTTCTTCTTGGCATTTGAAGTACACCGTGCCATCACCCTTTGGCACCGAACATTCCCAAGACTTGTGACCCCTCACGCTACAATTGTAACACCTAAACGCACTAGAATCCGATATACTCGTCCGTATACCACCCGTGCTCACATTTGCTCCTTTAGTTCTCTTACTTGGAGCACCATACGAAACAACCCTTCTCTCACTTGAAGGTTCACCAATCCTTGATCGTGAATACGATTCGAAACCCCTAGCCACCGCGAATAACTCTGCAAACGACTTTGCGTGACCCCGGCTAATTTTATTTTGCAAGTCATCATTCAGAGTTCGATAGAAATCTTCCATCAACATACGATCATTCCCAATATACTCCGGGCAAAAACGAGCCTTCGACATAAAGGTCGTCTTAAGAGTATTCAGGTCCATGGATCTTTGTCGCAAATTTCGTAACTCATCACGCAATTCCGCCAAATCGGCTTGCGTCCGGAACTCCTCGAAGAATTCCTTCTTAAAATCGTCCCACGATAACCCCATAAACGCTTCGCCACCAACAATGTCGATCTTACCATCCAACCAATCCTTCGCCCTACCCCGCAACAAGCTAGTAGCGAGTCTTATCCTCTTCTCGGAAGGGCAATCAATAGTACGAAAACACCCTTCGACATCCGAGATCCAAGTTGTGCTTACCAAAGGATCCGGTTTCCCGTCATACATCGGAGGTTTAGTCCTCATGAAGCTCTTATAACAACGCTCCATTGCACCACTATTTCAAAATTCGGAATACTTCCTATCCATTTCTTCTCGAAATGCACCCATTTGCTCCGCAACGACGGCCGCAACTCTAGCGTTAAACTCATTGTCATTCGTCTCGATCTCGTTTCGCGTCGTCATTCTAAAGAATGCAAAACGATTAGTCCATGAACGTATAAAACCACGCGCACAATACCGCCCCATCTTGCTCAACACTCGTCGTACATCACTTGTTAGACACGATTTGCACCCGTAATAAGGTTTGCAAGTCCTTATTACGCACACACGCCGTATCAACTCGTTAGTACAACGACTATCTTGCTCGATGATATTCGCAACGCAAACATAAATGCAAACACAACACAAAGTATATTAATAATATTCGCATATTAATATGACCGTTAGTCCACCTACAAATTAAGGCATTAACCACATTTCCCATTCCGACCCGTACTCCTACAAGTCCCACAACAATTAAGCACACACAAAAGTCTAAGTCTAGGCACCTATCTCAAGTCACCTAAATCCCTTAGACCATGCTTTGATACCACTTGTAACGACCCAACCCGTTATCCAACCGAAAACACGACCTAAAAAAATTTTGTGAGACCGTGCATCTGGACAGCGTCTAGTTATCTGGACGGCGTCCAAATGAACTAAACAATTCTGATCAGTTTTACAATTTCACGCGGGCGTAAAACCTGCTTCCCGACACTTTTAAACTAAACAGTTTTCAAAATACATTAATATAATTATAACTAAAGGGCTTCCACAATAAAAATCGAGTTTTACAACACCAGGCCCACAACGACCCAAAATTAAGTCAAGTGACCATTTCGACCTATTTTAGTTTAATTCAAAACATAAACCGAGCATGGTGATTGGGGATACGCTACCCAATCCTAATCAAGTCCAAAAGCACGTTCTCTAAAGCAAACTACCCAAGTCCACTAGTCCCCACGCTTACCCGAGCCACCGCCTCCACGCGAATCTATAAAAACGTAAACAACGAGAGGGTAAGCTAATGCTTAGTGAGTGAGAATATACTACATACATATATATGCATAAAATGGATACGTCATACAAACAATTAATAACACATACCGGAGCATCCAAGTATAAGACTAGCAATCTAAGCATACCGTTTAACCGCTATACACGAGCTAATAATCAACAAGTAAGTTCACCAACGACGCTATGAACAACACCAACAAGTTACACCAGGAGGGTTAGCTACATCACAACAATACGACGATATATATAACAAAGCGTAAACCGCCCAAGGTTAACCCCTTAACTCAACACCGAAATGAAGATTGGCCGAACTACACGAGCCTTAGTAAATCCGCATCCACACGAGACTACTATCTTCAATATCACAACAACATCGAGATTGGCCGAACTACACGAGCCTTAGTAAATCCCCATCCACACGAGATCACTACCTCAATAAGATGACCGAAATACACGCGTCATCATGAATCCGCATCCACACATGATTCATTTCCCACATCAAAACCCACATCATCGGGGTATTCAATTCACAACACAATATCAACCCTTCACCATTGGGGTTATATAATCCACATCACAAGTACATGTGATAACGTACACACAAGGTGTGCACCTAGCCAAAAGTGGTCAACCAAAATGCATAACCGTGCCAATTGGACCCATACGCAAGTCCATCAAATCCACCTATATGTGAAGTGAGCTCTATAACCGAGAACCACTTCACCCGACCCGCACCCATCCTACACATACATATGCACATAGGATATTAACACTCACCTTGTCGTCTTGATGAATGCAACCGAAATAATCCGCAACTCGCCAATGAAAAGTACCTATTCCATTATCACAATACAAACAATACACTTAGAGTGGATTTACAAACCAACTCAAATCGACACTTAGTGCAATTTCGACTCATTGCAATTCCAAGCACCAAACCGCGTCTAAACCAACCAATAATCACTAGCACGAGTGAGAATGGTCCCAATACGCCAATTAAACCCGAACACAAGTGTTAAACCCTCGTCTTGTCCAATTGACACATAAACCCTAATTTTGACCCATTTCAAAATTAATCAACCAAATACACTCAAAAGGGTTCCAATACTTCCATAATCACTAAACCTAGTGATTAAACCCAATATCAAAGCCTAAGCATGGCCAAAATGTCAACCAACCCAAAACCCGTCAAGTGACAAGAATAACTAGTCACCATAAACCCACTTCATCATCTAAAAGGGTTTCACAACTAATCAAGCTCAAACCCTAACTTGAATATCGAATCTAAAAAATGAAATTCGGAGTTTGAACTTACCAATACCACCACAACGTAGCCGAAAACGAGATGAACAACTTTAGAACCCGAGCTTTGGTGAGAATCCAACTCCTTCTCCAAATGGAGCTTCCTCTCTCTAAAACTCTTCCTCTCTCTAGGGTTTGAAGATGAGAGTGTTTGTGGGTGTAAAGTGAGGATAAGATGATCAATGGGTCAGCTTTGAAGGCTCCAAACCGACCCCAAGTGAAAAGACCAACATACCCCTTTTAAAATCTTAAAATTACACAGCTGGCCCGACAGACCAATTGGACGGCGTCCAGCATTCTGGACGGCGTCCCACAATTGGGACGGCGTCCCATACAACTGAACAAGTCTGAAACTGAAACAGGGTCTTACATTGCCATTACTGTTCCTTCGATTTTTTTATTACTTTAATCAACCTTTGTTTTAGCTGATTTATATAATATCTTCTATCTATACATTATATAAAGCATGTGTCATTATGCTGACGTGTCAACTCCACCTTTATTCTTGCTACGTGTCATTCCATCGTTTTTTCAATCTAATTAATTGGTTTTTTCAAATAAGAAAAGTATTCATATTCTAAATAAAATATAATTACTTTAAATATTAAATTAAATAAATAAAATAATACAAATATAAAAATAGAACTTCACATGCGGCATTAATAAAAATATAAAATAATAAAATAATTTTAATTAATTAAATAAATAAAATAATATTAATATAAAAGTTAATATTAATCATATTCTAAGTACAATACAATCACTTAAATATTAAATATGACAATATTATTATCAGCTATTAGCAGATATACACATAAAAAGTAGTAAACAAGATCTGCACCATAATACATAAGATTATATAGTATAAATTATACTCCATAACTCAAATGTGTGTGAAATGTGCAGAAAATAAATGAATAAACTTTATATAAAATTAAGTATATAACTTAATTTAAATAAACAATCAAATATATATACTAAATACAAAATATGATATTTAAATAAATTTAAAGTATATCAACTTTTTGACATTTGCGATACGTATTTTAACGGATAGGCTCATAAACGTGTCACTTTATGTTCAAGAAATTTTGCGACATTGAATGAGAACAACTGATTGTTGTATTGTAATTATATTCAATACTAACGTATACGATACTAATGTTTTCAATACCTAAATAATCATGTTATCATACATTATATAAAGTCTATGCAATACTAACGTTATCGTATACAATGCTTTTGATAGTAATACTTTCGATACAAATATTATCAGTGATAAATGATTTTTTTTATTATAATTGTGTTATACATTTGATTATCAATACTAACGTAATCATATAGTATTTTATACAAGTGTCGTGCAACGCACGGACCACGGACTCATAAAACTAATATAATATATAATTAAATTAGGTGTACATCCTTAATGCAGTCTAGCTTGTTAGTATAATTTTAATTTTAAGGATGTGATATTTTCAAACATATTTTTGATAGATCCACACATATTTGTTGTTAATTTTCAGATATGCCCTCCAATATTTTGAAATGAAAAATTTATATAACACATCATTAAAGACAGTTTAGTGAATTTGTGTAGATTTATCAAAAACTTGTTTTTGATAAATCTACACAAATTCACTAAACTGTCTTTAATGATGTGTTATTTTGAAATGAATATTTTGAAATGAAAAATTTATATAACACATCATTAAAGACAGTTTAGTGAATTTGTGTAGATTTATCAAAAACAAGTTTGGAAATATCAATTCTCATAATTTTATTTTATATCATAATCATAAATAAAGTATAAAAGAATATTACTGTAAAAAACTAGGGGCAGGTGTCTTACCACCACAATCGGTCTTCATCCAACCACGGGTTCACATTATCTGGTCCTGTTACATTCATTCTTTCATCACCATTCCATTTTTAGATCAAACCCTCTGTATCTTTTTCTCTATCTATTCTGTATCTATACCTCCAACAACATCAAACATTCATGGCAAACACATCATTTTTATTACAATCCAACTTCAATTCCAACCCTTTTTTACTCCAACAATCCCTTCATTCACCTCAACTCCCATTCAAATTATCAAGAACCCACCTTTCTTACAAATTCACCCCCAAATTACACCTCAAATGCTTCTTTACAAACCCTAACCCCAAACCCATCAAGGGTTTTCATGATTCCAAACAAATTGCTGTTAAAGCAGTGATCTTTGATACAATCAAGAAGTTTATAAATTCGTTACAAAAGCCTCTCATAACTGGGGTTTTAGTGGGGTTGTTATTGTTGTGTGATCATCAATATGCGTTAGCTGCTTCAGGTGGGCGAATGGGTGGGAGGTCATTTTCGTCTTCTTCTTCTTCGTCATCTTCGAGAAGTTACAGTACTCGAATTCGGAGCCCCGATGTGTCATTTTCGGCTCCGTATTATGCTCCTACGCCTTTTGGTGGTGGTGGTGGGTTTTTTGTAGGGCCTGCAGTTGGAGTCGGGTCAAGTTTTTTCTTTGTGATGATGGGTTTTGCTGCGTTTATTTTGGTGTCCGGGTTCTTATCGGATCGGTCTGATGCTGATGATGGTGGTGTGCTTACTGCTACTGAAAAAACTAGTGTTTTAAAGCTTCAGGTATTATGTTTGTTCCAAATATAGCTGATATCTCATTCAATATGCTGTTAGCTTAACCTTAAGTTAGTATGTGCTAAAACTGCTAATTATATATGTTAACTGAGAGTAGGGTACTCAGCTGTAGTTAAACGGGCTGTACGACTGTATATTGTTCTTGGCAAGTTTTGATTTTTTTAAGGATTTACTGGTAAAATGGCAACTAAATAGTTAGATAATCAGAATTAGTTTTGTTGCAGCTACTAATAAACTGATTTGTGGACCGGTAAATAATTTAAAAAGAATCACTTTCACTGTACTTGAACATTAGAAAGTAGAAACTGATCATATGCGACGTGCAAGCACAATTATTAGATAGTCACTTTCGAACGATAATGCCAAACATTCTTTGTAGTAGATACACTATGTAGACATTTGGGCAGTATTACAAATATGGTTGCTACATGTTTTTCCAAATAAAGAATCGATGTCACATTCTGAAGGTTCAAAGTTACGCTCTTGATACTCAAACTTGGATTGTATCTTCTTTATTAGACAGGAGACTAATATCTTAGATTATTGTTTTATCAATAATATTAATCATTTAAACCCGAAGGATAGTTTATGTTTTTATAACTACAGACTTTTATTTTTGAAATAGTCACCTACGATATGTAAACTTACTCATCTTACCATTTGTAGAACTAAACGTTTTTACTTTTGAAGGTTGGATTGTTGGGTATGGGGAGATCACTGCAAAGGGATCTCAATCGGATTGCTGAGTCAGCTGATACGTCTACACCAGCGGGCTTAAGTTTTGTATTACAAGGTAACAATGTTTATTATATATTCACATATATATACAGTGTGTATATATGATGCTTCACAAATTATCATCGATCTGTCTGCTCTATACTAAACATGAATGGATCAATTATTTGCTAAAAATCTTGTTATATTTACAAATATGCATGTACACACACATATACACAAACATTTGTGTCCTTATATGTGTGTCTATAATTTTCTAATTGATTTTTCAATTGAATTTGCTTTGGTTGCAGAGACAACTCTATCTCTGCTTAGACATCCTGAGTATTGCATTTCTGGTTATTCATCTGTAAGTCACTACACTATTTCATCGTCTTGTTTGGCTTGATGTTTTTTTTTTAAAATCCAATCAATTATAATACTAGACTGTATATAGATTCGAGTCATATATTTACATATTTAACATTAAAATATGTATTTCTCCATATGATAAAACTATATTTGTATATTAATTAAGTGATATGGAAGTGCATTATTATCATGGAGTGAAATAATTTTCTTTGATGCTTGATACTTTTTAGGAACATTAAAAGTTTGCATTTTTTATTTATTAATTTGGTATAGGTGGATGTTAAGAGAAGCGTTGAGGAAGGAGAAAAACGATTTAATCAACTTTCGATTGAAGAAAGGGGTAAATTTGATGAAGAGACTTTGGTCAATGTCAACAACATCAGAAAGCAAAGTACAACAAGTCAAAGATCTAATGGGTTCCGTAATGAGTATATTGTGGTCAGTACTTTTTATATGATCATCATTAACATACTTATTCTCTTGTAGTCTGCAATTATTTTTACTCGTTCGCCTTAAGTAAGTGTTAAATTTTCTCTTCATTCATTGCTTAACATCAGTTAATCTAACTTGTTCTGTTATAAGAAATTCATGTTGTTACAACTATATGGCATCTGCATTACTAATAACGGTGATTTTGTGGTTGAAGATTACAATCATCGTGGCTGCTGGCGGCGTACAAAAACTGCCGCCTATCAACAGCAGTGCACAATTGAAGGAAGCCCTGCAAAAGCTGGCCTCTATCCCTTCAAGCAGAATTATGGTGAGACCCAAATTAGCTCAATTTCCACTTAAGCAGCCTATTAATCAATGATTAGAAGTGTTCATTTTGCCCATCTGCGTTTAAATCGGCTCATTTGGGTTAATTTTTAATCATTATCGGCCAGATTCCGATGTGTCGATATATCAAAAGGGTTAAAAGTGTCCTGGAGTGTATTTAGTATTAGACGTATAAATGTATTAGACTTGATACATACGTAGTAATAATTAATTTGTAAAGTTTAGCTATTAGATTTTTTGTATATAATTAGTATCAGGTTTCTCTTATTGTTCTGTACTAGTAGAGTTATAAATGTCTAATATTTAGATGTATGAAAATTCTCCTAAACCGTTTGATAAAAAAAGTAAAATAATGTTGTGTAATCATACTGAGCACATTAGGTATTTACAAAAACATCAAAATAGAAATATAGACAGTGTTTGTGAGGTGATACATCCTGGCCCGACCCGTTTGCACTAGTACCTAACCCATCTGAACACCAACGTTCTGGTCACCTGTAATGATGAATTTTGATGCTGCATTGCTAACTAGTTGATCATTTCACAGGCAGTCGAGGTGCTATGGACCCCACAAAATGAAAACGATACTCTTTCAGAGCGAGAACTGCTAGAAGATTATTCGTTGTTGCGCCCTCTGTAGGTGATAGTAACCTGTTATGATACTATGTACATAATCTATAGGCGATGAATGATGCAGAAAAGTGTATCCTCTCACAATTTTCAACATGTTTGTATACCAACTGTGAAGTACGGAGAACTATATAACTTTGTAATGGATTTTAACAATTTTTGTAATGGAATGAATGTATGATGTGGTATATAGCAACCAGTAACAAATATTAGCTTTTGTGGCATCTGAGCATTATTGTGTACGGCTTGATGAAAATGGTCACAAAATGCTTTATTTGGCGAAATATGCAGCCAAACAACATTACATGTATCCCGTGGTGGAAACTGCAGAGAGCAAGGGGGGGCATATGCCCCCAGTCAATTTCAAATTCTAGGCTTTTTCAGGCTTAAAATTTTGGATTTTGATAATTTTTGCCCCAGTGGATTTGAAATTTCCAGGCTTAAAATTTGATTTTGCCCCAAAAGCATTCATGTTTTATCCAAAAGCTTATAGATTTTGCCCCCAACTCAAAAGCGCATGACCCTAAATTTTTTTTTTTTGCCCCCGGTGAAATTTTTCGGTTTTCGCCATGTATCCCATCTCATTCTTACAATGCAAACCAAGAGGAAGTTTCAGGTCCTGTACCTAATAAACATTTGGTAAATCAGTTGGTTTATCCAGATTTACATTTGAATTTTATATTCTACAATCTGTATCATTTGTGACAATTTTATACAGCTTAAAACTATCTTAAATCCTTGTGGCTGAAAAGGAAAGTAGAGATGGAACAACAATACTTTGGGTCGCAACATTCATTCATTCCTTGTTAACCACTACCATCGAACTGATGGAAAACCGTGTGTACTTTTAAATCAGATTAACGCAGCGGATAGTTAAAATAATAATCAATTACCTAGTATTATTTTATAAACCATTTATTAAAATTAAATATTCATATATTTAAATTTAATAAAACATGCACATGATTAACGATCCCAAAGATCCAGTTACACCATAATAATTGTCATGAATATTAAATCATAAGATGAGTTAACAATATACCTTTCTTGAAGAAACTGATGAACGGAGAGAAACCTACGATCAAAAGTATGACCGTCTCTTTGGATAGTCCACACTACACTTCAAACAACGTCAATGGATGCTAGTCCAAACCCAAGTAACAAATTAATATAATCAAATTATATTAATAAGCAATAGATAAATAATACTCCGTATTGATTTCGTTTCATAAACAAAAGTGGCATGTAGCTTTCTTGATCTTTCTTGAGGTAAGAAACGGTTTTAATTTTTGTTAGTTGTGTTCTGTACCAAAAACAAGAAGCAATATATATATTTGAGTAGTACATGTAAAAACAACTCAAGGTGATTTGCGGATCTTTTGTTTTTTGTCTTCACACCCCTAAAGCCAAAAAGGCTAATATATAATCTGAATTAGTCTAAATCAGTAGGCTAAAAAAATCTTGAAAAAGATTTTCAAAATCAATTTTATTTCTTGTATATCACAAGACAAAAATAAACCAACAACCGAATCAAGGAAATCAATTAATATTAATCACTTAATTTGTTTCGTTACTTGAGTAATATATATACATCATATATATATTTCATTTGACGTCTAAGTGTATATGTGTGTGACCCCGAAGGCTCAAATGATCTTAGCCATATAGTTATACATTGTACTTTGCACATTAATCCTACAGACTCCCACTTGTGCATTGTACAACAACAAATAACTATACAAACAATGGATACCGTCTAGCAACAGGCTATTGTCCCTAAATTCAAGTGAGGGTAGTTTCTTGGAACTAGTTATATTAAGTGTTAAATGTCATTCGTCCCTTCGTTTCATATACTTTAGTTAAAATTGAGATATGGATCATCGGTCATTCTCATTTGTTTAACTATTTTATTTCTCGATCTTAGAACTGAATTAGATCACCAAATTAATTAAGTATCATCTTAATTACATCTGGGTGCGGCCACACAAATATCTTATTCATTCATCGAGGAGCTCAAAAGTATCCAACTCCAAACATTTCGGAGGAACAAATCCTATTTTGCATACACGTGTCTATCACGAGCTTTACATTATATCCAATAATGGCCTTTATTACAGCCTTATTCAAGACATCGTTTAAACATATCAAAGTACAATGTTCCACACATCAAAACTGGCGTGCATCTCAAGTCTAAGGACATAAAGACATAATCACTAAAAGATTCACTACTGACAACGATCCATGTAGTGACATCTCGGATGGATCATTCCAATATTCATCATCAATGAATACATATGAATTTTGGTCTCTACAAGTTAACTATTTATCATCAATAAATATAACCAAAACTTCATATTAATCTTAATTCATGTTATTCCCATAACATGATCATTCATGGATTAAACATGCTAATATAGAACACAGTGATATAAATGAAGCTGATCATACCAACTATATATTAATTCATTAAGATAAAACTGCTTAATGTTCCAAAAATATCCAAATACTAAATTACATATTTAAAACGGTCAGCAGCATAACGAAGTCCAATACTACTAGCATGATCATCATGCTTGTTGTGTGTCATGGGCTTCGTGAACGGGTCAGCCACATTATCATCTGTATGAACCTTAAGAATACTAATATCATTCCTCTCAACGACTTCTTGAATGTAGTCAAACTTTCGAAGAATGTGTCTGCTACCTTTACGTACACGTGATTCTTTCGCAAGTATAATAGCACTTGAATTATCACAGTACATTTCCATAGGTGATTCAATCCTGGGAACTACTCCGAGTTCAGCAATAAACTTCCTAATCCAGACAGCTTCTTGAGCATCTTCTGAGGCAGCAATGTATTCTGCTTCCGTTGTAGACTGTGCAACTGTGCTCTGCTTTGAGCTTCTCCAATCAACTGCCCCGCCATTCATGACAAAGACATACCCTAACTGGGATCGAGAATCATCTCGATCAGTTTGAAAACTAGCATCTGTATAACATCTAATACTCAACTCTTCTTCCAAACTACCGTAAACCAAGAACACATATTTAGTTCTCCGCAAATATTTAAGAATACTCTTAACAGCAATCCAATGTTCGTCACCTGGATTCTGTTGATAACGACTCATCAAACTCAAAGCTAACGAGACATCAGGTCTAGTACATAACATGGCATACATAATGGATCATATAGCCGAAGCATACGGAACACATTTCATTCGTCTTATCTCATCAGGTGTGATAGGACTTTGTGACTTGCTCAAGGTTATGCCCTTTTGCATGGGCAATGCTCCGCGTTTGGAGTTTTGCATGTTAAATCTTCGCAAGATTTTGTCAATGTATGTACTTTGACTCAAACCAATAAGCCTTTTGGATCTATTTCTATAGATCCTGATTCCTAGAATATACTTAGCTTCTTCAAGATCTTTCATGGCAAAGCATTTTTCAAGCCAAGATTTGACATCTTGCAAAGTTGGAATGTCATTTCCAATAAGTAGTATGTCATCAACATACAAGATCAAGAAGACAACTTTGCTCCCACTAGCTCAAATGTAAACACAGGGCTCATCTTGGTTTTGAGAAAAACCAAACTCTTTGATTTTCTGATCAAACTTAAGATTCCAGCTCCTGGATGCTTGCTTTAATCCATAAATGGATTTTAAAAGCTTGCATACTTTAGTAGGATGCTTAGGATTCACAAATCCTTCCGGCTGAACCATATATACGTGCTCGCTTAGGTCACCATTTAGGAAAGCAGTTTTGACATCCATTTGCCATATTTCATAATCATGGAAAGCAACTATGGTAATAAGTATCCTAATTGATTTAATGCTCGCGACTGGTGAAAAAGTTTCCTCATAATCAATTCCTTGAGTTTGAGTATAACCTTTTGCCACCAACCGAGCCTTAAAAGTGTTTACATTACCGTCCATGTCAGCCTTCTTTTTGAAGACCCATTTACTCCCCACTGTCTTGCAATTGGGTGAAAGATCAATCAAGTCTCATACTTGATTATCTTTCATGGACTACATCTCTGCCTTCATAGCATCTCGCCATTTGTAAGATTCTGGATCTGACATGGCTTCACCGTAGCTAGAGGGTTCATCATAATCCCCTAGATGAGGTTCATCTGTGTAACGACCCGTCAAAATCGCTATTGACGCGGCACGTTAATCATTGATTCCACAGTGAGGTTTTGACCTCTATATGATACGTTTTGATAAAATATTGCATTCATTAAAATAAGTGACTTTCTAAACATAGAAAGTTATAAACATGTGGGCGAGTGCTTAGGTATAAGCAAAACCCCAAAATACATAAGTCTTTAATTTACATGTTGACATCACAGTTCAATTATTTATTACACAACGCAGTTTTATATAGAATGCAATAAACTTTAAACAAAGCATGAGAGACTCCATGCAGGCAACAAGCACATCACAGCGGAAGTACACTAAGGACCTGAGAATAAAACATGCTAAAAAGGTCAACACGAATGTTGGTGAGTTATAGGTTTAATTGCTCGAGTCATAAATATATATAAAGATAGATCACAAGATTTCATCAAAAGTTTATCAATAGATTCTACGTAACAGAGCACCCTGGTAACTAAACTTAACGCTATAGTGATAATTACCCCATTCGTTTTAATACACGCAAACCAACGTGTCTTAAACTCAAATAACATACGTCCGTTAAAAGGCTAGCGCTCTAGCTCAGACGGGGATGTCAAGCCCTATGGATCCATATACAATTATTCGCGCCCACCAGTCCATATCCTATGTACTGGAAGCTACTAGTTACCAAAGCTAAGGGATTTTTGGTTTAACTCAGTGTAGAATTTAGTATGTACTTGTGTCTTATTGCGTTTAAAATAAATTGCATGTATTCTCAGCCCAAAAATATTTAAAGTATTTAAAAAGGGAGACTATAACTCACGGTTCAATATTGAGACTCAATATTGTAGGCAAATTGCGTAGACGTAATGATGGTAGACGACTGTATGGTTGACCTTGGATTCAAGAACAATACCCCGAACAATACCCAATATTTTCTTAGTTTAAAACGGTTTGAAACCCGAATTAAAACACCCTCGTATATACTTTATTATTATTAAACTTAAATTAAAATTATAATTATAATTATAAATTTAAATTTAAATTACAGAATAAGGATAAGAAAGTGTTGTGAAAAAAATCGTCGAGCAAACTGGTGTATTTATAATACTTTTCCATTTACTGTAGCTCATGCGATCGCATGAGTTTTCAGTGTTTTTGCCATGCGATCGCATGGCCGCCTTATCCGTTTTTGTTTGCTAGTTCGTCGACATCAAATAGTGTTTACTGTAGCAAACTCGTTTTCACTGTAGCACTGTAGCAAAGTACGGTTTCACTGTAGCAAATAGTGTTTTACTGTAGCAAAGTCATTTTTACTGTAGTAAATAGTGTTTTACTGTAGGAAAGTTGTTTTTACTTGTACATATATATATATATATATATATATATATATATATATATATATATATATATATATATATATATATATATATATATATATATATATATATATACATATAATTGTTCATGAATCGTCGAGAGTAGTCAAAGGTAATTGTATATATGAAACAGTTCTAAAATTTTGAGACTCAATCTAACAGACTTTGTTTAACGTGTCAAAATAAAAAAAAATCGTATAGAGAATTGGTTTAAATAAGTCGAAATTTTTCGGGTCATCACAGTAGCTCCCCGTTAAAGAAAATTTCGTCCCGAAATTTTGAGTAGTACCTGTTTCATGAGCGATATCAGTGAACAAATGTGGATACTTTTGCTTTATTTGATCTTCACGTTCCCAAGTAAACTCGGGTCATCGTCTTGCGTTCCAACGAACTCTAACTATCGGTATTTTGCTTTGTTTTAATTGTTTGACCTCACGGTCCATGATTTCAACAGGTTCTTCTACAAAATGGAGTTTATCATTGATTCGTATTTCGTCAAGAGGAATTACGACATCCTCTTCAGCTAAACATTTCTTCAAATTTGACACGTGAAATGTGTCGTGAACACTACTAAGTTCTTGCGGTAGCTTTAATCGATAAGCAACTGCTCCAATTCTTTCGGTGATTTCAAAGGGTCCTACGTACCTAGGACTTAGCTTTCCTCGTTTACCAAATCGTACAACGCCTTTCCAGGGTGACACTTTCAACATGACTTTGTCGCCCACTTGAAATTCTAGCGGTTTTCTTCTTACATCAGCATAACTCTTTTGGCGACTCATGGCCGTTTTCAATCGCTGTTGTATTTGAATGATCTTGTCGGTGGTTTCATGAATAATTTCTGGTCCAGTAAGTTGTCTTTCTCCTACTTCACTCTAACAGATAGGAGATCTGCACTTTCTACCGTAAAGTGCTTCAAATGGCGCTGCGTTGATGCTAGTATGATAGCTGTTATTGTATGAAAATTCTGCCAACGGTAAGTGTCGATCCCAACTGGTTCCAAAGTCAATCACGCATGCCCGTAACATGTCTTCCAATGTTTGTATTGTTCTTTCACTTTGACCATCTGTCTGTGGGTGATAAGTGGTGCTCATATCTAATCGAGTTCCCAATGCTTTTTGTAATGACTGCCAGAAACGTGATGTGGATCGGGTGTCGCGATCAGATATGATGGAGATAGGTACACCATGCCTGGAAACTACTTCCTTCAAATATAGGCATGCTAATCTTTCCATACTGTCTGTCTCTTTTATTGGTAGGAAGTGAGCTGATTTAGTTAGACGATTAACTATCACCCATATAGTATCATGACTACTTGCAGTCCTTGGCAATTTCGTAATGAAATCCATGGTTATTCTTTCCCATTTCCACTGCGAAATTTTTGGTTGTTGCAGTAATCCTAACGACTTTTGGTGCTCAGCTTTGACCTTTGCACATGTCAAACATTTGCTTACATAAGTAGCAATTTCTGTCTTCATATTAGGCCACCAATAGAACTTCTTGAGATCGTGGTACATTTTCCCTTTTCTTGGATGAATTGAGTACCTCGTTTTGTGTGCTTCATCCAGTACTAGTTGCCTTAGGTTACCATGTTTTGGTACCCATATCCTACCAGCAAAATACAGGGTTCCATCGGCTTTCACTTCAAGTTGTTTTTCTAATCCTTTGCTCATTTCACCTTTTTCATTTTCTTCTTTTAAAGCTTCTAACTGTGCTGCTTGAATTTGCTTTGTGAGATCAGTACGAATTGTAATATTCAAAGCTCGGACCCTAAGAGGTTTTACTCTTTCTTTCCGACTTAGGGCATCAGCTACAACATTAGCCTTTCCGGGGTGGTAACGGATTTCACAATCGTAATCATTTAATAACTCTACCCAGCGACGTTGCCTCATATTGAGTTGTTTTTGATAAAAAATATGCTGAAGACTCTTATGGTCGGTGTACACTGTACACTTGGTGCCATATAGATAGTGTCTCCATATTTTGAGTGCAAAAACTACTGCTCCAAGTTCCAAATCGTGCGTCGTTTAGTTCTTTTCATGAATTTTTAGTTGTCGTGAGGCATACGCGATAACTTTTGTGCGTTGCATTAATACACATCCTAAACCTTGGCGCGAAGCGTCACAATAGATCACGAAATCATCATTTCCTTCTGGTAATGACAAAATGGGTGCAGATGTTAACTTCTTCTTTAATAACTGGAATGAGGATTCCTGTTCCGTGGACCAATCATACTTCTTTCCATTTTGAGTCAATGCAGTTAAGGGTTTGGCGATTCTAGAGAAATCTTGAATGAATCTTCGGTAGTAACCAGCAAGACCTAAGAATTGGCGGATTTATGTTGGAGTCTTCGGTGTTTCCCATTTACTAATGGCTTCGATCTTGGCAGGGTCAACTTTAATTCCATGTTTACTGACAACATGGCCCAAAAATTGTACTTCTTGTAACCAGAAATCACACTTCAAAAATTTTGCGTACAATTCTTCTTTCTTGAGTATCTCTAGTACCAGTCTTAGGTGTTGCTCATGTTCTTCCTTGTTCTTCGAGTAAATCAATATGTCGTCGATAAAAACAATGACAAATTTGTCTAAATACGATCTACAGATGTGATTCATTAGATCTATGAATACTGCTGGAGCATTAGTTAATCCAAAAGGCATGACTAGAAACTCATAGTGATCGGGTTCTGAACGCGGTTTTAGGAACATCTTCTTCCTTCACTCTCAGCTGATGATATCCGGAGCGTAGATCAATCTTGGAATAAACACTTGATCCTTGAAATTGATCAAACAAATCATCAATCCTCGGTAATGGATACCGATTCTTGATCGTTAATTTGTTTAATTCTCGGTAATCTATGCACATTCTCATAGATCCATCCTTCTTCTTGACGAACAGAATAGGAGCACCCCAAGGTGAAAAACTGGGACGAATAAATCCACGGTCCAATAATTCTTGCAACTGGTTTTGTAATTCTTGCATTTCTGAAGGTGCAAGTCTATATGGAGATCGGGCTACAGGTGCAGCTCCTGGTATGAGATCAATCTGGAATTCTACACATCTGTGTGGTGGTAGCCCCGGTAATTCTTCTGGAAATACTCCGGGATATTCTCTTACAACCGGCATGTCATCAATGCTTCTTTCTTCAGTATCGATCTTCTTTACATGTGCCAGAATAGCATAACAACCTTTTCTTATAAGTTTCTGGGCCTTCATACAGGTGATAAGGTTCAGCTTCGAGTTGCTTTTCTCCCCATAAATCATTAATGACGTTTCATCCTTTCGAGGGATGCGGATCGCTTTCTCAGCGCAAACAATTTCCGCTCTTGTTTTAGACATCCAGTCCATGCCAACGATTACGTCAAAACTTCCTAATTCTACAGGTATCAAATCGATTTTGAAGGTTTCACCAGCGAGATTTATTTCGCAACCATGGCAAATTTTATCTGCTTTTATCAGTTTACCATTAGCTAATTCAATAGTATATTTATCATCTAGAGGTAATGATGCACATTTTAGTTTAGAACTAAAGTCTTTACACATATAACTTCTATCAGCACCCGTATCAAACATAATAGAAGCTAGTTGATTATTAACGGTAAACGTACCCGTGACAAGATTAGGATCCTCACGTGCTTCACTGGTACTAACATTAAATGCCCTCCTACGTGCGGGTTCTTTGTTCTTCTCCTTATCAGGGCATTGATTTATAAAGTGACCAGACTTCCCGCATCCAAAACATTTCTTGACATCGATCGGTTTTGTCTTTACTTCAGAAACGGTGGCATAACAATCTTTCGCCACATGTCCTTTCTTGTTGCACTTATCACAGACCACTTGGCAATAACCTGCATGATGTGTGTAACATCTTTTGCAGAACGGATGGGGTCCCTTATAGTTTGGACTAGCAGTTGCCCCATCTTGTTTACCTTTAAAGTTTCTTGCTTCTTCAGGTGAGTACTTTTGCCCTTATAGTCTTCCCATTTTCTCTTTCCTTCAGTTGTCTTGACTTCGGTAATTGGTGCCTTAATCGAACTCTCTGTGATCTGGTCCATGAGTTGGTTAGCCATTGTCATGGCTTCCTGCATTGTATTCGATTTGGACGATGTAACATTTCCTTTGATATTGATCGATAAACCATCAATATACATTTCTATCTTTCGTTTCTCGTTTGGCACCAATTCGGGACACAACAAGGCTAGTTTCATGAAACGCTTTTCATAGTTATTGAGATTCACGCCGATAACCTTCAGATTACGTAACTCAGATTCCATTTTTCTGATCTCGTTTCGAAGACAGTACTCCTCGATTAGCATCTTTTTCAGTTCTTCCCAAGAGATATCATATGCCGTATCTACTCCTTCTGCTTTAGCATAATTGTTCCACCAAGTAAGTGCACCGTCTTGCAACGTACACGAAGCAAACTTTGACTTGTCTCCATCCGCACAATTACTGATTTTGAAAACGGACTCCATCTTTTCAAACCATCGGGTTAGACCGACTGGTCCCTCAGTTCCACTAAACGTCTGTGGTTTGCATCCTTGAAAAGTTTTGTATGAGCATCCGTTTCGTGAGTTTGTGTTTACGTCTGCTGCTTTGGCTGCTGCTTCGGCTGTTGCTTTTGCTGCCTCAGCTGCAGCAATTCTTTCATTCACACGTTTCTCGACTAGTTCCTCAAACTCAGCATCCAACATTTGAGACATGTTTCTTCAATAAATACAACAGAGATAATTTAATCATATAGAATATTATAGGTAAAATGAGTTGTCAATAGTTAATCGTAGCATATTGATAATATGAACCAATTATTATAAAAGTCTTTTCTTCTTATTAGCATTTTATAATTATTTCTAGGGTATTACCTACCCGTTAAGTTCATACATAATAGCTAGTACAAGGAATTAACTACTAAAATCCTAATAATATTCCACTATGAAAAATTATAGCGAGTTACTACGTTATTATGTAATAATAATAATAAGAAGTAGTAATAATACAAATAATCATTCCATGCATTTATTATTAATAAATCAAAATAATACAATACCATACAATACCGATATTTTACATATGCTTATTCTACATAACAAGATAGAGTAGCACTTATAAGCAATAGAATAGCGCATGGAAGATTTATGGTTGCGAGGTCGTTTATTCAGAACTATCAGAAACTTCTTCCCATTTGGTTCTCTCTGCCAATTGTTTGTGTGTGCAAGGTCCGACAGACATTCTGGCAGTGTATTTAATTTTTGGTTGGGGTTTTGAGGTACCCATTGCCTCAGTAGGTTTAATACAATAAGGGTGGTTACGGATCAAATGGTCCTGTTCCTTTTTAATAATTAAGGACTTTTTATTTTTGTGGTTGTTTTTATTATATATAGCAAGTTGGAATTTCTCCTTAGTGACTTCTTTTATTTCATTAGCGAAATCCTCTTCCTCATTGATCTCGTCTGATGACGAACTGTCTGAGTCATGTGTAGGAGAATATGATGACGAACTGTCTGAATCATGTGTACGAGAATATGTACCGGTGGTCATGAACCGAAATCTGCCAGGCGTAATCTTCACAACCCGCCCATCGGCGGTGTATCTGGCCCAATGTCCATATTCGTTTAGAAATGGACGATCCTCGTTTACTCCAGGGATCATGGGTCCATGCCAACGATACTGTGGCTCCGGAAAACTAGAGTTGGGTGGATCTGGAACCTCCTCTGGGTTTACCGGGAGTTGAGATTCCCCGGCTAACACAATTTCTTCTTTAATTGGAACGCCCTTTTCAGTTGTGGATATAATAGATTCAGTGTCCGATTATGAGTCGTACAAAATGATAGGATTAGAAGAAGTCATCTATCACATAATTGAAACAACAATTACGTTAGCATATAAATATATCACATATAATGGTTTTGACCAAATGATAAGCAAAAATCAGTAAAAACAGATATGGTCATAGTCCAGACTCACTAATGCATCTTAACAATTACCAGTTAAACACACTAATGTAATTTCTGGTTCCCTATAACCTCAAGCTCGGATACCAACTGTAACGACCCGTCAAAATTGCTATTGACACGGCACGTTAATCATTGATTCCACAGTGAGGTTTTGACCTCTATATGATACGTTTTGATAAAATATTGCATTCATTAAAATAAGTGACTTTCTAAACATAGAAAGTTATAAACATGTGGGCGAGTGCTTAGGTATAAGCAAAACCCCAAAATACATAAGTCTTTAATTTACAGGTTGACATCACAGTCCAATTATTTATTACACAATGAAGTTTTATTTAGAATGCAATAAACTTTAAACAAAGCATGAGAGACTCCATGCAGGCAACAAGCACATCACAGCGGAAGCAGTCTAAGGACCTGAGAATAAAACATGCTAAAAAGGTCAACACGAATGTTGGTGAGTTATAGGTTTAATTGCTCGAGTCATAAATATATATAAAGATAGACCACAAGATTTCATCAAAAGTTTATCAATAGATTCTACGTAACAGAGCACCCTGGTAACTAAACTTAACGCTATAGTGATAATTACCCCATTCGTTTTAATACACGCAAACCAACGTGTCTTAAACTCAAATAACATACGTCCGTTAAAAGGCTAGCGCTCTAGCTCGGACGGGGATGTCAAGCCCTATGGATCCATATACAATTATTCGTGCCCACCAGTCCATATCCTATGTACTGGAAGCTACTAGTTACCAAAGCTAAGGGATTTTTGGTTTAACTCAGTGTAGAATTTAGTATGTACTTGTGTCTTATTGCGTTTAAAATAAATTGCATGTATTCTCAGCCCAAAAATATTTAAAGTATTTAAAAAGGGAGACTATAACTCACGGTTCAATATTGAGACTCAATATTGTAAGCAAATTGCGTAGACGTAATGATGGTAGACGACTGTATGGTTGACCTTGGATTCAAGAACAATACCCCGAACAATACCCAATATTTCCTTAGTTTAAAACGGTTTGAAACCCGAATTAAAACACCCTCGTATATACTTTATTATTATTAAACTTAAATTAAAATTATAATTATAATTATAAATTTAAATTACAGAATAAGGATAAGAAAGTGTTGTGAAAAAAATCGTCGAGCAAACTGGTGTTTTTATAATACTTTTCCATTTACTGTAGCTCATGCGATCGCATGAGTTTTCAGTGTTTTTGCCATGCGATCGCATGGCCGCCTTATCCGTTTTTGTTTGCTAGTTCGTCGAAATCAAATAGTGTTTACTGTAGCAAATAGTGTTTACTATAGCAAAGTTATTTTCAATGTAGCACTGTAGCAAAGTACGGTTTTACTGTAGCAAATAGTGTTTTACTGTAGGAAAGTCGTTTTTACTTGTACATATATATATATATACATACATATAATTGTTCATGAATCGTCGAGAGTAGTCAAAGGTAATTGTATATATGAAACAGTTCTAAAATTTTGAGACTCAATCTAACAGACTTTGTTTAACGTGTCAAAATAAAAAAAATCGTATAGAGAATTTGTTTAAATAAGTCAAAAAATTTTGGGTCATCACAATCTGAATTAATCAGAAGATTTAACCTCTCAGGTTGATGAGGAATTCTACTAGATCTATGAAGTATAGGTGCAATACGTTCTGGCTCACCAACGGTGTGTTCAGCTTGGCTAGTGCCTTCAGAAGGTATGTTACTTTGTGATTCTTGAATTTCCTCAAGATCTACTTTACTCCCACTGACTTCTTGTAAGAGAAGATCTCTTTCATAGAATTCAGCAAACCGAGCAGTAAACACTTTATTTTCAGCTTGATAGTAAAAGTAGTAACCCATTGTTTGTGACGACCCGAAAATTTTCGACTAATTTTAAACCAAACTTTCGATACGATATAATATTTTGACACGATAAGCTAAGTCTGTTATCCTGAGTCTCAAAATTTTTGAACTGTTTTTATACATTCATTGGACCTTCGACTGTTCTCGACGATTCACGAACAACTATTTGTAAATAGATATGTATATATATATATATATATATATATATATATATATATATATATATATATATATATTTATATAATAAATGTTATTAATCGTTTGTATGAAATTATTGTTATAAATAAATATTAATGTTAATGTTAATGTCATTATATTAAATATTATCATTTTAACATAATATATAGATATAAAATTCGATACATTTAATTTGTCATATTATTATTATTACTAATATTATTGTTATCATTATTAATATCATTTTGATTATAATTAGTAGTAAAATTATGATTTGAATTATTATTAAGATTATTAATATTGTAATTTTATAATTACCATTTGATGTACGTAGAGGTGTATACGAAATAGTTATATTTTTACTACGAAATACGATACAATTTACACAAGTTTTATTTATTTATATAGATGGGATATACTTAAACCTTGCTACAACACTTATAGGTAATGTACCTAATCGTAGAGTAGTGTAGTTTTTAGTAAGTCCGGTTCGTTTAACAGGGAGCTAGCTGAGTTTAACGCTATATTTTTAACAACTATATTTATATAAAATATAAATAATTATATATAGTAATATTATTATAAAAGGGGGTTTTTTTACCGTTTAATGACCGGTTTGTCGATCTTAAATAAAGCGTAAAGATAAATGACGATAATATAAATGACAGAATTTAAATTGCGATAAAGTAAATTGCAGTAATTAAAATGATAGTAAATAAAGGTTCGAAGAAATATGAAATAAAAATATTATGCTTATTTAAACTTCCGTAATCATGATGTTCGACGTGTTGATTTTAATTTATTACCCGGTTTAATTGTCCTTTGTCCTGGATTATTTGATACCTATTTGGTTTTTGTCCATAATAGTCCATCAGTCATAATTATAAAATGCTCGTCAAGTTAACCTTATTCCTGAAGTCAAATATTCCAACTAATTAGGGATTCGAACTGTAACAAGGTTTTAATACTTTGTTAATAATTACACCAGGTTATCAACTTCGCGTAATCCAAGGTTTTAATACTTTGTTAACAATTACACCAATTATCCTTGTATGTAATCCACTCCTGTTTTAATGAGATATGAATATTAATTTACCCACTTGATCAGAATGAATAATCAATTACCCAAACCGAATAATTAATTAAAAAATCGTAAAAGATGTTGTATAAACGTCACTAAATAGGATATACATAATCATTTTAATAATTATTAGATTAACTAATTTGAAGATAGGTTTGACAGGTTCCAATGAGTTGTCGCTCAATTAGACAATACCCCCTATCTATTAATAATCATAGTCCAATGTCCACAAGTGTCGGTCTTTTGTCCAAACCTTAATTATGGTACAAAATTTAATAACCCCGTCTTAATATTTAGTCTAACATCACGATTACTTTGGCTCAAATAAGCATAATAATAACTTAGTTACGAGACATTAATTTAAAAAGGAAGAACATAGCTTACAGTGGTGATTAATCGCGTAGCGTTGCACGGACAGAATTTCGACTTAAAACCCGTAAAACATTCTTAAAATAACCTTATTATTATTAACTTAAAATTAAAATTAAAATTATAAATATAAATATATATACATTGAAGAGAGTAAGAGATTGAATTCTCTTGTGTAATTAAAACGTCGAGCAAACTGCCTTTTTATAATACTTGGCCTGCTACAGTAACTCATGCGGTCGCATGAGATTTTAGTGCAAATCTCATGCACTCGCATGGGCTCATGCACTCGCATGAGTTTTATGCCTATTTCCCATGCGATCACATGGCCGTCAGATCCAGCTCACATATTTTTTGTTTGCTAGTTTGTCGGCGTTATTTAATATAATATATAGTATATAAATAATTTATGTAATTATTTAAATATTATATTATATTCTTGTGTATAGTTGACTTGTAATTTTAGCTCCGTTGCGTCACGCGTTGATAGTTGGCTCAGGTCCCGGTTTCGGTTTTTCGAACGTCCTTGCGTACTATTTAATATCTTGTACTTTGCGTTTTGCGACTTGTACTTTTGTAATTTTGAGACGTTTCTCATCAATATTTCGAACCACTTGGATTGTACTTTGTACTTTTTAGCTTTTTGGTCATTTTCATCTTCAAATCGTCGTTTTCTTCTTTTGTCTTCGCACTTATTTATTTAAACGAATATTACATAAAAATAGAACAATTACAACTAAAAGCTTTACATATTGGAAGGATATTGTGCCTAAATATATGTTCATTTGGAGCACTATCAAATATCCCCACACTTGAGCGTTGCTTGTCCTCAAGCAATACAGAACTTGAAATTAAATCACACTACACTCGAATCACTTTTTTTTATTCTCACACTTTATACATCAGTGATTTTGATACGGCAGTATAAACAATGATAGTAACGATGTGGTTTACAGTCCCACATGACTTATAAAATTTAGATCCTTAAGGAAATTGGATCTTTATGAAAATATTTGATCTTTTGAAAATTCATTCTAGCTTTTACCCTAGATAAGTTTTCTGGAATAACCCTTCACCAGTGTTTGCAAATTGTTTTTGTGGGTTTCAGATTTGAAAAATTTAGCTCAAAACTTGCGGTTTTGTGTCACCCACTTGCTAACCTTGTATTGAGAAAGCAACACATCCATTTTACTTGCTCCGTATATTACCTTTCGGTAAACTACCTTCCGGTTGTAAAGGAAAGTGTTGAACAAGCAACTGTTAAGGCAATGTCCCTTGACATGCTTTTGATTATGGTCTATATCGTGTCGGATGCAATTACTATCCTTTGTAGGAGCAATAGTAAAGATCACCCTATAGTTTTTCGGTCTGGCACAAGGTCCTGTCTTCGACCATGCTATGCAACCACCGTTCTTACGGTTGACACTCGATTTGGTTCAGGTGACCTAATGAATTCCAGGTGAATTCCTAGGATTTTACGTTCAATGGTAATGAACGCATTGAAAATAGGTTTTCAGAAAAACATATCGGTTTTAATTTTGATCAAAATATTTTCTCGTTCAAGCTCGAGTTTAGATATCATTGAATTCCATGAGTTTATAATTCTCAATCTTTAAAGTCAATCTCAAGGATTGAGTAATATCAGGCTTAAAAGCTGATTTTTGATCTTTAAGGAGATTATCCTTTCTGGGGGTCTGATTCATTAGTCTTATCAAGCTAATTTGCACGGCGCCCTCCCCATTTTACGAGATAGATCCTCTCATGGTTAGGATAAGTCTGACCACTTGGTGACCCTGTTTGATGCTGAGGTCCGTGAATTTCCTGCTGATTTTAGAGATGATTTTTCTAGATTTTTCGTCAACCTACAGCTGGTCTGGACGACAACTTCCTGACCTAAATCAAGAAGCGCGTGTCTTTTTCGGAAGATTTTACTTCCTTTTAATGATGGAATTGATTCATCGTGTAGATCCATCTTTCTTTCAAATATATATTACAGTAAATTAGGTAAAACTGATTAAAATCATCCAAAACAAAAGTACCTGCAATAATCTATACCAAATATATGTGATATGTGTTTTAAAGAACTTGGTAAATTCTTCCCACACTTAGCTTTTATTTATTTATTTTTCTTTGCCTTTTTATTCTCCTCTATTCCATTTTAAATGAATTCTAACATTTTGGATTGTTTCTCCATTTATGTTCTCTCCGAGGTAACAATAATTTAGGTATTATCACCTAGTTTTATCGTTCATAAATATGTATAAACATGATTTTAAATTCATTTAGTTGAAAAATTTTCAACTTTTCACAAAATTTGGCAATTATACTAAGTGTAAACCCGAGAGAATTTATAACCCTTCCCCATATTTGAGATCATGCAATGCCCTCATTTTCATGAAATCATACTATAATTATAAATTCATGAGGGTGATTAGTGTAGAAAAGTGATTAAAAATACCCAGTTTGAAATTTCTAAGCTCGTCGAATGATAGATGGCACGCCTCATCGTTCATTCCTTTTGTTGTAATTTCACATATGTTTTGCGTCTTATCATCAAAATTAGTAGCTTTTGCTGAACTTAATGTCAGTCTTTGAAAGTGCACCGTTTTACCCTGTTTTGTATATAAGATAAACTACAAACATATATATAATATATATATAAATATATATATATATATTTTTTTATAAAACCTTTATTTATTAAAACAATTTAAATGAATAATTTTTAAAATTTTGTTTCCTTTTACTTTAGGTAGTTTCGGTATGTTTACCTAGTCCGTCCCTCGACAAAATTTAAAATTTGTCGTTTTAAAGCGATTGTTTTAAAAGCAAAGATTTTTGGGATTTTTTAATTTTTTTGGTATACTTTAGATCAATAATATTAAAAATAATGATAACAAAATTTGTCGCCCCGCCCTCGGGTAAAGCAATTTCGGTTCCATGACCTAGTTTTCAACTTACGATGAATTTTAGAAATCATTTTTTAAACTTAATGAAATAAAGTAATTTTTGTTTTTAAATTCACACAAAACTTAAATTTAAAAATGCATATTAATTTCATACAAAACCTACAAAACAAAAATTCAGAATGGGGGGAGAAAACTAGTTCTTTAGTGTCTGCTAGCGGAAAAGACCAATCAGATTCCATTCTCGGAACTATACGAGAACAGAACAACTAACTCTAGACAGCGTTTTCTTTTTAGAACATTTGAATCTCTCCACACTTAGGTAGATGTGGTGTCGAAATTGTGATTAACTTCATCGTCAATTTCTTTTGGACCATAATCAACTTGCATATCTGTGACCTTTGCTTTAAGCCATTGGTCGGATTCCTGTGTAATATCCACAAATTCAACTAGTTTCACCTTTTCTTTAGGCGATAGATTAGATACTAACCGGTTACATAACTTAAAGTTCCCCTTAATTCTAGCATCGCGAATCCGTTTAATAAGTTTCTTCATTGAACTATTAATAACGGGGTCATTTAATTTCGTATCAATAACGGGGTTCTTTGTTATCAGGTCATCATTAGGTGTTACTTCATTTTCCCCACACTTAGGCGTTTTATTATTGTTAAGCACTACCGTTGGAGTTGGTAAAACAACATGGTTCTTACCAATTGGTTCAACGGTTTTGGTTGGTGGAGATTTAGACTTTCGACTCACAAAGGTGATCGATTTTTCATCATCACTAAGTGTCATTCTACCCTCTCTTACATTAAATAACAGCTCGGTGGACGCTAAGAATGGTCGACCTAAAATTAGAGGAATGTTTGAGTCCTCTTCTATGTCAATGACAATAAATTCGACTAGAAAGGTTAAATTACCTACTTGAACGGCTAGATTGTCAGCAATTCTAACTGGGTGCCTAATGGTTTGATCAAAGAATCGGACACTCATCTCTGTTGGACTTAACTCACCTACTCCTAATCTCTTATATAATGAAAGAGGCATAACACTCACACTCGCACCTAAATTTGCTAGTACATCATACATGACACAATCACTAAGTAGACAAGGAACAATGAATTCACCCGGATCACCCACCCTGGGTGGAGGTTTTGGTGGAACTGTCTTCACCAGGTTTACTTTTACGATTTTTGTTTCTTGCACTTTCTTATTCTTCTTCTTCTTTCCAGAGGTATCACAAACTTTATTTGTAACATCCCGCATTTTTCCGTTAAATTATTTTTTAACGCCGTCTTTTTCTTTTTAGATAATATTCCTCGTATCTAGATTCGTAACCTCCGTTAGCTAACATTCTAAATATTCTCGTTATCGGATTTTAATACGCGTTTTAAAATATTCCATTTAGGTATTTTCCGCACCCGCTTCTAAACTCGAGGGACTAAAATTGACACGGGGCAAACTAGTTGACTAGGTCAACTAGTCCACCCCAATCACCACCATTCAATCACCTCCATCTCTCTCTCTTTCTCTCTAGCAAGAACACACACACAAACACCCAATTCAATCATTCATCATCTAAATTCGATCTAGGAGGCTTACAACAAAACAAATTACATATTTGGAATCCTCTCTTCATCCTCTACAATTTGATACCAACTTCATCTCGTTTGGGTAACATTTCTAAAACTCTAGATTTCTCTAAATTCGTGTTTTTGATTTGAAATGGTGCTAGTTAGTGTCTATGGCTCGTGTCTAGCATGAATATATGATTTACTTGCTCGATTTGTTGTTTTGAGTAACTAGTTTGAACATTTGAAATGGGTTTGCTTAATCTTGCATTTTGGAAGATTAAATGTTGTTTGATTGTTAAAGTTCATGTTTTAATTGTGTTACTAGTATCACTAGCTTCGTTTTGATGCGTAGGTTGATTAAGAAAACTTCAAAAACCCGATTATTGATTTTTGTGAATTTTGGTTAGGGTTTGTTAGACTTTGAAATGAACTTTTGATGCGTTGAATGCTTGTTAATGTTGTTAGTAAGTGTTTAGATGCAATGTATGCTTAATTACCTTCGAAACGGCATATCGTATGTGTAAATTGGATTCCCGAATCATAAAATACGTTTTACGAACTTGAAACTTTGAAAATAAACCTTTCTTGATCAATTGACGAGATTTCGGCTATTGTAAATGATGTTATTGTTGGACCATAAGTGCTTAGTTGTATTCCTCGTCAAAATACCTTTCCAACGATATATGATAGGCATTATAAGTGTTTGCGGGTCAAGAGTTGGGTTGGAAAAGGTTTTGGTTCGTGCATACTTTGAAAAACTGACCAGAATTCTCTGCCCAGATGGTGGCGCGGCGCGCCCCATCCCCGCGCGGCGCGCGGATTGGCCTGGTCAGATTCTGACCACTTTGTCCCATTTCACGTGAAATGTTTGACTAGCTACCGACCTCCGATTCACATGAAACTTGTTCTAATATACTTGTATATGAATAATTAGCATAGAAAAATAGTCCGGGACCCGACCCGAACATGTTGACTTTTTCGTTGACTTTGACCCGACCAAGTTTGACTTTTTGTCAAACTTAACCAATTAATTATGCAATCTTCCTAACATGCTTTTATACTTGTATCTTGCATGAAACTTGACAATTTGCTTCACATGCTATATTAATCGAGTCGTATTGAGCCATAGGACTAATTGAACATCTTTGACCGTTTTGTGTTTACCGTTATTGATATAACCTATATGTTTAGGTCAAGACTAGCTTTGTCTTTGCACGCGTTTACTTGTCGAAGTACTTTATTAACTCTTGCACTCAAGGTGAGATCATAGTCCCACTTTTTCAATCACTTTTATTCTTTACATCGTGGGCTGAGAAACACATACATTTCATACTTATTTACTTTTCATGCTTTTACATTGTGAACAAATACGAATACAAAGATGCATACGAGTTTGAACAAAAGTCCTCAATCTAATTATCATTAGTTCCACTTGCAGGGTGTAAGTGTAAGCGTGTAATTATGTTGTGTGGCCATACGGGTTTAACAAACCCTCATTCAGACGGTTCGCTACCGTTAGTGAATGAAATATAATTTCAACAATGTATAGTGTAAGTTCTAACACTAAATTCAAAATTCAGAGGGAAGATTCGGTTAAGCCTTGATAATTGGGTGCTCGTGATACAAATACTATTTTGGAATGTGAATGATTCTGGTTGAGCAATTCTTAAAGAACCTTGTGGTTCAATACAATTTACTTACTAAACCTATGATTTCACCAACGTTTTTCGTTGACAGATTTCTATGTTTTTCTCAGGTCTTGCACGATATGTGATACATGCTTCCGCTCATTATTTGATACTTGCTTTGGATGTCGAGTATACATGCTTTTCATGGAGCGTCTTTTGACTTTACTTTAAACCGTGTCGCCTAGATTTCAATCGTACTTATAACGTTGTAACTTAACTTTTGGTTGAACAATTCTTGTAAACTTTGAAACAATCTTTATTTTGAAATGAAGGCGACATATTTTGGTCAAACGTTATCTTAAAGACTTATAATCAGGTAATGGGACCCACGTAGCCGACGCCGTCACTTGACGATTTGTCGGGGTCGCTACAAGTGGTATCAGAGCCTTGGTTGTAGGGATTTAGAGTTCATTTGTGTCCACCCCGAGTCATAAGGTACATAGGTGAATCTAGACTACAACCGGCATATAGACTGAAGTAGGAATTACTTGACTATTTGTGCATTTATACTCGAACTCTTCTATCATATCTAACTCGTATTCGATCTTGATCTTACGTTGATAAATTTTGTTGATGCGCCACCTTGACTTTATGAAGTAATGTTAAATGCACATGAGAATCAGGGTAATATAATTTCCGGGATTATATTACGGTGATTCACATGGACGTTCCGACATTATGACATAAAGAATTTAGGGCGAGTCAAGGAAAATTTTCTCTCTATCCTTAATCCATACTCCGGTTAGTATTGTTGAAAATACTAACCAACGATATTCTCGTGTCATGAAGGAACAATGGCTCGTCGACGCGCTCCTCCCGAAACTCCCGAACAAGCCCTCCAACGTATGATAGCCACTGCCGTGGATGCGGCCATGGCCGGTCACTCCTCCAACAACAACAATAACAACAATCATCATAACAACAACAATGGAGCCAGAAATTCCAACGAAGGATGCTCCTATAAGAATTTCATAGGGTGCAAACCTCACACTTTCGATGGAACCGGGGGACCGGTTGTGCTCACCCGATGGTTTGAGCAAACGGAAGCCGTCTTTAGCATAAGCGGTTGTCGAGACCAAGACAAGGTTAGATATTCCACTCACACCTTCTCCGGTATCGCTCTCACATGGTGGAATTCGTATGTACAATCGGTGGGTATCCACGAAGCCCACGCTCTCTCTTGGGCCGACTTAAGAGGAAAGATGATCACCGAATATTTTCCTCGCGAAGAAACCCGAAGGCTCGAACAAGAACTAAGAGCTCTGAAAGCGGTCGGGAACGACCTTAAGGCCTATAATCAACGATTCTCCGAACTTGCTTTGATGTGCCCAAATCTTGTGAACCCCGAATCTTTAAGGGTTGAACTTTACATGGATGGTCTCCCCAAGAGCATCAAACAAGGAGTAATGTCATCCAAACCCGCTAACCACCAAGAGGCTTTGAATATGGCCCGCCAATTGATTGAAACAGTGGACGAGATTGAAGTGCCGGCACGTAAAGCCGAGGATAAGTCGGGTGACAACAAAAGAAAATGGGAAGCCCCCCAATCAAGCAATTACAACAACCCCGCCAAGAAGCCCTTCATCCCCAACGGCAAGAAAGGTTATACCGGACACCTACCGTATTGTAACGAGTGCTACAAACATCATTTAGGTGAATGTGGCAAACCATTTTGCTTGAAGTGTCAAAGAAGTGGCCATGTAGCCTACGATTGTAGGAATACCGCTCCCGTCGCCCAAAAGGAGCACAATGCACCCAAGACGGGTGTTTGTTTTGAATGTGGCCAACCGGGTCATTTTAGGAGTGCGTGCCCAAACAAGAAAATCAACCCCAACGCACGCCGTTGAACTTTCAACATTGACACCTAGGATGCCCGAGACGACGATGGACTAGTCACGGGTACGTTTCTTCACAACAAACAGTATATTTCATACTTATTCGATTCGATTACCGCAAGATGTTTATTAACCAAGTCTTTGACTCGTGCTCTTTACATTCCACTTTTTTTCCCCTAGATATTACTTAGACGATTTAAGTGACCAACGGAAAATATTGTGTGCCTATAAATTTTATTGGAGGATATACGTTAAGACTTTTGACTTGACACCTATAGAACTAGGGAGCTCGAAACCTATTCGTTAAAAAAAAAAAAAAAAAAAAAATGTTTCCCCATCATCTTGTATAGATTGTTGTGAACTGAGTAATTTTCGGTTGGAAACCGATACCCTCTCCCTCGTATCCATTACCTCATGATTATTTGCACGAATCCCGTAGTTTCCAAATCGACCTCCGTTCCGGTTATCATCAATTGGGGGTTAAGGGAGACGATGTCTCCTGAGTCTTTTCCGAACTCGCAACGTTAGTTGTAAATCTCTCTTAGTACCATTCGATTTATCCAAGGCTCGTCCGTATCCATAAACCTCCTAAACCACGTATGCAAACTTATCTAGACAAATCTGTTATCGTATTTATAGATGACGTCTTAACTTATTTAAGTAAAGAAGGAAAACGAACAACATCACCATCTTACGCTCGAACTTTTGAGAAAAGAGCAACTTTATACCAAATTCTCCGAGTGAGAATTTCTGTTGAACGAAGTCCAATTTTCTAGACCATGATGTTAATGGTCGAGGCATTACAATCAATCTCCAAATCAAGCCACATGTAATCAGGAAACTCTCATGACTCAGACTTACCGCAGATTCATTTTCGACTTTTTCTCGTGATGCTCGTTCTTTACCCTCGATAACTCATTAAGGTAGAAATCTAAACCTCTACGTGCCCAAATCTTGAACGTGATTATTCACACCAACCTTACTAGCTTAATTCGTATAGCACCAGGTGGGACTCAAATATGGAAATATTTCTACTTGGACGCCGAAAGGCATACTCTCTCGACTCAAAAATCAACATAACTAAAATTCGTTATTTTACACGAAGAATTCGAATACTAAATTGTGGATCCGATCAATCTTCTCGTCATCACGTACCACACTACATACCTCTGTTATTTCACCGTCACCGTCTGATATTACTGGAATTTAAGATAGCACACAATCCAACGATACTTCACTCTTCTTTGACTTAACGCCCTTGCGTTGCTGATAATCGTCCAACCATTATTCAACCCCGAACTATACAATTACGTGTACTATCTCGTTTCTCTTTCAGGCTTCATTTTTTTTTTACAACTAGAGGCACGTTATGGCAACCTCGAGATGTAAGTTCATCCTATTCAAAGTCCTCATTTCACTCCTATCCTCATCGCTCGCATTTCCGTTAAGGAAACTCCTTGTAACATTTCTCCATGGATAGAGAAACTCCTCATATTACATTAGTATTCGCCACGAGGGTGAATAGTCCTAACGAACATTTTTCGAACCCTAACTGACTTGTTCAAACATATCTTAAGAAATTCTATTCCAACACGGTGTATCTTCGTCATTTATCCTGTATTGAAATACTCGTTTCACCTCTAGCGTTGCAAGAGACCTTGGGAACCCGCTTAGACATATGTACCGCGTATCTCCCACAACCGACGAACCGAGCAAACGTACGATTCAATCTTGGAAAGACATGTTACAGACTGGTATTGTCACCTTTAGTAGTTCCCCTTACTACGACAGCTATCACTCGTATATTAACGCAGCACTTCCGAAACCCTATATGACCGCAAATGTCATACCCCTGTTCATTTAACCAAAGCATGCGGCAAGCAAATCGCCAAATCTGAACTCCATCAAGAAACAACAATTGAGATCGTTCGAGTCCGAGGCGGGCTAGAGACAACCCATGGTCGCCAGAAGAGTTATACCAAACTTAGATGAAAACCTCACAAATCCCAGTGTGTAATCGCGTAATATTGAGAACCCGCACCTTGGAAAGGTGTAATCCATTTTGGGAAATCGAGGAAGGTTATAACCGCAATATTGAACCTTTTGAAACCTTGGGGCGTATTAGAACCGCTTCCTACCGTTTAGAACTTCCGACTCAATTAAGTTTCCATTTATCCTACATTTCGTGTAACAAACTTAGAAACGTGTCATGCGGAACAGGAATGTGCAATCCTTTTAGATGCACCAACTATTGATGACAAACTCCTCTTCATGGGAAAACTGGTTGAAATCATGGATCGTGAAATCGAACCTCAATACAACGTAACACCCCGACTATCCGGATTCGTGGAATGTCCAAGAAAGTACCTTCACTCATTCGTAGAGTTACTACTCTAAGTCTCGAGGAAGAGATATCGACTACTACTTCCAACTAAATTTCGGGACGAAATTTCTTTTGAGGTGTGGATAATGTAACATCCCGCATTTTTCCGTTAAATTATTTTTTAACACCGTCTTTTTCTTTTTAGATAATATTCCTCGTATCTAGATTCGTAACCTCCGTTAGCTAACATTCTAAATATTCTCGTTATCGGATTTTAATACGCGTTTTAAAATATTCCGTTTAGGTATTTTCCGCACCCGCTTCTAAACTCGAGGGACTAAAATTGACACGGGACAAACTAGTTGACTAGGTCAACTAGTCCACCCCAATCACCACCATTCAATCACCTCCATCTCTCTCTCTTTCTCTCTAGCAAGAACACACACACAAACACCCAATTCAATCATTCATCATCTAAATTCGATCTAGGAGGCTTACAACAAAACAAATTACATATTTGGAATCCTCTCTTCATCCTCTACAATTTGATACCAACTTCATCTCGTTTGGGTAACATTTCTAAAACTCTAGATTTCTCTAAATTCGTGTTTTTGATTTGAAATGGTGCTAGTTAGTGTCTATGGCTCGTGTCTAGCATGAATATATGATTTACTTGCTCGATTTGTTGTTTTGAGTAACTAGTTTGAACATTTGAAATGGGTTTGCTTAATCTTGCATTTTGGAAGATTAAATGTTGTTTGATTGTTAAAGTTCATGTTTTAATTGTGTTACTAGTATCACTAGCTTCGTTTTGATGCGTAGGTTGATTAAGAAAACTTCAAAAACCCGATTATTGATTTTTGTGAATTTTGGTTAGGGTTTGTTAGACTTTGAAATGAACTTTTGATGCGTTGAATGCTTGTTAATGTTGTTAGTAAGTGTTTAGATGCAATGTATGCTTAATTACCTTCGAAACGGCATATCGTATGTGTAAATTGGATTCCCGAATCATAAAATACGTTTTACGAACTTGAAACTTTGAAAATAAACCTTTCTTGATCAATTGACGAGATTTCGGCTATTGTAAATGATGTTATTGTTGGACCATAAGTGCTTAGTTGTATTCCTCGTCAAAATACCTTTCCAACGATATATGATAGGCATTATAAGTGTTTGCGGGTCAAGAGTTGGGTTGGAAAAGGTTTTGGTTCGTGCATACTTTGAAAAACTGACCAGAATTCTCTGCCCAGATGGTGGCGCGGCGCGCCCCATCCCCGCGCGGCGCGCGGATTGGCCTGGTCAGATTCTGACCACTTTGTCCCATTTCACGTGAAATGTTTGACTAGCTACCGACCTCCGATTCACATGAAACTTGTTCTAATATACTTGTATATGAATAATTAGCATAGAAAAATAGTCCGGGACCCGACCCGAACATGTTGACTTTTTCGTTGACTTTGACCCGACCAAGTTTGACTTTTTGTCAAACTTAACCAATTAATTATGCAATCTTCCTAACATGCTTTTATACTTGTATCTTGCATGAAACTTGACAATTTGCTTCACATGCTATATTAATCGAGTCGTATTGAGCCATAGGACTAATTGAACATCTTTGACCGTTTTGTGTTTACCGTTATTGATATAACCTATATGTTTAGGTCAAGACTAGCTTTGTCTTTGCACGCGTTTACTTGTCGAAGTACTTTATTAACTCTTGCACTCAAGGTGAGATCATAGTCCCACTTTTTCAATCACTTTTATTCTTTACATCGTGGGCTGAGAAACACATACATTTCATACTTATTTACTTTTCATGCTTTTACATTGTGAACAAATACGAATACAAAGATGCATACGAGTTTGAACAAAAGTCCTCAATCCAATTATCATTAGTTCCACTTGCAGGGTGTAAGTGTAAGCGTGTAATTATGTTGTGTGGCCATACGGGTTTAACAAACCCTCATTCAGACGGTTCGCTACCGTTAGTGAATGAAATACAATTTCAACAATGTATAGTGTAAGTTCTAACACTAAATTCAAAATTCAGAGGGAAGATTCGGTTAAGCCTTGATAATTGGGTGCTCGTGATACAAATACTATTTTGGAATGTGAATGATTCTGGTTGAGCAATTCTTAAAGAACCTTGTGGTTCAATACAATTTACTTACTAAACCTATGATTTCACCAACGTTTTTCGTTGACAGATTTCTATGTTTTTCTCAGGTCTTGCACGATATGTGATACATGCTTCCGCTCATTATTTGATACTTGCTTTGGATGTCGAGTATACATGCTTTTCATGGAGCGTCTTTTGACTTTACTTTAAACCGTGTCGCCTAGATTTCAATCGTACTTATAACGTTGTAACTTAACTTTTGGTTGAACAATTCTTGTAAACTTTGAAACAATCTTTATTTTGAAATGAAGGCGACATATTTTGGTCAAACATTATCTTAAAGACTTATAATCAGGTAATGGGACCCACGTAGCTGACGCCGTCACTTGACGATTTGTCGGGGTCGCTACATTATTACCTATCACTTGCTCATACTCAACTCTTTTTCTTGGAAACGGGATGGGTGGTCTGTATGGTGCCACCACTGGCTTTACATACTCGGGTGGTGGTGGTGGTGTAACTTCTTCATTGTTACTCACATCGAAAACCTTCCCATCTTCTAGAGATGGTTTTTCAGAATTTGTTGAAACCATATTAACATTCTCATTCCGAGGATTTACTTCAGTATTACTAGATAGCTTTCCTTATTCCTTCTCACTCATCATGCTAGCAAGAGTACCTACGTGTTTTTATAGATTCAAAATGGAAGCTTGTTGAGTTCTTAATGACTGATCAAACCTCTCATTTATTTGGGTTTGAGATGTAATAAATCGTGTTTGAGATTCCATTAGGTTTGCCATCATTTCTTCCAAATTTGACTTTTTCTCTTCGGTTTGTTGTGGTGGTTTATATAAGCCAGGTCTTTGTTGATTGAAAGTGTTGTTTTGAGTTGGTTGGTTATTCGGACCTTGTTGGTTATACGAGTTATTGTTTGGTCCATTTGGATTGTAAAGAATGTTTTGATTTCGATTAAAGTTTGGCCTTGGCGGTTAATAATTATTTTGATAATTATTTCCCGGCCTTTGGTTCATATAGGAAACATTCTCATGTTGTTCCATCGTTTGCTCAATGTGACAATCTTTCATTAAGTGTGGTCCACCACATTGCTCACAACTGATTCGTTTTGCGTGAATATCTTTATTCATCTTTTCCATTCGTCTTTCGAAAGCATCTATTTTTGGGGAAATGGAATCAAAGTCATGGTTAGAATCGGCTTTAGCCGCTTTAGATGATCGAAAGATATCTTTTTCCTGGTGCCACTCATGTGAGTAGGATGCTGTGTTATCAATAATTTTGTAAGCTTCAGTTGTGGTTTTCTTCATAATGGAACCACCAGCTGTTATGTCGATGTCTTTTCGTGTAGCAACGTCGTATCCTTGGTAGAATATTTGTACTATTTGATAAGTGTCTAAACCATGTTGCGGACATCCTCTCAACAACTTTCAAAATCTTGTCCACGCCTCATATAATGTTTCATTTGGCTTTTGCGTGAACGTAACAATTTCTCCTTGAAGTCTCACTGCTTTAGATGCCGGAAAGAATTGTTTAAGAAAATTTTCAACTAAAACATCCCATGTATCAATCGCCCCTTTAGGTAATGATTCTAACCAATCTTTGGCTTCTCCCTTTAAAGTCCAGGGAAATAACATGAGATAGATCTGTTCATCCTCCACTTCTCGGATTTTAAATAGAGTACAGATCCTATTAAAGGTTCGAAGATGTTCGTTTGGATCTTCTTTTGGCGTACCACTATATTGGCATTGATTAGTTACCATGTGTAGGATTTGTCCCTTGATTTCATAATCTGGCACATTAATGTCTGGCTTAATAATGGCGTGACCTTGGTGTAGTGACCCGAACTTTTCCATGTTTATATATATTAATTGAGATTGATATTTACATGATTAAATGTTTCCAACATGTTAAGCAATCAAACTTGTTAAGACTTGATTAATTGAAATATGTTTCATATAGACAATTGACCACCCAAGTTGACCGGTGATTCACGAACGTTAAAACTTGTAAAAACTATATGATGACATATATATATGGATATATATAGTTAACATGATACTATGATAAGTAAACATATCATTAAGTATATTAACAATGAACTACATATGTAAAAACAAGACTACTAACTTAATGATTTTTAAACGAGACATATATGTAACGATTATCGTTGTAAAGACATTTAATGTATATATATCATATTAAGAGATATTCATACATGATAATATCATGATAATATAATAATTTAAAATCTCATTTGATGTTATAAACATTGGGTTAACAACATTTAACAAGATCGTTAACTTAAAGGTTTCAAAACAACACTTACATGTAACGACTAACGATGACTTAACGACTCAGTTAAAATGTATATACATGTAGTGTTTTAATATGTATTTATACACTTTTGAAAGACTTCAATACACTTATCAAAATACTTCTACTTAACAAAAATGCTTACAATTACATCCTCGTTCAGTTTCATCAACAATTCTACTCGTATGCACCCGTATTCGTACTCGTACAATACACAGCTTTTAGATGTATGTACTATTGGTATATACACTCCAATGATCAGCTCTTAGCAGCCTATGTGAGTCACCTAACACATGTGGGAACCATCATTTGGCAACTAGCATGAAATATCTCATAAAATTACAAAAATATGAGTAATCATTCATGACTTATTTACATGAAAACAAAATTACATATCCTTTATATCTAATCCATACACCAACGACCAAAAACACCTACAAACACTTTCATTCTTCAATTTTCTTCATCTAATTGATCCCTCTCAAGTTCTATCTTCAAGTTCTAAGTGTTCTTCATATATTCTACAAGTTCTAGTTACATAAAATCAAGAATACTTTCAAGTTTGCTAGCTCACTTCCAATCTTGTAAGGTGATCATCCAACCTCAAGAAATCTTTGTTTCTTACAGTAGGTTATCATTCTAATACAAGGTAATAATCATATTCAAACTTTGGTTCAATTTCTATAACTATAACAATCTTATTTCAAGTGATGATCTTACTTGAACTTGTTTTCGTGTCATGATTCTGCTTCAAGAACTTCGAGCCATCCAAGGATCCGTTTGTAGTGACCCGAACTTTTCCATGTTTATATATATTAATTGAGATTGATATTTACATGATTAAATGTTTCCAACATGTTAAGCAATCAAACTTGTTAAGACTTGATTAATTGAAATATGTTTCATATAGACAATTGACCACCCAAGTTGACCGGTGATTCACGAACGTTAAAACTTGTAAAAACTATATGATGACATATATATAGATATATATATAGTTAACATGATACTATGATAAGTAAACATATCATTAAGTATATTAACAATGAACTATATATGTAAAAACAAGACTACTAACTTAATGATTTTTAAACGAGACATATATGTAACGATTATCGTTGTAAAGACATTTAATGTATATATATCATATTAAGAGATATTCATACATGATAATATCATGATAATATAATAATTTAAAATCTCATTTGATTTTATAAACATTGGGTTAACAACATTTAACAAGATCGTTAACCTAAAGGTTTCAAAACAACCCTTACATGTAACGACTAACGATGACTTAACGACTCAGTTAAAATGTATATACATGTAGTGTTTTAATATGTATTTATACACTTTTGAAAGACTTCAATACACTTATCAAAATACTTCTACTTAACAAAAATGCTTACAATTACATCCTCGTTCAGTTTCATCAACAATTCTACTCGTATGCACCCGTATTCGTACTCGTACAATACACATCTTTTAGATGTATGTACTATTGGTATATACACTCCAATGATCAGCTCTTAGCAGCCCATGTGAGTCACCTAACACATGTGGGAACCATCATTTGGCAACTAGCATGAAATATCTCATAAAATTACAAAAATATGAGTAATCATTCATGACTTATTTACATGAAAACAAAATTACATATCCTTTATATCTAATCCATACACCAACGACCAAAAACACCTACAAACACTTTCATTCTTCAATTTTCTTCATCTAATTGATCTCTCTCAAGTTCTATCTTCAAGTTCTAAGTGTTCTTCATATATTCTACAAGTTCTAGTTACATAAAATCAAGAATACTTTCAAGTTTGCTAGCTCACTTCCAATCTTGTAAGGTGATCATCCAACCTCAAGAAATCTTTGTTTCTTACAGTAGGTTATCATTCTAATACAAGGTAATAATCATATTCAAACTTTGGTTCAATTTCTATAACTATAACAATCTTATTTCAAGTGATGATCTTACTTGAACTTGTTTTCGTGTCATGATTCTGCTTCAAGAACTTCGAGCCATCCAAGGATCCGTTGAAGCTAGATCCATTTTTCTATTTTCCAGTAGGTTTATCTAAGGAACTTAAGGTAGTAATGATGTTCATAACATCATTCGATTCATACATATAAAGCTATCTTATTCGAAGGTTTAAACTTGTAATCACTAGAACATAGTTTAGTTAATTCTAAACTTGTTCACAAACAAAAGTTAATCCTTCTAACTTGACTTTTAAAATCAACTAAACACATGTTCTATATCTATATGATATGCTAACTTAATGATTTAAAACCTGGAGACACGAAAAACACCGTAAAACCGGATTTACGCCGTCGTAGTAACACCGCGGGCTGTTTTGGGTTAGTTAATTAAAAACTATGATAAACTTTGATTTAAAAGTTTTTATTCTGAGAAAATGATTTTTATTATGAACATGAAACTATATCCAAAAATTATGGTTAAACTCAAAGTGGAAGTATGTTTTCTAAAATGGTCATCTAGACGTCGTTCTTTCGACTGAAATGACTACCTTTACAAAAACGACTTGTAACTTATTTTTCCAACTATAAACCTATAATTTTTCTGTTTAGATTCATAAAATAGAGTTCAATATGAAACCATAGCAATTTGATTCACTCAAAACGGATTTAAAATGAAGAAGTTATGGGTAAAACAAGATTGGATAATTTTTCTCATTTTAGCTACGTGAAAATTGGTAACAAATCTATTCCAACCATAACTTAATCAACTTGTATTTTATATTATGTAATCTTGAGATACCATAGACACGTATACAATGTTTCGACCTATCATGTCGACACATCTATATATATTTCGGAACATCCATAGACACTCTATATGTGAATGTTGGAGTTAGCTATACAGGGTTGAGGTTGATTCCAAAATATATATAGTTTGAGTTGTGATCAATACTGAGATACGTATACACTGGGTCGTGGATTGATTCAAGATAATATCTATCGATTTATTTCTGTACATCTAACTGTGGACAACTAGTTGTAGGTTACTAACGAGGACAGCTGACTTAATAAACTTAAAACATCAAAATATAGTAAAAGTGTTGTAAATATATTTTGAACATACTTTGATATATATGTATATATTGTTATAGGTTCGTGAATCAACCAGTGGCCAAGTCTTACTTCCCGACGAAGTAAAAATCTGTGAAAGTGAGTTATAGTCCCACTTTTAAAATCTAATATTTTTAGGATGAGAATACATGCAGGTTTTATAAATGATTTACAAAATAGACACAAGTACGTGAAACTACATTCTATGGTTGAATTATCAAAATCGAATATGCCCCTTTTTATTAAGTCTGGTAATCTAAGAATTAGGGATCAGACACCCTAATTGACGCGAATCCTAAAGATAGATCTATTGGGCCTAACAAACCCCATCCAAAGTACCGGATGCTTTAGTACTTCGAAATTTATATCATATCCGAAGGGTGTCCCGGAATGATGGGGATATTCTTATATATGCATCTTGTTAATGTCGGTTACCAGGTGTTCACCATATGAATGACTTTTATCTCTATGTATGGGATGTGTATTGAAATATGAAATCTTGTGGTCTATTATTATGATTTGATATATATAGGTTAAACCTATAACTCACCAACATTTTTGTTGACGTTTTAAGCATGTTTATTCTCAGGTGATTATTAAGAGCTTCCGCTGTCGCATACTTAAATAAGGACGAGATTTGGAGTCCATGCTTGTATGATATTGTGTAAAAACTGAATTCAAGAAACTTATTTTGTTGTAACATATTTGTATTGTAAACCATTATGTAATGGTCGTGTGTAAACAGGATATTTTAGATTATCATTATTTGATAATCTACGTAAAGCTTTTTAAGCCTTTATTGATGAAATAAAGGTTAAGGTTTGTTTTAAAATGAATGCAGTCTTTGAAAAACGTCTCATATAGAGGTCAAAACCTCGCAACGAAATCAATTAATATGGAACGTTTTTAATCAATAAGAACGGGACATTTCAGTTGGTATCAGAGCGTTGGTCTTAGAGAACCAGAATTATGCATTAGTGTGTCTTATCGAGTTTGTTAGGATGCATTAGTGAGTCTGGACTTCGACCGTGTTTACTTGAAAAATGATTGCTTAACAAATTTTGTTGGAAACTATATATTTTTAACATGTGAATATTATGTGATATATTAATCTCTTAACGCGTTTGATATTATGTGATAGATGTCTACCTCTAGAACAAGTCCCATTGACTCGCCTAATAATAATGAAGAGTCAAATGTAAATTGGAATGATTCGTGGACTGATTCACAAGTTTCCGAAGAGGAACCGGAAGAAGAGTCGGAACCGGAAGAAGAATCGGAACCGGAAGAAGAATCGGAACCGGATGAAGAAATAGAACCGGTGGGGGAAATAATAAAACGGTTAAGTAAAAGAAAATCCTCAACCAACCGACCAAGGTTAATTATGGTCAATGGTGTTTCCGCCAAGGAAGCAAAATATTGGGAGGATTACCAATTCTCCGATGAATCGGATTCCGACGAGAATTCCGATGATATTATAGAAATTACCCCAACTGAATTTAAAAAGGCAAAAGAAAATAATAAAGGAAAGGGCATAAAAATAGAGAAATCTAATTCCAACCCCGATGAACTTTATATGTATAGTCAACCCCCGAAGTCCTTAAGTTGTAACAATGACCCGGGAACCTCTAAACCACCAGGTTTTTCTAAACCAATGTGGATAACGACGGCTCGTATTAGGGGAACATCATATATCCCTAGAAACTTGGCAAAACGAACCAAAACCGAAGAAGAAGAAACAAGCGAGTCGGAATAAGATAGTTGTATTCGTGTGGTGTAATATAAGTAATATAGTGTGCTTATGTTTTATGATATATGTAAAAATTGCTTGTATTAATAAGTATTTTTTTTTGAATCTAACTCTTCTCTATTTTACAGTATAAAAACACAAAATGGATAGACAACCCAATATTTTAAGAGACCTACCTGGAGACATGATTGATGAAATCTTGTCTAGAGTCGGTCAGAATTCTTCGGCACAACTATTTAAGGCGAGATCAGTTTGTAAGACATTCGAAGAACGTTCCAAGAATGCCTTGGTTTATAAAAGGTTTTCGTTCGAAAGATGGGGGATATCACATTTGGAAATCCATAAGTTACGATGTGTTTACTTTGAAACATATATTGCGGGGAACCCAAATGCTATTTTACGCAATGGGTTAAGAAATTATTTTGACTCAATATATCCGAATATTGGACTTCGTGATTTAGAAAAAGCGGCTAACATGCAACATAAAGAAGCATGTTATGCTTACGGATTAGTAATGTTCGCTTCTCACCAAAGTGAGAACAAGAACATCGGGCTACAACTATCAAACAAAACGTTCCCACAAGTGACGGAGTCGGTAATTGGGGTAAGAAATGAGGTTTTTAGATTGTTACGGGACTGTTGGACATTACGTAACCCTCGTCCCTTTGACGACGTTACAACACGCTGTCTTATCAACGGCCATAAAGGTTATGTTCCACAAGACCAAGGATGGGAAGTAGTCCTAGTAAAACCAGAATGCATGACTTGTTTCTGGACGTATGAATTACGTGTCTTTATTGCCTTTGCTGAACGACTTGTGTACTAGCTAGAATTATCTTCACAACTATCTTGTATCAAAGTTATTGGGTGCTATATTTCATGCTTTATGTAAAATAAGCGGTATTGTAAGTTTGTAAAATATTGTATAAAAGTTTGAACGCGAAATATTATTATAATCAGTTTTTCATATAGAATTGTAGTAGTTGAATTGTATATTAGCTACTAAGTATGAACTTAACGGGTAGGTACTACCCGAATTTAAACTTATAAAACGCTAATATGAAGAAAAAGCTTTTATAAATGAGTTCATATTATGCTACGAAATACTATTAACTACTCTTAATATTCTGTATGATTAACTTGTTCCATTTGATAATTTTGAAGGAAATGGCACCGACTACTCGACACACCGTGAATATGAATGAAGAGGAATTCCGTACTTTTCTAGCTTCAAACATAGCCGCAGTACAGGCTGCGCTACATACCAACAATAACCTTGGATCTAGCAGTACAGGAAATCGTGTAGGATGCACCTACAAAGAATTCACTGCCTGCAAACCTTTGGAATTTGATGGAACCGAAGGACCGATCGGATTGAAACGGTGGACCGAGAAGGTCGAATCGTTGTTTGCCATAAGTAAGTGTACTGAAGAGGACAAAGTAAAGTACGCTACGCATACCTTCACAGGTTCTGCGTTAACATGGTGGAATACCTATCTAGAGCAAGTGGGACAAGACGATGCGTACGCACTACCGTGGTCAGCATTCAAGCACTTGATGAACGAGAAGTACCGTCCCAGAACCGAGGTCAATAAGCTCAAGACAGAACTTAGAGGGTTACGAACCCAAGGATTTGATATTACCACGTACGAAAGACGATTCACAGAATTGTGCCTATTGTGTCCGGGAGCATTCGAAAATGAGGAAGAGAAGATCGACGCGTTTGTGAAAGGATTACCGGAAAGAATCCAAGAAGATATAAGTTCACACGAGCCCGCCTCCATACAACAGGCATGTAGAATGGCTCACAAACTAGTGAACCAGATTGAAGAAAGAATTAAAGAACAGACTGCTGAAGAGGCCAATGTGAAGCAAGTCAAAAGAAAGTGGGAGGAAAACGGTGATAAGAATCACCAATACAACAACAACAGCAATTACAACAATAATCGCAACAATTATCCCAACAATCGCAACATCAATCGCAACTACAACAAACGGCCCAACAACAACAACAACAACAGCAACTACAACAATCATCCCAACAACAATAATAACCGCAACAACAACTACAACAATCAGAAGCAGCTATGCCAAAGGTGTGAAAAGTATCACTCGGGGTTCTGCACCAAATTTTGCAACAAGTGTAAAAGAAATGGTCATAGCGCGGCGAAGTGTGAGGTCTACGGACCAGGGGTTAATAGAACGAAAGGAACAAATGGTGTCGGAACGAGTAATGGCGGAGCAAGTAGTGTCGGAGCAAGTTATGCTAATGTAGTTTGTTATAAATGTGGAAAATCGGGCCACATTATTAGAAATTGCCCGAACCAGGAGAACACGAATGGACAAGGCCGCGGAAGAGTTTTCAATATTAATGCGGCAGAGGCACATGAAGACTCGGAGCTTGTTACGGGTACGTTTCTTATTGACAATAAATCTGCTTACGTTTTATTTGATTCGGGTGCGGATAGAAGCTATATGAGTAGAGATTTTTGTGCAAAATTAAGTTGTCCATTGACGCCTTTGGATAGTAAATTTTTACTCGAATTAGTAAATGGTAAATTAATTTCAGCAGATAATATATGTCGGAATCGAGAAATTAAACTGGTTAGCGAAACATTTAAGATTGACTTGATACCAGTAGAGTTAGGGAGTTTTGATGTGATAATCGGTATGGACTGGTTGAAAGAAGTGAAAGCAGAGATCGTTTGTTACAAAAATGCAATTCGCATTATACGAGAAAAAGGAAAACCCTTAATGGTGTACGGAGAAAAGGGCAACACGAAGCTACATCTTATTAGTAATTTGAAGGCACAAAAACTAATAAGAAAAGGTTGCTATGCTGTTCTAGCACACCTCGAGAAAGTTCAAACTGAAGAAAAGAGCAACAATGATGTTCCCGTCGCAAAAGAATTTCCCGATGTATTTCCGAAAGAATTACCGGGATTACCCCCACATCGATCCGTTGAATTTCAAATAGATCTTGTACCAGGAGCTGCACCAATAGCTCGTGCTCCTTATAGACTCGCACCCAGCGAGATGAAAGAACTGCAAAGCCAATTACAAGAACTTTTAGAGCGTGGTTTCATTCGACCAAGCACATCACAGTGGGGAGCTCCTGTTTTGTTTGTCAAGAAGAAAGATGGTACATTCAGGTTATGTATCGACTACCGAGAGTTGAACAAACTTACCATCAAGAACCGCTACCCATTACCGAGAATCGACGACTTATTTGATCAACTACAAGGCTCGTCTATTTATTCAAAGATTGACTTACGTTCCGGGTATCATCAAATGCGGGTGAAAGAAGATGATATTCCAAAGACTGCTTTCAGAACACGTTACGGTCATTACGAGTTTATGGTCATGCCATTTGGTTTAACTAATGCACCAGCTGTGTTCATGGACCTTATGAACCGAGTGTGTGGACCATACCTTGACAAGTTTGTCATTGTTTTCATTGATGACATACTTATTTACTCAAAGAATGACCAAGAACACGGTGAACATTTGAGAAAGGTGTTAGAAGTATTGAGAAAGGAAGAATTGTACGCTAAGTTTTCAAAGTGTGCATTTTGGTTGGAAGAAGTTCAATTCCTCGGTCACATAGTGAACAAAGAAGGTATTAAGGTGGATCCGGCAAAGATAGAAACTGTTGAAAAGTGGGAAACCCCGAAAACTCCGAAACACATACGCCAGTTTTTAGGACTAGCTGGTTACTACAGAAGGTTCATCCAAGACTTTTCCAGAATAGTAAAACCCTTGACTGCATTAACGCATAAAGGGAAGAAATTTGAATGGAATGATGAACAAGAGAAAGCGTTTCAGTTATTAAAGAAAAAGCTAACTACGGCACCTATATTGTCATTGCCTGAAGGGAATGATGATTTTGTGATTTATTGTGACGCATCAAAGCAAGGTCTCGGTTGTGTATTAATGCAACGAACGAAGGTGATTGCTTATGCGTCTAGACAATTGAAGATTCACGAACAAAATTATACGACGCATAATTTGGAATTAGGCGCGGTTGTTTTTGCATTAAAGACTTGGAGGCACTACTTATATGGGGTCAAAAGTATTATATATACCGACCACAAAAGTCTTCAACACATATTTAATCAGAAACAACTGAATATGAGGCAGCGTAGGTGGATTGAATTATTGAATGATTACGACTTTGAGATTCGTTACCACCCGGGGAAGGCAAATGTGGTAGCCGATGCCTTGAGCAGGAAGGACAGAGAACCCATTCGAGTAAAATCTATGAATATAATGATTCATAATAACCTTACTACTCAAATAAAGGAGGCGCAACAAGGAGTTTTAAAAGAGGGAAATTTAAAGGATGAAATACCCAAAGGATCGGAGAAGCATCTTAATATTCGAGAAGACGGAACCCGGTATAGGGCTGAAAGGATTTGGGTACCAAAATTTGGAGATATGAGAGAAATGGTACTTAGAGAAGCTCATAAAACCAGATACTCAATACATCCTGGAACGGGGAAGATGTACAAGGATCTCAAGGAACATTTTTGGTGGCCGGGTATGAAAGCCGATGTTGCTAAATACGTAGGAGAATGTTTGACGTGTACTAAGGTCAAAGCTGAGCATCAGAAACCATCAGGTCTACTTCAACAACCCGAAATCCCGGAATGGAAATGGGAAAACATTACCATGGATTTCATCACTAAATTGCCAAGGACTGCAAGTGGTTTTGATACTATTTGGGTAATAGTTGATCGTCTCACCAAATCAGCACACTTCCTACCAATAAGAGAAGATGACAAGATGGATAAGTTAGCACGACTGTATTTGAAGGAAGTCGTCTCCAGACATGGAATACCAATCTCTATTATCTCTGATAGGGATGGCAGATTTATTTCAAGATTTTGGCAGACATTACAGCAAGCATTAGGAACTCGTCTAGACATGAGTACTGCCTATCATCCACAAACTGATGGGCAGAGCAAAAGGACGATACAAACGCTTGAAGACATGCTACGAGCATGCGTTATTGATTTCGGAAACAGTTGGGATCGACATCTACCGTTAGCAGAATTTTCCTACAACAACAGCTACCATTCAAGCATTGAGATGGCACCGTTTGAAGCACTTTATGGTAGAAAGTGCAGGTCTTCGATTTGTTGGAGTGAAGTGTGGGATAGACAGATTACGGGTCAGGAGATTATACAAGAAACTACCGAGAAGATCATCCAAATTCAACAACGGTTGAAAACCGCCCAAAGTCGACAAAAGAGCTACGCTGACATTAAAAGAAAAGATATAGAATTTGAAATTGGAGAGATGGTCATGCTTAAAGTTGCACCTTGGAAAGGCGTTGTTCGATTTGGTAAACAAGGGAAATTAAATCCAAGGTATATTGGACCATTCAAGATTATTGATTGTGTCGGACCAGTAGCTTACCGACTTGAGTTACCTCAACAACTCGCGGCTGTACATAACACTTTCCACGTCTCGAATTTGAAGATATGTTTTGCTAAAGAAGATCTCACTATTCCGTTAGATGAAATCCAAATCAACAAAAAATCTTCAATTCATCGAAGAACCCGTCGAAATAATGGATCGTGAGGTTAAAAGACTTAAGCAAAACAAGATACCAATTGTTAAGGTTCGATGGAATGCTCGTAGAGGACCCGAGTTCACCTGGGAGTGTGAAGATCAGATGAAGAAGAAATACCCGCATCTATTTCCAGAAGATTCGTCAACACCTTCAACAGCTTAAAAATTTCGGGACGAAATTTATTTAACGGGTAGGTACTGTAGTGACCCGAACTTTTCCATGTTTATATATATTAATTGAGATTGATATTTACATGATTAAATGTTTCCAACATGTTAAGCAATCAAACTTGTTAAGACTTGATTAATTGAAATATGTTTCATATAGACAATTGACCACCCAAGTTGACCGGTGATTCACGAACGTTAAAACTTGTAAAAACTATATGATGACATATATATATGGATATATATAGTTAACATGATACTATGATAAGTAAACATATCATTAAGTATATTAACAATGAACTACATATGTAAAAACAAGACAACTAACTTAATGATTTTTAAACGACATATATGTAACGATTATCGTTGTAAAGACATTTAATGTATATATATCATATTAAGAGATATTCATACAAGATAATATCATGATAATATAATAATTTAAAATCTCATTTGATGTTATAAACATTGGGTTAACAACATTTAACAAGATCGTTAACTTAAAGGTTTCAAAACAACACTTACATGTAACGACTAACGATGACTTAACGACTCAGTTAAAATGTATATACATGTAGTGTTTTAATATGTATTTATACACTTTTGAAAGACTTCAATACAATTATCAAAATACTTCTACTTAACAAAAATGCTTACAATTACATCCTCGTTCAGTTTCATCAACAATTCTACTCGTATGCACCCGTATTCGTACTCGTACAATACACAGCTTTTAGATGTATGTACTATTGGTATATACACTCCAATGATCAGCTCTTAGCATCCCATGTGAGTCACCTAACACATGTGGGAACCATCATTTGGCAACTAGCATGAAATATCTCATAAAATTACAAAAATATGAGTAATCATTCATGACTTATTTACATGAAAACAAAATTACATATCCTTTATATCTAATCCATACACCAACGACCAAAAACACCTACAAACACTTTCATTCTTCAATTTTCTTCATCTAATTGATCCCTCTCAAGTTCTATCTTCAAGTTCTAAGTGTTCTTCATATATTCTACAAGTTCTAGTTACATAAAATCAAGAATACTTTCAAGTTTGCTAGCTCACTTCCAATCTTGTAAGGTGATCATCCAACCTCAATAAATCTTTGTTTCTTACAGTAGGTTATCATTCTAATACAAGGTAATAATCATATTCAAACTTTGGTTCAATTTCTATAACTATAACAATCTTATTTCAAGTGATGATCTTACTTGAACTTGTTTTCGTGTCATGATTCTGCTTCAAGAACTTCGAGCCATCCAAGGATCCGTTTGTAGTGAACCGAACTTTTCCATGTTTATATATATTAATTGAGATTGATATTTACATGATTAAATGTTTCCAACATGTTAAGCAATCAAACTTGTTAAGACTTGATTAATTGAAATATGTTTCATATAGATAATTGACCACCCAAGTTGACCGGTGATTCACGAACGTTAAAACTTGTAAAAACTATATGATGACATATATATGGATATATATATAGTTAACATGATACTATGATAAGTAAACATATCATTAAGTATATTAACAATGAACTATATATGTAAAAACAAGACTACTAACTTAATGATTTTTAAACGAGACATATATGTAACGATTATCGTTGTAAAGACATTTAATGTATATATATCATATTAAGAGATATTCATACATGATAATATCATGATAATATAATAATTTAAAATCTCATTTGATTTTATAAACATTGGGTTAACAACATTTAACAAGATCGTTAACCTAAAGGTTTCAAAACAACACTTACATGTAACGACTAACGATGACTTAACGACTCAGTTAAAATGTATATACATGTAGTGTTTTAATATGTATTTATACACTTTTGAAAGACTTCAATACACTTATCAAAATACTTCTACTTAACAAAAATGCTTACAATTACATCCTCGTTCAGTTTCATCAACAATTCTACTCGTATGCACCCGTATTCGTACTCGTACAATACACATCTTTTAGATGTATGTACTATTGGTATATACACTCCAATGATCAGCTCTTAGCAGCCCATGTGAGTCACCTAACACATGTGGGAACCATCATTTGGCAACTAGCATGAAATATCTCATAAAATTACAAAAATATGAGTAATCATTCATGACTTATTTACATGAAAACAAAATTACATATCCTTTATATCTAATCCATACACCAACGACCAAAAACACCTACAAACACTTTCATTCTTCAATTTTCTTCATCTAATTGATCTCTCTCAAGTTCTATCTTCAAGTTCTAAGTGTTCTTCATATATTCTACAAGTTCTAGTTACATAAAATCAAGAATACTTTCAAGTTTGCTAGCTCACTTCCAATCTTGTAAGGTGATCATCCAACCTCAAGAAATCTTTGTTTCTTACAGTAGGTTATCATTCTAATACAAGGTAATAATCATATTCAAACTTTGGTTCAATTTCTATAACTATAACAATCTTATTTCAAGTGATGATCTTACTTGAACTTGTTTTCGTGTCATGATTCTGCTTCAAGAACTTCGAGCCATCCAAGGATCCGTTGAAGCTAGATCCATTTTTCACTTTTCCAGTAGGTTTATCCAAGGAACTTAAGGTAGTAATGATGTTCATAACATCATTCAATTCATATATATAAAACTATCTTATTCGAAGGTTTAAACTCGTAATCACTAGAACATAGTTTAGTTAATTCTAAACTTGTTCGCAAACAAAAGTTAATCCTTCTAACTTGACTTTTAAAATTAACTACACACATGTTCTATATCTATATGATATGCTAACTTAATGATTTAAAACCTGGAAACACGAAAAACATCGTAAAACCGGATTTACGCCGTCGTAGTAACACCGCGGGCTGTTTTGGGTTAGTTAATTAAAAACTATGATAAACTTTGATTTAAAAGTTGTTATTCTGAGAAAATGATTTTTACTATGAACATGAAACTATATCCAAAAATTATGGTTAAACTCAAAGTGGAAGTATGTTTACTAAAATGGTCATCTAGACGTCGTTCTTTCGACTGAAATGACTACCTTTACAAAAATGACTTGTAACTTATTTTTCGGACTATAAACCTATACTTTTTCTGTTTAGATTCATAAAATAGAGTTCAATATGAAACCACAGCAATTTGATTCACTCAAAACGGATTTAAAATGAAGAAGTTATAGGTAAAACAAGATTGGATAATTTTTCTCATTTTAGCTACGTGAAAATTGGTAACAAATCTATTCCAACGATAACTTAATCAACTTGTATTGTATATTATGTAATCTTGAGATACCATAGACACGTATACAATGTTTCGACCTATCATGTCGACACATCTATATATATTTCGAAACAACCATAGACACTCTATATGTGAATGTTAGAGTTAGCTATACAGGGTTGAGGTTGATTCCAAAATATATATAGTTTGAGTTGTGATCAATACTGAGATACGTATACACTGGGTCGTGGATTGATTCAAGATAATATTTATCGATTTATTTCTGTACATCTAACTGTGGACAACTAGTTGTAGGTTACTAACGAGGACAGCTGACTTAATAAACTTAAAACATCAAAATATATTAAAAATATTGTAAATATATTTTGAACATATTTTGATATATATGTATATATTGTTATAGGTTCGTGAATCAACCAGTGGCCAAGTCTTACTTCCCGACGAAGTAAAAATCTGTGAAAGTGAGTTATAGTCCCACTTTTAAAATCTAATATTTTTGGGATGAGAATACATGCAGGTTTTATAAATGATTTACAAAATAGACACAAGTACGTGAAACTACATTCTATGGTTGAATTATCGAAATCGAATATGCCCCTTTTTATTAAGTCTGGTAATCTAAGAATTAGGGAACAGACACCCTAATTGACGCGAATCCTAAAGATAGATCTATTGGGCCTAACATACCCCATCCAAAGTACCGGATGCTTTAGTACTTCGAAATTTATATCATATCCGAAGGGTGTCCCGGAATGATGGGGATATTCTTATATATATGCATCTTGTTAATGTCGGTTACCAGGTGTTCACCATATGAATGATTTTTATCTCTATGTATGGGATGTGTGTTGAAATATGAAATCTTGTGGTCTATTGTTACGATTTGATATATATAGGTTAAACCTATAACTCACCAACATTTTTGTTGACGTTTTAAGCATGTTTATTCTCAGGTGATTATTAAGAGAGCTTCCGCTGTTGCATACTAAAATAAGGACAAGATTTGGAGTCCATGCTTGTATGATATTGTGTAAAAATTGCATTCAAGAAACTTATTTTGTTGTAACATATTTGTATCGTAAACCATTATGTAATGGTCGTGTGTAAACAGGATATTTTAGATTATCATTATTTGATAATCTATGTAAAGCTTTTTAAACCTTTATTGATGAAATAAAGGTTATGGTTTGTTTTAAAATGAATGCAGTCTTTGAAAAACGTCTCATATAGAGGTCAAAACCTCGCAACGAAATCAATTAATATGGAACGTTTTTAATCAATAAGAACGGGACATTTCAGTTGGTATCCGAGTGTTGGTCTTAGAGAACCAGAATTTTGCATTAGTGTGTCTTATCGAGTTTGTTAGGATGCATTAGTGAGTCTGGACTTCGACCGTGTTTACTTGAAAAAAATGATTGCTTAACAAATTTTGTTGGAAACTATATATTTTTAACATGTGAATATTATGTGATATATTAATCTCTTAACGCGTTTGATATTATGTGATAGATGTCTACCTCTAGAACAAGTCCCATTGACTCACCTAATAATAATGAAGAGTCAAATGTAAATTGGAATGATTCATGGACTGATTCACAAGTTCCCGAAGAGGAACCGGAAGAAGAGTCGGAACCAGAAGAAGAATCGGAACTGGAAGAAGAATCGGAACCGGATGAAGAAATAGAACCGGTGGGGGAAATAATAAAACGGTTAAGTAAAAGAAAATCCTCAACCAACCGACCAAGGCTAATTATGGTCAATGGTGTTTCCGCCAAGGAAGCAAAATATTGGGAGGATTATCAATTCTCCGATGAATCAGATTCCGACGAGAATTCCGATGATGTTATAGAAATTACCCCAACTAAATTTAAAAAGGCAAAAGAAAATAATAAGGGAAAGGGCATAAAAATAGAGAAATCTAATTCCAACCCCGATGAACTTTATATGTATCGTCAACCCCCGAAGTCCTTAAGTTGTAACAATGACCCGGGAACCTCTAAACCACCAGGTTTTTCTAAACCAATGTGGAAAATAACGGCTCGTATTAGGGGAACATCATATATCCCTAGAAACTTGGCAAAACGAACCAAAACCGAAGAAGAAGAAACAAGCGATTCGGAATAAGATAGTTGTATTCGTGTGGTGTAATATATGTAATATAGTGTGCTTATGCTTTATTATATATGTAAAAATTGCTTGTATTAATAAGTATTTTTTTTTTATGAATCTAACTCTTGTCTATTTTACAGTATAAAAACACAAAAAGGATAGACAACCCAATATTTTAAGAGACCTACCCGGAGACATGATTGATGAAATCTTGTCTAGAGTCGGTCAGAATTCTTCGACTCAACTATTTAAGGCGAGATCAGTTTGTAAGACATTCGAAGAACGTTCCAAGAATGCCTTGGTTTATAAAAGGCTTTCGTTCGAAAGATGGGGGATATCACATTGGGAAATCCATAAGTTACGATGTGTTTACTTTGACGCATATATTGCGGGGAACCCAAATGCTATTTTACGCAATGGGTTAAGAAATTATTTTGACTCAATATATCCGAATATTGGACTTCGTGATTTAGAAAAAGCGGCTAACATGCAACATAAAGAAGCATGTTATGCTTACGGATTAGTAATGTTCGCTTCTCACCAAAGTGAGAACAAGAACATCGGGCTACAACTATTAAACAAAACGTTCCCACAAGTGACAGAGTCGGTAATTGGGGTAAGAAATGAGGTTTTTAGATTGTTACGGGACTGTTGGACATTACGTAACCCTCGTCCCTTTGACGACGTTACAACACGCTGTCTTATCAACGGCCATAAAGGTTATGTTCCACAAGACCAAGGATGGGAAGTAGTCCTAGTAAAACCAGAATGCATGACTTGTTTCTGGACGTATGAATTACGTGTCTTTATTGCCTTTGCTGAACGACTTGTGTACTAGCTAGAATTATCTTCACAACTATCTTGTATCAAAGTTATTGGGTGCTATATTTCATGCTTTATGTAAAATAAGCGGTATTGTAAGTTTGTAAAATATTGTATAAAAGTTTGAACGCGAAATATTATTATAATCAGTTTTTCATATAGAATTGTAGTAGTTGAATTGTATATTAGCTACTAAGTATGAACTTAACGGGTAGGTACTACCCGAATTTAAACTTATAAAACGCTAATATGAAGAAAAAGCTTTTATAAATGAGTTCATATTATGCTACGAAATACTATTAACTACTCTTAATATTCTGTATGATTAACTTGTTCCATTTGATAATTTTGAAGGAAATGGCACCGACTACTCGACACACCGTGAATATGAATGAAGAGGAATTCCGTACTTTTCTAGCTTCAAACATAGCTGCAGTACAGGCTGCGCTACATACCAACAATAACCTTGGATCTAGCAGTACAGGAAATCGTGTAGGATGCACCTACAAAGAATTCACTGCCTGCAAACCTTTGGAATTTGATGGAACCGAAGGACCGATCGGATTGAAACGTTGGACCGAGAAGGTCGAATCGGTGTTTGCCATAAGTAAGTGTACTGAAGAGGACAAAGTGAAGTACGCTACGCATACCTTCACAGGTTCTGCGTTAACATGGTGGAATACCTATCTAGAGCAAGTGGGACAAGACGATGCGTACGCACTACCGTGGTCAGCATTCAAGCACTTGATGAACGAGAGGTACCGTCCCAGAACCGAGGTCAATAAGCTCAAGACAGAACTTAGAGGGTTACGAACCCAAGGATTTGATATTACCACGTACGAAAGACGATTCACAGAATTGTGCCTATTGTGTCCGGGAGCATTCGAAGATGAGGAAGAGAAGATCGACGCGTTTGTGAAAGGATTACCGGAAAGAATCCAAGAAGATATAAGTTCACACGAGCCCGCCTCCATACAACAGGCATGTAGAATGGCTCACAAACTAGTGAACCAGATTGAAGAAAGAATTAAAGAACAGACTGCTGAAGAGGCCAATGTGAAGCAAGTCAAAAGAAAGTGGGAGGAAAACGGTGATAAGAATCACCAATACAACAACAACAGCAATTACAACAATAATCGCAACAATTATCCCAACAATCGCAACATCAATCGCAACTACAACAAACGGCCCAACAACAACAACAACAACAACAACAACAACAGCAACTACAACAATCATCCCAACAACAATAATAACCGCAACAACAACAACAATCAGAAGCAGCTATGCCAAAGGTGTGAAAAGTATCACTCGGGGTTCTGCACCAAATTTTGCAACAAGTGTAAAAGAAATGGTCATAGCGCGGTGAAGTGTGAGGTCTACGGACCAGGGGTTAATAGAACGAAAGGAACAAATGGTGTCGGAACGAGTAATGGCGGAGGAAGTAGTGTCGGAGCAAGTTATGCCAATGTAGTTTGTTATAAATGTGGAAAACCGGGCCACATTATTAGAAATTGCCCGAACCAGGAGAACACGAATGGACAAGGCCGAGGAAGAGTTTTCAATATTAATGCGGCAGAGGCACAGGAAGACCCGGAGCTTGTTACGGGTACGTTTCTTATTGACAATAAATCTGCTTACGTTTTATTTGATTCGGGTGCGGATAGAAGCTATATGAGTATAGATTTTTGTGCTAAATTAAGTTGTCCATTGACGCCTTTGGATAGTAAATTTTTACTCGAATTAGCAAATGGTAAATTAATTTCAGCAGATAATATATGTCGGAATCGAGAAATTAAACTGGTTAGCGAAACATTTAAGATTGATTTGATACCAGTAGAGTTAGGGAGTTTTGATGTGATAATCGGTATGGACTGGTTGAAAGAAGTAAAAGCAGAGATCGTTTGTTACAAAAATGCAATTCGCATTATACGAGAAAAAGGAAAACCCTTAATGGTGTACGGAGAAAAGGGCAACACGAAGCTACATCTTATTAGTAATTTGAAGGCACAAAAACTAATAAGAAAAGGTTGCTATGCTGTTCTAGCACACGTCGAGAAAGTACAAACTGAAGAAAAGAGCATCAATGATGTTCCCATTGCAAAAGAATTTCCCGATGTATTTCCGAAAGAATTACCGGGATTACCCCCACATCGATCAGTTGAATTTCAAATAGATCTTGTACCAGGAGCTGCACCAATAGCTCGTGCTCCTTACAGACTCGCACCCAGCGAGATGAAAGAATTGCAAAGCCAATTACAAGAACTTTTAGAGCGTGGTTTCATTCGACCAAGCACATCACCGTGGGGAGCTCCTGTTTTGTTTGTCAAGAAGAAAGATGGTACATTCAGGTTGTGTATCGACTACCGAGAGTTGAACAAACTTACCATCAAGAATCGCTACCCACTGCCAAGAATCGACGACTTATTTGATCAACTACAAGGCTCGTCTGTTTATTCAAAGATTGACTTACGTTCCGGGTATCATCAAATGCGGGTGAAAGAAGATGATATTCCAAAGACTGCTTTCAGAACACGTTACGGTCATTACGAGTTTATGGTCATGCCGTTTGGTTTAACTAATGCACCAGCTGTGTTCATGGACCTTATGAACCGAGTGTGTGGACCATACCTTGACAAGTTTGTCATTGTTTTCATTGATGACATACTTATTTACTCAAAGAATGACCAAGAACACGGTGAACATTTGAGAAAGGTGTTAGAAGTATTAAGGAAGGAAGAATTGTACGCTAAGTTTTCAAAGTGTGCATTTTGGTTGGAAGAAGTTCAATTCCTCGGTCACATAGTGAACAAAGAAGGTATTAAGGTGGATCCGGCAAAGATAGAAACTGTTGAAAAGTGGGAAACCCCGAAAACTCCGAAACACATACGCCAGTTTTTAGGACTAGCTGGTTACTACAGAAGGTTCATCCAAGACTTTTCCAGAATAGCAAAACCCTTGACTGCATTAACGCATAAAGGGAAGAAATTTGAATGGAATGATGAACAAGAGAAAGCATTTCAGTTATTGAAGAAAAAGCTAACTACGGCACCTATATTGTCATTACCTAAAGGGAATGATGATTTTGTGATTTATTGTGACGCATCAAAGCAAGGTCTCGGTTGTGTATTAATGCAACGAACGAAGGTGATTGCTTATGCGTCTAGACAATTGAAGATTCACGAACAAAATTATACGACGCATGATTTTGAATTAGGAGCGGTTGTTTTTGCATTAAAGACTTGGAGGCACTACTTATATGGGGTCAAAAGTATTATATATACCGACCACAAAAGTCTTCAACACATATTTAATCAGAAACAACTGAATATGAGGCAGCGTAGGTGGATTGAATTATTGAATGATTACGACTTTGAGATTCGTTACCACCCGGGGAAGGCAAATGTGGTAGCCGATGCCTTGAGTAGGAAGGACAGAGAACCCATTCGAGTAAAATCTATGAATATAATGATTCATAATAACCTTACTACTCAAATAAAGGAGGCGCAACAAGGAGTTTTAAAAGAGGGAAATGTAAAGGATGAAATACCCAAGGGATCGGAGAAGCATCTTAATATTCGGGAAGACGGAACTCGGTATAGGGCTGAAAGGATTTGGGTACCAAAATTTGGAGATATGAGAGAAATGGTACTTAGAGAAGCTCATAAAACCAGATACTCAATACATCCTGGAACGGGGAAGATGTACAAGGATCTCAAGAAACCTTTTTGGTGGCCGGGTATGAAAGCCGATGTTGCTAAATACGTAGGAGAATGTTTGACGTGTTCTAAGGTCAAAGCTGAGCATCAGAAACCATCAGGTCTACTTCAACAACCCGAAATCCCAGAATGGAAATGGGAAAACATTACCATGGATTTCATCACTAAATTGCCAAGGACTGCAAGTGGTTTTGATACTATTTGGGTAATAGTTGATCGTCTCACCAAATCAGCACACTTCTTGCCAATAAGAGAAGATGACAAGATGGAGAAGTTAGCACGACTGTATTTGAAGGAAGTCGTCTCTAGACATGGAATACCAATCTCTATTATCTCTGATAGGGATGGCAGATTTATTTCAAGATTCTGGCAGACATTACAGCAAGCATTAGGAACTCGTCTAGACATGAGTACTGCCTATCATCCACAAACTGATGGGCAGAGTGAAAGGACGATACAAACGCTTGAAGACATGCTACGAGCATGTGTTATTGATTTCGGAAACAGTTGGGATCGACATCTACCGTTAGCAGAATTTTCCTACAACAACAGCTACCATTCAAGCATTGAGATGGCGCCGTTTGAAGCACTTTATGGTAGAAAGTGCAGGTCTCCGATTTGTTAGAGTGAAGTGGGGGATAGACAAATTACGGGTCCGGAGATTATACAAGAAACTACCGAGAAGATCATCCAAATTCAACAACGGTTGAAAACCGCCCAAAGTCGACAAAAGAGCTACGCTGACATTAAAAGAAAAGATATAGAATTTGAAATTGGAGAGATGGTCATACTTAAAGTTGCACCTTGGAAAGGCGTTGTTCGATTTGGTAAACGAGGGAAATTAAATCCAAGGTATATTGGACCATTCAAGATTATTGATCGTGTCAGACCAGTAGCTTACCGACTTGAGTTACCTCAACAACTCGCAGCTGTACATAACACTTTCCACGTCTCGAATTTGAAGAAATGTTTTGCTAAAGAAGATCTCACTATTCCATTAGATGAAATCCAAATCAACGAAAAACTTCAATTCATCGAAGAACCCGTCGAAATAATGGATCGTGAGGTTAAAAGACTTAAGCAAAACAAGATACCAATTGTTAAGGTTCGATGGAATGCTCGTAGAGGACCCGAGTTCACCTGGGAGCGTGAAGATCAGATGAAGAAGAAATACCCGCATCTATTTCCAGAAGATTCGTCAACACCTTCAACAGCTTAAAATTTCGGGACGAAATTTATTTAACGGGTAGGTACTGTAGTGACCCGAACTTTTCCATGTTTATATATATTAATTGAGATTGATATTTACATGATTAAATGTTTCCAACATGTTAAGCAATCAAACTTGTTAAGACTTGATTAATTGAAATATGTTTCATATAGACAATTGACCACCCAAGTTGACCGGTGATTCACGAACGTTAAAACTTGTAAAAACTATATGATGACATATATATGGATATATATATATAGTTAACATGATACTATGATAAGTAAACATATCATTAAGTATATTAACAATGAACTATATATGTAAAAACAAGACTACTAACTTAATGATTTTTAAACGAGACATATATGTAACGATTATCGTTGTAAAGACATTTAATGTATATATATCATATTAAGAGATATTCATACATGATAATATCATGATAATATAATAATTTAAAATCTCATTTGATTTTATAAACATTGGGTTAACAACATTTAACAAGATCGTTAACCTAAAGGTTTCAAAACAACACTTACATGTAACGACTAACGATGACTTAACGACTCAGTTAAAATGTATATACATGTAGTGTTTTAATATGTATTTATACACTTTTGAAAGACTTCAATACACTTATCAAAATACTTCTACTTAACAAAAATGCTTACAATTACATCCTCGTTCAGTTTCATCAACAATTCTACTCGTATGCACCCGTATTCGTACTCGTACAATACACAGCTTTTAGATGTATGTACTATTGGTATATATACTCCAATGATCAGCTCTTAGCAGCCCATGTGAGTCACCTAACACATGTGGGAACCATCATTTGGCAACTAGCATGAAATATCTCATAAAATTACAAAAATATGAGTAATCATTCATGACTTATTTACATGAAAACAAAATTACATATCCTTTATATCTAATCCATACACCAACGACCAAAAACACCTACAAACACTTTCATTCTTCAATTTTCTTCATCTAATTGATCTCTCTCAAGTTCTATCTTCAAGTTCTAAGTGTTCTTCATATATTCTACAAGTTCTAGTTACATAAAATCAAGAATACTTTCAAGTTTGCTAGCTCACTTCCAATCTTGTAAGGTGATCATCCAACCTCAAGAAATCTTTGTTTCTTATAGTAGGTTATCATTCTAATACAAGGTAATAATCATATTCAAAGTTTGGTTCAATTTCTATAACTATAACAATCTTATTTCAAGTGATGATCTTACTTGAACTTGTTTTCGTGTCATGATTCTGTTTCAAGAACTTCGAGCCATCCAAGGATCCGTTGAAGCTAGATCCATTTTTCACTTTTCCAGTAGGTTTATCCAAGGAACTTAAGGTAGTAATGATGTTCATAACATCATTCAATTCGTATATATAAAACTATCTTATTCGAAGGTTTAAACTCATAATCACTAGAACATAGTTTAGTTAATTCTAAACTTGTTCGCAAACAAAAGTTAATCCTTCTAACTTGACTTTTAAAATTAACTACACACATGTTCTATATCTATATGATATGCTAACTTAATGATTTAAAACCTGGAAACACGAAAAACACCGTAAAACCGGATTTACGCCGTCGTAGTAACACCGCGGGCTGTTTTGGGTTAGTTAATTAAAAACTATGATAAACTTTGATTTAAAAGTTGTTATTCTGAGAAAATGATTTTTATTATGAACATGAAACTATATCCAAAAATTATGGTTAAACTCAAAGTGGAAGTATGTTTACTAAAATGGTCATCTAGACGTCGTTCTTTCGACTGAAATGACTACCTTTACAAAAATGACTTGTAACTTATTTTTCGGACTATAAACCTATACTTTTTCTGTTTAGATTCATAAAATAGAGTTCAATATGAAACCACAGCAATTTGATTCACTCAAAACGGATTTAAAATGAAGAAGTTATGGGTAAAACAAGATTGGATAATTTTTCTCATTTTAGCTACGTGAAAATTGGTAACAAATCTATTCCAACGATAACTTAATCAACTTGTATTGTATATTATGTAATCTTGAGATACCATAGACACGTATACAATGTTTCGACCTGTCATGTCGACACATCTATATATATTTCGAAACAACCATAGACACTCTATATGTGAATGTTGGAGTTAGCTATACAGGGTTGAGGTTGATTCCAAAATATATATAGTTTGAGTTGTGATCAATACTGAGATACGTATACACTGGGTCGTGGATTGATTCAAGATAATATTTATCGATTTATTTCTGTACATCTAACTGTGGACAACTAGTTGTAGGTTACTAACGAGGACAGCTGACTTAATAAACTTAAAACATCAAAATATATTAAAAATATTGCAAATATATTTTGAACATATTTTGATATATATGTATATATTGTTATAGGTTCGTGAATCAACCAGTGGCCAAGTCTTACTTCCCGACGAAGTAAAAATCTGTGAAAGTGAGTTATAGTCCCACTTTTAAAATCTAATATTTTTGGGATGAGAATACATGCAGGTTTTATAAATGATTTACAAAATAGACACAAGTACGTGAAACTACATTCTATGGTTGAATTATCGAAATCGAATATGCCCCTTTTTATTAAGTCTGGTAATCTAAGAATTAGGGAACAGACACCCTAATTGACGCGAATCCTAAAGATAGATCTATTGGGCCTAACAAACCCCATCCAAAGTACCGGATGCTTTAGTACTTCGAAATTTATATCATATCCGAAGGGTGTCCCGGAATGATGGGGATATTCTTATATATATGCATCTTGTTAATGTCGGTTACCAGGTGTTCACCATATGAATGATTTTTATCTCTATGTATGGGATGTGTATTGAAATATGAAATCTTGTGGTCTATTGTTACGATTTGATATATATAGGTTAAACCTATAACTCACCAACATTTTTGTTGACGTTTTAAGCATGTTTATTCTCAGGTGATTATTAAGAGCTTCCGCTGTTGCATACTAAAATAAGGACAAGATTTGGAGTCCATGCTTGTATGATATTGTGTAAAAATTGCATTCAAGAAACTTATTTTGTTGTAACATATTTGTATTGTAAACCATTATGTAATGGTCGTGTGTAAACAGGATATTTTAGATTATCATTATTTGATAATCTACGTAAAGCTTTTTAAACCTTTATTGATGAAATAAAGGTTATGGTTTGTTTTAAAATGAATGCAGTCTTTGAAAAACGTCTCATATAGAGGTCAAAACCTCGCAACGAAATCAATTAATATGGAACGTTTTTAATCAATAAGAACGGGACATTTCACCGTTGAAGCTAGATCCATTTTTCTATTTTCCAGTAGGTTTATCCAAGGAACTTAAGGTAGTAATGATGTTCATAACATCATTTGATTCATACATATAAAGCTATCTTATTCGAAGGTTTAAACTTGTAATCACTAGAACATAGTTTAGTTAATTCTAAACTTGTTCGCAAACAAAAGTTAATCCTTCTAACTTGACTTTTAAAATCAACTAAACACATGTTCTATATCTATATGATATGCTAACTTAATGATTTAAAACCTGGAGACACGAAAAACACCGTAAAACCGGATTTACGCCGTCGTAGTAACACCGCGGGCTGTTTTGGGTTAGTTAATTAAAAACTATGATAAACTTTGATTTAAAAGTTGTTATTCTGAGAAAATGATTTTTATTATGAACATGAAACTATATCCAAAAATTATGGTTAAACTCAAAGTGGAAGTATGTTTTCTAAAATGGTCATCTAGACGTCGTTCTTTCGACTGAAATGACTACCTTTACAAAAATGACTTGTAACTTATTTTTCCGACTATAAACTTATACTTTTTCTGTTTAGATTCATAAAATAGAGTTCAATATGAAACCATAGCAATTTGATTCACTCAAAACGGATTTAAAATGAAGAAGTTATGGGTAAAACAAGATTGGATAATTTTTCTCATTTTAGCTACGTGAAAATTGGTAACAAATCTATTCCAACCATAACTTAATCAACTTGTATTGTATATTATGTAATCTTGAGATACCATAGACACGTATACAATGTTTCGACCTATCATGTCGACACATCTATATATATTTCGGAACAACCATAGACACTCTATATGTGAATGTTGGAGTTAGCTATACAGGGTTGAGGTTGATTCCAAAATATATATAGTTTGAGTTGTGATCAATACTGAGATACATATACACTGGGTCGTGGATTGATTCAAGATAATATCTATCGATTTATTTCTGTACATCTAACTGTGGACAACTAGTTGTAGGTTACTAACGAGGACAGCTGACTTAATAAACTTAAAACATCAAAATATATTAAAAGTGTTGTAAATATATTTTGAACATACTTTGATATATATTTATATATTGTTATAGGTTCGTGAATCAACCAGTGGCCAAGTCTTACTTCCCGACGAAGTAAAAATCTGTGAAAGTGAGTTATAGTCCCACTTTTAAAATCTAATATTTTTGGGATGAGAATACATGCAGGTTTTATAAATGATTTACAAAATAGACACAAGTACGTGAAACTACATTCTATGGTTGAATTATCAAAATCGAATATGCCCCTTTTTATTAAGTCTGGTAATCTAAGAATTAGGGAACAGACACCCTAATTGACGCGAATCCTAAAGATAGATCTATTGGGCCTAACAAACCCCATCCAAAGTACCGGATGCTTTAGTACTTCGAAATTTATATCATATCCGAAGGGTGTCCCGGAATGATGGGGATATTCTTATATATGCATCTTGTTAATGTCGGTTACCAGGTGTTCACCATATGAATGACTTTTATCTCTATGTATGGGATGTGTATTGAAATATGAAATCTTGTGGTCTATTATTATGATTTGATATATATAGGTTAAACCTATAACTCACCAACATTTTTGTTGACGTTTTAAGCATGTTTATTCTCAGATGATTATTAAGAGCTTCCGCTGTCGCATACTTAAATAAGGACGAGATTTGGAGTCCATGCTTGTATGATATTGTGTAAAAACTGCATTCAAGAAACTTATTTTGTTGTAACATATTTGTATTGTAAACCATTATGTAATGGTCGTGTGTAAACAGGATATTTTAGATTATCATTATTTGATAATCTACGTAAAGCTTTTTAAGCCTTTATTGATGAAATAAAGGTTAAGGTTTGTTTTAAAATGAATGCAGTCTTTGAAAAACGTCTCATATAGAGGTCAAAACCTCGCAACGAAATCAATTAATATGGAACGTTTTTAATCAATAAGAACGGGACATTTCACTTGGCCCGTGCGTGTGGCTCTCATTCGGTCTTCCATACTTAGAGGTTCCGTTACTTCCATAATTGAATTTGTTGAATCTGAATCACTAGAGGATTCTGATTTAACGGTTTGTGGTTCAGGAGGAATGATTAGTGATTCAGGATCTTGGAATTGTCCTTGAATATCCTTCGGGTTTTCAATTTTGAATTCGGGTTCAAAAAATGGATTATCAGGATTTTGAGTTGGAGTACTTGGATTACTAGATGATGTTTCTAGAGAAAAATCAACAGCGACAATGTTGGCTAGATGTCTTGATCGAGTTAAAGGTGGTGAACGTATGAAAGGTTGTGAACGTTTTGCTCGGTGCATTCACAGAATATCCTATTAGTTATAAAAGATAAAAATTAATTAAGTTATCAAATTAATAGACTTTTCTGATTTTGTCCACGTTTCGAATAGCCAATAGATGCAGCAGGTAGCCAGGACCCTTTAAATCGGAAGTCCACAACTCGCCACTAACAAATACAACTATTACTACGAACCAGAAAATTTTGGATGTCTATCAATTTAACCGCTTAAAATAATTTTTCGTTTTGAAATTTTAGAGAAGAAATAGAAAATTCTATGTCCTAAAAACTAGAGCGTAGAAATGAGAAAGAAAAAGAGTGCGTCGAAAAATAAAAATTGAAAAACAAATGTCGAAAAACAAACAGTCGAAAAATAAAAATAAGAAAATAAAGAGTCGAAACTTAGAAGTCTAAAAACTAAATATTAAAAGTTGTGTCTAAAGGTATTAAAGCTTAAAAGGAAATCTATATCTAAAACGGCAATAACTTAAAAGGCACTAAAATATATTTAAAATTAGAGCGATAAGTGACGTCGTAGAATTCTAAAGTGCCTAGATCTTAATCTAAAGAAAAAGCACTTAAGGACTTTTACGGCAAAGCCTAAAAATCTAGAAATATAAATTAACTACGGTAAATACTAAGTTTAAAACTAATTACGAACGATAAATATACAATTACGCTTTAACTAAAAAATACAAAATATAAAATAAGTTTAAAGTTATAAAAATACAATTTTATAAAAATATTATTTTTATATTATTTATTTTATAAAAGTATCAATTTATAATTAATAACACTAATTTAAACTAAATATTACAAATTAAATATTATAGCTAGAATTAAAAATTAATTAAATAAGTAAAACCCTAATTAATAATTAATTAATAATAATAATTAATAAAACCTAACCCTAATCCGTACGGCTAAGGTATTCAGAGTTGTCTTTTCACCTCATGCGACCGCATGAGGTTTCTTTGGTCTGACCATGCGACCGCATGGACTCGAATACCAGGCCGAAGGTTTTGGGCTGCAACAGTGATCGGCCCGTTTCAGTTTTAAATTTATTACGTTTTACTTTTCTTTTTTTTCTTTTTTTAATTTTTGTAAAATATTTATATAAAACTTATAAATAAGAAAAATTTACTTATTAGTTTTTATAACTTTTCACAATAAAAAGAAATATAAACTTTTCAAATTTAACTAAACTTAAAAATACAATATATATATATATATATATATATATATATATATATATATATATATATATATATATATGTATACTGATATATACAGATTCATTATATGAATCAGTAGTCTTATTGTATTAATAATATAATTATTAATTTAGATTAATTAAATATGGAATTATATAAACACAGAATCAAAATCAGATTCACGATACAATCATACTGTGTTTAATTTGTTCTTCCTGTCTCAAATTCGTACAAATCAAAGATTCAATCTTAAGAACAAAACAAATTCAGTTGCACATCACAATCTGCTTTTATTCTTTTTCTTCTTCTTCTTCTTTTCTCTATTCTTGTTCTTCTCCTCCTCATGATTCTCCCTGTCTGCAATTGATACCAGACAAATTCACAAATACAACAAAATCAGTTGAGTGTCCAAATCAAATTCTCAATGCAAATAAAATGATCAAATCACTTTTAATAACTTTAATTATTCGATTACCAGCTAGCTATATATGATGCTATTCCTTACTGCAATTCGAATGGAGGATGAGAAAAATCAAACAGACAGATACAAAATTTGTTAGCTGTCAATAACAGTTAAAGCGTACGAATCTGTTTCAAGTCCCTATCTATTTCTATTATCTTATTTTCTTTTTCCTGCTCGAATATCTTGTCGACCATAGCTGCACTACAAACCAAATCCATCGTACATTTGAGTTCTATTACAATCATTCAAATGCACAATATATATATCCGCTATTGGAATTGTAAATATAAAGGAGAGATATTAAGATACATATAAATATATTACTTACACTCAAGCATTTGCAGAGAGATAGTTAGGATTCATAATCAAACATAAACCACAACCCTAAGCGAATCACCACCACCTCTCTCTCTTAATTGAAACCTTGAAACCAACATCTTCTACAACCCCTTTTCCACGGGTGCCTTCTTTATATTTTTTTTTTCTATTATTCAAAACAAATCAACAAACAACCATCTTCTTTCACCTCCTATTTCGCAGTCTAAACCATCATCACTTTCGACTTCCTGTAAATTACTAATCGAAGCTATGAACAACTAAAGAACACCACCTAATCACCATCACCTTGCTCAACTTTTAACCGATCACCAACATCAAACCTAATTTATCACCATGCATCGATCACCATTAAAACCACCACAAGAACCATCTTCAACACCACACCTACTGTTTTGCTTCGGCTGCTACTTGCCTTCTGTTGCAACTCAAATGTCACTCTAACCCACAACAAACCACCACCATAACCATTCTTATTACTGCTACTATTTCGGTTTTTAACCCACAACCAAATCAAACCATTTACCTTCACCACCATCATCTATCTCCATCTATACTTACAAGAACATCCAACATAACCCACCATTTCAAAAATTGCTCGCACAACAGCCTTGCTACTGCTACACCTGCTTGTTTCGTTGCTTCTGTTTTGTCGAGAATAACAGTAAGAATTGCTGCTATAACTGGTTTGTTTCGAAAATAAAATCATTAAGATGACTTTGAATAATAAACATGAAAGATGATATGTGTATAATAGTCGAGGATTTCTTTGTTTTAAATTGCTCGTGGCCTCCCCTTTTCCTTGTGGCCGACAAGTGATCAATAGACAACCCACTTGATATATTTAATTCGCATGCTTTACCTCTGTTGCAATTCCAGCCACATGATATATGATGAGTATGATTATGATGTTAAACTACTGCTGCTAATGCGATTTTTTTTACTGCCGACAGTCACTAGGGTGCATGATGGCTTTATATTGAAACAAATTAATAGGATGATAATGACATAGTGGGGACTGAAAGTGGAAACGAATCCTAGATGATTTGTTGAGGAACCGAAATTGTTTAGTGTTTTATATATATTTTTTTTAACGACCAACAATCACCCATCAGTAATTGTGTGATTTAACTTGGGCTGAGATTTGTTTGTGTGGTGGGATGAATTCTTTTTCTAGTTAGGCCATAACTTACAAAGTGGGCTAGTGTACATATGGGTTTCTTTAAAATGTTTGTTGGGCCGATACCTCTAAGTGGGCTGCTACTTCACTTCACTCGATGTTAATGTTGCTGTGACTCGTTTTGTGTTTGAGTATGTGATAAAGACGATAAACGTACGATGATGGTATGATATATATTGATGATAGTACGTAGTGATGCTCACGAAAATGAAGATGAAACTGTGATTTTATGTTAGGAAATAGATGGTGATAGCTAGGATGATTTGATGATGTTAGGTGATTAGATAAAGATGGTAAAGACGATGATAGTGAAGCTGATATTGCTCAAATTAGACATATCTTTAGTCACAATATCAAGCTCTATCGTTGTTTATTTCGTGTATAAACATAGTATTTTCGTTTGTATTCCATTTTATTGTAAAATTGTTAGAATCATTGTGTAATTGAAGAAATATGGAAGATTTTGGATGATACTACTCAGAGATCAAAAATAAGTCAAAAAGTTGATGAATAGTAAAGTGCGCTCAAAGAGTGCGCTCAGCTCACTCGTCCAAAATTTGATCAGAGAATTCCGGAGTTGTAGAAAAAGTGTGCGCTGCTACAGTGCGCTCGGCGCACTCCTTGGCGCACTCCAGATGTAAAGCAGATTTGAACGCATATTGTCGAGCTGTAAAGTTTAATCCGGGTAGGTGAATAGTGCGCTCAGCGCACCCCTAAATGTGCGCTCGGCGCACTCTACTTTCAGTGCAGTTTTTCTCCTTTATAAACCCATGTCTAGCCTCATTCTCAATATACAAGTTTACAGTCATTTTTAGAGGAAAAGGTTACGATTCAAGGTGATCCTTGGAGTAATCCAGGATCACCTAATCCATCATTTCAATCCGGAATCAAGAATCATCAGGATCATCATCCAAGATTGCTTCAAAAGGTCGATTCTTGTTAGTTCAATGAATTCTATCTTTATTTCCAGTTTGTTATTGTCTTTAAATATGATTGTTAGCTAAGTTCTTGTTATGTTCATCTAGATAAATAACCGAGATGTTGAATGTTTACTTTTGATTGATTGTTCTTATGCATGATAGTTTGATGTTTGAATAAAAGAACCATTCTTGTTAAGTTTAATCTTTTCGATTTAATTAGTTAGTGTACTTGTTCAACTAAGAAACATCATCTTGTTGATTTAGTATATTGATTTGCACCTAGTGACAAGTGTTTGCCCGTCTTTTACCAAAAGGGGTAAGTTGCGTTCAAACGATTAATCTATATAGGAATGTAAGAACGACTCTTGTAGATACTTTCGAATAGCTTAATTGATATGTGTAGTTGTCTAGGAGAACGATCAATTCCCTAGAATATGTTATACATATTTTTACTACTCAATTCCATATAGCTAATAGGTGTTAGAAATTTGCCTTATCTAGTGACGTTTATAGGGATCCTATTACTACACTTAACTGATTACTTGGGTTGGGTGAATTGAGCATTTAACCGGACCAAGGGGATGAACTAAGCTAAACCATTAGTTAACATAGGAGTGGATCATGATCAACACATCATTGGCATGATCATCATTCAAGTCTTTAGATTAGTTGAATTAGTTGATTACAAATAGGAAGTCTTTAATGACAAGAACATCACTTACATCGTGTAATCCCGTTTGAGTGTTTGCGCAAGACTACTCTTGGTAAACCGATTAATTAGTTCTCGTGCATAGTCAATCAATCCGGTCTTAATCCATAATAATATTCAATATTGAGGGTAAAAAGTCTAGATGATCATATTCCTTTAATTTGATATAAAAACTATATTTTCATTTTTATAAATCTAAAATACCAAAAATATTGTCTTTTAAACTTATTCCTTTATTGATTTGCCCATCGTTAAAGGGCAACCCAATATCTTGTATTTGTTTGATTTCATTTTATCTAGTTAAATCCCAATTTAGTTTATACAATCTTAACTTACACATATAACTGTCCTTGGAATGATACAAGGATTTTACCATTATCTATACTACTACACGATCGGGTACACTGCCCGTTAGTGTGTGTAATCTTTAAAACCGGTATTTTCCATACAGCAATTCATATACCACGTTTTGCACATCAAGTTTTTGGCACCGCTGCCGGGACAGTTGTGTCAAGATAAGAATTGTTTACTAAGTTGTGATTTTTTATTTTTATTTTAGATTTTTTTTATCACTGTTTAGTGTCGGTGCTTTTATTCTTTTCTAGTTTTTTTCAGTTGCAGGGAAATGGTTGACCACAGGAATATGACAATGGGTGAGAGAATGAGAGTAGAACGGAGGAAACTAATCGAATTATATTTATCTCCTAGTGTTACCAACGAGGGGTACCAAGAGAAAGAAGAAGATGAAGTTGTGGTTAACACTAAAAACATGTCTATGAAAGAGAGGATGATAGTCGAAGGTTTCTGCCCGTGTTTTTATGGGTCTTGGCAATGTTGCATGAATCCGGACGTAGAACATTCGAGTCCCCTACCCACTATGCAACTTGCTACCGATCGTTATTCACCATTGATTCTGTTTCCGGAACATTCAAATGTGACAGAGTTCAGTCTAGCTTCACAACTTATAACTTCACAATCTATTTTGTAAGATGAACTGGTTATTGAAAAATGTACTCGTTTAGATCCACTTTCTGAGCTTTTGAAGGATTTTCCAGAGTTACATTCTTACTCTTCTAGTTATATAGATGAGATTGTGGTAAAGGAGGAAGACGGTTTGCTACTCGTTCTCATGGCTAATGGTTATGAACCTACAACTGAAGAATTAAAGGAATTGAAGCTGGAAATTGAGCTCCGCTCAATAGTTGAGATTCACAACGGGTCCACGCTTATTCCAGAGGATGTCAATTTGGGGAAGACATTCTATAAAGACCCATTTGACCAAGATCTACCAATAAGAATAAAAGTTTTACTGAAAACCGTACTTGAAGGGGAGTCATGTGTTAACCCTTGGGTTAGGTTATCCTTTTTCGGGAAACTAAAAAAGGATTTATCACATATAATATACACCACCCAAGGTGTAAATGATTAGCTCACTATTCTGATTCGTGGAACTTTTTCCACCGACTTCACGTCTTGTCCGATAAAGTGTGGGGGAGTTTAACCCCACTAGGCATTAAATTTGGGGTCGAGTCGAGTGCATGACGCGTTAATAAAAGTGCACGATGTGTTTCAAGGTTTTAGTGATGCTGGCATTAAGGTACAATCAAATTAGAATTTGTGTGATGAACATCAAGGAATGAAGGATGCGCCATCGCTCACCTATATTCCACGATCTCTGGCTTTATGCCAAGGTTTTTCGAACTCTTTTTTTCTCACTATTGCCCTCTCGAATTTAAATTTTACTGATTTTAAGTAATGACGGCATTACTTAATCTTAAGTATGGGGGATTATGGTATAAATTCTCGTGGGTATTCAAACGGTATGTATGCAACTTGGATTATTTTCGCATTTTATGAAAAATTTTAAATTTTTGAACTAAAAGTCTTAACGAAAAAGCCAAGTGTGGGGGATTTTACTAATCTTTTCGAATTACTTTCACAAAATTTTGAAAAGTTAAAACGATTAAAGTACTTTTGGCTTGAAAATAAAAGAAATAAAAGTCACTAAATGGAAAGGATGCATCTAGTCCATCCTTGAAGGGAGTAAAGTCTTCTAAATTTTTGCCTTACTTGATATAGTAAACTTCCTAAACTATATCATTTCATACCAATATCATATCATGATATAAAGGTAGAGTGGGAAGGGAAAGTCTTGAACTTTCAAACTCGAAAATAAACTTGGTAGGGTAAATCCAAGTCGCTATCCAGTACAAGACCAATTACAGTGCATAAGCTGGAGCAGGATCTGTCCCACGCGATAGCTTAGTCTTCGCAGTTTTAACCCTTGATTTAAATGTACAAATTGTCATGAAAGACTGATATTTATATCGCGTCAGGGGGCACCCGGTTAAGAGTTCCATGATACTACAATCATGGGGGCGGATAGCTTGCTAATCGCCGTCTGAGACTTTGGTTTTCAGTTACCCTCAACCGGAATTCGAGGTTAAAACCGGAAAACGTGTCTAGTGTAAAAACTAGCATGACATTTTCAAAATCATAAAACGTTTTCACAAGGTCCAATTTTCCCTAAGGATCCAAATTTTTTGGAACTTACAACAAAGTTCATTTCTCCTGAGCAACCCAAATGTGTGCATGTGTTTCATATATTGTGTGTGTACCTCAACGAGTGTGTATTCCCAATTGTGTAACATGTGTTTCATATAGCGTGAGTTTATGTTCCAAAAGAACGTGTGTGTTTCGTGTACTTCGTGTGACTAGTGTAAACTTGTGTATTATATCATGTGAGTGTGATTCCTATTATTGTGTTCTCCAATAAATGTGTGTGTTTTATATTTGTGTTTTGTATTCGAGTGTTTGAAATAAGACTTGCTTGAGGACAAGCAAGAGTTAAGTGTGGGGGATTTGATATTGCTCAAATTAGACATATCTTTAGTCACAATATCAAGCTCTATCGTTGTTTATTTCGTGTATAAACATAGTATTTTCGTTTGTATTCCATTTTATTGTAAAATAGTTAGAATCATTGTGTAATTGAAGAAATATGGAAGATTTTGGATGATACTACTCAGAGATCGAAAATAAGTCAAAAATTTGATGAATATTAAAGTGCGCTCAAGAGTGCGCTTAAGTGTGCGCTCAGCTCACTCGTCCAAAATTTGATCAGAGAATTCCGGAGTTGTTGAAAAAGTACGCGCTGCTACAGTGCGCTCGGCGCACTCCTTGGCGCACTCCAGATGTAAAGCAGATTTGAACGCGTTTTTTCGAGCTGTAAAGTTTAATCCGGGTAGGTGAATAGTGCGCTCAGCGCACCCCTAAATGTACGCTCGGCGCACTCTACTTTCAGTGCAGTTTTTCTCCTTTATAAACCCATGTCTAGCCTCATTCTCAATATACAAGTTTACAGTCATTTTTAGAGGAAAAGGTTACGATTCAAGGTGATCCTTGGAGTAATCCAGGATCACCTAATCCATCATTTCAATCCGGAATCAAGAATCATCAGGATCATCATCCAAGATTGCTTCAAAAGGTCGATTCTTGTTAGTTCAATGAATTCTATCTTTATTTCCAGTTTGTTATTGTCTTTAAATATGATTGTTAGCTAAGTTCTTGTTATGTTCATCTAGATAAATAACCGAGATGTTGAATGTTTACTTTTGATTGATTGTTCTTATGCATGATAGTTTGATGTTTGAATAAAAGAACCATTCTTGTTAAGTTTAATCTTTTCGATTTAATTAGTTAGTGTACTTGTTCAACTAAGAAACATCATCTTGTTGATTTAGTATATTGATTTGCACCTAGTGACAAGTGTTTGCCCGTCTTTTACCAAAAGGGGTAAGTTGCGTTCAAATGATTAATCTATATAGGAATGTAAGAACGACTCTTGTAGATACTTTCGAATAGCTTAATTGATATGTGTAGTTGTCTAGGAGAACGATCAATTCCCTAGAATATGTTATACATATTTTTACTACTCAATTCCATATAGCTAATAGGTGTTAGAAATTTGCCTTATCTAGTGACGTTTATAGGGATCCTATTACTACACTTAACTGATTACTTGGGTTGGGTGAATTGAGCATTTAACCGGACCAAGGGGATGAACTAAGCTAAACCATTAGTTGACATAGGAGTGGATCATGATCAACACATCATTGGCATGATCATCATTCAAGTCTTTAGATTAGTTGAATTAGTTGATTACAAATAGGAAGTCTTTAATGACAAGAACATCACTTACATCGTGTAATCCCGTTTGAGTGTTTGCGCAAGACTACTCTTGGTAAACCGATTAATTAGTTCTCGTGCATAGTCAATCAATCCGGTCTTAATCCATAATAATATTCAATATTGAGGGTAAAAAGTCTAGATGATCATATTCCTTTAATTTGATATAAAAACTATATTTTCATTTTTATAAATCTAAAATACCAAAAATATTGTTTTTTAAACTTATTCCTTTATTGATTTGCCCATCGTTAAAGGGCAACCCAATATCTTGTATTTGTTTGATTTCATTTTATCTAGTTAAATCCCAATTTAGTTTATACAATCTTAACTTACACATATAACTGTCCTTGGAATGATACAAGGATTTTACCATTATCTATACTACTACACGATCGGGTACACTGCCCGTTAGTGTGTGTAATCTTTAAAACCGGTATTTTCCATACAACAATTCATATACCACGTTTTGCACATCAAGTTTTTGGCACCGCTGCCGGGACAGTTGTGTCAAGATAAGAATTGTTTACTAAGTTGTGATTTTTTATTTTTATTTTAGATTTTTTTTATCACTGTTTAGTGTCGGTGCTTTTATTCTTTTCTAGTTTTTGTCAGTTGCAGGGAAATGGTTGACCACAGGAATATGACAATGGGTGAGAGAATGAGAGTAGAACGGAGGAAACTAATCGAATTATATTTATCTCCTAGTGTTACCAACGAGGGGTACCAAGAGAAAGAAGAAGATGAAGTTGTGGTTAACACTAAAAACATGTCTATGAAAGAGAGGATGATAGTCGAAGGTTTCTGCCCGTGTTTTTATGGGTCTTGGCAATGTTGCATGAATCCGGACGTAGAACATTCGAGTCCCCTACCCACTATGCAACTTGCTACCGATCGTTATTCACCATTGATTCTGTTTCCGGAACATTCAAATGTGACAGAGTTCAGTCTAGCTTCACAACTTATAACTTCACAATCTATTTTGTAAGATGAACTGGTTATTGAAAAATGTACTCGTTTAGATCCACTTTCTGAGCTTTTGAAGGATTTTCCAGAGTTACATTCTTACTCTTCTAGTTATATAGATGAGATTGTGGTAAAGGAGGAAGACGGTTTGCTACTCGTTCTCATGGCTAATGGTTATGAACCTACAACTGAAGAATTAAAGGAATTGAAGCTGGAAATTGAGCTCCGCTCAATAGTTGAGATTCACAACGGGTCCACGTTTATTCCAGAGGATGTCAATTTGGGGAAGACATTCTATAAAGACCCATTTGACCAAGATCTACCAATAAGAATAAAAGTTTTACTGAAAACCGTATTTGAAGGGGAGTCATGTGTTAACCCTTGGGTTAGGTTATCCTTTTTCGGGAAACTAAAAAAGGATTTATCACATATAATATACACCACCCAAGGTGTAAATGATTAGCTCACTATTCTGATTCGTGGAACTTTTTCCACCGACTTCACATCTTGTCCGATAAAGTGTGGGGGAGTTTAACCCCACTAGGCATTAAATTTGGGGTCGAGTCGAGTGCATGACGCGTTAATAAAAGTGCACGATGTGTTTCAAGGTTTTAGTGATGCTGGCATTAAGGTACAATCAAATTAGAATTTGTGTGATGAACATCAAGGAATGAAGGATGCGCCATCGCTCACCTATATTCCACGATCTCTGGCTTTATGCCAAGGTTTTTCGAACTCTTTTTTTCTCACTATTGCCCTCTCGAATTTAAATTTTACTGATTTTAAGTAATGACGGCATTACTTAATCTTAAGTATGGGGGATTATGGTATAAATTCTCGTGGGTATTCAAACGGTATGTATGCAACTTGGATTATTTTCGCATTTTATGAAAAATTTTAAATTTTTGAACTAAAAGTCTTAACGAAAAAGCCAAGTGTGGGGGATTTTACTAATCTTTTCGAATTACTTTCACAAAATTTTGAAAAGTTAAAACGATTAAAGTACTTTTGGCTTGAAAATAAAAGAAATAAAAGTCACTAAATGGAAAGGATGCATCTAGTCCATCCTTGAAGGGAGTAAAGTCTTCTAAATTTTTGCCTTACTTGATATAGTAAACTTCCTAAACTATATCATTTCATACCAATATCATATCATGATATAAAGGTAGAGTGGGAAGGGAAAGTCTTGAACTTTCAAACTCGAAAATAAACTTGGTAGGGAAAATCCAAGTCGCTATCCAGTACAAGACCAATTACAGTGCATAAGCTGGAGCAGGATCTGTCCCACGCGATAGCTTAGTCTTCGCAGTTTTAACCCTTGATTTAAATGTACAAATTGTCATGAAAGACTGATATTTATATCGCGTCAGGGGGCACCCGGTTAAGAGTTCCATGATACTACAATCATGGGGGCGGATAGCTTGCTAATCGCCGTCTGAGACTTTGGTTTTCAGTTACCCTCAACCGGAATTCGAGGTTAAAACCGGAAAACGTGTCTAGTGTAAAAACTAGCATGACATTTTCAAAATCATAAAACGTTTTCACAAGGTCCAATTTTCCCTAAGGATCCAAATTTTTTGGAACTTACAACAAAGTTCATTTCTCCTGAGCAACCCAAATGTGTGCATGTGTTTCATATATTGTGTGTGTACCTCAACGAGTGTGTATTCCCAATTGTGTAACATGTGTTTCATATAGCATGAGTTTATGTTCCAAAAGAACGTGTGTGTTTCGTGTACTTCGTGTGACTAGTGTAAACTTGTGTATTATATCATGTGAGTGTGATTCCTATTATTGTGTTCTCCAATAAATGTGTGTGTTTTATATTTGTGTTTTGTATTCGAGTGTTTGAAATAAGACTTGCTTGAGGACAAGCAAGAGTTAAGTGTGGGGGATTTGATATTGCTCAAATTAGACATATCTTTAGTCACAATATCAAGCTCTATCGTTGTTTATTTCGTGTATAAACATAGTATTTTCGTTTGTATTCCATTTTATTGTAAAATAGTTAGAATCATTGTGTAATTGAAGAAATATGGAAGATTTTGGATGATACTACTCAGAGATCGAAAATAAGTCAAAAATTTGATGAATATTAAAGTGCGCTCAAGAGTGCGCTTAAGTGTGCGCTCAGCTCACTCGTCCAAAATTTGATCAGAGAATTCCGGAGTTGTTGAAAAAGTACGCGCTGCTACAGTGCGCTCGGCGCACTCCTTGGCGCACTCCAGATGTAAAGCAGATTTGAACGCGTTTTTTCGAGCTGTAAAGTTTAATCCGGGTAGGTGAATAGTGCGCTCAGCGCACCCCTAAATGTGCGCTCGGCGCACTCTACTTTCAGTGCAGTTTTTCTCCTTTATAAACCCATGTCTAGCCTCATTCTCAATATACAAGTTTACAGTCATTTTTAGAGGAAAAGGTTACGATTCAAGGTGATCCTTGGAGTAATCCAGGATCACCTAATCCATCATTTCAATCTGGAATCAAGAATCATCAGGATCATCATCCAAGATTGCTTCAAAAGGTCGATTCTCGTTAGTTCAATGAATTCTATCTTTATTTCCAGTATGTTATTGTCTTTAAATATGATTGTTAGCTAAGTTCTTGCTATGTTCATCTAGATAAATAACCGAGATGTTGAATGTTTACTTTTGATTAATTGTTCTTATGCATGATAGTTTGATGTTTGAATAAAAGAACCATTCTTGTTAAGTTTAATCTTTTCGATTCAATTAGTTAGTATACTTGTTCAACTAAGAAACATCATCTTGTTGATTTAGTATATTGATTTGCACCTAGTGACAAGTGTTTGCCCATCTTTTACCAAAAGGGGTAAGTTGCGTTCAAACGATTAATCTATATAGGAATGTAAGAACGACTCTTGTAGATACTTTCGGATAGCTTAATTGATATGTGTAGTTGTCTAGGAGAACGATCAATTCCCTAGAATATGTAATACATATTTTCACTACTCAATTCCATATAGCTAATAGGTGTTAGAAATTTGCCTTATCTAGTGATGTTTATAGGGATCCTATTACTACACTTAATTGATTACTTGGGTTGGGTGAATTGAGCATTTAACCAGACCAAGGGGATGAACTAAGCTAAACCATTAGTTGACATAGGAGTGTATCATGATCAACACATCATTAGCATGATCATCATTCAAGTCTTTAGACTAGTTGAATTAGTTGATTACAAATAGGAGGTCTTAGATGACAAGAACATCACTTACATCGTGTAATCCCGTTTGAGTGTTTGTGCAAGACTACTCTTGGTAAACCGATCAATTAGTTCTCGTGCATAGTCAATCAATCCGGTCTTAAACTATAATAACATTCAATATCGATGGTAAAAAGTCTAGATGAGCATATTCCTTTAATTTGATATAAAAACTATTTTTTCATTTTTATAAATCTAAAATACCAAAAATATTGTCTTTTAAACTTATTCCTTTATTGATTTTCCCATCGTTAAAGGGCAACCCAATATCTTGTATTTGTTTGATTTCATTTTTTCTAGTTAAATCCCAATTTAGTTTATACAATCTTAACTTGCACATATAACTGTCCTTGGAACGATACACGGATTTTACCATTATCTATACTACTACATGATCGGGTACACTGCCCATTAGTGTCTGTAATCTTTAAAACCGGTATTTTCCATACAACAATTCATATACCACGTTTTGCACATCAGAAGCAATCATGATCGTGACCATGACAAAATAACGTTGATAATGGGTATGTTTATGACTCGATAATAAAATGATGATGATTAGGCCTTGATGATGGTTATGATAAGGATGATGTTATGATTAGATTATGATGATGATAATGTTGGAAATTAAAATAATGATGACGATGGGGATTGTGGTGTTGAGAAGACAACAAGGAGATACGGGTTAGATAGATATAGACTACGAGTTATATCAGAAAGTATCGGGTAGAGGAACGGTTTGGGTATGTTATAGGGTTAGCGGGACGTCGCGGGTTCAAACTCGGACTTGGGCATTTTTTAAGGGCTACTCCTTTAAGGTAGTTATTACTAATACTCTTATTATTTTTATTTCATTATTAATTTTATCATAAAAAGATACAAATTTTTATTTACTATTATTGATATTATTTTACCAAATAGCTATATAAGAATATATTTAAAACATATCGCATAACAACATTAATATTTTCATAATAAATACTAGTTATTTATCTAAAGTATATAAAATAAATATAGTTAATATAGTTACCAATGAAACATACAAGTTACTGAAATAACAATTAATACTAATATCTAAACTTGTCGATTACGATTATATGTGTTAATATATATATATATATATATATATATATATATATATATATATATATATATATATATATAAATGATATAGGTTCGTGAATCTGAGGCCAACCTTGCATTGTTCAGTTCCGTCGTATGCATATTTTTACTACAAAAATATCGTATTGTGAGTTCATTTGATTCCCTTTTACTCTTTACATTTTTGGGCTGAGAATACATGCGCTGCTTTATAACTGATTTACAACTGTTTTATTAAATGCTTTTGCAAACTATATTTTTGGACTGAGATTACATGATATGCTTTTATAAATGTTTGACGAGATAGACACAAGCAAAACATTCCTCGAATGAATTATTATGCAGACTGAAGTTATGTGGATTATTATTGAATTAGTTGGACGTTATAATTGCCACTAATTGTTGTGAATATTTCCCCTGATTATTATTGCTTGGTAACCTAAGAATTAGAAAACGGGTATGGCCCTAATTCACGCGAATCCTAAAGGTAGCTAACGGGTTTAACACCCCCACCCAGAATGTTCACTAGACGGAAGAGCTAGTGGGCGTGGTGTTTAGTACTTCGAAGTTTATATATCATACAGACGAGATGTTCTATTTTGGGGATATTGTTGATGCGCATTATATGTTAAGGTCGGTTACCAAGCCAAGCAATGAAAGCAAAGTGAATGTTATGTATCGAGAGAATGATTTTATACACAGGTTATGTGTATGTTATTTTTGTGCACGAGATATATGTACGGTTATTAAAAATTGCGAGGCAACCTACGGGGGAGAAAAGGTGACGAAGCTACTCTGCCAAGCATTATGAAAAATGATTTCGTACACGAGATAGGTGTACTGTATTTAAATCTTGTGGTCTATCAAAATTATGAATTTTTTTGTTTATGATAAACCTATGAACTCACCAACCTTTTGGTTGACACTTTTAAGCATGTTTATTCTCAGGTATGAAAGAAATCTTCCGTCGTGCATTAGCTCATTTTAAAGATATTACATGGAGTCGTTCATGGCATATAGAGGTCTGTACCTCGCAATGGGACCAGCTGTTGAAGGCTTCGTCCAGGTGGATTAGGACGGGTCACTACATTGTTTCCTTTGAGTATCCCACAAAGTAACATTTGATACCTTGGGTTCTAACTTGTTTGAAGTGTCACGTTTCACGTACACTTCACAACCCCAAACTTTCAAATAAGACAACTTAGGACTCTTTCCATGCCATAATTCATATGGTGTCTTTTCTACCTTCTTGGTTGGAACCATATTGAGTATGCGTGCAGCAAACTCTAATGCATAACCCCAAAAAGACATCGGCAGAGTAGTTAGACTCATCATACATCGAACCATATCAAGTAAAGTTCGATTCCTCCGCTCTGACACATCATTGTGTTGTGGTGTGTAAGGTGGAGTGAACTGTGAGACAATCCCACGATTCTTCAGGTGGTCCAAAAACTCTTAACTCATATATTACCCTCCCCGATCAGAGCGAAGGGCTTTAATGGTCTTTCCAAGTTGATTATCTACTTCATTTTGGAAGATTTTAAATGTTTCAAAAACTTCATGTTTATATTTCAGCAAGTAAACATAATCATATCTACTATAATGTGATGACCCGAAAATTTCTGATCAAATTTAAACTTAATCTTTGTATGATTAATATTTCTGACACGATAAGCAAAGTGTATGAAGTTGAATCTCAAAATTTTGAACTATTCAATTACCCTTCGATTGTTCTCAACGATTCGCGAACAATTATATGTAAATTGTCACGACCCGGAAAATTTCGACTAATTTTTAAACCAAACTCTCGATAATATATTATATTTTTGACAAGATGAGCAAAGTTTGTTAGATTGAGTCTCAAAGATTTTGAACTATTTTATGAATGCAATTACCTTTCGACTGTTTTCAACGATTCACGAACAACTATTTGTAAATAGATACATATATATATGTGTGTGTGTGTGTGTGTGTGTGTATATATGAATGTGTATATAAATACTACTTGGAAATATATAAAATAATATTAAATCTATTTATTTAAAAATATATAATATATATTTATGTGATAAAACTTGTTATTTAAAACTAATTATATATAAAGAGAGAGTAAATGGAAAATGAATGATTTCGAGCTTAATTGGCAAACGTCAGTAACACTCAATTGATGTTTTGTTAGTTTTAATATAGAGATAATACAAGTTCATGAATGATTAAAATAAAAGTTGAACTGTAAATTGATTACGAAGATTTTAGTTTTGACAAAAATATTTTTACCTTTTTAATTTAAATATTAGTACTCCGTACATATAAATTGGAACAGAAAATAAATAATTTTTGAACCTTTTTGATCAGGTTTCAAACGGTTAATGAGTGAAATAATTAAATACAGTTAATCTAAAAATTTGAGATTTTTAGGAACACTTTTATATGTTAACTGTTTAGCAATGGACACGATAAGCACTTCGTGGGAAAAACTGTCGGCACATAAGTTAAACTTTAGGCTGATAATTATTTGATTTACTGTTCCTAATTGATTTATGAGTTTACTGTTTTTGTTCTTTACATACCCAATAGCTTAATTTATATCTATATATATATATACAATTACGTTACATAAACAGAAGATATAGATATATCATTTATCACTTCTCATTTTATCTAACACCCATCAACCTACAAAGAACTATGCTACTTCTTCTTTTGTTCCTACGTTAACAACCAAATATCTTCATCACTAAATTTGTTGTGTCTTGGGTTTGATCAATGAAACCATGACCATAACCATAATAATAAACTATCAATTACTAAACTTCATCGAACCACTATGCACTCGGTTCTCTTGTTCCTTTATTTGACCGGACCACCAAGACCCATTCAAACACACCACCACTTACATCGGCCATCACAACCACCGTACCACCACCACCGTTAACCGTGTCTCTCTCTCTCTAATATTGTTCGAGAACCACCACCTACACCATAATAACCCCCACCCTACACCACCACGACCCACCATCATGAAACCACATCTACATCAACCCGATAACCACCTTAAACCCAACAAACAATCACGTACCATACAACCTCCATCACCCTCAAAACGTCATCACTTAATCACCATAAACCCACCACCATGAAAATCATCGAAAACTCATTGAACCCATCGTGAAATGCATACGGTTGCTGCTATTGTTTTCTGTTTTGAAACACACACCATGCACCACCGCAACCACCTCACCATCGTTACATCATGATCAAACCACCTTTACCGTTGGTTGGTGTCTAAAACCAAAACCTATTCATCACTATAAACCAAATTCTTATTGTTGCCATCGAAACCCAGATCATCATCCTTCGATCACCACTAAATCACTATAAGTTACGAAGGTTCACTGTTGGTACTACTTCGAACACCTTTGCACCATCATTACGAGTTGTTGCTGCTTTTGCCCGACACCCAAACACAAACACAATATCTTCTTTGCTCCATTTATTTAAAAATCTTTGTTGCAACAATTGTTCGATGAGATGAAGACGTGAAGGATGACGATGACGATCTTATGATGATATAATAGGGTGAGCATGATAATGATTTATATTGATTGATGAAACGATGATGATTTGTTCGAAGAAGAGATGGGAACCGAAAACCCTTTTTTCTATTTTTCTTTGTCGAATTTTTTTTTTTATTAAACTGGACGCCAAATCGATATTTGCACATTGGGCTGTTAGCTAATTGATGTTGGGCCGAGAACTTGTCATTATCTGTTGGGCTGTAGTTTATTTTTGAGATTGGGCCGAGAGTTAAAAAAAAAAGATGATGTTTGGACTTGATCGAACTATTTGAAAGAGATGATTTAATCAGTTTGATATACGAGTTAAGTATAACATATTTGGGTTTAAATCAGAAAAAGAAGGGATAGAGGAGTGGTAAAGAGGTTGTGTCGGGTTTCAAGAGGTTGCGGGATCGAGTCCCGGCCTGGGCAGTTTATTAACTTTTTGACTTTTTAAGGTAGTTTTATTATTATTATTATTATTATTATTATTATTATTATTATTATTATTATTATTATTATTATTATTATTATTATTATTATTATTATTATTATTATTATCATTTATTATTAAATATAACATTTTTATTAAAATTTTCATTACTAATAAAGTTATCATTTTCATTAAAAACTATCATTATTTATCATTATTAGTATTATTATTGTTTTATCATTAATATTATTTTTATTATTACTATTATTATTTTTAGTATTATTATAATTATTATTTTTAGCAAACAAATATTATCTATATAAAAATATATTACAAAACAACTAATACTACATACTAATATGTTTTTAACTAATATATTACCAATTATATTAATAAAACTTTAATTAAATTATATATCATTATAAGTATAATTATATCTAAAGATACTAATGGTAATAAATTATGAAACATAAGTAAACTTAGTTGATTAAATGGAATATGTGTTAACATATATGCAACAAATATAGGTTTGTGAATCCGAGACCAACCCTACACTTGTTAAATGACGTCATATGTATTTTTACTACAAAATACATTAGGTGAGTTTCATTTGATCCCTTTTTAATTGCTTTTGCAATATATATTTTTGGGCTGAGAATACATGCGCTGCTTTTATAAATGTTTACGAAATAGACACAAGTACTTAAAAATATATTCTACGTTGAGTTGTACCACTGAAATACTTCCCTGTAGCTTGGTAACTACTATTTACGTGTGGTATTGTAAACGCGAATCCTGTTGATAGATCTATCGGGCCTGACAACCCCAACCGGACTGGACGACCAGTATTCAACGGTTGCACAGTACTTCGTTTCGGTGACTACACTTGGTACGGTGTAGTGAGATTTCATAATAAAGGGAATATGCGACGTGATTAAATGTTAAGTATGGTTACCAAGTGCTCAACCACTTAGAATGCTTTACATACACTTGCGAGTGTATTATGTTTATGATTATGAAATCTTGTGGTCTATTAAAATATTGAAATGATTGTTATGATAAACCTATGAACTCACCAACCTTTTTGGTTGACACTTTTAAGCATGTTTATTCTCAGGTATGAAAGAAGTCTTCCGCCGTGCATTTGCTCATATTACTTGGAGTCATTCCTGCATATTTAGGACAGTACCTCGCAATGGGACCAAATGTTGATGACTTCGTCCAGGTGGATTAGGACGGGTCGTTTCATAAATAGATACATATGCTATAACTTGAAAACGTAACAAAGTGTTATGAAAATGATACTGTGCATTAACCTTATTGGTTTGATTATCTGTTTGATATTTAGATAAGTTAACTAAAACGTTTAAGATGAACCAGTAAAACACTAATTTGCTACAGTATTTTCGAATTGCTACAGTACCCGAAAAGCTACAGTGTTTTCGAAAATCACTATTTGCTACAGTAAAAAACTTTGCTACAGTAAAACACTATTTTAAAATGTATTTTAACAAATAGCGAGACGTTGATTTATAGAAGTAAATAACCAAAACACTCAAATGTATAAATTATATTTCGAGTGATATAGTTTAGGGATAATTTAAGGCTATATTTTGACAAAGGTACGTATCCCAAAACGTAAAATGCAAGTTTTCTCAGTATACGAAAGGACGTTCGAAAAACCAGAACCGGGACAGAAGTCGAGTGATAACGTACGACTTATCGGGACGAAAATTACAAGTCAACTATGCACATGAATTTAATATAATATATAATTAATTATATAAATTATTTATTATATTTATATTATAATATTATGTCGACGAGGAAGAAATCAAAACAATGTGAGCTGGAAAAGGGATCCATGCGATCGCATGGAATTCCCTCACATTCCCCATGCGATCGCATGGGGTCTGATATCAGGCCACATTATAAAGCTCGATCGTTTCTGCCATTTTTTTACTCAATCTATCTCTCGACCTCTTCTCTCATATATATATATATATATATATATATATATATATATATATATATATATATATATATATATATATATATATATATATATATATATATATATATATATATATATATTATATAAATTATTATTATTATTATTATTATTATTATTATTATTATTATTATTAAGATTAATATTATTATTAATCTTATTATTATTAATATTATTAATTAGTATTATACATAAAATACTACGACGAGGTTATGAGCGTGTCACTTTCAAAATGGTTTTCGAGCGGGATAGAGCTAAGGAAATTATGGGTTATTGCCAAGGAGGTTATGGGTAATGTTCGGGGGTATATTTATGAATCAAACCTAGTGTTTATCATCTCCGTTACGTCTACGTACTTTCCTACAATATTGAATCTCAATATTGATACGTAAGCACTCATATTTTATCTTTTATATATTAATTGTGTATCCATGTCTAGTGCTCGAGTATATATATTTATACATGATTGTATGCTAAATTTCGTCGTTAAAAAATTTATGATGAATCACGAATTAAATACATATGTTACTGGTAAAAGGTATATGATATGTATGGTTTTGGAAAGCTGGTGAAAAATCAATGACTTTTCATTTAGCTATCGAATAGTTTCGATGAACGGATTAAGAGATATGATCAATTGAATTATGATTGACGTTAATTGAAATTGCTTTTGAATCTGCAATTAAGATTTAAACAACTTGTTTACGAGATTGATAAAATAGATTTTTGAATATTACCAACCGACTAAATGACTCTTTATATAAGGTATGTCTCGTTTTGTTGAACTATTGTCAAAATTGACTTTTTGAAACGACTTTGGTTAACTTTTGTATTTCGATCTCGAGCATTAGGATTGTGATACACTATGACCAGACTTAGCTTGATAGACATTTATTGACCAACATATGTTCTCTAGGTTGAGATCTACGGTTATTTGGTATTCCAAGTTTCGGTCACATTTCGGTGAACGACTTTATGTGCTGCTAAGGTGAATTTATAGTCTCCCTTTTTAAATACTTTAAATATTTTTGGGCTGAGAATACATGCAATTTATTTTAAACGCAATAAGATACAAGTACATACTAAATTCTACACTGAGTTTGAACCAAAAATCCCTTAGCTTTAGTAACTAGTAACTGCCAGTTATAAGAACTGGTGGGCGCGAGTAGTAGTATATGGATCCATAGGGCTTGACATCCCTGTCTGTTCCAGGTATAGAAACCCTAGCCTGAACTATAAAACAGATGTATGCTATTTGAGTTTAGTACACGTTGGTTTGCGTGTATTGTACATGTTGGTTGCATGTATGTTAAAACAGGGGTACTTATTATAACGTTAAAGTTTAGTTACCAGGGTGCTCAATCTTGTAGAATATTTTGATAAACGTTTCTGGACGAAACAACTGAAATCTTGTGATCCACCTTTATATACAGATTATATGAAACTATAAAACTATAAACTCACCAACCTTTGTGTTGACACTTGTTAGCATGTTTATTCTCAGGTTTCCTAGAAGTCTTCCGCTGTTTGCTTATGTGTTAGACAAGCTATGTGCATGGAGTCTTACATGACATATTTTTTAAGGAAACGTTGCATTCACCAAATCATCACCATGTATCTTATTTTGATTGCATTGTCAATGGAAGTATTATTGTAAACTATTATTTACGGTGATTGTCTATATGTAGAAATCATCAGATGTCGAAAACCTTTGATTTAAATATTCATTTATGGTGTGCCTTTTTAAAAGAATGCAATATTTACAAAACGTATCATATAGAGGTCAAATACCTCGCAATGAAATCGATGAATGACGTGTTCGTTCATATGGATTTGGAGCGATCGTCACATATAATCATCAGTAATTGTAATGAAGTATGATTCATCATTTCTAAACATAGTTCTAAAAGGGCCACATACATCAGTATGTATTAGTCCTAAAAGATCTTCAGCTCTCTCACCTAAACCGGAGAAAGGAGCCTTTGTCATCTTTCCACATAAACATGACTCACATAAATCAAATGACTCAGAGCCAGTTGATTCCAAAATCCCATCCGATTGGAGTTTTGAAATGCGTTGTTTATTTATATGACCAAGACAACAATCCCATAGGTAGGTCTTGTTCAAGTCTTGCTTGAATCGTTTGGAATTACAGGTATATATATAATTATTATTTGAAATAACACCATGCATATCAATTTCAAAAATACCATCACGTGGAATAGCATTAAAATAAAATATATTATTCTTAGAAACTGAAATACCAGGGTGTGTAAAAGTAAGTTCAAAACCAACATCTTTCAAAAGAGAAACTGAAATTACATTGCTCGTAATACTAGGAGCATAATGACATTGTTCCAACAAAACAATAAGACCAGTAGGTAGAGTAAGCTCATAGGTGCCAATAGCTTCGACAGCAGCTCGAGCCCCATTGCCCACTCTTAAGTCTAGTGTATTGTTCTTCAGTCTCTTACTTCTTCTCATTCCCTGCATATTGTTACGGATGTGAGTACCACAACCAGTATCAAAAATCCAGGAATCACTAGAAAAAGTATATAACTGTATATGAAATATACTTGATTTGCTAGTCTGGCCAGCTTTGCCTTTTCTCAACTCAGATAGGTAGGAAGGACAGTTCTGAGACACCCCCAAATAGGGCCTGGGGTATTTGTGTGTAATTATATCAAATCACAGTTGTATAAACGAGAACGACTCTACATGAGACATTTTGTTGAGTTTTGCAGCGGAAGATAAATATGTCTTTAATTGATATGATATGTAATGAAGACTCCAAGCATAGCAAGCAATCATCATCAAAGCAGTAGATATACAACGGAAGCAATATTTAAGTACCTGAGAATAAACATGCTTAAAAAGTCAACACGAGGTTGAGTGAGTTCATAGGTTTGTCATAAATAATGATTTCAGTAATAGTGTTAGACCACAAGATTTAGTTTGTAAAGTAGATCTCGCAAGATCCAAAAGTTGATCTCCCGCAGGATCAAAAAGTTATGCCAGTGCATGATATTTAGACTAAACGTTGTTTGCCCCGTGACAAGTTGTTCTGTCCTTGTCGTTTAATTTCATTATCAAGTAATACAAAGACTTAGTCAAATGTATCGGGGGTGTTACTCCCGATAGGCCTATCCCCAATAATTAAGAATGCCGCAGCAATTAAAAATATCACTGTAGGGACTTAGTCGGACATAGCCGGGTATAGCATAGTTTTAACAGTTGGTACTGATATTTAGACTAGACTTTCAAGTTTGCCCCGTAACAAGTTATTGTTTATACTTGTCGGTTGGGGACTTGCTGGTCATAGCCCAACATATCACAGTTTAATAGTTGGTACTTGTATTTAGACTAGACTTTCAAGTTTGCCCCGTAACAAGTTATCGTTTATACTTGTCGGTTGGGGACTTGCTGGTCATAGCCCAACATATCACAGTTTAATAGTTGATACGTGTAAAACAGTTATAAAATTTGCGCATGTATTCTCAGCCCAAAAATGTAAAGAGTAAAAGGGATCATATGAAACTCACATTAAATAGCAGTTGAAGTATTCCACGCAAGAAGGAAAGTAAAGCAAGTAAGTGATCTGGATATCAACCTTGATGTATAACGTTTGAATAGTTAATGTCTAACTTGACATAAAGTATGTTTATTAATATAGCAACTATATTGACAGTGACGGTTTTCGAGAAAAGTTTCTATTTCTCAAAAGTTTCTATTTTTGGAAACCTACTATTTATGAAAAACTTCCACTTATAGTAAGCTTCTAGTTTAAGAATGTTCGGGTTATAATTCTTAACAAAGATGTTGTACAATCTCGCCCAAACTTCGTCGCTAACGTGCAAGTCACTCGAATGATCTATTGTTACCGAGCGGCCCAGGATCTCTTGACCAGAATCTAAGTCTTGGCATTCGAGATCCACAAGCGTCCCATAATGGTAACAAGGATCACCCTAGGCCACAAGTAGCGGTGATGTTTGTAGTCTTTGTACGCTATCTTTAATTATAACCTTGACGTTAGGTGCGTATATACATATATATTCATTAATTCGATTTTAATTATAACTCCTATATATTAATTCATAAAAATACTTTTATAATTTTTAGTAACATATATTACTAATTATAACATGTTATTTATTTTAATTTTAATTGCATATAATTTATAACATTATTTACATGTTTCGGTAAAAAAATAATAAACCGAAGTAAATAGTAAAAAGTAAAAAGTAAAAAAGTAAAAAGTAAAAAGTAAGAAAAGAATACTTACTAGTAGTAAATCTTCAAAGAGAGAATAAGAGAAATTTTGGTGTGAGTTTGAATGAGAAATGAGGGGTATTTATACTTGAAAAAATTAGGTAAAAAGAATAAAATAATTAAAAGAAAAAGAAATATTTTAATTTTTAATGGGATTTTAAAATTCAAAAGTATTAAATGTTAGGTAATGGGATAATGCACAAAATAAAATAATAAAAGTAGTTTTCCATTATAATTTTTAATTAAAAAGTATTTTATTTATTTATTTATTTATTTTATTAAAAATAATCATTTATTTTAAGGATTTTTTTTATATATTTTTTTTAAAATAAGGAAATTGATTTACTACTTTTTCAAGAATATTTGTCAATATTGTTTTTTATTCATAATAACAATACAGATAATAAAGATATTAATTATTGATATATTGTTTAAAAAGGATATTAATAATAATAATAATAATATTAATATATCAAATTAATGCGTAATTATTTACAAATAATTATTCGTGAATCGTCGGAATTAGTCGAGGTTAAATGAAATCATATAAAGATTTTTGTTTAAACTTTGCCGAAAATTTACGGGTTGTCACAGTATCCCCCTGTTAATAGAAATTTCGTCCCGAAATTTAGTTGTTGCCATCAGTCGGCGTTGTTTGTAAACAGGTGAGGATATTTTCATTTTATTTGATCTTCACGTTCCCAGGTATGCTCGGGGCCTTTCGTAAATTCCAACTAATAGGATATTGTTTTGTTTCGAGCGTTTAAATCTTATGATCCATAAATTCTACGAAGTGCATTTTATTATTAATGCGGAGGTTATCTAAAGGATTTAACAAGAGTGTCATTGATTAGGTTTTCCTCAGAAAGAGATGATGACGTTATACAAGCATTTTAATATACATGAAATGTGCGATGAATAATAGTGAGCTTATTTAAACCTTGAGCGTTTATGCCACAATATTAGGGTAGACAAAACAGAGAAGAGTTCATGAAAATCATAGTCATGAAATTTGATAGAGATCGTCATTATTTACAACAAGAATGATGAATATGAGTTGAAAATTAGAGTTTTATCGACATTTAATAATATGGATAAAGTAATTCGATTATAGAAAGAGTATAAACGAAGCTATCGTAAAAGATTGAAATGAGGAAATTAAATGTTCGTCTTAACTTTTGACATAGCTAAAGTTGATTTTCGGAATTTAAGGGTTTTAAAGAAATCTTTATAATCTTTATAAGATTTGATTCTCCGGTAATTAAGGAAATTAGGATTTTCTTTAATTAAATGCGGTGAATTGCCTCGATTGTTGTGTCTGGAATTTCGCTATAAATTAGCTTCTTCCGTTTCATTATCTTCACCACTTCTATACTTTCTTCCTCAATCCATACTTCCAAAAGATTTGTTAATATGCTCAATCCAGTTCTTGTTCTTGACCTTATATTGATTATCACCACAATCTTCCTTCTTTTCCAACTCCCACCAGAGGAGTCTGTTTACTTCTATTATGCTCTAGGATTTATTGTGTTTTTAGTTCTCCCGTGTCTTTATATTGCTATACGCATTGATATACATGGTTTATAATTTCGGTGTTGTTATCGGGCTTTATATTTTCCCTTATATGTCGGAACTCTTTGCCTTTTTATTCTCCTCTCGACTCTAAGTAAAGCGAGTAATGGTCCAGAATTTGTAGGTATGAAGTTTCGAATGTTCATAATATACAAAGCAAAAGGAAAGGTAATAGCACGATTTGATTTGTCAAATTACCAGAATATTCGAAAAAGACCGAATCATCAAGAAAAATATTTTCTTGATATGTTTAGAGTTTAAATAGAATGTAAGAGTCATGTAACATGGCAAATGATGATTATAAAGTCTATGAATCATCATCTTCCATTAAAAATTTAGCATGGCTTACTGTAATATAATCACGTTGGCCTGACGTCATTATATTATACTAACTCATGCTTCAATTCCCAACACTTCTTCAAAACATTTATAATTTAAACTTGAATATAGAAACTAAAACAGTTTCCTTTATGATGTGATAAAGTTATCGCAAAGAGATAATTAATTGCGGACAAGAATCGTTATAAAGATATTTTCAGAAATATAGAGGATATTTATAACGAAAGATACGGTGATATCTTAGAATTTCTAAGATCGAAGGATGATAAAGAAGATTTGTCCGTAAAGGTAGAGAGTCAGAGGCAAGGTATTCGTTGATGACTTCAGCAGATACTGAATCGTTTGGATTCTTTGAAGGCAGATTTAATCTTTGTGATTTGTCCACAGCCTCCATCATAGTTTGCTCAATCCGTTTTCCAGTTCCAAATCTGAGCTTATACCATTCTTTATCATCAAACTTTTGGCCCTTAAGACCTTCTACAATTTTGCTGTTTCCTCTGCATTTAATGCAGTCATATTTGAATCTTCGGTTATCAATGGTTTCAAGAAATTTTATTTTTAGATAATTAAACGCTGATTGTAATCGTCAACGGATCTAATGGTTAACGAATAGGGCTTATTGATTTTAAAAGTAATGAATGATAATTTCAGTGGTTTGATATGATAATTCATCATAGAATATGAATGAATACAATTCATGAGAATCAGAATTGAAAAATGTACAATGTAATATATTAATGTGAGATATAAATATTTCTAGGGTATGACCTACCCGTTAAAATATTTTCACAATTAACAGTTTGTACAAAAGAGTTTTAATTACAGTCTTTATGAAAATATACATACATATATATTTTCCTTCAGATGTAATCATGGATTTAATATAATATTAAACTCATTTGATTTACGGTTGAAACGAGAATGAATAATCTCCAAAACCTTTAGAGATTTCATAATTGTCGGGAAATATTTCGCTAATGAAGTTATGAATTAATACATTCATCGTTACACTTGATTTATTATGAAATGGAGTTTATTGTGTTGAAGCAGTGATTAACAATTGTTAAGTCATTAACGAAGAGTGTACATTATAGCATATTAGTGATATGAATTAACCAAGTAGTACATACTAGTTGAGATTCACACGTAATTGCTTAGTACAACAAGATTTATTATTGTTCCAAATCATATATATATATAAGGTATACATATATAATTCTTCACGAAGAATGAGTCAATACATATTAACTCATTATTACTAATATTCCTTGGTATCTATGGGCATATGATGTTGATGTTTGAGGTACTGAGTGTGATGTTGAGGCGTGGGATGCGGATGTTGTTGTTGATGAAGCTGATGCTGTTGGTGGTGATGTTGATGGTATTGGTGGTACTGGTTATGCTGCTGGTGCTGCTGCTGGTGTTCGTAGGTTTCGCACCATATTCTCCAAAGCCACTACTCGAGCGCGAAGCTCGTTGACTTCTTTTACTATTCCGGGATGATTGGCGGTTGGAACAAGGGGGTGAATAAGATCTAGAATCTTCGATATTATATATTCATGACGGGATACCCTGGAAAGAAGAGAGAAAATAGTGTTTCGGACTGGTTCGCCGGTAAGTGCTTCAGGTTCTTCGCCAAGAGGTGAATTTGGTTGGTGGAAGGGATCACCTTCTTCTTGCCTCCATTGATTGAGTCGGCTACGAACTCATCCCCAATTCATCCAGAATAGATGATGGCTGATTGGTTCGTTTGTTCCGGTTACGCTGTCGTTGGAGCTCGAGGAGTTCGAGAAATTCATATTATGTGTTTGGAATAGGGTTTGATATGAAATGGGTATTGGATACTGAATGATATATTCGTCTCCTTGAATACGTATATATAGCAAAAAGATTTCAGTAATTTACGGAGGAAATTTAGGAAAAGTGTTAGACAAAGTCTATTGGGATAGATATGATAAGATATGATTTGTCTATACTCCAATAATGGCAGTATGATGTGTCGAGATTATAAAATGATAAGTATGTAATCTAATAATCTTTCGATTAAAGACTTTCAATTCGTATACTGTGATAACCCAATGACATTTTTCAGTTCGCAAACCGATGCATAAAGGTATAAGGCATATAGGTACGTGATATAACAGGGAGTTATATACGTTTGAGTATGAATAGTAACAATTATAGGAGTTTCAAAAATCATGGATAATATTTCATGTAATACATATGTAATACACAAAACCATGATAGATGACATAGGAATGTCAAGAATTTCAGAAATCATGGTGTCGTATTTAAATGCAGTGGCGTAATTGGATAATACTTAGGAAAGTGAGCAGAGTTCTTAGGTTGGCTCGGCATTCTAAGATAAGTAAATTTTCTAAAGTATAGTGTAGCATTTAACAGTTAAAGGCAATAAGTAAAGGTACTATGGTCAAGGAAAGTTGTAGTCCTACATTGCTAAGGTACCTAATTGTATAAGGCACACATAAAATGCAATCCTGGTTCTCTACAACAACCTGCTCTGATACCAATCTGAGACACCCCCAAATAGGGCCTGGGGTATTTGTGTATAATTATATCAAATCACAGTTGTATAAACGAGAACGACTCTACATGAGACGTTTTGTTGAGTTTTGCAGCGGAAGATAAATATGTCTTTAATTGATATGATATGTAATGAAGACTCCAAGCATAGCAAGCAATCATCATCAAAGCAGTAGATATACAGCGGAAGCAATATTTAAGTACCTGAGAATAAACATGCTTAAAAAGTCAACACGAGGTTGAGTGAGTTCATAGGTTTGTCATAAATAATGATTTCAGTAATAGTGTTAGACCACAAGATTTAGTTTGTAAAGTAGATCTCACAAGATCCAAAAGTTGATCTCCCGCAGGATCAAAAAGTTATGCCAGTGCGTGATATTTAGACTAAACGTTGTTTGCCCCGTGACAAGTTGTTCTGTCCTTGTCGTTTAATTTCATTATCAAGTAATACAAAGACTTAGTCAAATGTATCGGGGACGTTACTCCCGATAGGCCTATCCCCAATAATTAAGAATGACGCAGCAATTAAAAATATCACTGTAGGGACTTAGTCGGACATAGCCGGGTATAGCATAGTTTTAACAGTTGGTACTGATATTTAGACTAGACTTTCAAGTTTGCCCCGTAACAAGTTATTGTTTATACTTGTCGGTTGGGGACTTGCGGGTCATAGCCCAACATATCACAGTTTAATAGTTGGTACTTGTATTTAGACTAGACTTTCAAGTTTGCCCCGTAACAAGTTATCGTTTATACTTGTCGGTTGGGGACTTGCTGGTCATAGCCCAACATATCACAGTTTAATAGTTGATACGTGTAAAACAGTTATAAAATTTGCGCATGTATTCTCAGCCCAAAAATGTAAAGAGTAAAAGGGATCATATGAAACTCACATTAAATAGCAGTTGAAGTATTCCACGCAAGAAGGAAAGTAAAGCAAGTAAGTGATCTGGATATCAACCTTGAGGTATAACGTTTGAATAGTTAATGTCTAACTTGACATAAAGTATGTTTATTAATATAGCAACTATATTGACAGTGACGGTTTTCGAGAAAAGTTTCTATTTCTCAAAAGTTTCTATTTTTGGAAACCTACTATTTATGAAAAACTTCCACTTATAGTAAGCTTCTAGTTTAAGAATGTTCGGGTTATAATTCTTAACAAAGATGTTGTACAATCTCGCCCAAACTTCGTCGCTAACATGCAAGTCACTCGAATGATCTATTGTTACCGAGCGGCCCAGGATCTCTTGACCAGAATCTAAGTCTTGGCATTCGAGATCCACAAGCGTCCCATAATGGTAACAAGGATCACCCTAGGCCACAAGTAGCGGTGATGTTTGTAGTCTTTGTATGCTATCTTTAATTATAACCTTGACGTTAGGTGCGTATATACATATATATTCATTAATTCGATTTTAATTATAACTCCTATATATTAATTCATAAAAATACTTTTATAATTTTTAGTAACATATATTACTAATTATAACATGTTATTTATTTTAATTTTAATTGCATATAATTTATAACATTATTTACATGTTTCGGTAAAAAAAATAATAAACCGAAGTAAAAAGTAAAAAGTAAAAAAATAAAAAGTAAAAAGTAAAAAGAAAAAGTAAGAAAAGAATACTTACTAGTAGTAATTCTTCAAAGAGAGAATAAGAGAAATTTTGGTGTGAGTTTGAATGAGAAATGAGGGGTATTTATACTTGAAAAAATTAGGTAAAAAGAATAAAATAATTAAAAGAAAAAAGAAATATTTTAATTTTTAATGGGATTTTAAAATTCAAAAGTATTAAATGTTAGGTCATGGGATAATGCACAAAATAAAATAATAAAAGTAGTTTTCCATTATAATTTTTAATTAAAAAGTATTTTATTTATTTATTTATTTATTTTATTAAAAATAATCATTTATTTTAAGGATTTTTTTTATATATTTTTTTTAAAATAAGCAAATTGATTTACTACTTTTTCAAGAATATTTGTCAATATTTTTTTTATTCATAATAACAATACAGATAATAAAGATATTAATTATTGATATCTTCTTTAAAAAGGATATTAATAATAATAATATTAATATATCAAATTAATGCGTAATTATTTACAAATAATTGTTCGTGAATCGTCAGAATTAGTCGAGGTTAAATGAAATCATATAAAGATTTTTATTTAAACTTTGCCGAAAATTTACGGGTTGTCACAAGTTCCTCCTCCAGTGGCTAACTTTTCCATAGTGGAAACATTCGGCATCTTTTGCTGGATTTTCTTTCTTGGGAGGTGGTAGAATTTTCTTCTTAGCAATTGACTTGCCTTTTCCTTTTTCCCAAGTTTTCGGCTTATTCTTTTTCACCTTACCATCCCTAATCATCAGGACACTTGGATTGGAAACCTTATATGGAATATTCTGTTCAGCAGTTTTGAGCATCAAGTGCACCTCTGCCAAAGATTTCTCCCAACCTTGCATATTGTAATTCATCACAAATTGGTGATACGATTTTAGTAGTGAAACCAAAACCGTGTTCACAGCTAAGTTAGGCGGCAAGGTAGTTCTAAGTTTTTCCAATCGGTCAATGTAGCTTTTCATTTTCAAGACATGAGAGCTCACTGATTGACCCTCCTCCATTTTGCATGTTTGAAGAAGCTTATAAGTTTCATATAACTCTTGACTAGCCTGTTTTTGAAACATATTTTTTAGCTCAGTCATCATATCATATGCTGTACGATCTTCCATTTCCTTTTGGAGGTCAGAAGCCATACTAGCAAGCATGATTAAAGTTATCTTCTCTTGCTCATCAAACAACTTCTGATAAGCATTCTTTTGAGCAGCAGTAGCTGTCTCAGGAGGAGCTTCGGGTAAGGGTTCTCCAATTTTGTTCAACTTCCCTTTATATTTGAGAACAATTCTCAGGTTGCGGTACCAATCGAGGAAGTTTGAACCATTGAGTTTCTCTTTCTCCAACAAAGAACGGAGGGTGTTTTGGTTTACATTTTGATTGTTTGACATCTAGAAAAGAACAAGGTTCAATTTTAGTATCTTCGATATAATAATTTAATAAATTAATTACCCAAGTTTTAATATATTTAAAAACAATTAATTTACGAAAGCCTAAGATCCACATAGAGGTTCCATAACTACATCTGTTGATCAGCTAGCAGTTATAGAGTCTACTGGTAGGTAGCGAGTACCAATTGCATCACATGTGCAACTCTTAGATCTTTATGGGACCTTGAGATATGTGTAGTCTAACAAACCACTATTATCTATTGACATGTTTGTCCCATCCTTGCCTCGAACTCAGGTCTCACCGTGAATACGATTAAGTCGTCCAATTTGGAAACAGTGGAAATTCAGCCTAGTCTCACTCGTAACTGAAAATCCACCTCGTGGCTATAATTCGATTAGGTCTCACCGTAATCAAAAAATAACGAGGAGTGTTTGCAAGCTAATTGGATGGCATGACTTAAATTTGACGGGTATTTTGAAAATGTTTTTGTTAACGAATAATGCATGCACACAAGATTCGCTACACTATTTGTTAAAAATCATTTTAACCAATTTTATATATGTCGATCGTGTTTATGCGTCTAGTTTGTTATTTTATAAAAAAATAACAAATACACATTGTGTATCATTTTAAAACATTTTTAAAAGATGTCGCTCATATATATTATTCGAGTTTCAAAAAAATATTTAACTTTAAACTCGTTAGAGTTTAACTTTTTAAAATCATCAATTTTAAACTTTGAAACTCGTTACTAGTTTTATTTGATGTTTTCATCAAAAACATTTAGCATACATTATAATCAACAATTAAATATAAATGCGTAAAAATAAAACACAACCATACCATGCATCACACACACATAGCCTAGCTCAAAAAATCCTATGCTTGATCCCATGAGCCGACATGGGATCAAGAGGTCAAACTAAGGGTAATATCATAGCTCTCACTTAATTCAAGAATCAAGTGAAAACTTTGACAAACGCCATTGTTGTAAACTTGACCTGTTCGCCATCTTCTAAGTCAAACTCCACGTTGTATCTTTATCTTTAATCTTCTTCTTATTACATATATTTAAAATTGAAAAATACAACTAATCTAGTACTTTTACAATTTAGAATAAACTTAAATACAATACTATGAAAATTAAAAAATAAATATAATACAACTTTGGCTTCAAAATGGCCTTTCTAATAAATAACCAACATGACATAATATTGCCGTAATCCATAATCACAATAATCATACATAGGTCGGGGCATTATGGGCTATGTGTGCAATCACAATTTTAATAACTACATTATTAAAACCTACATATGGCTTGTCCATGGTTACAATGCATGTGTACAACCATGGAATGAAATAAATAACAATTATTCAAGCCATAAAAAAATAAATTCAAAATTTATAACAGTGATTTTTTTCAAATCTTATTCGTACGTCATGAGGTAATCAACAAAGTTGACTTTCAAAACCATAAAGGTTTTGACTGTTACCAATTCACCACAAAGCTAAATCTAAAGAAAATTACGCGACGATTAAGATGGTGTAAAAGCGGCTCATATACCACTGATGGAAAACCGTGTGTATTTTTAAATCAGATTAACGCAGCGGATAGTTAAAATAATAATCAATTACGTAGTATTATTTTATAAATCATTTATTAAAATTAAATATTCATAAATTTAAATTTAATAAAACATGCACATGATTAACGATCCCAAAGATCCAGTTACACCATAATAATTGTCATGAATATTAAATCATAAGATGAGTTAACGATATACCTTTCTTGAAGAAACTGATGAACGGAGAGAAACCTACGATCAAAAGTATGACCGTCTCTTTGGATAGTCCACACTACACTTCAAACAACGTCAATGGATGCTAGTCCAAACCCAAGTAACAAATTAATATAATCAAATTATATTAATAAGCAATAGATAAATAATACTCCGTATTGATTTCGTTTCATAAACAAAAGTGGCATGTAGCTTTCTTGATCTTTCTTGAGGTAAGAAAAGGTTTTAAAATTTTGTTAGTTGTGTTCTGTACCAAAAACAAGAAGCAATATATATATCTGAGGAGTACATGTAAAAACAACTCAAGGTGATTTGCGGATCTTTTGTTTTGTGTCTTCACACCCCTAAAGCCAAAAAGGCTAATATATAATCTGAATTAGTCTAAATCAGTAGGCTAAAAAAATCTTGAAAAAGATTTTCAAAATCAATTTTATTTCTTGTATATCACAAGACAAAAATAAACCAACAACCGAATCAAGGAAATCAATTAATATTAATCATTTAATTTGTTTCGTTACTTGAGTAATATATATACATCATATATATATTTCATTTGACGTCTAAGTGTATATGTGTTTGACCCCGAAGGCTCAAATGAACTTAGCCATATAGTTATACGTTGTACCTTGCACGTTAATCCTACACGAACATCTCGATCATACTACATCTCAGTCATACTTATTTATAGAGACAGAGCTTGAACTTGTTCGTTGGGGGCCGAGATCACCATACTATATAATTAAGCTCTTTTAAAAAATATATGAATATGAATATACATATATTATTATCTAGGTTGATTTCATAAGCTTTCGATATATGTTTAATGTAAAATTTATTTTTATATCTGAGAGATGAAAAAATGTGAACTTCTTATTGATACTACAGATTTAACGGGATGTCATGCTTTTGCTTTAATTTTCTTCATACGAATTCTGATTTAGTTGATTCAGAAGTTCAAATGTTCACTGAAAGGCTACAAATTTCATTTTTTTTTAGGAGTTACAGCCCTCCATGCCTTAAAAATACATTCTTGCTCACTGTATATAATTTAAAGAGCTTCCCTTAAAATGAGTATCGGCGGAAATCTTAAATCCAAAGCAGAAAAGAGTTTTACTAGATATATGAAAAAAGTTGATGTAAATAATGAAATTGTGAGTTGTAGATGTTGAAGTTATAAGTTCATATATTCTCAAGTATATTCAAAAGTCTTGTTGCTACAACTTGCTAGCATGTTTTAGGGGTTAAAGTTGTTATAATTGAGTCTTGAAGGGTTGCTGGGCTTGATGTTCATACTTGTGTGGTCAAAGGTTGATGTTCAAAGAGTTTGGTGTCAAATTGTTAAAGAATTAATTAATTAATAGTTTCTGTGCTGGCCACGCTCCATTCCTTAGTTAAGAAGATTCATCACACAGGTTCCTAAAATTAAAGCTAGGGTTTACTCGGTAACACATTCTTATAAACCCCGCATTCATTCTGATGGAAGAATCAGATAATCAAGTTGTACTGAATCATCATCATCATCATCATCATCATCTCTTTTGTGTTGTTCACTTGCTTCTGTAATCTGACAATAGATCAAATGGAGAATGTTATGAAGGCCTTAAAAAAACATGTCGTCATCATAATTGGGTTGCTGATTTTATTGGGTTGTCCGTATGCTGTAGCTTATTCTGGTGGGTCCATGGGTGGTAGTGACTTTTCATCTTTTGGTTCCTCCGATTGGTCGTCTTCTTCAAGTGATTTTTCTTCTTCTTATTATTCGTCTTCTTCTTTAATAAGTGATGATTCTTCTTCTTATTATTCGTCTTCCAATAGAAAGATTATTAACACCAACAACAGCACCTCGGCTGAACCTAGTTCTTTACATCCTATTATTGTACTTGTCCCTATCCTTATTATGTTTCTCATCGTATTATGTTCTATTCTGGTTTCCCAAACTAAAGTCACAACAACAAGTGTTGTCAAGCTTCAGGTATATATTATACATTTTCTGCATTTTAACAAGATTTTTTCATGTATTATTTACATTAAGTAATTTTCAAATTTTGGGAAAAAATTTTTTGAACTTTAAAAGTTTTATAATAGGTTGGATTGGTGGGTAGGCTAGATCACTGCAAAGAAATCTCAATAGTATTGCTAACAAAGCTGATACGTCTAAACCAAAGGGCTTCAGGTATATATTACAAGGTATGTAACGCATCAAATAAGTCTTTAATCTCGACTCTAATTGATATTAATTAAGTTGATTTTTTTTTATTTATTGGGCTGTAGAAACAATATCAACTCTACTTCAGAATCATGATTATTTCGTATCTGCTGGTTCCTCTGTAAGTCACTACTTATTCTTGAATCAAATTCTGATTGACTATTGTCACAGACAAATGTTGAATTTGGATCACTGAAAGTTTGCATATTGGTTTATTCAGTTGGATGCGATGAATGGTGTATATGAAAGTGAGATAAGATTTAAAGAACTTTCAGCTGCAGAAAGGCGTAAATTTGATGAGTTGACTTTGGTCAATTTCAACAACTTCAGAAACCAAACTGTAGCAACTGAAGAATATAATGGCCTCCCTAATGAGTATATTGTGGTTAGTGATTTTGACTTCAAATTTGACTATGATCAGTAACAATAACTTACTTTTAATCATAATAAAAGTTTTTCTGGCAGGCATATTAGTACTAACATAGATTAATTTGAAGTATTAAAGTAATTTACTTTTTTTGTCCTTTTAAGATAACGATTATCGTAGCTGTTTGGGGCATACATGAACTGCCAGCCATTAAAAGTGTTGAAAAACTGAAGGAAGCTTTGCAAAAGCTGTCTTCCATCTCTTCAAGCAATATAATGGTAAGACCTATTTTGCACATGTTAGCTACTCCGTAAGTCACGATTTTCTGTTTTCTTGACTGTACCCTTGATCCTTTTTGCAGGCGGTCGAGGTGTTGTGGACCCCACAAAAGGAAAATGATATTCTTACAGAGCGACAAGTGCGTGAAGATTATCCGATGTTGCAGCCGTTATCATATTCCTACATAAATAATATCACGACGCCTAAAATTTGCTTAGAATGAACGGAATGTGTGCGGCGACTATGGATGAAAACTGATTTGTTGAACTCCATCTCCTTTTATTCTTTGCAAATACGATGATTATATACTATATTTATTATTTTGATGAGATAAGTAGTTCAAAACTAGACCATCAAATTCAATGGAGTATCATACTTGAGGCACTAATAATTTATCTTATTATTAGGAAGGAATGTTTCGTCCAATCCAATCAAACCCAAACTGTTTTGGCATGTACAAAATTTCAAGTCTCGTATCTTGTCAAAATAATAAGATATAAAATATACAACAACAATACCCAATCCTCTACATGCGAGGTGTAGAAGAGGTAAGATGTAGACGATCATTCATATATCATAGAATAGAACAGAAGTTTTTCTAACCACGAGTCGAGAAAAAAATTCTCCACCCACAAGAAGAGAGAGAAAATCATTTATCTCTACTCCAGGGTAGAAAGATTGCTTCTTTGAGTAACTCCGATCAAAAAATAAAAAATAAAAATAAATAAATAAAGATAAATAAAAAACAAATAAATAAATAAATAAATATACAATAAAATGAATAATAGAAATAGAAATGAGACGTCATGAAAATGGTAGAATAAAATTTCTATGGGTTTTAAAGCGAAATTCAATTTAAGCTCTAAGCGGTAGTCAAGTCGTTACTAAATCGACGTTTACTGTTGTCTCAACTAATAGAGCCAAAAGACATTGAAAAAAGAACTCGAAAAGCATACAATGTGGAAGTTGTTGCGCAAGCAAAGAGCCAACTACCCGTAACAAACCAAACATCACTCATGCACCTTTACGGTAGCCCGAAACCACACAACTAAATAATAACCAATCGAGCTCAGAAGCAGAGAAGGTCGTCCTCAGTCATAATGGCTCCAAGATCCACCGAACAATGCGAGGTAGATATAAGATATGCTACAAACTATATATTATTTTATATTTGATTTGATGAGATACATGACTTCAAAATAATGGTTTTATTACGGACTAATAATAAAAATTTCAACTTCAGCTCTGTAGCTACAATCTGTTTTTACAAACATAACCTAAATATATTACGGACTAATAATAAAAATTTCTATGATCTGTATCATTTGTGACAAGTTATCTTAAAACCACTTAAACCCTTTTGGTTGACAAGGATAGTAGGGATAGAAGAACAGTATTTTGGGCCACAACAGACATTGGGCCAATCACCGTTTCCGTGGCCCACTTACATACCTTCCTTCCTTATTCACCACCACCATCGAATTTCTTCATCATACTCCTGCAACTCACAAAATATTTTTTCATGGCGATCACTCACTTTATGTTACAATACAACTTCAATCCCAACCCTTTACTTTCAGTCAACTCTTTCCCAATCAAATGGTCTTATGCCCATATTAAGAATAATAATCTTATTATTAAAAGAAGTTATTTTTCTTCTCCGAAACTGCGAACTAATCGCTTCATTATCAACAACAACCAGAATCATGAAGTCGTTAAAAGTATCGTTGGAGACAAAGTTACACGAAACCCCTATTTAAAAGAACTTACTACTGACAATGGTGATGATCCGAATGAAGTTTTACGGAGATCAATTAAGAATGTTATTATATATTTCTTGCAAAAACCAGTCATAACTGGCACTTTATTAGTTCTGTCAATTTCGTATGATCATCGCCATGCACTCGCTGCTTCCGGTGGACGAGTTGGCGGGAGTGCATTTTCTTCATTTTCTTCTCCTTCTTCTTCTTCATCATCTTCTTCTTATTCGTCTTCTGATTCTTATTCATCTTCTTCATATCCTTCTTATTCTGAATCTGATTCATATACTTATAAAACTAGGATCATAAGCCCATCTTATGAAAGCTATACTACTCAGGTAGGCATCCCAGTCTGCCCAAATTCAGCAGCAACTAAGATTAGTTCATTTGATTGTTTTATTGATGTTATTGTTCCTATGACTTTCTTTGCAATTTGTTTGGTTATGGTGATTGGCTACATATCCGGTTCATCTGATTCTGATACTGTTAAAGGTACCTCAAAAACAAGTCTTCTCAAGCTTCAGGTACTCTTTTTTTGCCCATTCTATTTCGAGTAAATGATAATGATTTTCAAATTTGAATTTCAAACATTTGGTAGTAACTATTAACCTTTTCCTTTTTTTTAAGGTTGGATTGTTGGGTACGGGTAGATCACTACAGAAGGATCTCAATCGGCTTGCTGAGTCTGCTGATACATCCACCTCGCAGGGTTTGAGCTTTGTATTGCAAGGTAAATGATAGTTAGATTTTATAATGAGTTGTTACAAATGTAAACAACTATTATTATTATCTAAATTGTCAATATGTTTACTACTATGCAAAACCTTCTATTCACTTATATATATTTGTATGGTTCAATGTAAATAGGTTTGTGTACCAATAAAATGTTCTAACCTTCATCCTTTACTAGTCTTAATAAATATTCTGATTAATTTATATGTTTAAAATGGTTTTATATTGGTTGCAGAGGCACCCTGATTATTACATTTCTGCTTATTCCTTTGTAAGTCACTGGGCTATTTTGTTCAACACCTTTCTATGGTTAATAATTTATCAGGGTCAAATACTTTAAATAATGAGAATTTGACTGTAAAGGTCTTTGTAGTTGACCAAAATAAAAGTTGACTAGACCATAATTTGTTACAGGTGGATATTAAGAAAGGTGTAGAAGAATGTGAGAAAGGTTTTAATGAGATTTGTATTGAAGAAAGGGGTAAATTAGATGAGAAGACTCTTGTTAATGTCAACAACATCAGAAGGAAATCAAAGAATAATGCAGCAACTCAGGCGTCTAATGGGTTGCGTAACGAGTTTATAGTGGTTAGTACTTTTTTATATGATTAGTAATAGTAACATATGTTGTATTCCATTAATTCATGAACAGTCTTATAATGCTGCAAAACAGTCTGGTTGGGCAGGTTAGGTAATGATGAAAAACCGTGTGTATTTTTAAATCAGTTAAACGTAGCGGAACGATAAAATAAACAAATTTTATATTACAAAACATACACACGATTAACGGTTCCACTTAGATCCAATTACACCACTAATAATTGTCAAAATATATATATTCATAAAGTGAGTAAACGATATACCTTTCCTGAAGAAACTGAATGTTGGAGAGAAACTTACGATCAAAAGTATGACCGTCTCTTTGGATAGTCCACACTACACTTCAAACGACCGTCAATGGATGCTAGTCTAAACCCAAGTAACAAATTAATCAACCCTTGATTAATTGTGAAACAATAATAATACTCCGTATATGTTTCTATCTTTTATTTTAAAACAGAACCACTCAAAGTAAAACTTGCAGCCATATATTGAATGAATGGTGTTCTGGAGGAAAACGAGAAGAATGAATACTCAATTAGGGTGTATGAGCTTTTCTTAAATATAAATGAATTAAGGTCACTTTCACTTTTTGTATATATAAAACAAAAACCAAATTTCAAAAGCCATCGTCTATATGTGTAAGAAAAATTGCACCTAACATTCATCAATCATATAAATATATTATTTTGAGAAAAAAACAACACCCGTGAACCCTTTTCGTTAATATATTATATTCATATATTAACCCGTAAACCTTTTACTTTTTAAAAGAATGAAAGATAGGATATTGTTTTCGATTTCTAATATCATAAAGTAGAATTTCTCAAATACTTTAGGGGTATGTTATGTAACTTATAATTAATAATTTCTGTGGCTTTCATGTGAATAGTAAATTAATTAATTTCGTTTCATTTACTATTCATATGAATAGTAAATGAATTAATTTCGATTTACTATTTTGTTACTTGGGTAATAATATATATACATCATATATATATTTTATTTGACGTCTCGGTGTATATGTGTGACCCCGAAGGCTCAAATGAAGTTGACCATATAGTTATATGTTGTTCCTTGCACATTAATCCTACATGTAATGGATCAAATTGAACACATCAGGTTGGGTTGACCCAAAACATGTTCTATCTACTCTTTTGTGTACATTATTTCAATATTTACTATAATAATACGTATATAATTATTTTTGATGTTTTATGTATTACGTTGACACTTTAACCTACTTAGGACCGTTTATACTTTAACCTAGTTTTTACTTTTCCCGTTGATACATCACCAAATGTGTTTTTTTTTTTTCTTGGTTAAAGGTTACGATCATCGTTGCTGCTAGTGGCCTACATAAACTGTCACCGATCAAAAACAGTGCACAACTGAAGAAGGCTTTGCATATTTTGGCCTCTATTCCTTCAAGCAAAATTATGGTGAGACCTACATCAACTTGTTTCTATCCAGAAATCGTGATTCCGTGGTTTCTTTGCTAACCGTTGGATCGTTTTACAGGCAGCCGAGGTGATATGGACCCCAGAAAAAGAAGATGATACTTTTTCAGAGCAACAACTGCTTCAAGATTATCCATTGATGTGCCTTCTATAGGTAAAGCACAATGATGCTAGCTACTTAAAAAAGAAATGCATGAGGTTTTATAGTGTGCTTTATTGTCACAATTAAGGAAGAGTTTTAAGCTTTTGTGGCAATATAAGTTGCATGTTTTTTGAGCATTATTGTTTAAATGTTTTAAAGTTTTTTATCTTTCTTTTTTGTTATTTTCTGCTGATCATTAAAGCCATAGCATTTCAGTTTAAATGTTATTCGACTATGGAAATATGATTCAAGAATTGAAGTCTGCCTTAGTGTATGTATTGTTTTCAAATTTTTTATACAAATTGCCTTAAAAGTGGTTTGTGAATGTGTGTTTTTGAAGTAATTCTTGTGCTGCCAAAGAACTAGATTATCTTTTAAGTGAGTAATTGTGAAGTAAATTTACTTTTAAATCAGTTATTATCGTCTCTTATTATTAACAACTCATCATGTACTATTCTCAACTAAACCATTTGTATGTCATGGGATTGAGTCAAGGCTCAACTTTAACCAAGGTACCTAATCCTACTTGTAACATACAGGACATTAACACAATAGTAATTAGAAGATTGTTATATATGCACAAATGGGAGCATTATAAATTCTAATCCTTAATAATTAGCTGAGAAATTATTGGGATCTTAATAGAGATTAATAGAGTAATTTCTTACACCAACATATCTCTTTGAACATCCTGCTTTTGCTTAATGATTTCATAATAAACAGCCAATTGCTCCTTTTAAGCACTAGGCTTTTCAGAGAGTCAAGTCAAATGTTGAGTATTTTGTAGTAACCCGTCCTAATTCACCTGGACGAAGTCTTCAACAGATGGTCCCATTACAAGGTTCTGACCTCTATATGCCATGAACGACTCCATGTAATATCTTTAAAATGAGCAAATGCACAGCGGAAGATTTCTTTCATACCTGAGAATAAACATGTTTTAAAAGTGTCAACCAAAAGGTTGGTGAGTTCATAGGTTTATCATAAACAATAAAATTCATCATTTTGATAGGCCACAAGATTTAAATACAGTACACCTATCTCGTGTACGAAACCATTTTTCATAAATCTTAGTAACCGTACACATATCTCGTGTACAAAATAACATACACATAACCTGTGTATAAAATCATTCTCTCGATACATAACATTCGCTTTTCTTTGCTTGGCTTGGTAACCGACCTTAACATATAATGTGCATCAATAATATCCCCAAAACAGAACATCTCGTCTGTATAATATATAAACCTCGAAGTACAAAACACCACGCCCACTAGCTCTTCCGTCTAGTGAACATTCTGGGTGGGGGTGTTAAACCCGGTAGCTACCTTTAGGATTCGCGTGAATTAGGGCCATACCCGATTCTAATTCTTAGGTTACCAAGCAATAATAATCAGGGGAGATATTCACAACAATTAGTGGCAATTATCACGTCCAACAAATTCAATAATAATCCACAGAACTTATGTCTGCATAATAATTCTTTCGAGGAATGTTTTGCTTGTGTCTATCTCGTCAAACATTTATAAAAGCATTTCATGTATTCGCAGTTCAAAACATATTTCAAAAGCGTTTAATAAAGCAGTTGTAAAAACAGCGCATGTATTCTCAGTCCCAAAAATGTAAAGAGTAAAAGGGAGCAAATGAACTCACAATACGGTATTTTGTAGTAAAAATATACATACGGCGAAACTGAACAATGCAGGGTTGGCCTCGGATTCACGAACCTTTAAAAGGAAAAGCTTCTAAAATTTTTTGCCATAGCCCGGGTTCGAACCCGCAACCTCTCGTTAATCAACACAACACAAACTAACCATTGAACCATTCAATATTTCTTGATATAACTCGCACTTATATTTATTTTATCATGTAAAACGCGGTTTATTGTCTTCATTTAAAACCATCATCTTAATCAAGTATTATTATCATCTTTTATCATCTTTTCATCACCTATACATCACCATAACTTCATATTTATTACTAAAACGTTTTCGTTTATCACCATATCATCACCGATTCGTAAATCACCATGTATTATAATTATCATCATCATAATCTCATCGATCATCCCTATACCATTATGATCTTCAATAAGCATTAACATTATCATGCCTATAATCTCGGCCCATTGAATTTCGGCCCAATAGAATTGGGACACGGCCCAACAGAAAAAAAATAAAGAATGGCTCACGGTTCAACAAGAAAGCCGAAGCCCAACAGAAAATGAACCTTGGCCCAACAATCAATTGGATCTCGGCTCAAGCAAGGAGAAGATCACGGCCCAAGTTGCACCAACCCATAGCATAAAGCAAAAAAAAAAAGAATTTCGGTTCCTGGTAACCTAGTGGGACGTTTTAAAAAAAAAATATGATATGAAATTCCTTGGATACTCCAAAAACGAATCCCATATACTTTTGGTGCCCCATTAGATTATTAAGTGGGGTTACAACTTGTTGAAATTTGTCTGCCATAATTAGTTCCACTAGATTAGATGCCATATGTTATTTCTATAAACAAGTTAGCCAACATTTTAAATCACACCATGTTCTCATATTGTCCCACTTCGATTCGTTCCTACATAGAAGAATAGCAATCTTTTTTAGCCTGATTCACGAAGAGAACAAGGAGAAGAAGGGTGTAGTAGCAGTCATGTTTTGCAGGTGGGTTTCATGGTGGTGTTTGAAATAGAATACAGGAAATAGAAAACGTACTTTCACGATGGTGGTTTAGGTGTTGGGCAGAAACGGAAGCAAAACTTCAAGGGATTTCAGTAGTAAAATAGAAGAATGATGGTGGTTATGTAAACGAAACAGAAAATTAAAAATGGTTTGCTAGAGCTACGGGGGTGGTGGATAAGGTGGCGGTATTTATGGCTGTAACTAACAGCAACATAGCTGCAGTTTTTAAAGGTTTGGTCTTGTTGTGAATTAAATGAAAAAAATATAAGTAGTAGCTACAACGAGTTGCAGCGTTAACTCGATGGGTTCTATGATGTTATAACCAGAACAGTAGTAAACACGATGAGTTGAGTTGCAAAATCAACTAGAAGTTTATGATCCGGTTGGTTGTCAAGCAATAGGAGTAGTTGAAAAAATCGAATGGTTAGGCTCTTAATTGGGTGGTCGCGTGGTTTGGTGATTGCAATAGTGACGGGTGTGGTTTTTAAAGGAGATGATGATCTATGAAGATGATGATATGGTGGGTTTGTAATATGCAAGTTAAACAAGTGGGTTTTTTATGGTGATCATCGATGAAGATGATGACGAGAGATGATTGTTGAAGATGGTTATCGTATAAGAGAAAGATGGTTCGATGATTATGGTGGTGACGGTTGAACTTAGTGGTTGTTAGTGGTGATGAAGTGGGTTTTGTTGAGAATGATCACAGTTGATCCGTTACAAAATAAAATGCACACGATTTTGTAAGCTAAGATTGTATAATTCGTAAAGAAGTTTGAGATGGGTTTCGATCTTGGAACAGAAAACATAAACGCTGGTGTGGTTCGAATAACAACGTGATGATGGTGGTGATTGAAGTGAAGGTTGAAGGTGGTGAAGGAGAAGAAGAAAGAAAATCAAGTGTTGGTTTCTTTTTCCCCGTTTTGAGCATGTATGTAATTGTGTATATATATATATATATATATATATATATATATATATATATATATATATATATATATATATATATATATTAGTTAGATAGATTAGAATTGAAGAAGAAGGCAGATAGATTAAAATTGAAAAATGAAGACACTGTATAAATGATTAAGTCACGGGAATGCATAATTATTTCTCATGCCAACAGTTTCAATTTGAATAGTGTATCGTACTCCTTTGTGAATCAGCGGCGGACAAAAGTACACTGAAAAATCCCAAATTTTTATATTAGTTATCTTTATTTATTTTAGTCATTATGACATAAAAATGGGTCATTAACTTGTTTAAACTTATTAAATAAAAATTAAATTAATTATTAGCCCTCAACCCCAAGCAAACATACTAATTGTTAAAATTTAATAAATAGCTCCTTAATTATATTTTTAATAGGCTTATGATTCATAAAACTCATTTTCGGCACACTGTTTATTTTAAAATTATATAAGTTTGAATTTAACTTGCTTAATATCAATCAGAATATCAAACGAGTATTACAATCATTTAATATTTATTTTTAATATACATTAAATATACATATAGATCATTTTCATAACAATTTAATTATATCATATTTCATTTTACATTTTTAGTTCTAACGATTAAATGTATATTAATATTTCCAGTTATTATATATATATATATATATATATATATATATATATATATATATATATATACACACACACACACACACATTTATTTACAATTAATTGTTCGTGAATCATCGAAAGTGGTCGAAGGGTAATTTCATACATGAAAACAGTTGAAAATTTTTGAGACTCCAACATTACAAACCTTGCTTATCGTGTCGGAAACATTAATTATACAAAGATTAAGTTTAAATTTGGTCAGAAATTTCCGGGTCGTCACAGTACCTACCCGTTAAAGAAATTTCGTCCCGAAATTTGATTGGGATGGTCATGGCTGACAATAAGTATGTTTTCATGACGCATATAAGCTGAAAATTAGAGTTTTATCATCAGCGAGTAATATGGATAAAACAATTTGTTTAAGCGAAGCGTACGAGTGAAGTTATCACAAAAGAGTGAAATGAGTAAATGTAGATTCGTCATATCTTTTGACGTAGATATGATTGATTTCCAGAGTTCAAGGGATTTGGAGAAAATCTTTGTAATAAGATTTGGTTCTTCGGTAATTAAGAAAATTAGGATCCGCTTTGATTAAATGAGATAATCTGTTTTAATTCTTTTGTCGGCTATTTTACTATATATCCACCCCCTTCGTTTCCTTATTTCCACAACTCGGTTTGACTTGTCAAATTATCAGAAGTCACGAGAAAAGTTAGAATTATCAAGAAAATATGTTCTTGATATGTTTATAGATTAGATAGAATGTAAGAGTCGTGTAACATGGTACATGATGATGGTACTGTGAATCATCACGTTTCATTAGAAACTCAGCATGACTTACTGTAATATAATCACATTGATCAAGTGTCATTATATTATACTAACTCATGCTTCAATTCCCAACACTACTTCAAAAACATTCATATTTTAAACTCGAAGGTTTACAGAATATAGAAACTATACAGTTTCTTTTATGATGTAATATTGATAACGCGAGAAGATAAATAATATCAGACAAGAATATTTATGAAGATATCTTCAGAAATATTGAGGATGTTAATAATGAAAGAAACGATAATATCTTAGAATTTTAGAATCAAGTTGTGATGAAGAAATTCATTCACGATAATTTAGAGCGATTAAGGAGTAAGGTATTCGCTAAAGATTTCATCAGAAACAGAATCATTAAAATTCTTTATGTACAAGTTTAGCCATTGTGATTTGTTCAGAGTCTCCTTCATGGTTCGCTCAATCCATTTTCCAGTTCCAACTTTTCTGAGCTTTGCCAACATACTATTCTTTATCATCAAATTTCCGACGGTTAAGGTCGTTTACGGTTGTCTACAGTTTCTGCTGCTTCGTTCAGCTTTTTCAATATTTCGAGTATTAATTCGCAGACTAGGTGCTTTTCAGAATGAAAGATCAAAATTCTAAGAGATAAAGGTTATATGTATACATATAACCGTTGATGTAGAAACGTTGCGAGATTCGAAATACTGATTGCTGATTCTCGGTAATTGGTATGGCAATTATTGTTACAAAACGTGGATGAGTATATGATAGGGTATTAATGAATAAATATAGTGATTTATCGAAGTGACTTAGGCCAAAGAGTAGTGAAGTTGCTGGTACGTTTACTGTTAATGTGGTGGGATATAAACAGTTCCCCGGTAACGAAGGCGAAAAGACAACGTATATATTAAGGTTATAATAAGGTTGTTTCGAATGAAAAGTCGAAGTTGACTTGCTGGAGCTGTGACAAAACTGACTATTGTGAAAAAGAATTGCAATGTTATTTTCTATAATAACAATGCCAAAGGAACTATCGCAGATACGTGTTAAACGTTTACTCAGGTTCCGAGCGTTTTCAGGTGCATAACTGTCATACCCCGTCCTAATCCATCTGGACGAAGTCACCAACATCTGGTCCCATTGTGATGATCGACTTCAAATAATCTCTTTAAAATGAGCAAATGCACAGCGGAAGATTTCTTTCATACCTGAGAATAAACATGCTTTCAAGTGTCAACCAAAAAGTTGGTGAGTTCATAGGTTTATCATAAAACAATAAAATTCATCATTTTGATAGACCACAAGATTTAAATTGCATGGTACAAATGGGCCCGAATCCTATACTCACCTGTAATGTACATGCGATATCTTTTAAATACAGTACACCTTTCTCGTGTACGAAATCATCTTTCATAAATCTTAGTAACCGTACACATATCTCGTGCACAAAAATAACATACACATAACTTGTGTATAAAATCATTCTCTCAATACATAACATTCACTTTTCATTGCTTTCATAGCTTGGCTTGGTAACCGACCTTAACATATAATGTGCATAATAATATCCCCAAAACAGAATATCTCGTCTGTATAATAATCATATAAACTTCGAAGTACTAAACACCACGCCCACTAGCCCTTCCGTCTAGTGAACATTCTGGGTGGGGGTGTTAAACCCGGTAACTACCTTTAGGATTCACGTCAATTAGGCGTGCACTAATTCTCAAAATTAGTGATGTTCCCTAATTCTTAGGTTACCAAGCAATAATAATCAAGGGAAAAATATTCATATCAATTGTGGCAATTATCACGTCCACATAATTCAATGGTGGCAATTATCACGTCCACATAATTCATTCGAGGAATGTTTTACTTGTGTCTATCTCGTCAAACATTTATAAAAGCATTTCATGTATTCGCAGTTCAAAATGTATTTCAAAAGCATTTAATAAAGCAGTTGTAAAAGTAGCTCATGTATTCTCAATCCCAAAAATGTAAAGAGTAAAAGGGAATCAAATGAACTCACTATATGATATTTTGTAGTAAAAATATGCATACGACGGAACTGAAGAATGCAGGGTTGGCCTCGGATTCACGAACCTATATCATTTATATATATTAACACACATAATTGAAATCGAACAAATTTATATATATTAATTTATTAGTTATTTCATTTTTTTATATTAATTACTTATATGTTTCATTAATTATATTCATTATATATATTTTTACTAAATAAAACTATTAATATAGTTAAGTTTTGTGTATTCAATATATTTTATATAAATATCATTTACTTGTTAAGTTAATGATAATACCAAAATAATAATAATAAATAATCAGGTTTAATAATGATGTTGAAAATAAAAATTTTAATACTAATGATAATGGTTTTAATCATAATGATACTACTAATAATAACCTAAGTGATAATACAAATATTAATACCTATAATAATAATAATTGTAATAATAATCTTAATGTTAATATTAATGGTGATATTAATTACAATAATAATATTTATGATAATAATATTAATGATAATCATAATATTGATAAATGATAATCTTTATAATAATACTTGTATTAGTAATAATAAGTGTTATAATAATAATAATAATAATAATAATAATAATAATAATAATAATAATAATAATAATAATAATAATAATAATAATAATAATAATAATAATAATAATAATAATAATAATAATAATGATAATGATAATGATAAGACTACCTTAAGAGGAAAAGCTCTAAAAAGAAAAATAAACTGCCTCAGACCGGGTTCAAACCCGCGACCTCTAGTTCCCCTAACATACTACTGACCATTCCTCTTATTTTTACTTCCTAATTTAATCATAACTTCAATTTATTTAACCCTCAACTGTTCGGACTCAGTTCATTAATCAGTTTATTGGGTTTGGCTTTCATTTAAACAGCCCAACAACCTAGATACGGCCCAATCAAAACATGGCAGCCCAACGATAAGATAACCCATTAATATAGCCCGAAACACATTCCATTAAAAGTTGGCCCAACTAGTATCAATTAAAAGAAATAATAACGGTTTCTTTTGTTTCCTGTCACAGAAACCATCGTCAAATCGCTGTTAACATAGAATCATCAACTCGTCTACATATCATCATCATTAACGTTCTTCCTCATCAACTTCACCCGTAGTAAAACACAAAAACGATAAAACAGAAGCAGTTAACAGTCGAACATCATCATACCTTTTCTCCATCGAGTATCATGTATCATCATAGTACCATTATAATCATCATCACCAACGTTCTTCATTACTTGTTGATGTGTTAAGACGTAACCTTTAAAATGTAGACAATATGCTTAATAATTAACACATAATACAGGCAACTAAACCCGATCATGCAGTAACTAGCAAGTAAATTGACCAGTTCGATCCACAGGGAGAAGTTTGTTTTAAGGACTTTATAACGATTAATTATTCTAAAGGGGGATTTGTGTTTGAAGTTGTATTTTTGTTTAACAAAACAGTAAATAAATGTAGTAATTAACAAGAATGAGAATGCGGTGTTTACTTCTTTGCTTGATAAATGACAGGGATTGTTCTTTTATAATTAAAACCGTTATGTTATAGTTACAATAGAGCAGTTTATATCAATTTCACAATTTCTATAAACTCTTTTGCTATGTTTAATCAACAGGATTCTTTCGTGGTTGAATTCACATAAAACCTAGTTTACTAAGATCACTCTAAGTAAACTACATGATTGTATATCTTAAATATCGTTCAATTAACATCCTATACTCACATGTAGGTGGCTAGATCACTAGGTGTTGAAGTATAAGCTATAGTCTTTGATAAATTCACATAAATCAAGTCATAACTTACATAATTGAACTAGGATACAAGGATGATTACAACTATGGATCTTTTGAAAGAAAATGGTGATTTAGATTGATTAACTAACTAGATTCAACCCGGTTAAACTTACGTGAAACCTAAATTACAACAATCACTTGAGGTAACTTCATAACTATGTTGCTTTGGAACTTATTCAATTACCGAAATAAACACATAACAAAATCACTTAAATGTATGTATCTAGTCGTCTAGATTACTAGATGTATTGAAGTATAGATTGTTTTCCTAGTTAACTCACATTAATAGGTTTGCAATCTATAAAATTGAAGTAATGATCTAAACAAGCATAACAATGGTTCTTACGGTTGAACTAGATAATTAAATCAATCAAACATATGTATAACTAGCATAACATCAAAGTATAGAACATTCCCAAGCCATAAATCTTACATTGAAGCAAACACACAAGGCTTTTAGCCTAACATAATCATAGTAGAACTAATGAAACAGTAAATACAAGTTGAATTCATGTTAAAAAGATATAGAACAATAGTACCAATTGCGATAAATGATCCTAGCTTAATCTTGATGTTGAAAGAGTGTAGATTGACTTGCAGCCTTCCGTGGACCTTGAAAATCATCTTAGAACTCAGGGAGAACGTAGTAGTGAAGGTCCCTTAAGTAAGTAACCAAAGGCTTCATTAAATAGCCTCAAAAGTTAGGTATTTTGGCCAGAAAGTGACCAGATGTGCCGCATCTCTTTGGGATGCGCCGCATCTCTTTACGTTTAGTAGATTCCAGCTCGATTCTGTACTCAGGACTGTCGGCAGGGGGTCAGATGCGCCGCATCTGGGACAGATGCGCCGCATCTGGCTTGGATGTGCCGCATCCATCTCAGATGCGCCGCATCTGTTGCTATTTTGGCCCAGAAGTCTTCATGCTCCGCATCTGAAACTGTCGGGAGTTATTTGGTGCATAGATGCGCCTCATCTAAGAGAGATGCGCCGCATTTAGACCTGTTTCAGTGGTTTCGGACTGTTTTACGCATTCGATCTTCGTTTTAACTCTGTTTTCGCTGTTGGTCTTCATTTATTCATTCACAATGGACTTTTTACAAATATACATGAATATCAATACATACGTACAACAATTACATACAAATGGAACAACATTGGATCGAAATAACGACAATAAACATGTATAATTTTGGCGTTATCAAAATCCCCACACTTAAACCTTGCTTATCCTCAAGCAAGACTTACAAGAAATCGAAATTTACTATAGTAAACACACTTATTTAATTGAGAACATAAAAATGGGAATCACTCACTTGATATAGTACACAAGATACACAAGTTATTTAGTAACACAATAACTCACGCTATATGGAAATCACACTTTGGGTCACAATATATACACACTCACACTTTTATTTATTTCACAATGTAATACACACACTTTGAGTACACACACGATTATTTATTTCACAATGTAATACACACACTTTGAGTACACACACGAAATGAAATCACGCCAAAGTCAAAAGGTGGGTTTTAAAGTCCACATTTCTTAAAAATTTGGATCCTTAGGGAAATTGGGACCTTTGTGAAAAACCTTTTTTATTTTGAAAATTAGACATGTTAGTTTTTACACTAACAAGTTTTCCTGTTTTAACCTCAAAGTCCGGTTGAGGGTAACTGAAAACCGAAGCCTCAGTCAGCGCTTAGCAAGCTACTCACCCCCATGATTGAAGTATCATGGAACTTGAAACCGGATGTCCTAAAAAAATGGTTTTATGCAATATAGTTCATAAAATAGCATAAGTTTTAGAAGAAACTATATCGTGTCCAAATATCATCGGTGAACCATGAGTTTGCACACCTCAATTTGTTATGGCATATGTATGTTGGCCGCAGTCAACACAGATGCGGTTGATCTTTACGGAGATCATCCATCTGGGGATTAGATTCATTAGTCTTAAAAGCTAATTTGCAATGTGCCCCCCATTGTACGAGACAGATCCATCTCATGGTTAGGATAAGTCTGACCACCAAAAACCCTGTTTGATGCTGAGGTGAGGTGGATTTCCAGCCGATGATAGAGATGACTTTTCAAGATTTTTCATCAACCTACAGCTGTTCTGGACTACGACTTCTAACATAAGTTAGCAAGTGTGTCATATTGGAAGACTTGACTTCCTTCACAATCATTACATAAATGAGCATTGGATTAGATTGTTAGAACAACAAATTACTTGATGATTTTCATTTCATCCAGAATGTGGTATAGCATGATGATTATATCTTTTATATGACTACTAGTTTTATGATTTTTTTTAAAAAAGAATAAACTCAATCATTTGGTTGTTTCTTAATTTGTTTTGTGATAATAATTTCAGTGTATACAGCTAGTTTTAAAATCTACAAATTTTAAACAAAATTTGAATTTATGAAGATAAAAGTTTAAAAATTTTCACCATTTTAAGCCTTTTTAACCAAAATCAAAAACCCGAAAGAATTTATAACTTCCTCCCCACACTTGAGTTCATGTATCGCCCTCGTTACATGAAATCAGAAAAATTTAAATTCAAGAGGGTTAAAGAGTGTAAGAGAATTTATTACTTTCAAGGTTTAAAACCGAAGTTCACGGGATGATGGCGCTGAACTGAATGCCAGCATAAGAACATCATCCGCTTCTTGCAACTACAAAACAATCACCAATCAAGAATGTGCTGAACTTACTGCCAGTCTTTGTAAAAATGCAGCATATAGCACAATGCTCACCTGTAGCAATTCAAACAAAGGAACCATATGATTCACACAAATAAATGGGGGTGCACTCCATGTACTAAAAACCCCACTTTTAATTAACTAAATTATTCAAATTACAATTATCCAAAATATTATCTAGTTATTACACACCAAACTTGAAAAGAAATTGTTTTTGAAACAAACCAACATCAACCAAACCTGTCACACATCAGGAAAAATCACGTCATCTTCAGAAAAATCCCCAAAATGAGTTACTTGGGCCAGCTCCACCTTCGCTTTGGTTTCCCGCGTCCTCGTCCTGAAATATTAAGGGGTTGTACCCCTGATAAGTTCCTTGAGCAGGGACGACAGCAGTGTCTTCAGTAGGCGGGTTAGGAGGAGGAGGATAAGGCGCAGGATATGGATCACCCATTCGAACCCAAGGTTCGTATGCAGGCCAAGGAGAGGGGGTATAGTTTATCGGGATCTGCAGCGCATGACACTATCTGTTCATGTATCCAATTAAGCTGATTTTGCTGCCCCCCTTGAGTGTACCATGTTCGGTCATTTCCTACATCAATGTAATGTTGCATCTCCCTGTTACCTGCATCGTAGTGATCAATTACCTTTTGGGTGTTTCGATTACTATGGAGTTGCATATCTGAAAACTGGCGCTCCATGTAAGCCTCCCAATCATTTCCCGGACCCGAACTACTTCCAACATTCGACTGTGGATCTGGTTGCTGTTGGGGTTATTCTGGTTGCCTGTTCACGGGATCCTCATACCTAGTTAGAAGGCCGTTCGGCCCCCTAGTCAAAATTTTAGCCCTTGTATAGCTTACTTTATCAAATGCAATCATATGTTTCTCCTCTAACCCGCTTGTATTGATACGAAAATGTTCGACAATCCTGGTTACAAAATGGTCGCCCATGATTGGTGTAATCTTTTTCCTTTCTTCGAGAAGGAAAGTGAGAATCATTCGTGGAATATGAACATGGGAGTGATCCATTATCGCGTGAATATACCAGATATCCAAGTTGGTAACTTTTTCGCTACTGTCTTTTCGACAGTTTATGGTACTTGAAATGAATCTTTGGACGCATCGATGCTCGTAGGAACGTAGCTTGCTACAAGTCTGCTTGCTTGCACTATATGCGCTATTGCTCATGTCCACCCATGCTGCTGAATGATTAAAAGAAGAAACATAGTATATACATTGATTAAAGTAATTTTGCATCAGTTGATGTGGCAACCCTTCATAAATATCCAACACCTTCACAAATTGTAGCAGTGTTAATGTTCGGTCTTGTCCTCCAAGACGAAATCTCATAAAGGTACTGGATGTTGGTGACGTGTAATCAACCCTAAGTGAACCAACGAATTCTTTGACTAAAAGTGGGTAAACTCTTTCTTGCATTCTGAAAAGGTTTTCCCATGCATATATTCGATGGCCTTGATACGTTACTCGAAAAAGGTTGCGAAAATTTTGATATTCGCCGGCTTCTTCTAATGGTGTCCAATCGATATATTTCTCCGGATATACGTCTTTGTGTAGAAGTGCCTTCATCCGTTCATGGTATTCCGGATGCCTCAAAACTGCATTGATCCATGGATCCGGAGTGGTTAATCCACGGACATTTAACTGCCGGTTGTCAATATCCATTTCTTCCTCTTCAGCAGCATGTTCTTCTTCACTTGTATCCTCATCTAAAATTGCCGGGGCTTTTTGCTTCTTTGATTTTGGGTTTGATGATGATGCTCTAGTCTACAAAAACACAACAAAACCAAACAAACAAAATAACAAACCAAGTTGATTAGCGTTAAAGAAATTCAAAACATCTTTCATATTGCACTTAGCGAAAACCATGTAGATATGTTAAGTTCCAATTAAATCTCAATGTTTATGTTAACCAATATCTTAACATGGTATGAACTATTTTCACTCTTAACAAACATGTACTAGTATGCCAATTGATTCAAATCCCTTTACAAGTATAATCATACATAGCATGCTTCATTTCACCAAACACTTGCAATGTCATAACATATGGAACCATAGGCATTCATCAAAAAGCATGTTAAACATATGCAATCAATGGTTTTCATACATTTAGAACATTAAATTCATCTCAAGTCAACAACTTCATCAAAATGCTTAAGCATATAATCCTTAACTTATATAATAATTACTTTCAAATCAAAATAACACCAAGTTAAGGTTCACATGTGTTTAGCATAAGTAATGATTTGCATAACTTCAACTTAGAACACTTACTAGTTAACAAAAGTCAAAATTCCTAATTCAAGAACCCTAAAATTCAATAATTTGTGTAATCGTGTAATTCAACAAAGGTTCATGCGATTTTGTTAATGTATACTAGTAATCAAACTTCAAAATATCTCAATTGAATAAATTAATGGCCAACATTCCGAAACCCCTAAATTCATGAAGAACCCTAATTTCCAAAGTAAAGATTTTAGCAAATAATCATGAAATTAGAGCATGAATAAGGATTAGTAGCAACAATTTAAGCATATAATGACCAAAACATGAACATTCAAACATCCTCACACTAAGAACAAGCTAAATCTGATTTTTAGATTGAAGAACACAAGAATCATGAAGTGTTTAGGATTAATCTTACCTTTCTCATGTTGATATTCGGATTTGATGCTCAAAGATGGGATTAATCGGTTCAATTAGTAATTAGAGATTGAAATTTTGAGAGAGAATGAGATGGGATTCGGAGTAGTTGGTGAAAAAATGAGAAAAAATGATAAACTCCCGTATTTGTGCCATAAAATAGGGCAGAATCCAACATACAGACACAGATGCGGAGCATCTGCAGCAGATGCGGCGCATCTGGAGTAGATGCGGTGCATTTAAAACTCTCGGGATTTTTCTTGCCTGCAGATGCGGCGCATCCATCATAGATGCGGCGCAACTGGCCCTGTTGCACCAGCTTTTGACGTTGTTTTCACGTTTTTAACATTTCGGAAGGTTCCTAAACAACTTGGTTCGTATAATAACTTAGAAATCACTCAAAAACACTCAAATTTATTAAAATATGTACACGAGTGGGACTATATACATGTTGTGAAGTTTAACGAGTCGTTCACGTGACTCCGTCCCAAGCTAATTAGCCTTGGGGAATAGGGTGATGTCATCTCGAACCGTGGTGTCCACTCCATCGAAATAGAGTTTCAAGCGATGACCATTCACCTTAAAGGTATTTCCGTTTCCAAACAACTCAACGTACCCCGACGGGAATGCTTGTTTCACTGAATAAGGTCCCATCCATCGGGACTTCAACTTTCCGGGAGAAAATTTATACCGTGAATCACCGGTTTTAAACTCTTTTACTTACTTCAATCGGGCATCATGCCATCTTTTCATTTTCTACTTATACGAGCTCGAATTCTCGTATGCTTCTAACCTTAACTCTTCCAATTCATGCATTTACATGAATCGGTTTTCACCAGCCTTTTCCATGTCTAAATTACAAAGCTTCAATGCCCAGTACGCTCTATGTTCCACTTCAACCAGAAGATGGCATGCTTTATCGTATATAAGTCTAAATGGTGTGGTACCGATTGGTGTTTTAAAAGCAGTCCGAAAGGCCCACAATGCGTCATCTAACTTGCGTTGCCAAATCTTAGGGTTGTTGTCAACCGTCTTCTCAAGTATGCGTTTTAAAGCACAATTTGTGTTCTCCACTTGACCACTCGTTTGCGGGTGGTACGGAGTAGAGAAACGATGAGTTACGCCATACTTCTTCAACACCTTTTCAAGAAGGTTGTTGGCAAAATGAGTTCCTCGATCGGATATGAGCGCCTTTGGGATTCCAAAGCGCGAGAAGAGATTTTTCAAGAAGTTCACCACCACCCTAGCATCATTCGTAGGTAAAGCTTTCGCTTCAGCCCACTTGGAAACATAGTCAATGGCTACTAGGATGTATTTGCACTTATGGGAACTTGGAAATGGTCCCATGAAATCAATTCCCCAAATATCAAAGATTTCACAAACTTGGATGCCGGTTTGAGGCATCTCATCCTTTTTCGTAATGTTACCCGTTCGTTGGTATGCATTACAAGTCCTAACGAAATTATGGGCATCTTTAAAGATCGTGGGCCAATAAAAGCCCGAGTCAAGGATTTTTCTTGCGGTGTGGTTTGGTCCGAAATGACTGCCGGTGGGCCCTTGATGGCAATGCTCAAGAATTTGTTGAGTCTCTTTTCCGTACACACAACGGCAAATCATTTGATCCGCACCAACACGAAATAGGTCTGGGTGTTCCCAGAAATAGGATTTCAAATCCGCAAAGAATTTCTTCTTTTGTTGATAAGAAAGTCCTTTTTGAAGAATGCCTGAAGCAAGATAGTTTGCAAAATGGGAAAACCATGGGATTTCAGATTCCTTGTCAACCCTCATTAGAGATTCATCAGGAAATGTGTCCTTGATGATTGTATCATCAAGTTTTTCTAATTCGGGGTTTTCAAGTCGGGATAAATGGTCCGCGGTTAGATTCTGGGCTCCTTTCTTATCACGTATCTCAATGTCAAACTCTTGAAGTAGAAGAACCCAACGTATGAGACGATGCTTTGCATCTAGTTTCGAGAATAAGTACCTAAGGGCTGAATGGTCCGTGTAAACAATGGTCTTGGACAACACCAAATATGACCGAAATTTATCAAACGCATAAACAACCGCTAGGAGCTCCTTTTCCGTGGTGGTGTAGTTAATTTGAGCTCCCGTTAGCGTTTTGCTCGCATAATAAATTGGACGAAAATGATTATCGGGTCATTGTCCTAAGACAGCACCTAAGGCATAGTCGCTCGCGTCACACATTAACTTAAAAGGCATATTCCAATCCGGAGACACGATAATGGGAGCTTGTGTGAGTTTTGACTTTAGAATGGAGAATGCATTCTTACAATTAGAATCGAAGTCAAATGGAGCATCCTTTTCAAGAAGTTTGGTCATTGGACGGGCAATTTTAGAGAAATCTTTGATAAATTGCCTATAAAATCCCGCGTGACCCAGAAAGCTTCTAATTGCCTTGACATTCGTAGGTATAGGTAGCTTAGAGATAACTTCAATTTTAGCTTTATCTACCTCTATTCCCGCACGAGATATCTTGTGACCAAGTACAATGCCCTCCTTCACCATGAAGTGACATTTTTCCCAATTCAGGACCAAATTTGCTTTCTCACATCTGATAAGCATACGTTCAAGGTTAAAAATACACGATTCAAAGGAGTCTCCAAACACGGAAAAGTCATCCATGAAGACTTCCATACAATCCTCTACCATATCATCAAAAATTGCCATCATGCACCTTTGAAAGGTTCCGGGTGCATTGCATAAACCAAATGGCATGCGGCGATAGGCAAAGGTCCCAAAAGGACAAGTGAATGTGGTCTTTTCTTGGTCGTTGGGATCAATTGGAATTTGGAAGTAACCGGAGAAACCATCTAGAAAGCAATAGTATTCTTTCCCCGCTAATCGTTCAATCATTTGATCAATAAAAGGCAACGGGAAATGATCTTTTCTAGTGGCATCATTGAGATGCCTGTAATCAATACAGACTCTCCAGCCGGTAACCGTTCTAGTTGGAACGAGTTCGTCTTTTTCATTTACAATAATGGTTGTACCCCCCTTTTTGGGTACTACTTGTACTGGACTAACCCAAGGACTATCGGAGATGGGGTAGATTAACCCGGCGTCAAGAAGCTTGACTACCCCCTTTTTAACAACCTCTTTCATGTTGGGATTTAGCCTGCGTTGTCTTTGTACTACTGGTTTGAAGTCATTCTTAAGGAGAATTTTATGTGTACAATAAGACGGGTTTATCCCTGGAATGTCGGTCGTTTTCCAGGCTATAGCCTTTTTATGGGTTTTCAAAACAGAGATTAACCTTTCCTTCTCATTACCGGAAAGATGTGAAGCAATAATTACCGGTAATTGAGATGTACCTTCGAGGTAAGCATACTCCAAGTGTTTGGGAAGCTCCTTAAGCTCTAGTACGGGTGGTTCTTCCAAGGAATTCTTTATTCGGAATCTATCTTTATTTCCGATATCTTCAAATGATTCTTCTTCATTAGGAATTTCTTCTTTCATGGTCTCATCATCCGTGACCACTTTCATCAACTCATCAAAATCCTCATCAATATTGAAATATTCACTTTCACTCACCGGGGCAAACCCCGAGGTATCAATTTCAAGTAGCTCCTGTAATTCATTCGCAACACAAAAGTTTATAACATCAATTTGAAAACAAGAGTCATCGGTGGAAGTGGGTCTTTTCATGGCTTTGTCAATATTACAAATTATTCTCTCGTTTCCCACACCTAGACTTAATTGTTCTTTTTGGACATTAATGATAGCATCTGCAGTGTTAAGGAAAGGACGTCCTAAAATGATAGGAACTTTTGTGTCCTCTTGCATTTCTAGAATAACAAAGTCGATGGGAAAGACAAGTGAGCCAACTTTTACAAGAATATCCTCGGCTTTACCTATGGGAGTTTCAAAGGATTGGTTTGCTAATCGAATACCCATCCGGGTTGGTTTCAAATCTCCTAAGTCAAGTTTCAAATATAACGAGTACGGCATTAGGTTAACACTTGCACCTAGGTCGGCTAGTGCATCATACACTACCGAATCACCCATCATACATGGTATGATAAAACTACCCGGATCTCCCAATTTTGGAGGTACATTTTGCTTTTTCAAGATGGCCGAACACTCCTCATGGAGGAATGTGGCAGACACTTCTTGGTATTTTCCTTTCGAGGATATGAGATCTTTCAAAAACTTCCCGTAATGGGGCATACCCTTAAGAACCTCCGCGAGTGGCATGTTAATGCTGATTTATTTGATCATATCTGCAAATTTCTGATATTGGCTCGCGAGTCTGTCTTTCTTCAATGCTTTTGGGTATGGTATAGGTGCCTTGTACACCTTCACTGGTGGTTCTTCACTTTTCTTCGATATGACCTCTGGTGGATCATCTTTCTCTTGTTCTTTTTCAACATGCTCATCTACATCAACAGGTACTTGCAAAACAGAAGGAGACAAAGGAACTTTCGGGGACTTAAGGGTCTCCGGGTAAGTGGTTAAACCACTTCTAGTAGTTATAGCATTTACATGCTCATTCCTTGTTTGATTGTTACTAGGATTCACTTGAGTATTTGAAGGAAGAGCACCAGGTGGTCTCTCGGCTAGTAATTGTGAGATCCTTCCAACATCCCTTTCTAAGTTTTGAATCGTAGCTTGTTGATTGCGAATTTGCTGAGTTTGAATTTCCGCATTTTGTTCGTGTTTAACCATAAAATCTCTCAACAGATCTTCTAAACCGGATTTCTTCTCAGGTTGTGGTTGTATAAGTGCTTGTGGTTGTGGTTGTGGTTGATTGTGTTGGAAATTATTTTGATAATTTCGTGGGGGTTGATTATGATTGTTTAGATGATTGTAACCCGGTGGTGCATTTCTTTGATTTTGATTCTGGAAATTCCGGTTATTTTGGTAACCTGCATTTCCTCTGTAGTGACCCGAACTTTTCCATGTTTATATATATTAATTGAGATTGATATTTACATGATTAAATGTTTCCAACATGTTAAGCAATCAAACTTGTTAAGGCTTGATTAATTGAAATATGTTTCATATAGACAATTGACCACCCAAGTTGACCGGCGATTCACGAACGTTAAAACTTGTAAAAATGACATGACGATATATATATGGATATACATATGGTTAACATGAGATTATGATAAGTAAGTATCTCCATAAGTATATTAACAATGAGTTATATACATATAAACAAGACTACTAACTTAAGGATTTCGAAACGAGACATATATGTAACGATTATCGTTGTAACGACATTTAAATGTATATATATCATATTAAGATATATTAATATATCATAATATCATGATAATATAATAATTTAACATCTCATTAGATATAATAAACAATGGGTTAACAACATTAATTGAGATCGTTAACTTAAAGGTTTCAAAACAACACTTACATGTAACGACTAACGATGACTTAACGACTCAGTTAAAATGTATATACATGTAGTGTATTTAGATGTATTAAAATACTTTTGGAAGACTTCAAGACATATATCAAAACACTCATACTTAACGAAAATGGTTACAGTTACTTTCCCATTCTTTTCTTTCATCAAGAATTCTAGTCGTATTCTTACCCGTATTATACACAGCTTCAAAACGTACTTACTATGGGTATATACCAATAGGAACTAGCATGGGATTCCACTCTTGATTATGTCATGTATGACTAATCAATTTTAACTTCTACCATGAGCTAGTCAACTAACTAGAACTCCTTTTAACCCCACTCACCACTCACCAATTACCACTCATCATTCACTCCATTTCACTTCCAATTCTCTTTCTAATTCTCTCTCAACACACACACACACACACACACACTATTATGAACGTATTTTTCCAGTAGTTAATCATCATCTTCATCAAAAATCACTTCAAGAATCAAGCTATAATCATCATAGGAAGAACACTTCAAGAACACTTCAAAAATCCCTTCAAGTTTACTAATTTACTTCCAAGCTTTCTAATTCATTCCAAGTAATCATCTAAGATCAAGAAACCTTTGTTATATACAGTAGGTTATCTTTCTTATTCAAGGTAATATTCATATTCAAACTTTGATTCAATTTCTATAACTATAAACTATCTTAATTCGAGTAAAAATCTTACTTGAACTTGTTTTTGTGTCATGATCCTACTTCAAGAACTTTCAAGCCATCCAAGATCCTTTGAAGCTAGATCATTTCTTATCACTTCCAGTAGGTTTACCTACTAAACTTGAGGTAGTAATGATGTTCATAACATCATTCAATTCATATATATAAAACTATCTTATTCGAAGGTTTAAACTCGTAATCACTAGAACATAGTTTAGTTAATTCTAAACTTGTTCGCAAACAAAAGTTAATCCTTCTAACTTGACTTTTAAAATTAACTAAACACATGTTCTATATCTATATTATATGCTAACTTAATGATTTAAAACCTGGAAACACGAAAAACACCGTAAAACCGGATTTACACCGTCGTAGTAACACCGCGGGCTGTTTTGGGTTAGTTAATTAAAAACTATGATAAACTTTGATTTAAAAGTTGTTATTCTGAGAAAATGATTTTTATTATGAACATGAAACTATATCCAAAAATTATGATTAAACTCTAAGTGGAAGTATGTTTTCTAAAATGGTCATCTAGACGTCGTTCTTTCGACTGAAATGACTACCTTTACAAAAACAACTTGTAAATTATTTTTTCGACTATAAACCTATACTTTTTCTGTTTAGATTCATAAAATAGAGTTCAGTATGAAACCATAGCAATTTGATTCACTCAAAACGGATTTAAAATGAAGAAGTTATGGGTAAAACAAGATTGGATAATTTTTCTCATTTTAGCTACGTGAAAATTGGTAACAAATCTATTCCAACCATAACTTAATGAACTTGTATTGTATATTATGTAATCTTGAGATACTATAGACACGTATACAATGTTTCGACCTATCATGTCGACACATCTATATATATTTCGGAACAACCATAGACACTCTATATGTGAATGTTGGAGTTAGCTATACAGGGTTGAGGTTGATTCCAAAATATATATAGTTTGAGTTGTGATCAATACTGAGATACGTATACACTGGGTCGTGGATTGATTCAGGATAATATTTATCGATTTATTTCTGTACATCTAACTGTGGACAACTAGTTGTAGGTTACTAACGAGGACAGCTGACTTAATAAACTTAAAACATCAAAATATATTAAAAGTGTTGTAAATATATTTTGAACATACTTTAATATATATGTATATATTGTTATAGGTTCGTGAATCAACCAGTGGCCAAGTCTTACTTCCCGACGAAGTAAAAATCTGTGAAAGTGAGTTATAGTCCCACTTTTAAAATCTAATATTTTTGGGATGAGAATACATGCAGGTTTTATAAATGATTTACAAAATAGACACAAGTACGTGAAACTACATTCTATGGTTGAATTATCCAAATCGAATATGCCCATTTTTATTAAGTCTGGTAATCTAAGAATTAGGGAACAGACACCCTAATTGACGCGAATCCTAAAGATAGATCTATTGGGCCTAACAAACCCCATCCAAAGTACCGGATGCTTTAGTACTTCGAAATTTATATCATATCCGAAGGGTGTCCCGGAATGATGGGGATATTCTTATATATGCATCTTGTTAATGTCGGTTACCAGGTGTTCACCATATGAATGATTTTTATCTCTATGTATGGGATGTGTATTGAAATATGAAATCTTGTGGTCTATTATTATGATTTGATATATATAGGTTAAACCTATAACTCACCAACATTTTTGTTGACGTTTTAAGCATGTTTATTCTCAGGTGATTATTAAGAGCTTCCGCTGTCGCATACTTAAATAAGGACGAGATTTGGAGTCCATGCTTGTATGATATTGTGTAAAAACTGCATTCAAGAAACTTATTTTGTTGTAACATATTTGTATTGTAAACCATTATGTAATGGTCGTGTGTAAACAGGATATTTTAGATTATCATTATTTGATAATCTACGTAAAGCTTTTTAAAATCTTTATCTATGAAATAAAGGTTATGGTTTGTTTTAAAAATGAATGCAGTCTTTGAAAAAACGTCTCATATAGAGGTCAAAACCTCGCAACGAAATCAATTAATATGGAACGTTTTTAATCAATAAGAACGGGACATTTCAGTTGGTATCAGAGCGTTGGTCTTAGAGAACCAGAATTTTGCATTAGTGTGTCTTATCGAGTTTGTTAGGATGCATTAGTGAGTCTGGACTTCGACCGTGTTTACTTGAAAAATGATTGCTTAACAAATTTTGTTGGAAACTATATATTTTTAACATGTGAATATTATGTGATATATTAATCTCTTAACGCGTTTGATATTATGTGATAGATGTCTACCTCCAGAACAAGTCCCATTGACTCACCTAATAATAATGAAGAGTCAAATGTAAATTGGAATGATTCGTGGACTGATTCACAAGTTCCCGAAGAGGAACCGGAAGAAGAGTCGGAACCGGAAGAAGAATCGGAACCGGAAGAGGAATCGGAACCGGATGAAGAAATAGAACCGGTGGGGGAAATAATAAATCGGTTAAGTAAAAGAAAATCCTCAACCAACCGACCAAGGTTAATTATGGTCAATGGTGTTTCCGCCAAGGAAGCAAAATATTGGGAGGATTACCAATTCTCCGATGATTCGGATTCCGACGAAAATTCCGATGATGTTATAGAAATTACCCCAACTGAATTTAAAAAGGCAAAAGAAAATAATAAGGGAAAGGGCATAAAAATAGAGAAATCTAATTCTAACCCTGATGAACTTTATATGTATCGTCAACCCCCGAAGTCCTTAAGTTGTAACAATGACCCGGGAACCTCTAAACCACCAGGTTTTTCTAAACCAATGTGGAAAATAACGGCTCGTATTAGGGGAACATCATATATCCCTAGAAACTTGGCAAAACGAACCAAAACCGAAGAAGAAGAAACAAGCGAGTCGGAATAAGATAGTTGTATTCGTGTGGTGTAATATATGTAATATAGTGTGCTTATGCTTTATGATATATGTAAAAATTGCTTGTATTAATAAGTATATTTTTTTTATGAATCTAACTCTTGTCTATTTTACAGTATAAAAACACAAAATGGATAGACAACCCAATATTTTAAGAGACCTACCCGGAGACATGATTGATGAAATCTTGTCTAGAGTCGGTCAGAATTCTTCGGCACAACTATTTAAGGCGAGATCAGTTTGTAAGACATTCGAAGAACGTTCCAAGAATGCCTTGGTTTATAAAAGGCTTTAGTTCGAAAGATGGGGGATATCACATTGGGAAATCCATAAGTTACGATGTGTTTACTTTGACGCATATATTGCGGGGAACCCAAATGCTATTTTACGCAATGGGTTAAGAAATTATTTTGACTCAATATATCCGAATATTGGACTTCGTGATTTAGAAAAAGCGGCTAACATGCAACATAAAGAAGCATGTTATGCTTACGGATTAGTAATGTTCGCTTCTCACCAAAGTGAGAACAAGAACATCGGGCTACAACTATTAAACAAAACGTTCCCGCAAGTGACGGAGTCGGTAATTGGGGTAAGAAATGAGGTTTTTAGATTGTTACGGGACTGTTGGACATTACGTAACCCTCGTCCCTTTGACGACGTTACAACACGCTGTCTTATCAACGGCCATAACGGTTATGTTCCACAAGACCAAGGATGGGAAGTAATCCTAGTAAAACTAGAATGCATGACTTGTTTCTGGATGTATGAATTACGTGTCTTTATTGCCTTTGCTGAACGACTTGTGTACTAGCTAGAATTATCTTCACAACCATCTTGTATCAAATTTATTGTGTGCTATATTTCATGCTATATGTAAAATAAGCGGTATTGTAAGTTTGTAAAATATTGTGTAAAAGTTTGAACGCGAAATATTATTATAATCAGTTTTTCATATAGAATTGTAGTAGTTGAATTGTATATTAGCTACTAAGTATGAACTTAACGGGTAGGTACTACCCGAATTTAAACTTATAAAACGCTAATATGAAGAAAAAGCTTTTATAAATGAGTTCATATTATGCTACGAAATACTATTAACTACTCTTAATATTCTGTATGATTAACTTGTTCCATTTGACTATTTTGAAGGAAATGGCACCGACTACTCGACACACCGTGAATATGAATGAAGAGGAATTCCGTACTTTTCTAGCTTCAAACATAGCCGCAGTACAGGCTGCGCTACATACCAACAATAACCTTGGATCTAGCAGTACAGGAAATCGTGTAGGATGCACCTACAAAGAATTCACTGCCTGCAAACCTTTGGAATTTGATGGAACCGAAGGACCGATCAGATTGAAATGGTGGACCGAGAAGGTCGAATCGGTGTTTGCCATAAGTAAGTGTACTGAAGAGGACAAAGTAAAGTACGCTACGCATACCTTCACAGGTTCTGCGTTAACATGGTGGAATACCTATCTAGAGCAAGTGGGACAAGACGATGCGTACGCACTACCGTGGTCAGCATTCAAGCACTTGATGAACGAGAAGTACCGTCCCAGAACCGAGGTCAATAAGCTCAAGACAGAACTTAGAGGGTTACGAACCCAAGGATTTGATATTACCACGTACGAAAAGACGATTCACAGAATTGTGCCTATTGTGTCCGGGAGCATTCGAAGATGAGGAAGAGAAGATCGACGCGTTTGTGAAAGGATTACCGGAAAGAATCCAAGAAGATATAAGTTCACACGAGCCCGCCTCCATACAACAGGCATGTAGAATGGCTCACAAACTAGTGAACCAGATTGAAGAAAGAATTAAAGAACAGACTGCTGAAGAGGCCAATGTGAAGCAAGTTAAAAGAAAGTGGGAGGAAAACGGTGATAAGAATCACCAATACAACAACAACAGCAATTACAACAATAATCGCAACAATTATCCCAACAATCGCAACATCAATCGCAACTACAATAAACGGCCCAACAACAACAGCAACTACAACAATCATCCCAACAACAATAATCACCGCAACAACAACAACAACAATCAGAAGCAGCTATGCCAAAGGTGTGAAAAGTATCACTCGGGGTTCTGCACCAAATTTTGCAACAAGTGTAAAAGAAATGGTCATAGCGCGGCGAAGTGTGAGGTCTACGGACCAGGGGTTAATAGAACGAAAGGAACAAATGGTGTCAGAACGAGTAATGGCGGAGCAAGTAGTGTCGGAGCAAGTTATGCCAATGTAGTTTGTTATAAATGTAGAAAATCGGGCCACATTATTAGAAATTGCCCGAACCAGGAGAACACGAATGGACAAGGCCGCGGAAGAGTTTTCAATATTAATGCGGCAGAGGCACAGGAAGACCCGGAGCTTGTTACGGGTACGTTTCTTATTGACAATAAATCTGCTTACGTTTTATTTGATTCGGGTGCGGATAGAAGCTATATGAGTAGAGATTTTTGTGCTAAATTAAGTTGTCCATTGACGCCTTTGGATAGTAAATTTTTACTCGAATTAGCAAATGGTAAATTAATTTCAGCAGATAATATATGTCGGAATCGAGAAATTAAACTGGTTAGCGAAACATTTAAGATTGATTTGATACCAGTAGAGTTAGGGAGTTTTGATGTGATAATCGGTATGGACTGGTTGAAAGAAGTGAAAGCAGAGATCGTTTGTTACAAAAATGCAATTCGCATTATACGAGAAAAAGGAAAACCCTTAATGGTGTACGGAGAAAAGGGCAACACGAAGCTACATCTTATTAGTAATTTGAAGGCACAAAAACTAATAAGAAAAGGTTGCTATGCTGTTCTACCACACGTCGAGAAAGTACAAACTGAAGAAAAGAGCATCAATGATGTTCCCATTGCAAAAGAATTTCCCGATGTATTTCCGAAAGAATTACCGGGATTACCCCCACATCGATCCATTGAATTTCAAATAGATCTTGTACCAGGAGCTGCACTAATAGCTCGTGCTCCTTACAGACTCGCACCCAGCGAGATGAAAGAACTGCAAAGCCAATTACAAAAACTTTTAGAGCGTGGTTTCATTCGACCAAGCACATCACCGTGGGGAGCTCCTGTTTTGTTTGTCAAGAAGAAAGATGGTACATTTAGGTTGTGTATCGACTACCGAGAGTTGAACAAACTTACCATCAAGAACCGCTACCCACTACCGAGAATCGACGACTTATTTGATCAACTACAAGGCTCGTCTGTTTATTCAAAGATTGACTTACGTTTCGGGTATCATCAAATGCGGGTGAAAGAAGATGATATTCCAAAGACTGCTTTCAGAACACGTTACAGTCATTACGAGTTTATGGTCATGCCGTTTGGTTTAACTAATGCACCAGCTGTGTTCATGGACCTTATGAACCGAGTGTGTGGACCATACTGTAGTGACCCGAACTTTTCCATGTTTATATATATTAATTGAGATTGATATTTACATGATTAAATGTTTCCAACATGTTAAGCAATCAAACTTGTTAAGACTTGATTAATTTAAATATGTTTCATATAGACAATTGACCACCCAAGTTGACCGGCGATTCACGAACGTTAAAACTTGTAAAAACGACATGACGATATATATATGGATATACATATGGTTAACATGAGATTATGATAAGTAAGTATCTCCATAAGTATATTAACAATGAGTTATATACATATAAACAAGACTACTAACTTAAGGATTTCGAAACGAGACATATATGTAACTATTATCGTTGTAATGACATTTAAATGTATATATATCATATTAAGATATATTAATATATCATAATATCATGATAATATAATAATTTAACATCTCATTAGATATAATAAACAATGGGTTAACAACATTAATTGAGATCGTTAACATAAAGGTTTCAAAACAACACTTACATGTAACGACTAACGATGACTTAACGACTCAGTTAAAATGTATATACATGTAGTGTATTTAGATGTATTAAAATACTTTTGGAAGACTTCAAGACATATATCAAAACACTCATACTTAACGAAAATGGTTATAGTTACTTTCCCATTCTTTTCTTTCATCAAGAATTCTAGTCGTATTCTTACCCGTATTATACACAGCTTCAAAACGTACTTACTATGGGTATATACCAATAGGAACTAGCATGGGATTCCACTCTTGATTATGTCATGTATGACTAATCAATTTTAACTTCTACCATGAGCTAGTCAACTAACTAGAACTCCTTTTAACCCCACTCACCACTCACCAATTACCACTCATCATTCACTCCATTTCACTTCCAATTCTCTTTCTAATTCTCTCTCAACACACACACACTATTATGAACGTATTTTTCCAGTAGTTAATCATCATCTTCATCAAAAATCACATCAAGAATCAAGCTATAATCATCATAGGAAGAACACTTCAAGAACACTTCAAAAATCCCTTCAAGTTTACTAATTTACTTCCAAGCTTTCTAATCCATTCCAAGTAATCATCTAAGATCAAGAAACCTTTGTTATATACAGTAGGTTATCTTTCTTATTCAAGGTAATATTCATATTCAAACTTTGATTCAATTTCTATAACTATAAACTATCTTAATTCGAATAAAAATCTTACTTGAACTTGTTTTTGTGTCATGATCCTACTTCAAGAACTTTCAAGCCATCCAAGATCCTTTGAAGCTAGATCATTTCTTGTCACTTTTAGTAGGTTTACCTACTAAACTTGAGGTAGTAATGATGTTCATAACATCATTCGAATCATATATATAAAACTATCTTATTCGAAGGTTTAAACTCGTAATCACTAGAACATAGTTTAGTTAATTCTAAACTTGTTCGCAAACAAAAGTTAATCCTTCTAACTTGAATTTTAAAATTAACTAAACACATGTTCTATATCTATATGATATGCTAACTTAATAATTTAAAACCTGGAAACACGAAAAACACCGTAAAACCGGATTTACGCCGTCGTAGTAACACCGCGGGCTGTTTTGGGTTAGTTAATTAAAAACTATGATAAACTTTGATTTAAAAGTTGTTATTCTGAGAAAATGATTTTTATTATGAACATGAAACTATATCCAAAAATTATGGTTAAACTCAAAGTGGAAGTATGTTTTCTAAAATGGTCATCTAGACGTCGTTCTTTCGACTGAAATGACTACCTTTACAAAAATGACTTGTAACTTATTTTTCCGACTATAAACATATACTTTTTCTGTTTAGATTCATAAAATAGAGTTCAATATGAAACCATAGCAATTTGATTCACTCAAAACGGATTTAAAATGAAGAAGTTATGGGTAAAACAAGATTGGATAATTTTTCTCATTTTAGCTACGTGAAAATTGGTAACAAATCTATTCCAACCATAACTTAATGAACTTGTATTGTATATTATGTAATCTTGAGATACCATAGACACGTATACAATGTTTCGACCTATCATGTCGACACATCTATATATATTTCGGAACAACCATAGACACTCTATATGTGAATGTTGGAGTTAGCTATACAGGGTTGAGGTTGATTCCAAAATATATATAGTTTGAGTTGTGATCAATACTGAGATACGTATACACTGGGTCGTGGATTGATTCAAGATAATATTTATCGATTTATTTCTGTATATCTAACTGTGGACAACTAGTTGTAGGTTACTAACGAGGACAGCTGACTTAATAAACTTAAAACATCAAAATATATTAAAAGTGTTGTAAATATATTTTGAACATACTTTAATATATATGTATATATTGTTATAGGTTCGTGAATCAACAGTGGCCAAGTCTTACTTCTCGACAAAGTAAAAATCTGTGAAAGTGAGTTATAGTCCCACTTTTAAAAATCTAATATTTTTGGGATGAGAATACATGCAGGTTTTATAAATGATTTACAAAATAGACACAAGTACGTGAAACTTCATTCTATGGTTGAATTATCGAAATCGAATATGCCCCTTTTTATTAAGTCTGGTAATCTAAGAATTAGGGAACAGACACCCTAATTGACGCGAATCCTAAAGATAGATCTATTGGGCTTAACAAACCCCATCCAAAGTACCGGATGCTTTAGTACTTCGAAATTTATATCATATCCGAAGGGTGTCCCGGAATGATGGGGATATTCTTATATATGCATCTTGTTAATGTCGGTTACCAGGTGTTCACCATATGAATGATTTTTATCTCTATGTATGGGATGTGTATTGAAATATGAAATCTTGTGGTCTATTGTTACGATTTGATATATATAGGTTAAACCTATAACTCACCAACATTTTTGTTGACGTTTAAAGCATGTTTATTCTCAGGTGAATATTAAGAGCTTCCGCTGTTGCATACTAAAATAAGGACAAGATTTGGAGTCCATGTTTGTATGATATTGTGTAAAAACTGCATTCAAGAAACTGATTTCGATGTAACATATTTGTATTGTAAACCATTATGTAACGGTCGTGTGTAAACAGGATATTTTAGATTATCATTATTTGATAATCTATGTAAAGCTTTTTAAACCTTTATTTATGAAATAAAGGTTATGGTTTGTTTTAAAAATGAATGCAGTCTTTGAAAAACGTCTCATATAGAGGTCAAAACCTCGCAACGAAATCAATTAATATGGAACGTTTTTAATCAATAAGAACGGGACATTTCAGTTGGTATCCGAGCGTTGGTCTTAGAGAACCAGAATTTTGCATTAGTGTGTCTTATCGAGTTTGTTAGGATGCATTAGTGAGTCTGGACTTCGACCGTGTTTACTTGAAAAATGATTGCTTAGCAAATTTTGTTGGAAACTATATATTTTTAACATGTGAATATTATGTGATATATTAATCTCTTAACGCGTTTGATATTATGTGATAGATGTCTACCTCTAGAACAAGTCCCATTGACTCACCTAATAATAATGAAGAGTCAAATGTAAATTGGAATGATTCGTGGACTGATTCACAAGTTCCCGAAGAGGAACCGGAAGAAGAGTCGGAACCGGAAGAAGAATCGGAACCGGATGAAGAAATAGAACCGGTGGGGGAAATAATAAAACGGTTAAGTAAAAGAAAATCCTCAACCAACCGACCAAGGTTAATTATGGTTAATGGTGTTTCCGCCAAGGAAGCAAAATATTGGGAGGATTACCAATTCTCCGATGAATCGGATTCCGACGAGAATTCCGATGATGTTATAGAAATTACCCCAACTAAATTTAAAAAGGCAAAAGAAAATAATAAGGGAAAGGGCATAAAAATAGAGAAATCTAATTCCAACCCCGATGAACTTTATATGTATCGTCAACCCCCGAAGTCCTTAAGTTGTAACAATGACCCGGGAACCTCTAAACCACCAGGTTTTTCAAAACCAATGTGGAAAACGACGGCTCGTATTAGGGGAACATCATATATCCCTAGAAACTTGGCAAAACGAACCAAAACCGAAGAAGAAGAAACAAGCGAGTCGGAATAAGATAGTTGTATTCGTGTGGTGTAATATAAGTAATATAGTGTGCTTATGCTTTATGATATATGTAAAAATTGCTTGTATTAATAAGTATTTTTTTTATGAATCTAACTCTTGTCTATTTTACAGTATAAAAACACAAAATGGATAGACAACCCAATATTTTAAGAGACCTACCTGGAGACATGATTGATGAAATCTTGTCTAGAGTCGGTCAGAATTCTTCGGCACAACTATTTAAGGCGAGATCAGTTTGTAAGACATTCGAAGAACGTTCCAAGAATGCCTTGGTTTATAAAAGGCTTTCGTTCGAAAGATGGGGGATATCACATTGGGAAATCCATAAGTTACGATGTGTTTACTTTGACGCATATATTGCGGGGAACCCAAATGCTATTTTACGCAATGGGTTAAGAAATTATTTTGACTCAATATATCCGAATATTGGACTTCGTGATTTAGAAAAAGCGGCTAACATGCAACATAAAGAAGCATGTTATGCTTACGGATTAGTAATGTTCGCTTCTCACCAAAGTGAGAACAAGAACATCGGGAAACAACTATTAAACAAAACGTTCCCACAAGTGACGGAGTCGGTAATTGGGGTAAGAAATGAGGTTTTTAGATTGTTACGGGACTGTTGGACATTACGTAACCCTCGTCCCTTTGACGACGTTACAACACGATGTCTTATCAACGGCCATAACGGTTATGTTCCACAAGACCAAGGATGGGAAGTAATCCTAGTAAAACCAGAATGCATGACTTGTTTCTGGACGTATGAATTACGTGTCTTTATTGCCTTTGCTGAACGACTTGTATACTAGCTAGAATTATCTTCACAACCATCTTGTATCAAATTTATTGTGTGCTATATTTCATGCTATATGTAAAATAAGCGGTATTGTAAGTTTGTAAAATATTGTGTAAAAGTTTGAACGCGAAATATTATTATAATCAGTTTTTCATATAGAATTGTAGTAGTTGAATTGTATATTAGCTACTAAGTATGAACTTAACGGGTAGGTACTACCCGAATTTAAACTTATAAAACGCTAATATGAAGAAAAAGCTTTTATAAATGAGTTCATATTATGCTACGAAATACTATTAACTACTCTTAATATTCTGTATGATTAACTTGTTCCATTTGACTATTTTGAAGGAAATGGCACCGACTACTCGACACACCGTGAATATGAATGAAGAGGAATTCCGTACTTTTCTAGCTTCAAACATAGCCGCAGTACAGGCTGCGCTACATACCAACAATAACCTTGGATCTAGCAGTACAGGAAATCGTGTAGGATGCACCTACAAAGAATTCACTACCTGCAAACCTTTGGAATTTGATGGAACCGAAGGACCGATCGGATTGAAACGGTGGACCGAGAAGGTCGAATCGGTGTTTGCCATAAGTAAGTGTACTGAAGAGGACAAAGTAAAGTACGCTACGCATACCTTCACAGGTTCTGCATTAACATGGTGGAATACCTATCTAGAGCAAGAGGGACAAGACGATGCGTACGCACTACCGTGGTCAGCATTCAAGCACTTGATGAACGAGAAGTACCGTCCCAGAACCGAGGTCAATAAGCTCAAGACAGAACTTAGAGGGTTACGAACCCAAGGATTTGATATTACCACGTTCGAAAGACGATTCACAGAATTGTGCCTATTGTGTTCGGGAGCATTCGAAGATGAGGAAGAGAAGATCGAAGCGTTTGTGAAAGGATTACCGGAAAGAATCCAAGAAGATATAAGTTCACACGAGCCCGCCTCCATACAACAGGCATGTAGAATGGCTCACAAACTAGTGAACCAGATTGAAGAAAGAATTAAAGAACAGACTGCTGAAGAGGCCAATGTGAAACAAGTCAAAAGAAAGTGGGAGGAAAACGGTGATAAGAATCACCGATACAACAACAACAGCAATTACAACAATAATCGCAACAATTATCCCAACAATCGCAACATCAATCGCAACTACAACAAACGGCCCAACAACAACAACAACAACAACAACAACAACAACAGCAACTACAACAATAATAACCGCAACAACAACAACAATCAGAAGCAGCTATGCCAAAGGTGTGAAAAGTATCACTCGGGGTTCTGCACCAAATTTTGCAACAAGTGTAAAAGAAATGGTCATAGCGCGGCGAAGTGTGAGGTCTACGGACCAGGGGTTAATAGAACGAAAGGAACAAATGGTGTCGGAATGAGTAATGGCGGAGCAAGTAGTGTCGGAGCAAGTTATGCCAATGTAGTTTGTTATAAATGTGGAAAACCGGGCCACATTATTAGAAATTGCCCGAACCAGGTGAACACGAATGGACAAGGCCGCGGAAGAGTTTTCAATATTAATGCGGCAGAGGCACAGGAAGACCCGGAGCTTGTTACAGGTACGTTTCTTATTGACAATAAATCTGCTTACGTTTTATTTGATTCGGGTGCGGATAGAAGCTATATGAGTAGAGATTTTTGTGCTAAATTAAGTTGTCCATTGACGCCTTTGGATAGTAAATTTTTACTCGAATTAGCAAATGGTAAATTAATTTCAGCAGATAATATATGTCGGAATCGAGAAATTAAACTGGTTAGCGAAACATTTAAGATTGACTTGATACCAGTAGAGTTAGGGAGTTTTGATGTGATAATCGGTATGGACTGGTTGAAAGAAGTGAAAGCAGAGATCGTTTGTTACAAAAATACAATTCGCATTATACGAGAAAAAGGAAAACCCTTAATGGTGTACGGAGAAAAGGGCAACACGAAGCTACATCTTATTAGTAATTTGAAGGCACAAAAACTAATAAGAAAAGGTTGCTATGCTGTTCTAGCACACGTCGAGAAAGTACAAACTGAAGAAAAGAGCATCAATGATGTTCCCATTGCAAAAGAATTTCCCGATGTATTTCCGAAAGAATTACCGGGATTACCCCCACATCGATCCGTTGAATTTCAAATAGATCTTGTACCAGGAGCTGCACCAATAGCTCGTGCTCCTTACAGACTCGCACCCAGCGAGATGAAAGAACTGCAAAGCCAATTACAAGAACTTTTAGAGCATGGTTTCATTCGACCAAGCACATCACCGTGGGGAGCTCCTGTTTTGTTTGTCAAGAAGAAAGATGGTACATTCAGGTTGTGTATCGACTACCGAGAGTTGAACAAACTTACCATCAAGAACCGCTACCCACTACCGAGAATCGATGACTTATTTGATCAACTACAAGGCTCTTCTGTTTATTCAAAGATTGACTTACGTTCCGGGTATCATCAAATGCGGGTGAAAGAAGATGATATTCCAAAGACTGCTTTCAGAACACGTTACGGTCATTACGAGTTTATGGTCATGCCATTTGGTTTAACTAATGCACCAGCTATGTTCATGGACCTTATGAACCGAGTGTGTAGACCATACCTTGACAAGTTTGTCATTGTTTTCATTGATGACATACTTATTTACTCAAAGAATGACCAAGAACACGGTGAACATTTGAGAAAGGTGTTAGAAGTATTGAGGAAGGAAGAATTGTACGCTAAGTTTTCAAAGTGTGCATTTTGGTTGGAAGAAGTTCAATTCCTCGGTCACATAGTGAACAAAGAAGGTATTAAGGTGGATCCGGCAAAGATAGAAACTGTTGAAAATTGGGAAACCCCGAAAACTCCAAAACACATACGCCAGTTTTTAGGACTAGCTGGTTACTACAGAAGGTTCATCCAAGACTTTTCCAGAATAGCAAAACCCTTGACTGCATTAACGCATAAAGGGAAGAAATTTGAATGGAATGATGAACAAGAGAAAGCGTTTCAGTTATTGAAGAAAAAGCTAACTACGGCACCTATATTGTCATTGCCTGAAGGGAATGATGATTTTGTGATTTATTGTGATGCATCAAAGCAAGGTCTCGGTTGTGTATTAATGCAACGAACGAAGGTGATTGCTTATGCGTCTAGACAATTGAAGATTCACGAACAAAATTATACGACGCATGATTTGGAATTAGGCGCGGTTGTTTTTGCATTAAAGACTTGGAGGCACTACTTATATGGGGTTAAAAGTATTATATATACCGACCACAAAAGTCTTCAACACATATTTAATCAGAAACAACTGAATATGAGGCAGCGTAGGTGGATTGAATTATTGAATGATTGCGACTTTGAGATTCGTTACCACCCGGGGAAGGCAAATGTGGTAGCCGATGCCTTGAGCAGGAAGGACAGAGAACCCATTCGAGTAAAATCTATGAATATAATGATTCATAATAACCTTACTACTCAAATAAAGGAGGCGCAACAATGAGTTTTAAAAGAGGGAAATTTAAAGGATGAAATACCCAAAGGATCGGAGAAGCATCTTAATATTCGGGAAGACGGAACCCGGTATAGGGCTGAAAGGATTTGGGTACCAAAATTTGGAGATATGAGAGAAATGGTACTTAGAGAAGCTCATAAAACCAGATACTCAATACATCCTGGAACGAGGAAGATGTACAAGGATCTCAAGAAACATTTTTGGTGGCCGGGTATGAAAGCCGATGTTGCTAAATACGTAGGAGAATGTTTGACGTGTTCTAAGGTCAAAGCTGAGCATCAGAAACCATCAGGTCTACTTCAACAACCCAAAATCCCGGAATGGAAATGGAAAAACATTACCATGGATTTCATCACTAAATTGCCAAGAACTGCAAGTGGTTTTGATACTATTTGGGTAATAGTTGATCGTCTCACCAAATCAGCACACTTCCTGCCAATAAGAGAAGATGACAAGATGGAGAAGTTAGCACGACTGTATTTGAAGGAAGTCGTCTCCAGACATGGAATACCAATCTCTATTATCTCTGATAGGGATGGCAGATTTATTTCAAGATTCTGGCAGACATTACAGCAAGCATTAGGAACTCGTCTAGACATGAGTACTGCCTATCATCCACAAACTGATGGGCAGAGTGAAAGGACGATACAAACGCTTGAAGACATGCTACGAGCATGTGTTATTGATTTCGGAAACAGTTGGGATCGACATCTACCGTTAGTAGAATTTTCCTACAACAACAGCTACCATTCAAGCATTGAGATGGCGCCGTTTGAAGCACTTTATGGTAGAAAGTGCAGGTCTCCGATTTGTTGGAGTGAAGTGGGGGATAGACAGATTACGGGTCCGGAGATTATACAAGAAACTACCGAGAAGATCATCCAAATTCAACAACGGTTGAAAACCGCCCAAAGTCGACAAAAGAGCTACGCTGACATTAAAAGAAAAGATATAGAATTTGAAATTGGAGAGATGGTCATGCTTAAAGTTGCACCTTGGAAAGGCGTTGTTCGATTTGGTAAATGAGGGAAATTAAATCCAAGGTATATTGGACCATTCAAGATTATTGATCGTGTCGGACCAGTAGCTTACCGACTTGAGTTACCTCAACAACTCGTGGCTGTACATAACACTTTCCACGTCTCGAATTTGAAGAAATGTTTTGCTAAATAAGATCTCACTATTCCGTTAGATGAAATCCAAATCAACGAAAAACTCCAATTCATCGAAGAACCCGTCGAAATAATGGATCGTGAGGTTAAAAGACTTAAGCAAAACAAGATACCAATTGTTAAGGTTCGATGGAATGCTTGTAGAGGACCCGAGTTCACCTGGGAGCGTGAAGATTAGATGAAGAAGAAATACCCGCATCTATTTCCAGAAGATTTGTCAACACCTTCAACAGCTTAAAATTTCGGGACGAAATTTATTTAACGGGTAGGTACTGTAGTGACCCGAACTTTTCCATGTTTATATATATTAATTGAGATTGATATTTACATGATTAAATGTTTCCAACATGTTAAGCAATCAAACTTGTTAAGACTTGATTAATTGAAATATGTTTCATATAGACAATTGACCACCCAAGTTGACCGGCGATTCACGAACGTTAAAACTTGTAAAAACGACATGACGATATATATATATGGATATACATATGGTTAACATGAGATTATGATAAGTAAGTATCTCCATAAGTATATTAACAATGAGTTATATACATATAAACAAGACTACTAACTTAAGGATTTCGAAACGAGACATATATGTAACGATTATCGTTGTAATGACATTTAAATGTATATATATCATATTAAGATATATTAATATATCATAATATCATGATAATATAATAATTTAACATCTCATTAGATATAATAAACAATGGGTTAACAACATTAATTGAGATCGTTAACATAAAGGTTTCAAAACAACACTTACATGTAACGACTAACGATGACTTAACGACTCAGTTAAAATGTATATACATGTAGTGTATTTAGATGTATTAAAATACTTTTGGAAGACTTCAAGACATATATCAAAACACTCATACTTAACGAAAATGGTTACAGTTACTTTCCCATTCTTTTCTTTCATCAAGAATTCTAGTCGTATTCTTACCCGTATTATACACAGCTTCAAAACGTACTTACTATGGGTATATACCAATAGGAACTAGCATGGGATTCCACTCTTGATTATGTCATGTATGACTAATCAATTTTAACTTCTACCATGAGCTAGTCAACTAACTAGAACTCCTTTTAACCCCACTCACCACTCACCAATTACCACTCATCATTCACTCCATTTCACTTCCAATTCTCTTTCTAATTCTCTCTCAACACACACACACTATTATGAACGTATTTTTCCAGTAGTTAATCATCATCTTCATCAAAAATCACTTCAAGAATCAAGCTATAATCATCATAGGAAGAACACTTCAAGAACACTTCAAAAATCCCTTCAAGTTTACTAATTTACTTCCAAGCTTTCTAATCCATTCCAAGTAATCATCTAAGATCAAGAAACCTTTGTTATATACAGTAGGTTATCTTTCTTATTCAAGGTAATATTCATATTCAAACTTTGATTCAATTTCTATAACTATAAACTATCTTAATTCGAATAAAAATCTTACTTGAACTTGTTTTTGTGTCATGATCCTACTTCAAGAACTTTCAAGCCATCCAAGATCCTTTGAAGCTAGATCATTTCTTGTCACTTCTAGTAGGTTTACCTACTAAACTTGAGGTAGTAATGATGTTCATAACATCATTCGATTCATATATATAAAACTATCTTATTCGAAGGTTTAAACTCGTAATCACTAGAACATAGTTTAGTTAATTCTAAACTTGTTCGCAAACAAAAGTTAATCCTTCTAACTTGACTTTTAAAATTAACTAAACACATGTTCTATATCTATATGATATGCTAACTTAATAATTTAAAACCTGGAAACACGAAAAACACCGTAAAACCGGATTTACGCCGTCGTAGTAACACCGCGGGCTGTTTTGGTTTAGTTAATTAAAAACTATGATAAACTTTGATTTAAAAGTTGTTATTCTGAGAAAATGATTTTTATTATGAACATGAAACTATATCCAAAAATTATGGTTAAACTCAAAGTGGAAGTATGTTTTCTAAAATGGTCATCTAGACGTCGTTCTTTCGACTGAAATGACTACCTTTACAAAAATGACTTGTAACTTATTTTTCTGACTATAAACATATACTTTTTCTGTTTAGATTCATAAAATAGAGTTCAATATGAAACCATAGCAATTTGATTCACTCAAAACGGATTTAAAATGAAGAAGTTATGGGTAAAACAAGATTGGATAATTTTTCTCATTTTAGCTACGTGAAAATTGGTAACAAATCTATTCCAACCATAACTTAATCAACTTGTATTGTATATTATGTAATCTTGAGATACCATAGACACGTATACAATGTTTCGACCTATCATGTCGACACATCTATATATATTTCGGAACAACCATAGACACTCTATATGTGAATGTTGGAGTTAGCTATACAGGGTTGAGGTTGATTCCAAAATATATATAGTTTGAGTTGTGATCAATACTGAGATACGTATACACTGGGTCGTGGATTGATTCAAGATAATATTTATCGATTTATTTCTGTATATCTAACTGTGGACAACTAGTTGTAGGTTACTAACGAGGACAGCTGACTTAATAAACTTAAAACATCAAAATATATTAAAAGTGTTGTAAATATATTTTGAACATACTTTAATATATATGTATATATTGTTATAGGTTCGTGAATCAACAGTGGCCAAGTCTTACTTCTCGACGAAGTAAAAATCTGTGAAAGTGAGTTATAGTCCCACTTTTAAAATCTAATATTTTTGGGATGAGAATACATGCAGGTTTTATAAATGATTTACAAAATAGACACAAGTACGTGAAACTACATTCTATGGTTGAATTATCGAAATCGAATATGCCCCTTTTTATTAAGTCTGGTAATCTAAGAATTAGGGAACAGACACCCTAATTGACGCGAATCCTAAAGATAGATCTATTGGGCTTAACAAACCCCATCCAAAGTACCGGATGCTTTAGTACTTCGAAATTTATATCATATCCGAAGGGTGTCCCGGAATGATGGGGATATTCTTATATATGCATCTTGTTAATGTCGGTTACCAGGTGTTCACCATATGAATGATTTTTATCTCTATGTATGGGATGTGTATTGAAATATGAAATCTTGTGGTCTATTGTTACGATTTGTGATAATGCTAAAAACGAACATATATTTCATAGCATTATTCCTCAAGAAAGACAAGCTTTTAGTTGCAATTGTTCTATTTACAAGTGATATTCGTTTAAATAATAAAAGGTGAAGACAAAAGACAGATTCGACGATTTGAAGACGCAAACGACCAAAAAGCTCAAAAGAACAAAAGACAATCAAAAAGGTTCCAATTATTGATAAGAAACGTCTCAAAATCACAAGAGTACAAGATTCAAAACGCAAAGTACAAGATATTAAATTGTACGCGAGGACGTTCGAAAAACCGGAACCGGGACCAGAGTCAACTCTTAACGCTCGACGCAACGGACTAAAAATTACAAGTTAACTATATATATAAATATAATATAATATATAATTAATTATATTAATTATATATATATTATATATATATATATTTAAAATCGTCGGCAGCAGGAAACTCCAAGGGTGTAAACTGAAAATACCTCTCCGCGACTCGCGGAGTTTGAAGGCCATTTTGCCGCGAGTCGCGGAGCCCCAAATTTCAAGTCTGGCTATAAATCAACCCGAATTCTGATCAAAATCATCATCATTTTTTTCTTCTCTTCATACGAAGTAATATATATTTATATTTATAATTTATATTTTAATTTTAATTATAATTCTAATAATAAGGGTATGTTAGCGAATGTTGTAAGGGTGTAAGTCGAAATTCTGTCCGTGTAACGCTACGCTATTTTTAATCATTGTAAGTTATGTTCAACCTTTTTATATTAATGTCTCGTAGCTAAGTTATTATTATGCTTATTTAAAACGAAGTAATCATGATGTTGGGCTAATTACTAAAATTGGGTAATTGGGCTTTGTACCATAATTGGGGTTTGGATAAAAGAACGACACTTGTGGAAACTAGACTATGGGCTATTAATGGGCTTTATATTTGTTTAACTAAATGAAAGTTTGTTAATGTTAATATAAAGATTTACAATTGGGCGTCCCTATAAATTACCATATAAACTCGATCGGACACGATGGGCGGGGTATTTATATGTACGAATAATCGTTCATTTAACCGGACACGGGAATGGATTAATAGCCACTAGAATAATCAAAACAGGGGTGAAATTACATTCAAGGGTAATTGGTGTAATTGTTAACAAAGTAGTAAAACCTTGGTTTACACGCAGTCGATAACCTGGTGTATTCATTAAACAAAGTATTAAAACCTTGTTACAATTCGAATCCCCAATTAGTTGGAATATTTATCTTCGGGTATAATAATAATTTGACAAGGACACTTGCAATTTATATTTATGACTGATGGACTGTTATGGACAAAAACCAGACGGACATATTGAATAATCCAGGACAAAGGACAATTAACCCAAGGGCATAAAACTAAAATCAACACGTCAAACATCATGATTACGGAAGTTTAAATAAGCATAATTCTTTTATTTCATATTTAATTTCCTTTATTTTATATTTAATTGCACTTCTAATTATCGCACTTTTAATTATCGTACTTTTTAATTATCGCAATTTTATTTTATCGCATTTTTATTATTCGCAATTTCATTATCGTTATTTACTTACGCTTTAATTTAAAGTCTTGTATTTATTTTATATTTTACATTAGGTTTTAACTGCGACTAAAGTTTTAAAATCGACAAACCGGTCATTAAACGGTAAAAACCCCCCTTTATAATAATAATATTACCTATATATATATTTGTATTTTTATAAAAGTTAACTAATATAGCGTTGAGCTTTGTTTAAAGATTTCCCTGTGGAACGAACCGGACTTACTAAAAACTACACTACTGTACGATTAGGTACACTGCCTATAAGTGTTGTAGCAAGGTTTAAGTATATCCATTCTATAAATAAATAAATATCTTGTGTAAAATTGTATCGTATTTAATAGTATTTTCTGCTAAAATTTAATAGTATTTTATACTCCTCTGCTTTGACATCAAGTATTTTTGGCGCCGCTGCCGGGGAACATCTTAAAAGCCGGAAGCGCAACGCTAATAATAAAAAAAAAAAAAAAAATTTTATCTACTTTTATTAAAAGTCGTTTTTGTAAAATTACGTTTTAAATATTCAAAAATATAAAAAGAAAAACAAAAATATAAGTATTTTAGGATTTTGTTAAATATTTAAGTTTTATAAGTTTCTTTATCTTTATTTTAATTTATAAAAATATAAATTTTATTAAAAATCGTTTATTTAAATTAAAAACAGAAAACAGAAAATAATAAAAAAAAATAAATAAAGAAAACGCGTAAAAATTAGTACCTGTCAACTGAATTACTGAACCCCGCGACTCGCGGGGTTTTCCTCTTTATTTGCCGCGACTCGCGGAGGCCTTCTGACACACGGACAAAAACCCTAATCACGGGTTATTTTTAATTATTATTATTATTAAAACCTAATTTGTATTATTATTATTATTAGTTTTAATTTTAATTTTACTTTTTATTTAATTTAATGTATTTAGTATAAATAAGTTTATTAAAATTGTAAAATTTGTAGTTTTATTAAATAAATAATATAAAAATAATATTTTTATAAAAATTGTACTTTTTACAACTTTTTGTATATTTTTATATTTTGTACCTTTTTAATCGTTGTAGCGTAATATTTGTATTTTTTAGCTCATAATTAATTTTAAACTTAGTTTTTGCTATAGTCATTTTTACTCCTATATTTTTAGGCTTTGCCGTAGAATTCCTTAAGTGCTTTTTCTTTAGACTAAGATTTAGGTGCTTTAGAATTTTGCGACGCCTTTTTAAGTTTTAGTTTCTTTTTAAGTTATTTCCATTTGGGATTTAGTTTTTCCTTGTAAGCTTTAATATTTTTAGACCTTTTACTATGTATCAATTATCATTCCAATTAGTAATTTCAATTTGCGATTATAATTTTAAGTTAGTTGTAGTAATAAGGTTAAATTAGTTAAGTATTTTTAAGTTTTGATAAGTTCCTTTTATTTTTCCGTCACCTTTTATTTTTCAACCATTTTTCTTTTTCGACCTTTTGCGACGAACTCTTTTTCTTTCTTATTTCTCGCTATTCTAGTTTTAGGACTTAGAATTTTTTCTACTTCTTATCTAAATTTCTTAAAATTACGAAAATTTATTTTAAGTAGTTAAATTGATAGACATCAAAATTTTCTGGTTCGTAGTAATAGTTGGATTTGTACGTGGACCGGGTTATTGGAGCCAAACAGTCCTCAATTATATTGAGACCAAACGAATCCTGCCCCTCTGCTGCATCTTTTGGCTATTCGAAACGTGGGCAAAATCAGAAAAGTCTATTAATTGGATAACTTATTATAATTTTTCTTTCCTTTTTAAAACTAATAGAATATTCAGTGAATGCACCGAGCAAGACGTTCACCACCTTTTGTACGTTCACCACCTGTAACTCGATCAAGACATCGTTTAACAAATATAACCGCCGTTGATTTTTCTTTAGAATCGTCATCCAGTCGACCAAGTACTTCAGTTCAAATTTCCGATAATCCATTTTTTGAACCCGACCTCACAATTGAGAATCCAGAAAATATTCAGGAACGGTTCATAGATCCTGAACCATTAAACTTTCCTCCGGAACCACCAATCATTCAAACAGAGATTGTTGAGGAACGAACTATTAAATCAGAACCATCTAGTGATACCGAGTCAACAAATTCAATTATGGAGAATCTGGAACCTTTAAGTATGGAAGACCGAATGAGAGCTAAACGCACTGGCCAAGGTCACGCAATTACTCATCCAGACATTAATGCGCCAGATTATGAAATCAAAGGACAAATTCTACACATGGTGACTAATCAATGCCAATTTAGTGGTGCGCCGAAGGAAGATCCAAATGAACATCTACGTACCTTTAATAGGATCTGCACACTATTTAAAATACGAGAAGTGGAGGATGAACAGATATATCTCATGTTATTTCCCTGGACTTTAAAGGGAGAAGCCAAAGATTGGTTGGAATCGTTACCTGAAGGGGCGATCGATACATGGGATGTTTTAGTTGATAAATTTCTTAAACAATTCTTTCCTGCATCTAAAGCAGTAAGACTTCAAGCAGAAATTGTTACGTTCACACAAAAGCCAAATGAAACTCTATATGAGGCGTGGACAAGATATGGAAAGTTGTTAAGAGGATGTCCGCAACATGGTTTAGACACCTGTCAAATAGTACAAATATTCTACCAAGGATGCGACATCACTACAAGGAAAGACATAGATATAGCAGCTGGTGGTTCGATTATGAAGAAAACCGAAACTGATGCTTACAAAATTATTGATAATACTGCTTCCCACTCACATGAGTGGCACCAAGAAAAAGATATCATTAGATCATCTAAAGCAGCTAGAGCCGATTCTAGCCATGACTTAGATTCCATTTCCGCAAAGATAGATGCTTTCGAGAGACGAATGGAAAAGATGACTAAAGATATTCACTCAATACGAATTAGTTGTGAGCAGTGTGGAGGACCACATTTGACAAAAGATTGTCTCAGTATTGAATTAACAATGGAACAAAGAGAGAATATTTCATACATAAACCAAAGGCCTGGAAATAATTATCAGAATAATTATCAACCGCCAAGACCGATTTACAATCAAAACCAGAATTATAACCGAAATATTCCATACAATAACCAACAAGGTCCTAGCAATCAACAAGTATCCAATAATACTTACAATCAGCAAAGACCGAATTTTCAAAACAAACCACCACAACAACCCGATGATAAAAAGCCGAATTTAGAAGATATGATGACGAAGCTAGTTGAAACTCAAACGCAGTTTTTCACATCTCAAAAACAAACAAATGAACAAAATGCTCAAGCATTTAGAAATCAACAAGCTTCTATTCAAAATCTAGAACAAAAAGTAAGTAACCTAGCAAGGTTAATAGGTGAAAGAAAACCGGGAAGTCTACCTAGCGATACAAACGCTAACCCCCGGAATGAAACAGCTAAAGCTATTACCACAAGAAGTGGTACAACACTTAAACCACCTGAAATACCTGTAACTTCTGATGAAACTATTCCTACTCCACAAGAACCACAACCTGATCAAGATAAGGAAAAAGAACCGGTAGTTGAAAAGGTTAATGAAGATAACACAGTTAAGGCTAAACCTTATGTTAAACCATACCAACCACCTCTTCCTTATCCAAGTAAAATGAAGAAAGAGAAACTTGAAGCCGAGCAATCCAAATTCTTGGATATGTTTAAACAGATAAATGTAAATCTTCCTTTCATTGATGTAATTTCAGGAATGCCAAGGTATGCTAAATTCTTGAAAGATCTAATCACGAATAGAAAGAAAATGGAAGAACTCTCGGCTGTTACTATGAATGCTAATTGTTCAGCAGTGCTGTTGAATAAGATACCAGAAAAACTATCTGATCCAGGAAGTTTCACAATTCCATGTTTTCTGGGTAGTCTTAGTTCAATAGAAGCATTAGCAGATTTAGGTGCTAGTATAAATCTAATGCCGTATTCACTATACGCTAAACTAGACCTCGGAGAATTAAAACCAACCAGAATAAGCATACAACTAGCCGATAGATCAATAAAATATCCTAGAGGGATAATGGAAAACATGCTAGTTAAAGTTGGTACTTTAGTATTTCCAGTAGATTTTGTTGTTTTAGACATGGAAGAAGATTCTCAAGTTCCTCTCATATTAGGAAGACCATTCTTAAACACGGCTAAAGCAATGATAGACGTGTTCGGTAAGAAACTGACCCTAAGTATAGAGGATGAGAGTGTTACCTTTTCAGTTGATAGAGCAATGCAACAACCACAATCTGCAGATGATACATGTTATTATATTAAAACTATAGATGCACATGCAGAATTATTAGAAGAATTTCCAGAATTACAAGGAACAGGAGAATGTTCTTTAGGAGAAGGAAATGAACCAATTGATGAAGCTGAAATGTTAGCTACACTTATAGCTAATGGATATGAACCAACAACAGAAGAAATTCAAATGCTAAAAGAAGAAGACAGATATCGATATAAATCATCAATAGAAGAACCTCCGAAATTAGAGTTAAAGCCACTTCCAAACCATTTGGAATACGCTTATTTACATGGTGAATCTGAATTACCTGTAATAATATCGTCTTCTCTTACTGAAAATGAGAAATCACAACTCATTTCTGTGTTGAAAGCTCATAAACCAGCCATTGCATGGAAGATTCATGATATTAAAGGAATAAGTCCTTCGTATTGCACACATAAAATCCTTATGGAAGAATGTCATAAAACGTATGTGCAACGCCAACGAAGACTAAATCCTAATATGCAAGATGTAGTTAAGAAAGAGATTATTAAGCTGCTAGATGCAGGTTTGATATATCCAATTTCTGATAGTCCATGGGTAAGCCCAGTTCAATGCGTGCCTAAGAAGGGTGGCATGACTGTTATTACAAATGAGAAAAATGAGCTTATTCCTACTAGGACTGTAACAGGATGGCGTGTATGTATTGATTATAGAAAATTAAATGACGCCACCATAAAAGATCACTTTCCCTTACCTTTCATAGATCAAATGTTGGAAAGATTAGCCGGAAATAGTTACTATTGTTTTCTAGATGGATTTTTCGGATATTTTCAAATTCCAATAGCACCCGAAGATCAAGAGAAAACCACATTCACGTGCCCTTATGGTACTTTTGCTTACAAACGCATGCCATTTGGACTTTGTAACGCCCCTGCAACCTTTCAAAGGTGTATGATGGCGATTTTTCACGACATGATAGAAGAATGTATGGAAGTATTCATGGATGACTTTTCAGTCTTCGGTGATACATTTAAATCATGTCTAGTTAATCTGGAACGAATGCTAATTAGATGCGAAAAATCAAATCTAGTGCTTAATTGGGAGAAATGCCATTTTATGGTTAAAGAAGGCATCGTTCTTGGACATAAAATTTCAAAAGAAGGAATTGAAGTGGATAGAGCTAAAGTAGATGTAATTGCTAAACTTCCACATCCCACAAATGTTAGAGGAGTTAGGAGTTTTCTAGGGCATGCCGGTTTTTACCGACGTTTCATAAAAGATTTTTCTAAAATTGCCACTCCTATGAATAAACTCCTAGAAAAGGATGCGCCATTCATCTTTTCAGATGAATGTATCAAATCTTTTAATATTCTTAAAGAAAAACTCACTAATGCGCCGATCATGATAACACCAAATTGGAATCTACCATTTGAACTAATGTGCGATGCAAGTGATTTTGCAATGGGAGCCGTTTTAGGACAAAGGATTGAAAAACGATTTCAACCTATATATTATGCTAGTAAGACATTACAAGGAGCACAAACGAACTATACAACTACTGAAAAAGAACTCCTTGCTATTGTCTTTGCTTTTGACAAATTTCGATCATATCTCGTTCTAGCAAAAACGGTGGTCTATACCGACCATTCTGCTCTTAGATACCTATTTTCAAAACAAGATGCTAAACCAAGATTAATCCGTTGGATCTTACTCTTACAAGAGTTTGATATTGAAATCCGAGATAAAAAGGGAGCAGAAAATCTCGCCGCTGATCATCTTTCTCGTCTTGAAAATCCCGAATTAGAAGTTCTGAATGAATCGGCCATAAAAGACAACTTTCCTGATGAATATCTATTGAAGATAGATTATAAAGAAATCCCATGGTTTGCAGACTATGCAAACTACTTAGTTTGTGGATTCCTTGAAAAAGGATTATCATACCAAAGACGAAAGAAATTCTTCAGTAATATAAAACACTATTTCTGGGAAGATCCACATCTGTTTAAAAGTTGTCCCGATGGAATAATACGCCGATGTGTATTTGGAGATGAAGCTAGTAAAATATTAAACCATTGTCACACAGGACCAACAGGAGGGCATTATGGGCCTCAACTAACAGCAAGAAAAGTTTATGAAGCTGGATTCTATTGGCCTACAATTTACAAAGACGCACACCTTCTTTGCAAATCCTGTGATGCATGTCAAAGGGCCGGAAGAATAAGTCAACGTGATGAAATGCCACAAAATGTCATCCAAGTATGTGAAGTATTTGACATTTGGGGTATTGATTTTATGGGTCCATTTCCAAAATCTCATAATAATTTATATATACTCGTAGCCATTGATTATGTATCTAAATGGGCGGAAGCACAAGCTCTCCCAACTAACGATGCACGAGTTGTAGTCAACTTTTTAAAACGTCTTTTTGCAAGGTTTGGAACACCGAAAGCTTTAATAAGTGATCGGGGTACTCATTTCTGTAATAATCAACTTGAGAAAGTTCTTAAAAGATATGGAGTAACTCATAAAATCTCCACCGCATATCATCCACAAACAAGTGGACAAGTTGAAAATACAAACCGAGCTTTAAAACGTATTCTTGAGAAAACCGTAGGATCAAATCCGAAGGAATGGTCCATTAAATTGGAGGATGCACTCTGGGCTTTTAGAACAGCCTACAAAACTCCAATTGGAACCACACCTTTTAGACTTGTTTATGGAAAAGCATGTCATCTTCCAGTAGAAATTGAACACAAAGCATTTTGGGCTTTGAAGACATGTAATCTTGATTTACATGAAGCCGGACGTCTACGATTAAGTCAACTAAACGAATTAGAAGAATTAAGACATGAAGCATACGAGAATTCGTTAATCTATAAAGAAAGAACGAAGAAATGGCATGATAAAAGAATCAGAAGTTCAAAAGAATTTAAAGAAGGAGACAGAGTTCTTCTTTTCAATTCACGATTCAAGCTATTTCCTGGAAAATTGAAATCAAGATGGTCTGGACCATTCATAGTCAAAAGAGTTTTCCCATACGGAACGATAGAATTAATAAATTCAAATGGAATTGAATTTAAAGTTAATGGTCACAGAGTTAAACATTACATACATGGTCCGATGGAAGTCGACAACGAAGTTAATCACAATTTCGACACCACAGCTAACTAAGTGTGGGGAGAATCAAGTCTTTAAAAGATAATATGTATTTCTGTTAGAGTTAGATTGTCTGTTTTCGTGTAGTTCTCGAAAATGGAACACGTATGGTCTTTCCCTAGCAGACCCTAAAGAACTAGTCTTCTCCCCCCATTCTGAATTTTTATTTTTTTTAGGTTTTTACAAAATGAAGACTGCCTGTGAACTAAACCATGGTCTAATGCTACACGCTTTGATCACTAAACGTAATAATGACATACTCCCGAGTGAAATAGTATCAGTAATCAGAGAAAGAATGGACGGAGTTAGAAAAGGATCCAGATGCGAAGATAATAAGTTACAATTTGGTAAAGGAAAATCAAAATCCGCAGCGAAAAGAAGAGCACGACACCTAGAAAAATGTCACAAATGCGGAAAATGGTCACATGGAGGTAAATGTTCAAATAATCAAACCTATTCAAATACCGAATTTGTTACTTTATGCAGAGACGGACCGTTCATATGTTTAGAAGAAAAGACAATGAATGCTCGAGGTTACGCCTATGCAGCCATGGAAGACCAATTAAACCGACTATCTTATGAATATAATAGATCATATAACTAAGAAATCTATTTCACAGGTATGTCTGTATAGTTTTTATTTTTATTTTTATTTTTAACCTTTTGATAATAAACGCTAATTTGTTCGCTAAAAAGTATTAAATTGGTATTAAATAAAATTAGGTTTGGCGACCGAAATTATTGATATCATTCAAAAATTTATTACATCACTGCGAAATTTAACGTTTATTCTTAAGGTATAAATATCTTTAAACAATCAACCCAAAATATTTCAAAAATTCGTCATGAGTTAAATTAGGTCTTGGAACCGAAATTACTTTACCGAAAAGAGGGGCGCATATTTTTGATAATATTTGATTGATAAAAGTGGGATAAAAAGACAAAAAGATTTTTAATTTATTTTTACCATGTTTTTAAAATTAATATTTAAATCTTAAATTAATATTGTAAACTTTGTAAAAACAATATTTTTAAAATTGTAAATATTTAAAAAATTAATATAAGTTTGGTATGAATTTATAATATGAATTTTTAAATTAAGTTTGGTGTGAATTTTTAATTTTTAAAATATGAAATTTTAATTTTATGCATTTCAAATTTTAAGTTTGGTGTGAATTTTTAATTTTTAATATTAATTATGAATTTTATATTTATGTTGTGTGAATTTAAAAACAAAAATTTACTTTATCTCATTAAGTTAAGAATATGATTTTTAAAATTCGTCGTAAGTTGAAGACTAGGTCTCTGAACCGAAATTGCTTTACCCGAGGGAGGGACGAGAACTTTTATTATCATTATTTTTAATCTTATTGATTTAAAGTATGCAAAAACATTAAAAAACCCAAAAATCTTAGCTTTTAAAACAATCGCTACAAAAAGACAAATTTTAAAATTTTGTCGAGGGACGGACTAGGACATCGATCCGAAACGACCTCGTCCTAAATAACAAGGGAAACAAAATTTTAAAATTAATTTCTTAATTGTTTTATAAGTTAAGGATTAAAAAAAAAAAAAAAAAAAAAAAAAAAAAAAAAGTAACTCCGCGACTCGCGGAGTTTTAAGTGAAAACCTCCGCGACTCGCGGAGGTACCAAAACACAGAAAAAAAATAAAACAGCTGAATCGATCAGTAAACTCCCACCACCAAAAACACAGAAATTTTCTGCGAAAAAGCACCCGAAAACCCACGAAAATCACCCCCAAAAATCTCAATTTTTAACCGTTAATCACCAAATTTTTTGCTAAAATCATGTTGAGAAGGATGATATCTAAGAATTACTCAAGAAAACAGGTACAATTACACCCCAAATCACCTTTAAATCCGAATTTTAGTGTGTTCTTGAGCATATTTTCATAATTTGAATTTTGTTAATTTTTAGTGTAATTAGTGTTAAATTGTTAGTATATTATGCATGTATAACCTAGATTGATGCTTGTTAACATGATTTGAAGCCAAAAACTTCAAAATCTTTAGAATCTAGGGTTTGTGTTCTTGAGCAATTTGGGGCTTTTTGATATAAACAGGTTATGGCCGATTTTTGTCATGAATTATTGCTAAATTGAGTAGTGTAACATGTCTAGGTAGTTAAAAGATCCAAACTTTGAGCCTAAACATGATTTTGAGAATTAAAGTGGACTTTTTCAAGTCCAAAATTCATGAACTTGATTTTTGAAAGATAATGCCATTTAAGACTTGTTTATTTGCTAGTAATGATTATTTTGACATGTTATTTGAGTTAAATGCTTATGAACTTGGCGAAAATTTTCGTATATGCTTATTTGAAAAAGTGTAGATTTGATAAAAATGTGAAAATGAGCTTAAGTTTGATATAAATTGATAATGTCATTGTAATTATTTTGATTGATGATTTTGCTGACACTAATGCATATTTGGATGCACAAAATTTGTGTTTGATGTGTTTTGCAGAATGAAAGGGGTGAATCTTCATCCCAAGCCCGTCACGCTCCTGCTGAGAACTTGGAACAACAGGAGGTAGATAACTACTACAAGCAGGATGTACCTCATCCAGTCATGACCTTTTCAGATATGCACTTGGAACAGTTGCACCCGAACCTGCGATTTGACAGACTTTGGATAGATTATCCAAAATATCAACGGGGTTTGCATACTCTTCATTCCAAGGTTGTTGAGGTACCAAGGGTCATAGAATGGGGACCCTTGGAAGCTGTAGAATTGGCCGGGCCAATTAGAGAATTACTGGTACAGAGGTATGGTAATTCTTCTTTTAATGACTGGATATGTTTATTCACCATACGCAGACCTGTATATAAAGTATGGTGTGAAGAGTTGTTATGTAGTATAGAGTTGAATGATCGGGTAGCTAGTTTAACCGATCGTTCTTTTATTAGATTTTTGTTAGGCGGTTCGATGCGCCACATGTCTTTACTGGACATGGCTCAGGCTTTACGTATATATACGCCTGAGGAATTAGCGTCTGCCGATTGTAGAGGATTGATACTAAACGGTAGGAAAATAGATGAGAATTTTGATACACACGGTGTGTGGAGTCAAATGACAAGCCATCACCGTTTTAAAGGGGGAAACTACTCTTATTTGGATATAGATAGAGCCGAATTAAGAGTAATACATAGGTTTTTAGCTAATTCGATTACACAAAGGGGTAAAAACAAAGAAAAGGTAAATGAACAAGATTTGTTTTACCATATGTGTATTCGAGACCCACACAGCGCTGTAAGTATACCATATTGTGTGGGTTATTATTTATCAGCTATGGTTCGAGGGATGCGTCCACATAGCATAATAGGAGGTGGTATTTTTATTACTTTGATTGGTGAATATCTCGGTGTGGATATAAGTCGGGGGGGATTATTAGTAGAAGAGCCGGAACCCCGCGACACTATAGGTTTAAATGTATACCATGGTGCGAAAGTGTTGAAGCGGCGAAATAACGCCGCAGTACGATACAATGGTAGACATCCACAGGTAGAGAGAAACCAGGAACAAGGTAATGTAGGAGGGGGGAACCAGATGCAAGAAATGCATAGGTTTATAGCTTCTCAGGAATACGAAAATGCTAGACAGAGAGCATTTGAAGATTGGCAAGTTCATCAGAACCAGATCATAGCGCATTGCCAACATATAGGTAGAAACTATATTCCTACACCGAAACCCGTCTTCCCTCCTTGGTCGATAGAGATGCAGCCACCATATCCTACGTATGACCCTGCCGAAGCATTCTATAGCACTTATGGTTATGCGTGGAACCCCTATTGGTACCAATATCATCCTTAGTTTACTTATTATTTTTTTATTATTTTGTAATTTGTAATTATTGATATGTTTAATACTTTTGTTAATATTGTAATCATTTTTATAATTATCTAACTTTTATTCTTAGATTTTAATAATTTTTGAATGTGGGGTAATAAACCAAACTTCAAAAATATGTATATATGTTTGCAGTTTATCTTATGTACACAACAGGGTAAAACAACGCATTTTCAAAGACTGGCATTAAGTTCAGCAAAAGCAAGTAATTTTGACGACAAAGATGCAAAATATATGTGAAATAACAACAAGACGGAATGAACAAATGATGTGCACCATTTATCATTCAGCAAACAAACGCCAATATATTTGGAAACTTTGGTAAAAATTTAATCATTTTCACACAAATCACCCTCAATAATTTAAATTGTTACTGATTTCTTGCAAATGAGGGCATTGCAAGATCTTAAGTGTGGGAAGGGATTAAATTCTTTCGGATTTTAAAATTTTTTACTTTATACATTTGGTTACCATTAAAAATACTAGTAAAGCAGTAGTTGTATTAGAATCTAGTGCTCTCTGATAAAAAAGAACAGCCCTAGTCTTATATACTGACTACCCAATTCTAGTAAAATTTTTCAAAATTTTCAATTAAATGAATTAAAATCATGTTTATACACATTTATGAACGATAAAACTAGGTTTTAACACCGAAATTATTGTTACCTCGGAAAGGACATAAATTGAGAAACAAACTAAAATGTTAAAATTCATTTAAAATGGAATAGAGGACGATAAAAAGAAAAATAAAAAGCCAAGTGTGGGAAAATTTACCAAATTATTTTAAACATATGTCACATATATCTGTAACAAATAACTGAAAATACTTTTGCTTTGGACTAAACTAAACTGTTTTACCCAATGAAAGAAAAGAAGAGATGGATCTACACGATGAATCAATTCCATCACTAAAAGGAAGTAAAGTCTTCCGAAAAAGACACACGCTTCTTGATTTAGGTCATGAAGTTGTCGTCCAGACCAGCTGTAGGTTGACGAAAAATCTAGAAAAGTCATCACTAAAATCAGCAGGAAATCCACGGACCTCAGCATCAAACAGGGTCGCCAAGTGGTCAGATTTATCCTAACCATGAGAAGGATTTATCTCGTACAATGGGGAGGCACCGTGCAAATTAGCTGGATAAGACTAATGAATCAGATCCCCAGAAAGGATAATCTCCTTAAAGATTAAAAATCAGCTTTTAAGACTGATATTACTCAATCCTAGAGATTGACCTTAAAGATTGAGAATTCAAACTCATGGAATTCAATGATATCTAAACTCGAGCTTGAACGAGAAAATATTTTGATAAAAATACAAACCGATTTGTTTTCTGAAAACCCTATTTTCAATACGTTCATTACCATTGAACGTAAAATCCTAGGAATTCACCTGGAATTCATTAGGTCACCTGAACTAAATCAGGTGTCAACCGTAAGAACGGTGGTTGCATAGCATGGTCAAAGACAGGACCTCGTGCCAAACCGACAAATTATAAGGGTGAGCTTTACTATTGCTCCTACCAAGGATAGTAATTGCGTCCGACACGTTATAGACCATAATCAAAAGCATGTCACGGGACATTGCCTTAACAGTTGCTTGTTCAACGCTTTCCTTTACAACCGGACGGTAGTTTGCCGAAAGGTAATATACGGAACAAGTAAACTGGACGTGTTGCTTTCCAAATACAAGGTTAGCAAGTGGGTGACACAAAACCGCAAGTTTTGAGCTAAAATTTTCAAATCTGAAACCCACCAAACCCACAAAAATATTTTGCAAACACCGGTAAAGGGTTATTCCGGAAAACTTATCTAGGGTAAAAACTAGATTTAATTTTCAAAAGATCAAATGTTTTCATAAAGATCCAATTTCCTTAATGGATCTAAATTTTTATAGTCATGTGGGACTGTAAACCATATCGTTACTACCATTGTTTATACCGCCGTATAGAAATCACTGATGTACAAAGTGTGAAGAATAAAGAAGTGATTCTAGTATTTCAAGACAATATTGCTTGAGGACAAGCAACGCTCAAGTGTGGGAATATTTGATAATGCTAAAAACGAACATATATTTCATAGCATTATTCCTCAAGAAAGACAAGCTTTTAGTTGCAATTGTTCTATTTACAAGTGATATTCGTTTAAATAATAAAAGGTGAAGACAAAAGACAGATTCGACGATTTGAAGACGCAAACGACCAAAAAGCTCAAAAGAACAAAAGACAATCAAAAAGGTTCCAATTATTGATAAGAAACGTCTCAAAATCACAAGAGTACAAGATTCAAAACGCAAAGTACAAGATATTAAATTGTACGCGAGGACGTTCGAAAAACCGGAACCGGGACCAGAGTCAACTCTTAACGCTCGACGCAACGGACTAAAAATTACAAGTTAACTATATATATAAATATAATATAATATATAATTAATTATATTAATTATATATATATTATATATATATATTTAAAACCGTCGGCAGCAGGAAACTCCAAGGGTGTAAACTGAAAATACCTCTCCGCGACTCGCGGAGTTTGAAGGCCATTTTGCCGCGAGTCGCGGAGCCCCAAATTTCAAGTCTGGTTATAAATCAACCCGAATTCTGATCAAAATCATCATCATTTTTTTCTTCTCTTCATACGAAGTAATATATATTTATATTTATAATTTATATTTTAATTTTAATTATAATTCTAATAATAAGGGTATGTTAGCGAATGTTGTAAGGGTGTAAGTCGAAATTCTGTCCGTGTAACGCTACGCTATTTTTAATCATTGTAAGTTATGTTCAACCTTTTTATATTAATGTCTCGTAGCTAAGTTATTATTATGCTTATTTAAAACGAAGTAATCATGATGTTGGGCTAATTACTAAAATTGGGTAATTGGGCTTTGTACCATAATTGGGGTTTGGATAAAAGAACGACACTTGTGGAAACTAGACTATGGGCTATTAATGGGCTTTATATTTGTTTAACTAAATGAAAGTTTGTTAATGTTAATATAAAGATTTACAATTGGGCGTCCCTATAAATTACCATATAAACTCGATCGGACACGATGGGCGGGGTATTTATATGTACGAATAATCGTTCATTTAACCGGACACGGGAATGGATTAATAGCCACTAGAATAATCAAAACAGGGGTGAAATTACATTCAAGGGTAATTGGTGTAATTGTTAACAAAGTAGTAAAACCTTGGTTTACACGCAGTCGATAACCTGGTGTATTCATTAAACAAAGTATTAAAACCTTGTTACAATTCGAATCCCCAATTAGTTGGAATATTTATCTTCGGGTATAATAATAATTTGACAAGGACACTTGCAATTTATATTTATGACTGATGGACTGTTATGGACAAAAACCAGACGGACATATTGAATAATCCAGGACAAAGGACAATTAACCCAAGGGCATAAAACTAAAATCAACACGTCAAACATCATGATTACGGAAGTTTAAATAAGCATAATTCTTTTATTTCATATTTAATTTCCTTTATTTTATATTTAATTGCACTTCTAATTATCGCACTTTTAATTATCGTACTTTTTAATTATCGCAATTTTATTTTATCGCATTTTTATTATTCGCAATTTCATTATCGTTATTTACTTACGCTTTAATTTAAAGTCTTGTATTTATTTTATATTTTACATTAGGTTTTAACTGCGACTAAAGTTTTAAAATCGACAAACCGGTCATTAAACGGTAAAAACCCCCCTTTATAATAATAATATTACCTATATATATATTTGTATTTTTATAAAAGTTAACTAATATAGCGTTGAGCTTTGTTTAAAGATTTCCCTGTGGAACGAACCGGACTTACTAAAAACTACACTACTGTACGATTAGGTACACTGCCTATAAGTGTTGTAGCAAGGTTTAAGTATATCCATTCTATAAATAAATAAATATCTTGTGTAAAATTGTATCGTATTTAATAGTATTTTCTGCTAAAATTTAATAGTATTTTATACCCCTCTGCTTTGACATCAATTTGATATATATAGGTTAAACCTATAACTCACCAACATTTTTGTTGACGTTTAAAGCATGTTTATTCTCAGGTGAATATTAAGAGCTTCCGCTGTTGCATACTAAAATAAGGACAAGATTTGGAGTCCATGTTTGTATGATATTGTGTAAAAACTGCATTCAAGAAACTGATTTCGATGTAACATATTTGTATTGTAAACCATTATGTAACGGTCGTGTGTAAACAGGATATTTTAGATTATCATTATTTGATAATCTACGTAAAGCTTTTTAAACCTTTATTTATGAAATAAAGGTTATGGTTTGTTTTAAAAATGAATGCAGTCTTTGAAAAACGTCTCATATAGAGGTCAAAACCTCGCAACGAAATCAATTAATATGGAACGTTTTTAATCAATAAGAACGGGACATTTCACATACCTTGACAAGTTTGTCATTGTTTTCATTGATGACATACTTATTTACTCAAAGAATGACCAAGAACACGGTGAACATTTGAGAAAGGTGTTAGAAGTATTGAGGAAGGAAGAATTGTACGCTAAGTTTTCAAAGTGTGCATTTTGGTTGGAAGAAGTTCAATTCCTCGGTCACATAGTGAACAAAGAAGGTATTAAGGTGGATCCGGCAAAGATAGAAACTGTTGAAAAGTGGGAAACCCCGAAAACTCCGAAACACATACGCCAGTTTTTAGGACTAGCTGGTTACTACAGAAGGTTCATCCAAGACTTTTCCAGAATAGCAAAACCCTTGACTGCATTAACGCATAAAGGGAAGAAATTTGAATGGAATGATGAACAAGAGAAAGCTTTTCAGTTATTGAAGAAAAAGCTAACTACGGCACCTATATTGTCATTGCCTGAAGGGAATGATGATTTTGTGATTTATTGTGATGCATCAAAGCAAGGTCTCGGTTGTGTATTAATGCAACGAACGAAGGTGATTGCTTATGCGTCTAGACAATTGAAGATTCACGAACAAAATTATACGACGCATGATTTGGAATTAGGCGCGGTTGTTTTTGCATTAAAGACTTGGAGGCACTACTTATATGGGGTCAAAAGTATTATATATACCGACCACAAAAGTCTTCAACACATATTTAATCAGAAACAACTGAATATGAGGCAGCGTAGGTGGATTGAATTATTGAATGATTACGACTTTGAGATTCGTTACCACCCGGGGAAGGCAAATGTGGTAGCCGATGCCTTGAGCAGGAAGGACAGAGAACCCATTCGAGTAAAATCTATGAATATAATGATTCATAATAACCTTACTACTCAAATAAAGGAGGCGCAACAAGGAGTTTTAAAAAAGGGAAATTTAAAGGATGAAATACCCAAAGGATCGGAGAAGCATCTTAATATTCGGGAAGACGGAACCCGGTATAGGGCTGAAAGGATTTGGGTACCAAAATTTGGAGATATGAGAGAAATGGTACTTAGAGAAGCTCATAAAACCAGATACTCAATACATCCTGGAACGGGAAAGATGTACAAGGATCTCAAGAAACATTTTTGGTGGCCGGGTATGAAAGTCGATGTTGCTAAATACGTAGGAGAATGTTTGACGTGTTCTAAGGTCAAAGCTGAGCATCAGAAACCATCAGGTCTACTTCAACAACCCGAAATCCCAGAATGGAAATGGGAAAACATTACCATGGATTTCATCACTAAATTGCCAAGGACTGCAAGTGGTTTTGATACTATTTGGGTAATAGTTGATCGTCTCACCAAATCAGCACACTTCCTGCCAATAAGAGAAGATGACAAGATGGAGAAGTTAGCACGACTGTATTTGAAGGAATTCGTCTCCAGACATGGAATACCAATCTCTATTATCTCTGATAGGGATGGCAGATTTATTTCAAGATTCTGGCAGACATTACAGCAAGCATTAGGAACTCGTCTAGACATGAGTACTGCCTATCATCCACAAACTGATGGGCAGAGCGAAAGGATGATACAAATGCTTGAAGACATGCTACGAGCATGTGTTATTGATTTCGGAAACAGTTGGGATCGACATCTACCGTTAGCAGAATTTTCCTACAACAACAACTACCATTCAAGCATTGAGATGGCGCCGTTTGAAGCACTTTATGGTAGAAAGTGCAGGTCTCTGATTTGTTGGAGTGAAGTGGGGGATAGACAGATTACGGGTCCGGAGATTATACAAGAAACTACCGAGAAGATCATCCAAATTCAACAACGGTTGAAAACCGCCCAAAGTTGACAAAAGAGCTACACTGACATTAAAAGAAAAGATATAGAATTTGAAATTGGAGAGATGGTCATGCTTAAAGTTGCACCTTGGAAAGGCGTTGTTCGATTTGGTAAACGAGGGAAATTAAATTCAAGGTATATTGGACCATCCAAGATTATTGATCGTGTCGGACCAGTAGCTTACCGACTTGAGTTACCTCAACAACTCGCGGCTGTACAGAATACTTTCCACGTCTCGAATTTGAAGAAATGTTTTGCTAAAGAAGATCTCACTATTCCGTTAGATGAAATCCAAATCAACGAAAAACTCCAATTCATCGAAGAACCCGTCGAAATAATGGATCGTGAGGTTAAAAGACTTAAGCAAAACAAGATACCAATTGTTAAGGTTCGATGGAATGCTCGTAGAGGACCCGAGTTCACCTGGGAGCGTGAAGATCAGATGAAGAAGAAATACCCGCATCTATTTCCAGAAGATTCGTCAACACCTTCAACAGCTTAAAATTTCGGGACGAAGTTTATTTAACGGGTAGGTACTGTAGTGACCCGAACTTTTCCATGTTTATATATATTAATTGAGATTGATATTTACATGATTAAATGTTTCCAACATGTTAAGCAATCAAACTTGTTAAGGCTTGATTAATTGAAATATGTTTCATATAGACAATTGACCACCCAAGTTGACCGGCGATTCACGAACGTTAAAACTTGTAAAAATGACATGACGATATATATATGGATATACATATGGTTAACATGAGATTATGATAAGTAAGTATCTCACTAAGTATATTAACAATGAGTTATATACATATAAACAAGACTACTAACTTAAGGATTTCGAAACGAGACATATATGTAACAATTATCGTTGTAACGACATTTAAATGTATATATATCATATTAAGATATATTAATATATCATAATATCATGATAATATAATAATTTAACATCTCATTAGATATAATAAACAATGGGTTAACAACATTAATTGAGATCGTTAACTTAAAGGTTTCAAAACAACACTTACATGTAACGACTAACGATGACTTAACGACTCAGTTAAAATGTATATACATGTAGTGTATTTAGATGTATTAAAATACTTTTGGAAGACTTCAAGACATATATCAAAACACTCATACTTAACGAAAATGGTTACAGTTACTTTCCCATTCTTTTCTTTCATCAAGAATTCTAGTCGTATTCTTACCCGTATTATACACAGCTTCAAAACGTACTTACTATGGGTATATACCAATAGGAACTAGCATGGGATTCCACTCTTGATTATGTCATGTATGACTAATCAATTTTAACTTCTACCATGAGCTAGTCAACTAACTAGAACTCCTTTTAACCCCACTCACCAATTACCACTCATCATTCACTCCATTTCACTTCCAATTCTCTTTCTAATTCTCTCTTAACACACACACACACACACTATTATGAACGTATTTTTCCAGTAGTTAATCATCATCTTCATCAAAAATCACTTCAAGAATCAAGCTATAATCATCATAGGAAGAACACTTCAAAAATCCCTTCAAGTTTACTAATTTACTTCCAAGCTTTCTAATCCATTCTAAGTAATCATCTAAGATCAAGAAACCTTTGTTATATACAGTAGGTTATCTTTCTTATTCAAGGTAATATTCATTTTCAAACTTTGATTCAATTTCTATAACTATAAACTATCTTAATTCGAGTAAAAATCTTACTTGAACTTGTTTTTGTGTCATGATCCTACTTCAAGAACTTTCAAACCATCCAAGATCCTTTGAAGCTAGATCATTTCTTGTCACTTCCAGTAGGTTTACCTACTAAACTTGAGGTAGTAATGATGTTCATAATATCATTCAATTCATATATATAAAACTATCTTATTCGAAGGTTTAAACTCGTAATCACTAGAACATAGTTTAGTTAATTCTAAACTTGTTCGCAAACAAAAGTTAATCCTTATAACTTGACTTTTAAAATTAACTAAACACATGTTCTATATCTATATGATATGCTAACTTAATGATTTAAAACCTGGAAACACGAAAAACACCGTAAAACCGGATTTACGCCGTCGAAGTAACACCGCGGGCTGTTTTGGGTTAGTTAATTAAAAACTATGATAAACTTTGATTTAAAAGTTGTTATTCTGAGAAAATGATTTTTATTATGAACATGAAACTATATCCAAAAATTATGGTTAAACTCTAAGTGGAAGTATGTTTTCTAAAATGGTCATCTAGACGTCGTTCTTTCGACTGAAATGACTACCTTTACAAAAACGACTTGTAACTTATTTTTCCGACTATAAACCTATACTTTTTCTGTTTAGATTCATAAAATAGAGTTCAATATGAAACCATAGCAATTTGATTCACTCAAAACGGATTTAAAATGAAGAAGTTATGGGTAAAACAAGATTGGATAATTTTTTTCATTTTAGCTACGTGAAAATTGGTAACAAATATATTCCAACCATAACTTAATCAACTTGTATTGTATATTATGTAATCTTGATATACCATAGACACGTATACAATGTTTCGACCTATCATGTCGACACATCTATATATATTTCGGAACAACCATAGACACTCTATATGTGAATGTCAGAGTTAGCTATACAGGGTTGAGGTTGATTCCAAAATATATATAGTTTGAGTTGTGATCAATACTGAGATACATATACATTGGGTCGTGGATTGATTCAGGATAATATTTATCGATTTATTTCTGTACATCTAACTGTGGACAACTAGTTGTAGGTTACTAACGAGGACAGCTGACTTAATAAACTTAAAACATCAAAATATATTAAAAGTGTTGTAAATATATTTTGAACATACTTTAATATATATGTATATATTGTTATAGGTTCGTGAATCAACCAGTGGCCAAGTCTTACTTCCCGACGAAGTAAAAATCTGTGAAAGTGGGTTATAGTCCCACTTTTAAAATCTAATATTTTTGGGATGAGAATACATGCAGGTTTTATAAATGATTTACAAAATAGACACAAGTACATGAAACTACATTCTATGGTTGAATTATCAAAATCGAATATGCCCCTTTTTATTAAGTCTGGTAATCTAAGAATTAGGGAACAGACACCCTAATTGACGCGAATCCTAAAGATAGATCTATTGGGCCTAACAAACCCCATCCAAAGTACCGGATGCTTTAGTACTTCGAAATTTATATCATATCCGAAGGGTGTCCCGGAATGATGGGGATATTCTTATATATGCATCTTGTTAATGTCGGTTACCAGGTGTTCACCATATGAATGATTTTTATCTCTATGTATGGGATGTGTATTGAAATATGAAATCTTGTGGTCTATTATTATGATTTGATATATATAGGTTAAACCTATAACTCACCAACATTTTTGTTGACGTTTTAAGCATGTTTATTCTCAGGTGATTATTAAGAGCTTCCGTTGTCGCATACTTAAATAAGGACGAGATTTGGAGTCCATGCTTGTATGATATTGTGTAAAAACTGCATTCAAGAAACTTATTTTGTTGTAACATATTTGTATTGTAAACCATTATGTAATGGTCGTGTGTAAACAGGATATTTTAGATTATCATTATTTGATAATCTACGTAAAGCTTTTTAAAACCTTTATCTATGAAATAAAGGTTATGGTTTGTTTTAAAAATGAATGCAGTCTTTGAAAAAACGTCTCATATAGAGGTCAAAACCTCGCAACGAAATCAATTAATATGGAACGTTTTTAATCAATAAGAACGGGACATTTCATCCTCCGTGGTAGTTGTTGTTTGAACTTGAAGGTCCTCCTATTTGATAACTGTTGACAGGAGGATATTTCCGGTTCATTGCTTCAACCGCCGGAAAGTCGTCAAAATTCATCTCACCTTTTCGCATGTAACCTAGGAAATTTGCTTGCTCTTCCATCGTCGTTTGGTCACAATCTCGCGTGAGATGGGGACCTTGGCACAACTCGCACCCTACCCTGATAGCGTGCATTTCTTTGGTTACCTTCTCGATTTGCCTTGCTTGATTTGCCAATTGAACTTTTAATGCAGCGATTTCATCGTTGCTTTTGACATTAGCAACTGTTGACGATCTAGAGAATTCCATCTCCTGATGCCAATTATGAGAATGGGCTGCTATATCGGCAATTATCGTGTGAGCATCTTCGGGTGTTTTTTTCATGCTTGATCCTCCTGCTGCAACATCTATATCCTTCCGGGTAGCCACATTGACTCCTTTGTAGAAAATTTGGACTTTTTGGAATGTATTCAACCCGTGTTGAGGACATACCCTAAGCATTTTATTAAATCGGGTCCAAGCTTCATAAAGAGTTTCGTTAGACTTTTGCATGAAGTGATTTATGTCACTTTGCAATTTTGCTGCTTTCGAAGCAGGGAAGAATTCTGACAGAAATTTGTCCATCATATCATTCCAGTTTTCAATATAACCTTCCGGTAATGAGTCTAGCCAATCTCTTGCATCATCCTTTAGGGACCATGGAAAGATTTTTAGACATGCAACTTCATCGGAGACATCTTTGATTTTGAAAAGCTTGCAAATGCTTACAAACTTACGAAGATGCTCGTTAGCATCTTCATTTGGGGGCCCACCGAATTGGCATGTATTAGTCACCATGTGGAGAAATTACCCCTTTATTTCAAAACCATCAGTCATCGTAGGTTGAACAATTGCGTGACCTTGTCCTGTCCTTGTTGCCTTCATCAAAGCATCCATGTTTGATTTGTAGCAGTCATCTCTTCCTCTTCTTTAATGACTGGCTCGATGATTGGTTGAACAATTGGTTCAGAGTTAGAATCTAATGAAAGTGATTCTAAACCTTGAGCAAGAGATTCTAATTCTTGAGCTCTTAAGCGTTCGTGAAGTTCTCTTTCAGGTTCAGGATATGAAGGAATTAAATTAGAGTTGGAAGAACGTAGATTCATGCACTAATACCTATCCTGCAATCACAACACCACAAATAAACCAATTGCAAAAACACAAGCTTACAATAAAAAGTAACTTTTCTAGGAATTGAATTCCTACAAAAGGATCGAATAATTCAAAGTTTATTAAAATCTTTTAACAAAACCGCTCCCCGGCAGCGGCGCTAAAAAAGTTGATGTGTTAAGACGTAACCTTTAAAATGTAGACAATATGCTTAATAATTAACACATAATACAGGCAACTAAACCCGATCATGCAGTAACTAGCAAGTAAATTGACCAGTTCGATCCACATGGAGAAGTTTGTTTTAAGGACTTTATAACGATTAATTATTCTAAAGGGGGATTTGTGTTTGAAGTTGTATTTTTGTTTAACGAAACAGTAAATAAATGTAGTAATTAACAAGAATGAGAATGCGGTGTTTACTTCTTTGCTTGATAAATGACAGGGATTGTTCTTTTATAATTAAAACCGTTATGTTATAGTTACAATAGAGCAGTTTATATCAATTTCACAATTTCTATAAACTCTTTTGCTATGTTTAATCAACAGGATTCTTTCGTGGTTGAATTCACATAAAACCTAGTTTACTAAGATCACTCTAAGTAAACTACATGATTGTATATCCTAAATATCGTTCAATTAACATCCTATACTCACATATAGGTGGCTAGATCACTAGGTGTTGAAGTATAAGCTATAGTCTTTGATAAATTCACATAAATCAAGTCATAACTTACATAATTGAACTAGGATACAAGGATGATTACAACTATGGATCTTTTGAAAGAACATGGTAATTTAGATTGATTAACTAACTAGATTCAACCCGGTTAAACTTACGTGAAACCTAAATTACAACAATCACTTGAGGTAACTTCATAACTATGTTGCTTTGGAACTTATTCAATTACCGAAATAAACATATAACAAAATCACTTAAATGTATGTATCTAGTCGTCTAGATTACTAGATGTATTGAAGTATAGATTGTTTTCCTAGTTAACTCACATTAATAGGTTTGCAATCTATATAATTGAAGTAATGATCTAAACAAGCATAACAATGGTTCTTACGGTTGAACTAGATAATTAAATCAATCAAACATATGTATAACTAGCATAACATCAAAGTATAGAACAATCCCTAGCCATAAATCTTACATTGAAGCAAACACACAAGGCTTTTAGCCTAACATAATCATAGTAGAACTAATGAAACAGTAAATACATGTTGAATTCATGTTAAAAAGATATAGAACAATAGTACCAATTGCGATAAACGATCCTAGCTTAATCTTGATGTTGAAAGAGTGGAGATTGACTTGCAGCCTTCCTTGGACCTTGAAAATCGTCTTAGAACTCAGGGAGAACGTAGTAGTGAAGGTCCCTTAAGTAAGTAACCAAAGGCTTCATTAAATAGCCTCAAAAGTTAGGTATTTTGGCCAGAAAGTGACCAGATGCGCCGCATCTCTTTACGTTTAGTAGATTCCAGCTCGATTCTGCACTCAGGACTGTCGGCAGGGGGTCAGATGCGCCGCATCTGGGACAGATGCACCGCATCTGGCTTGGATGCGCCGCATCTGTTGCTATTTTGGCCCAGAAGTCTTCATGCTCCGCATCTGAAACTATCGGGAGTTATTTGGTGCATAGATGCGCCGCATCTAAGAGAGATGCACCACATTTGGACCTGTTTCAGTGGTTTCGGACTGTTTTACGCATTCGGTCTTCGTTTTAACTCTGTTTTCGCTCTTGGTCTTCATTTATTCATTCGCAATGGACTTTTTACAAATATACATGAATTACAATACATACGTACAACAATTACATACAAATGGAACAACATTGGATCGAAATAACGACAATAAACATGTATAATTTTGGCGTTATCACTTGTCATCTTCACAGCCCGCTATTCATCATATCCTTAATTGAACACCATCATCATCAACGTTTTCTTTCATTACACTGTTTCGTAGTCCCTTCTTATCACCTTTACATTGTTTTCATTTTATAATAGAAAACAGACGCCTCAACTTTAATTAAGATTGGGAGTTATTTTAATGGTACATGGAATTATATGCACCACATGTTCTATTGGTTGTTTATTATATCTTCTATTCTAGTGGATGTAACCTTTTTAGTTTTCTAGTACATAAAAGATGTTAGACATCAATTATGAAAGTAGAAAGACAAAGTCACGATGTAGCCCCCATTTGTCTTTGTAGTTTCTTTATATTTAATATAGCAAGTTACAGTCAATTGCTACGAATGATTGGTGGTTTGCAGCTACATACATCAGTCGAAAGTGGTGGGTTATTTTGGCCACAACAACAGCGAAAAGAAAAAGAAATAAATGATGAGATGATGGTGGTTTATGATAGTTTATGATGGTCGAAGAAACAAAAATAACAGCAGTGAATGCTGCTGTTCAACTAACCATTTTATGTTGATGGTGGTCATGTGGTGATCGATGGATTTGTGAGGGTTAAAATAGAAAAAGGAGCTGCAGCAATAATATGCCGTAGCAGCCTGATGGAAATGATGTTTGGTTTTGGTTGCAGGTGATTGATGCAATATAAGTGGGTTGTGATAGTGGTCCATATCGAATAGCAATTAATATTTTGTGGGTTTGTTTCGAGCTAGTGCAACAACAAGAAATCACGGCAGTAGCCAAAATCACATATTGATATGGTTTTGAAGGATTCACGAAGAAAAAAGAAAAATAATGGTAGTAATGGTTTATCAACGAGATGTGGTGATTCAATGATGGGGGTGACCGACGGGTGAATATAGACGGTGGTGCAGGTTGATGACAGATGAAGGCTGTGAAGATTAAATTGAGAGATGGAAGTGGGTTTTACAATTTTCATATATGTATATGTGCAATGAAAACCTTTTGTATATCTATATGTTTATGCATAATATATATTTATAAGTATGAGATAGAGATAGGGGAGTGTAAGAACAAAAGCAATTACATAATTTCAATTAAGTACAGTGTCTCAATATAAATCACGGATGAATTGAATTGTAATGATTGAGTCTATGGTATATAAATAATATATATATATATAATTCAATTGAATGAAACGTGCAAGAGTTGTTAGCCGCCTGAATTATATTGTTGTAACTATTCTTTCACGGACTGGATATCGTGCCCTTTTGATAAACAATGGCGGATAAAAGTTTCTAGAAAAATCCCAAATTTTTACAGTAATTACCTTTATTTATTTCAGTCATTATGGTATAAATTTGGTCATTAACTGTTTAAATTATCAATTAAAAATTAAATTAATTATTCACTCTCTACCCCAAGTAAAATATACTTAGTGTAAAAATTTAACAAATAGCTCCTAAATATATTATTAATAAGCCTATAATTTGTATAGCTCATTTTCGAATCACTGTTTATTTTAAAATCACATAAGTTTGATTTTTAACATGTTTAAATAACCATCGAAGGATAAACGAGTGCTTCTATTATTTACTAAATAAATTCGAAACTATATTTATATATTCAATATACCTTATTTATATATCTACTTATGTTTTAAATGATAATTATTATATACTGTTTTATTTTACATAGTTAATTCTAATATAATATATTTCAAATTATTATTTATATATATATACACACACATATCTATTTACAATTAATTGTTCGTGAATCGTCGAGAACAGTCGAAGATCAATTAAATATATGAAACAGTTCAAAATTTTTGAGACTCAACCTAACAGACTTTTCTTATCGCGTCAAAAATATTAAATCGTATCGAGAGTTTGGTTTAAAATTAGTCAAAAATTTCCGGGTCGTCACAGTACCTACCCGTTAAAGAAATTTCGTCCCGAAATTTGAGTAAGGTCGTCATGGCTAACAATAAAAATGTTTTCCTGACGAATATGAGTTGATAAATAGAGTTTTATCATTATTGATTAATGTAGATAAATCTATTCGATTATATGATGCGTACGAGTGAAGCTGACACAAAAGATTTGAAATGAAGAATAAAGATTCGCCTTAACTTTTGACGTAGTCGCGGTGGATTTCCGGAATTCAAGAAATTTAAAGAAAATCTTCTAATCGGAAGGAAAACGTAATAGCACGATTTATTAGTAAACTGTTGGAATTATGGAAAAATAGAAATGTCAAGGAAATATTTCTGTGATATGCTTGGAGATTAAGTAGAATGAAAGAGTTATGTAACATGGTTCATGATAAGGGTATGATATGTGAACCATCATCACGTTCCATTAGAAATTCAGCATGACTTACTGTAATATAATCACATTGGCCGAGCGTCATTATATTATACTAACTCATGCTTCAACTCCCAACACTTCTCCTGAATTCATTCATAATTCATACTTAAATTTTTACAGAATATTGGAAACTAAAATAGTTTCCAATATGATGTAGTACAGATAGCGCGAAGAGATACATAATTTCAGACGAGAATATTTATAAAGATATCTTCAGAAATATCGAGGATATTTATGATAATATTTGTGAATTTCTAAGTTCGAAGGTCGATGAAGAAAAATTTTCCGCAATATTTTAACATGGGTACGGAGTAAGATATTCTCTAAAGATTTTATCGGATACAGAATTATCTGGATTCTTTGAATACAGAGTTTGGTCCTTGTATTTGTCCGCAGTCTCCTTCGTGATTTGCTCAATCCGTTTTTCAGTACCAAATTTTCTCTTTTTCTGAGCTTTGCCAACACGCTAATCTTTATCTTCAAACTTTTGACTGTTAAGGTCGTTTAAAGTTTTTGTTGCTTCATTCAGATTTTTCAACATTCCGAGTATCGCTTCGTAGAGTGGGTGCTTTTCAGAATTTCAGAATGGAAGATCATAATTCTAAGAGGTAAATGTTATATGTATACATATAACTGTTGATGTATAAATGCTGCGAGATTCGAAATGCTGATTGCTGATTCTCGGTAATTGGTATGGCAATTATCGTTACAAGATGCGGATGAGTACATGATGAGACTTCAATAGATAAATATAGTGATTTATCAGAGAGATTTAAACCAAGGAGCAATGAGGTTGCTGGTACGTCTGCTGGTAATATGATGAAATATAAAAAGTTCCCCGGTAACAATAAAAGAGCACACATATATATCAAGGTTATAATAAGGTTGTTTCGAACGAAAAATCGAAGTTGAGTTGCTGGAGCTGTGACAAAATTGGCTAATTTGGAAAGAGATTGCAAAGTTATCTTCGGTAATAACAACGCCAAGGAATTATAAATTCATTTTAAACTTCTACTTAGGTTCCAAGAGTTTTCCAGGTGCATAACTATACGCATCAATCTTTTCTTTCTGTAGATGAAGTGTGGTTGGTTCATCCTCTCGATTGAGGTGTTTTCAAGGATCATGAAAGGTTTGAACGCAGATTGTAATCGTCAAGATACAAACGAGGTTTAAGATGAAATCAAGTGGCAAACTTGAAGAAATGTTTAGTTTCATATGTTATACTCAATATTTTAATTCATTTTAATTATCCAATGTCATTAGTCCACAGTCGATAATCCACAGTTAACAGTCTAATAATTCATATATAATTTAATATATAATATTCGAATTAATTAATACGTATCGTGACCCGTGTACATGTCTCAGACTCGATCACAACTCAAACTATATATATTATTGTAGAATCAACCTCAGTATAGCTAACTCCAGCATTACTGCATATAGAATGTCTATGGTTATTCCAAATTATATATATAGGTGCGTCGATATGATATGTCAAAACCTTGTATACGTGTCTCGGTATTTAAAGTGCGTAAAATAAATAACAGAAATTAGATGACGATAAATAAAATTGCGAGAATTAAAATTGCAATAAATAAAATGCGATAAATAAATTGCGATAAATAAATTGCGATAAATAAAAGGTAATACGGAATTAACAGTTAGCTAGGAACAGTTAGCGTGGATTCTTAACAAAATTTCTCATAGTTAATTTGTTTGTTTCTAACAAATTTTATTTTGTCCAATGTTTTCTTCATTATGCCACTTGTTGGATTCTGATAGGACAAAATCCAAATATGAGATTGAATGAAAATGGTTATTCTGCGGTGAACGGATACGTGTATCTGTGAATGTAAGTAGGATAGTAAATGACTGTTGAATCAGATTCGAAGAATGTACAGTGTAACTTACTAATATGAAATTTAAATATTCCTCGGGTATTACCTACCCGTTAAAATATTTTCACCATTAACAGTTTGTACAAAAGAATTTTTAATTACAATCTTTATGAAAACATATATACATATATATTTTCTTCAGATGTAATCATGAATTTAATGAGTTAATATGATATTAATCTCATTTGATTTTCCGTTAGAACTAGAATGAATAATCCCTAAAACTTTAGAGATTACATAATTGCCGTGAGGAACGAAGATAATTGATGTAGAACAATACGTAAAACGAAGATAACCAATGAAGATTATGCTCGAGTTATAGATTGCGATGTTGAGGTGGATGATGCAGATATTGTTGTTGGTGGTACTGTTGGTGCCGGTGATGTTGTTAAAGCTGGTACTTTTTGCACCATATTTTTCAAGGCTACAACTCGGGCGCGAAGCTTGTTGACTTATTATTCCGGGATGATTGTCGGTAGGAACGAGCGAATAAATAAGGTTTAGAATTTGAGATAGTATATAATCGTGACGAGCTATTCGGAAAATGAGAGAAAAAAAATGGTGTCTCGATCAGATTCGCCGGTAAGTGCTTCAGGTTCATTGCCAAGAGGTGAATTCGGTTGGTGGAAAGGATCGCCTTCTTCACGTCTCCATTAATTAAGTCGACTTCGAACTCATCAGATGAATTGGGAATGGATGATTGGTTGATTCATTCTGGTGACGTTGCTTCCGGAGCTTAGGTGAATATCCGTGTCGGAATAACTGTCAGAAGTCTGAGGAATTCGAACTGGTTGAGGGATCCATATCGTACGATCAAATGAAGTATTTTCAATAAGAAATAGATTATAGGATGTAGATTAGTACCCTGCAATACATAATTTACATATGCATATATCATACTAAAATTTCATAAGTTACGGAGGAATCTACGGAAGCTGTCAGGCAAAGGTAACAATAACAGATACGCTAAGATATGAATTTTATCTATACACTATTCATGCAATAAATGTAGTAAGATGTGTCTAGACTAGGAATGATAAGCAGGTAATTTCCTAAGGATAATAAGTAGATGATTTTCGACACGAATGATAAGCAAAACTTTTGACATGCAGACACGGTCAAAGTCCAGACTCACTAATGCATCTAAACAACTATCAGTTAGACACACTAATGCAAGACCTGGTTTGCTAAGACCACCGCTCTAATACCACATGTCATGAAATGTCCCGTTCATATTGATTATAAACGTTCCATATTAATTGATTTCGTTGCGAGGTTTTGACTTCTATATGAGACGTTTTTTAAAGACTGCATTCATTTTTAAAACAACCATAACCTTTATTTTATCAAAAAAGGTTTTAAAAACATTATGTAGATTATCAAATAATGATAATCTAAAATATACTGTTTACACACGACCATTACATAATGGTTTACAATAGAAATATATTACATCGACATATGTTTCTTGAATGCAGTTTTTACACAATATCATACAAACATGGACTCCAAATCTTGTCCTTATTTTAGTATACAACAGCGGAAGCTCTTAGTATTCACCTGAGAATAAACATGCTTTAAACGTCAACAAAAATGTTGGTGAGTTATAGGTTTAACCTATATATATCAAATCGTAACAATAGACCGCAAGATTTCATATTTCAATACACATCCCATACATAGAGATAAAAATCATTCATATGGTGAACACCTGGTAACCAACATTAACAAGATGCATATATAAGAATATCCCCATCATTCCGGGACACCCTTCGGATATGATATAAATTTCGAAGTACTAAAGCATCCGGTACTTTAGATGGGGTTCGTTAGGCCCAATAGATCTATCTTTAGGATTCGCGTCAATTAGGGTGTCTGTTCCCTAATTCTTAGATTACCAGACTTAATAAAAAGGGGCATATTCAATTTCGATAATTCAACCATAGAATGTAGTTTCACGTACTTGTGTCTATTTTGTAAATCATTTATAAAACTTGCATGTATTCTCATCCCAAAAATATTAGATTTTAAAAGTGGGACTATAACTCACTTTCACAGATATTTCCTTCCTCGGAAATAAGACTTGGTCACGGATCGATTCACGAACCTATACAAATATGTACATATATATCAAAGTATGATCAAAATATAATTACAACCATTTTTATTATGTTTTAAAGATTTAAGTGTATTAAGTCAGCTGTCCTCATTAGTAACCTACAACTAGTTGTCCACAGTTAGATGTACAGAAATAAATCGATATATATTATCTTGAATCAATCCACGACCCAGTGTATACACGTCTCAGGCTAGATCACAACTCAAAGTATATATATTTTTGGAATCAACTTCAACCCTGTATAGCTAACTCCAACATTACTGCATATAGAGTGTCTATTGTTGTTCCAAATAATATATATACATGGGTCGATATGATATGTCAAAACATTTGCATACGTGTCTATGGTATCCCAAGATTACATAATATATTAGAATACATGTATAATACAATATAAGTTAGCTAGGATATGATTTGTATAGATTTGTTAAACATTTCCCGTAGCTAAAAAGATCAAAAATATCCAATCTTTCTTTACCCATAACTTCTTCATTTTAAATCCGTTTTGAGTGAATCAAATTGTTATGGTTTCATATTGAACTCTAATTTAAGAATCCAAACAGAAAAAGTATAGGTTTATAGTCAAAAATTTAAGTTACATGTCAATTACTAAAGAGGTAGTCATTTCCGTCGAAAGAACGACATCTTGATGACCATTTTGAAAAACATACTTTCACTTTGAGTTTAACCAAGATTTTTGGATATAGTTTCATATTCATATGAAAAATCATTTTCCCAGAAGAACAACTTTTAAATCAAAGTTTATCATAGTTTTTAATTATCCAAATCAAAACAGCCCCCGGTTTCACTACGACGGCATATATCCGATTTTATGGTGTTCATCGTGTTTCCAGGTTTTAAATCATTAAGTTAGAATATCATATAGATATAGAACATGTGTTTAGTTGATTTTAAAAGTCAAGTTAGAAGTATTAACTTTTGTTTGCTAACAAGTTTAGAATTAACTAAACTATGTTCTAGTGATTACAAGTTTAAACCTTCGAATAAGATAGCTTTATATGTATGAATCGAATGATGTTATGAACATCATTACTACCTCAAGTTTTCTGGATAAAACTCCTGGAAATGAGAAAAATGGATCTAGCTTCAAAGGATCCTTGGATGGCTTGAAAGTTCTTGAAGCAGAATCATGACACGAAAACAGTTCAAGTAAGATTTTCGCTTGAAATAAGATTGTTATAGTTGTAGAAATTGAATCAAAGTTTGAATATGAATATTACCTTGAATTAGAAAGATAACCTACTATAAATAACAAAGGTTCCTTGATCTTAGATGATTACTTGGAATGGATTAGAAAGCTTGGAAGTAGACTTGCAAACTTGGAAGTATTCTTGATTTTTATGAAACTATACTTATGGAATTTATGAAGAACACTTAGAACTTGAAGATGGAACTTGAGAGAGATCAATTAGATGAAGAAAATTGAAGAATGAAAGTGTTTGTAGGTGTTTTTGGTCGTTGGTATATGGATTAGATATAAAGGATATGTAATTATGTTTTCATGTAAATAAGTCATGAATGATTACTAATATTTTTGTAAATTTATGAGATATTTCATGCTAGTTTCCAAATGATGGTTCCTACATGTGTTAGGTGACTCACATGGGCTGCTAAGAGCTGATCATTGGAGTGTATATACCAATAGTACATACATCTAAAAGCTGTGTATTATACGAGTACGAATACGGGTACATACGAGTAGAATTGTTGATGAAACTGAACGAGGATGTAATTGTAAGCATTTTTGTTAAGTAGAAGTACTTTGATATGTGTCTTGAAGTCTTTCAAAAGGTTAAGAATACATATCAAAACACAACATGTATATACATTCTAATGGAGTCGTTAAGTCTTCGTTAGTCGTTACATGTAAGTGTTGTTTTGAAACCTTTAAGTTAACGATCTCAATTAATGTTGTTAACCCAATGTTTATTATATCAAATGAGATGTTAAATTATTATATTATCATGATATTATGATGTATGAATATCTCTTAATATGATATATACATTAAAATATCGTTACAACGATAATCGTTACATATAAGTCTCGTTTCGTAATTCTTGAGTTAGTAGTATTGTTTTTACATATGTAGTTCATTGTTAAGACACTTAATGATATATTTAAATATCATTTTATCATGTTAAATATAGTGTATCAATATCTTAATATGATACATATATATTTAGTAGACGTTATCATAACGATAATCGTTATATATATCATTTCGAGTTTCTTAACTTAGTAATCTCATTTCTTATGTATATCACACATTGTTAATATACTTAGTGAGATACTTACTCATCATAATCTCATGTCAACCATATATATATGTCTATATATACCACAACATGTAGTTTTTACAATTTTGTAACGTTCGTGAATCGCCGGTCAACTTGGGTGACCAATTGTCTATATGAAACTTATTTCATTTAATCAAGTCTTAACAAGTTTGATTGCTTAACACATTGGAAACATTTAGTCATGTAAATATCAATCTCAATTAATATATATAAACATGGAAAAGTTCGGGTCACTACAGTACCTACCCGTTAAATAAATTTCGTCCCGAAATTTTAAGCTGTTGAAGGTGTTGACGAATCTTCTGGAAATAGATGCGGGTATTTCTTCTTCATCTGATCTTCACACTCCCAGGTGAGCTCGGGTCCTCTACGAGCATTCCATCGAACCTTAACAATCGGTATCTTATTTTGCTTAAGTCTCTTAACCTCACGATCCATTATTTCGACGGGTTCTTCAATGAATTGAAGTTTTTCATTGATTTGGATTTCGTCCAACAGAATAGTGAGATCTTCTTTAGCAAAACATTTCTTCAAATTCGAGACGTGGAAAGTGTTATGTACAGCCGTGAGTTGTTGAGGTAGCTCAAGTTGGTAAGCTACTGGTCCGACACGATCTATAATCTTGAATGGTCCAATGTACCTTGGATTTAGTTTCCCCCGTTTACCAAATCGAACAACGCCTTTCCAAGGTGAAACCTTAAGCATGACCATTTCTCCATTTTCAAACTCTATATCTTTTCTTTTACTGTCCGTGTAGCTCTTTTGTTGACTCTGGGCGGTTTTCAATCGTTGTTGAATTTGGATGATTTTCTCGGTAGTTTCTTATATTATCTCCGGACCCGTAATCTGTCTATCCCCCACTTCATTCTAAAAAATCAGAGACCTGCACTTTCTACCATAAAGTGCCTCAAACAGCGCCATCTCAATACTAGAATGATAACTGTTGTTGTAGGAAAATTCTGCTAACGGTAGGTGTCGATCCCAACTATTTACGAAATCAATAACACATGCTTGTAGCATGTCTTCAAGCATTTGTATCGTCTTTTTGCTCTGCCCATCAGTTTGTGGATGATAGGTAGTACTCATGTCTAGACGAGTCCCCAATGCTTGTTGCAACGTCTGCCAGAACCTTGAAACAAATCTACCATCCCTATCAGAGATAATAGAGACGGATATTCCATGTCTGGAGACAACCTCCTTCAAATACAATCGCGCCAACTTCTCCATTTTGTCATCTTCTCTCATTGGCAGGAAGTGTGCTGACTTGGTGAGACGATCAACTATTACCCAAATATTATCATAACCACTTGCAGTCCTTGGCAATTTAGCAATGAAATCCATGGTAATGTTTTCCCATTTCCATTCCGGGATTTCAGGTTGTTGTAGTAGACCTGATGGTTTCTGATGTTCAGCTTTGACCTTAGAACACGTCAAACATTCTCCTACATATTTAGCAATATCGGCTTTCATACCCGGCCACCAAAAGTGTTTCTTGAGATCTTTATACATCTTCCCCGCTCTGGGATGTATTGAATATCAGGTTTTATGTGCTTCTTTAAGTACCATTTCTCTCACATCTCCAAACCTTGGTACCCAAATTCTATCATCCCTATATGGTGTTCCATCTTCTCGAATATTAAGATGTTTCTCTGATCCTTTGGGTATCTCATTCTTCAACTTTCCTTCTTTTACAACCCCCTGTTGCGCCTCCTTTATTTGAGTAGTAAGGTTAGTACGAATAATTATATTCATAGCTTTTACCTGTATAGGTTCTCTGTCCTTTCTACTCAAAGCGTCGGCTACCACATTCGCCTTCCCCGGGTGGTATCGAATCTCAAAATCATAATCATTCAACAGTTCAATCCACATGCGTTGTCTCATATTCAGTTGCTTCTGATTAAATATATGTTGGAGACTTTTGTGGTCGGTATATATAATACTTTTGACCCCATATAAATAATGCCTCCAAGTCTTTAATGCAAAAACAACAGCACCCAATTCCAAATCGTGAGTCGTATAATTTTGCTCATGAATCTTCAATTATCTAGACGCATAAGCAATCACCTTCGTTCGTTGCATTAATACACAACCGAGACCTTGCTTTGATGCGTCACAATAAATCACAAAATCATCATTCCCTTCAGGCAATGACAATATAGGTGCTGTAGTTAGCTTTTTCTTCAATAACTGAAATGCCTTCTCTTGTTCATCCTTCCATTCAAATTTCTTCCCTTTATGCGTTAATGCAGTCAAGGGTTTTGCTATTTTGGAGAAATCTTGGATGAATCTTCTGTAGTAACCAGTCAATCCTAAAAATTGACGTATATGCTTCGAAGTTTTTGGGGTTTACCACTTTTCAACGGTTTCGATCTTTGCCGGGTCCACCTGGATACCTTCTTTGTTCACTATGTGACCGAGAATTGAACTTCTTCTAACCAAAATGCACACTTTGAAAACTTAGCGTACAGTTTTTCTTTCCTCAATACTTCTAGCACTTTTCTCAAATGTTCTTCGTGCTCTTGATCATTCTTTGAGTAAATAAGTATGTCATCGATGAAAACAATGACAAACTTGTCAAGATATGGCCCACACACTCGGTTCATAAGGTCCATGAACACAGCTGGTGCGTTAGTCAATTCAAACAGCATAACCATAAACTCGTAAAGACCATAACGCGTCCTAAAAGCAGTTTTTGGAATATCATCCTCCTTTACTCGCATTAGATGATATCCAGAACGTAAATCGATTTTTGAATAAACTGACGAGCCTTGTAGTTGATCAAATAAGTCATCAATTCTCGGCAGTGGATAATGGTTTTTGATGGTAAGTTTATTTAACTCTCTGTAGTCAATACACAACCTAAATGTACCATCCTTCTTCTTGACAAACAAAACAGGAGCTCCCCATGGTGATGTGCTTGGTCGAATGAAACCACGTTCTAATAGTTCTTGCAGTTGGCTTTGCAGTTCTTTCATCTCGCTGAGTGCGAGTCTGTAAGGAGCATGAGCTATTGGTGCAGCTCCTGGTACAAGATCTATTTGAAATTCAACAGATCGATGTGGAGGTAGTCCTGGTAATTCTTTCGGAAATACATCGGGAAATTCTTTTGCGACGGGAACATCATTGATGCTCTTTTCTTCAGTTTGTACTTTATCGACGTGTGCTAGAACAGCATAGCAACCTTTTCTTATTAGTTTTTGTGCCTTCAAATTACTAATAAGATGTAGCTTCATGTTGCCCTTTTCTCCATACACCATTAAGGGTTCTCCTTCTTCTCGTACAATGCGAATTGCATTTTTGTAGCATACGATCTCTGCTTTCATCTCCTTCAGCCTGTCCATGCCAACTATTACATCAAAACTCCCTAACTCTACTGGTATCAAATCAATCTTAAATATTTCGCTACCCAGTTTAATTTCTCGATTCCGGCATATATAATCTGATGAAATTAATTTACCGTTTGCTAATTCGAGTAAAAATTTACTATCCAACGGCGTCAATGGACAACTTAATTTAGCACAAAAATCTCTACTCATATAGCTTCTATCCGCACCCGAATCAAATAAAACGTAAGCAGATTTATTGTCAATAAGAAACGTACCCGTAACAAGCTCCGGGTCTTCCTGTGCCTCTGCTACATTAATATTGAAAACTCTTCTGCGGCCTTGTCCATTCGTGTTCTCCTGGTTCGGGCAATTTCTAATAATGTGGCCCGGTTTTCCACATTTATAACAAACTACATTGGCATAACTTGCTCCGACACTACTTGCTCCGCCATTACTCGTTCTGACACCATTTGTTCCTTTCGTTCTATTAAACCCTGGTCCGTAGACCTCACACTTCGCCGCGCTCTGACCATTTCTTTTACACTTGTTGCAAAATTTGGTGCAGAACCCCGAGTGATACTTTTCACACCTTTGGCATAGCTGCTTCTGATTGTTGTTGTTGTTGCGGTTGTTATTGTTGTTGGAATGATTATTGTAGTTGTTGTTGTTGTTGTTGTGCCGTTTGTTGTAGTTGCGATTGATGTTGCGATTGTTGGGATAGTTGTTGTTGTTTTGGTGACTCTTATCACCGTTTTCCTCCCACTTTCTTTTGACTAACTTCACGTTGGCCTCTTCGACCGCCTGTTCTTTAATTCTTCCCTCAATCTGGTTCACTAGTTTGTGAGCCATTCTACATGCCTTTTGTATGGAGGCAGGCTCGTGTGAACTTATATCTTCTTGGATTCTCTCCGGTAACCCTTTCACAAATGCGTCGATCTTCTCTTCCTAATCTTCGAACGCTCTCGGACACAATAGGCACAATTCTGTGAATCGTCTTTCGTACGAAGTAATATCGAATCCCTGTGTGTTCTGACTTGAGCTTATTGACCTCGGTTCTGGGACGGTACTTCTCGTTCATCAAGTGCTTGAATGCTGACCACGGTAGCGCGTAAGCAGCATCTTGTCCCACTTGCTCTAGATATGTATTCCACCATGTTAACGCAATACCTGTTAAGGTATGCGTAGCGTACTTCACTTTGTCTCCTTCAGCACACTTACTTATGGCAAACACCGAATCAATTTTCTCGGTCCACCGTTTCAATCCGATTGGTCCTTCGGTCCTATCAAATTCTGAAGGTTTGCAGGCAGTGAATTCCTTGTAGGAGCATCCTACACGATTTCTTGCGCCGTTAGCTGTATTGCTAGATTTAGAGTTATTGTTGGTATGTAGCGCGGCCTGTACTGCGGCTATGTTTGAAGCAAGAAAGGCACGAAATTCCTCTTCGCTCATATTCAAGGTGTGTCGAGTAGTCGGTGCCATTTCCTTCAAAATAGTCAAATGAAACAATTTAATCATACAGAATATTAAGAGTAGTCAATAGTATCTCGTAGCATAATATGAACTCATTTATAAAAGCTTTTTCTTCATATTAGCGTTTTATAAGTTTAAATTCGGGTACTACCTACCGGTTAAGTTCATACTTAGTAGCTAATATACAATTCAACTACTACAATTCCATATGAAAAACTGATTATAATAATATATCACATACAAATATTCTTCAAACTTACAACTTCGCTATATTACATATAACATGAAATATAGTACACTATGATACAGGACAGTTTTGAAGATAAATCTAGTTAATACGCAAGTTGTTCAGCAAAGGAAATAAAGACACATAATTCATAAGTCCAGAAACAAGTCATCCATTCTGGTTTTACTAAGACGACTTCCCATCCTTGGTCTTGTGGAAAATAACCGTTATGACCATTAGCTAGGCAGCATGTTGTAATGTCATCAAAAGGACGAGGGTTTCGTAATGTCCAACAGCCCTGTAATAATCTAAAAACCTTGTTTCTCACCCCAACTACTTAATCCGTCACTTGTGGGAAAGTTTTATTTAAAAGCTGCAATCCGATGTTCTTTTTCTCACTTTGGTAAGAAGCGAACATCACTAACCCGTAAGCATAACATGCTTCTTTATGTTGCATGTTAGAAGCTCTTTCTAATTCACGAAATCCTATGTTGGGATATGTTGAGTCAAATTAGGTTCTTAACCCGTAGCGTAAAATTGCATTTGGGTTCCCCGCATTTAATGCTTTAAAGAAAACACGGCGTAACTTAAAGTCTCCCCAATGTGATATACCCCACCTATCAAAGGAAAGCCTTTTATAAACTAAGGGATTTCTGGAAAGTCTTTCAAATGTTTGACAAGTTAATTTTGCCATAACTAAATGTGCTGATGAATTCTAACCGACTCTAGACAAGATTTCCTCAATCATATCCTCTGGTAGGTCTTCTAAAATATTCGGTTGTTTACCCTTAACGTCCATTTTGTTTTTATACTGTAAAATTGACAAGTATTAGATTCGTAATAACAAACAATACAAGCAATTTTTACATAGAACATAAAAGTACAAGCACACTACAATACATTTATTACACAACATGCTCACACCCCTCTAATCTGAATCACTGGTTTCTTCTTCTTCGGACTTGGTTCTTTTTTCTAATCTTCTAGGGATATATGATGTTCCTCTAATACGAGTCGTCATTTTCCACATTAGTTTAGAAAAACCTGGTGGTTTAGAGGTTCCCGAGTTATTGTCACGATATTGAAAATACGGGTGTTGACGGTACATATAAAGTTCATTGGGGTCGGAATCAGATTTCTCTATTTTGATGCCTTTTCCCTTATTATTTTCTTTTGCCTCATTAAATTGGATCGGGGTAATTTCTATAACATCATCGGAATCCTCATCAGGATCCGATTCATCAGAAAATTGGTAATTTTCCCAATATTTTGCTTCCTTAGCGGAAACACCATTGACCATTATTAACTTTGGTCCATTGGTTGAGGATTTTCTTTTATTTGACCGGTTTTCTATGGTTCCTACTATTCCCCCCTCCGGAACCTCTTCTTCTTCCAGTTCCTCTTCTTCTGGTTCCTCTTCTTCCGGTTCCTCTTCTTCCGGTTCCGTTTCCTCTTCTTCCGGTTCTTCGGGAACTTGTGAATCTTGCCAATATATATTCGAATCTTCGTTATTATTAGGTGAGTCAATGGGATTTGTGCTAGAGGTAGACATCTATCACACAATATCAAACATTTTAAGAGATTAATATATCACATAATATTTACATGTTAATAATATATAGTTTCCAACAAAAATGTTAAGCAATCATTTTTAAAGAAAACACGATCGAAGTCCAGACTCACTAATGCATCCTAACAAACTCGATAAGACACACTAATGCAAATTTTTTGGTTCTCTAAGACCAACGCTCTGATACCAACTGAAATGTCCCGTTCATATTGATTATAAACGTTCCATATTAATTGATTTCGTTGCGAGGTTTTGACCTCTATATGAGACGTTTTTTAAAGACTGCATTCATTTTTAAAACAACCATAACCTTTATTTTATCAATAAAGGTTTTAAAAACATTACGTAGATTATCAAATAATGATAATCTAAAATATACTGTTTACACACGACCATTACATAATGGTTTACAATAGAAATATATTACATCGACATATGTTTCTTGAATGCAGTTTTTACACAATATCATATAAACATGGACTCCCAATCTTGTCCTTATTTTAGTATGCAACAGCGGAAGCTCTTAGTATTCACCTGAGAATAAACATGCTTTAAACGTCAACAAAAATGTTAGTGAGTTATAGGTTTAACCTATATATATCAAATCGTAACAATAGACCACAAGATTTCATATTTCAATACACATCCCATACATAGAGATAAAAATCATTCATATGGTGAACACCTGGTAACCGACATTAACAAGATGCCTATATAAGAATATCCCCATCATTCCGGGACACCCTTCGGATATGATATAAATTTCGAAGTACTAAAGCATCCGGTACTTTGGATGGGGTTCGTTAGGCCCAATAGATCTATCTTTAGGATTCACGTCAATTAGGGTGTCTGTTCCCTAATTCTTAGATTACCAGACTTAATAAAAAGGGACATATTCGATTTCGATAATTCAATCATAGAATGTAGTTTCACATACTTGTGTCTATTTTGTAAATCATTTAAAAAACCTGCATGTATTCTCATCCCAAAAATATTAGATTTTAAATGTGGGACTATAACTTACTTTCACAGATATTTCCTTCCTTGGAAATAAGACTTGGCCACGAATCGATTCACGAACCTATACAAATATGTACATATATATCAAAGTATGATCAAAATATAATTACAACCATTTTTATTATGTTTTAAAGATTTGAGTGTATTAAGTCAGCTGTCCTCGTTAGTAACCTACAACTAGTTGTCCACAGTTAGATGTACAGAAATAAATCGATATCAATCCACGACCCATTGTATACACGTCTCAGGCTAGATCACAACTCAAAGTATATATATTTTTGGAATCAACTTCAACTCTGTATAGCTAACTCTAACATTACTGCATATAGAGTGTCTATGGTTGTTCCAAATAATATATATACATGGGTCGATATGATATGTCAAAACATTTGCATACGTGTCTATGGTATCCCAAGATTACATAATATATTAGAATACATGTATAATACAATATAAGTTAGCTAGGATATGATTTGTATAGATTTGTTAAACATTTCCCGTAGCTAAAAAGATCAAAAATATCCAATCTTTCTTTACCCATAACTTCTTCATTTTAAATCCGTTTTGAGTGAATCAAATTGTTATGGTTTCATATTGAACTCTAATTTAAGAATCCAAACAGAAAAAGTATAGGTTTATAGTCAGAAATTTAAGTTACATGTCAATTACTAAAGAGGTAGTCATTTCCGTCGAAAGAACGACATCTTGATGACCATTTTGAAAAACATACTTTCACTTTGAGTTTAACCAAGATTTTTGGATATAGTTTCATGTTCATATGAAAAATAATTTTCCCAGAAGAACAACTTTTAAATCAAAGTTTATCATAGTTTTAATTATCCAAACCAAAACAGCCCCCGGTTTCACTACGACGGCGTATATCCGATTTTATGGTGTTCATCGTGTTTCTAGGTTTTAAATCATTAAGTTAGCATATCATATAGATATAGAACATGTGTTTAGTTGATTTTAAAAGTCAAGTTAGAAGGATTAACTTTTGTTTACGAACAAGTTTAGAATTAACTAAACTATGTTCTAGTGATTACAAGTTTAAACCTTCGAATAAGATAGCTTTATATGTATGAATCGAATGATGTTATGAACATCATTGCTACCTAAAGTTTTCTAGATAAAACTACTGGAAATAAGAAAAATGGATCTAGCTTCAAAGGATCCTTGGATGGCTTGAAAGTTCTTGAAGCAGAATCATGACACGAAAACAGTTCAAGTAAGATTGTCACTCGAAATAAGATTGTTATAGTTGTAGAAATTGAATCAAAGTTTGAATATGAATATTACCTTGAATTAGAAATATAACCTACTGTAAATAACAAAGGTTCCTTGATCTTAGATGATTACTTGGAATGGATTAGAAAGCTTGGAAGTAGACTTGCAAACTTGAAAGTATTCTTGATTTTTATGAAACTATACTTATGGAATTTATGAAGAACACTTAGAACTTGAAGATGGAACTTGTGAGAGATCAATTAGATGAAGAAAATTGAAGAATTAAAGTGTTTGTATGTGTTTTTGGTCGTTGGTATATGGATTAGATATAAAGGATATGTAATTTTGTTTTCATGTAAATAAGTCATGAATGATTACTAATATTTTTGTAAATTTATGAGATATTTCATGCTAGTTGCCAAATGATGGTTCCCACATGTGTTAGATGACTCACATGGGCTACTAAAAGCTAATCATTGGAGTGTATATACCAATAGTACATACATCTAAAAGCTGTGTATTGTACGAGTACGAATACGGGTGCATACGAGTAGAATTGTTGATGAAACTGAACGAGGATGTAATTGTAAGCATTTTTGTTAAGTATAAGTACTTTGATATGTCTCTTGAAGTCTTTAAAAAGTGTAAGAATACATATCAAAACACAACATGTATATACATTCTAATGGAGTCGTTAAGTCTTCGTTAGTCGTTACATGTAAGTGTTGTTTTGAAACCTTTAAGTTAACGATCTCAATTAATGTTGTTAACCCGATGTTTATTATATCAAATGAGATGTTAAATTGTTATATTATCATAATATTATGATGTATGAATATCTCTTAATATGATATATACATTAAAATATCGTTACAACGATAATCGTTACATATAAGTCTCGTTTCGTAATTCTTGAGTTATTAGTCTTGTTTTTACATATGTAGTTCATTGTTAACACACTTAATGATATATTTAAATATCATTTTATCATGTTAAATATAGTGTATCAATATCTTAATATGATACATATATATTTAGTAGACGTTATCATAATGATAATCGTTATATATATCATTTCGAGTTTCTTAACTTAGTAATCTCATTTCTTATGTACATCACACGTTGTTAATATACTTAGTGAGATACTTACTCATCATAATCTCATGTAAACCATATATATGTGTCTATATATACCACAACATGTAGTTTTTACAATTTTGTAACGTTCGTGAATCGCCGGTCAACTTGGGTGATCAATTGTCTATATGAAACTTATTTCATTTAATCAAGTCTTAATAAGTTTGATTGCTTAACACGTTGGAAACATTTAGTCATGTAAATATCAATCTCAATTAGTATATATAAACATGGAAAAGTTCGGGTCACTACATGTCATACCCGTCCTAATCCATCTGGACGAAGTCACCAACATCTGGTCCCATTGCGATGATCGACTCCAAATAATGTCTTTAAAATAAGCAAATGCACAGCGGAAGATTTCTTTCATACCTGAGAATAAACATGCTTTCAAGTGTCAACCAAAAAGTTGGTAAGTTCATAGGTTTATCATAAAACAATAAAATTCATCATTTTGATAGACCACAAGATTTAAATGCTGCATGGTACAAATGGGCCCGAATCCTATACCCACCTGTAATTTACATGCGATATCTTTTAAATACAGTACACCTTTCTCGTGTACAAAATCATCTTTCATAAATCTTAGTAACCGTACACATATCTCGTGCACAAAAATAACATACACATAACCTGTGTATAAAATCATTCTCTCAATACATAACATTCACTTTTCATTGCTTTCATAGCTTGGCTTGGTAACCGACCTTAACATATAATGCGCATAATAATATACCCAAAACAGAACATCTCGTCTGTATAATAATCATATAAACTTCGAAGTACTAAACACCACGCCCACTAGCCCTTCCGTCTAGTGAACATTCTGGGTGGGGGTGTTAAACCCGGTAGCTACCTTTAGGATTCACGTCAATTAGGCGTGCACTAATTCTCAAAATTAGTGATGTTCCCTAATTCTTAGGTTACTAAGCAATAATAATCAAGGGAAAAATATTCATATCAATTGTGGCAATTATCACGTCCACATAATTCAATGGTGACAATTATCACGTTCACATAATTCATTCGAGGAATGTTTTGCTTGTGTCTATCTCGTCAAATATTTATAAAAGCATTTCATGTATTCGCAGTTCAAAATGTATTTCAAAAGCATTTAATAAAGCAGTTATAAAAGTAGCTCATGTATTCTCAGTCCCAAAAATGTAAAGAGTAAAAGGGAATCAAATGAACTCACTATATGATATTTTGTAGTAAAAATATGCATACGACGGAACTGAAGAATGCAGGGTTGGCCTTGGATTCACGAACCTATATCATTTATATATATTAACACACATAAGTGAAATCGAACAAATTTATATATATTAATTTATTAGTTATTTCATTTTTTTATATTAATTACTTATATGTTTCATTAATTATATTCGTTATATATATTTTTACTAAATAAAACTATTAATATAGTTAAGTTTTGTGTATTCAATATATTTTATATAAATATCATTTACTTGTTAAGTTAATGATAATATCAAAATAATAATAATAATAAATAATCAGGTTTAATAATGATGTTGAAAATAATAATTTTAATACTAATGATAATGGTTTTAATCATAATGATACTACTAATAATAACCTAAGTGATAATACAAATATTAATACCTATAATAATAATAATAATAATAATAATAATAATAATAATAATAATAATAATAATAATAATAATAATAATAGTAATAATAATCTTAATGTTAATATTAATGGTGATATTAATTACAATAATAATACTTATGATAATAATATTAATGATAATCATAATATTGATAAATGGTAATCTTTATAATAATACTTGTACTAGTAATAATAAGTGTTCTAATAATAATAATAATAATAATAATAATAATAATAATAATAATAATAATAATAATAATAATAATAATAATAATAATAATAATAATAATAATAATAATAATAATAATAATGATAATGATAATGATAAGACTACCTTAAGAGGAAAAGCTCCAAAAAGAAAAATAAATTGCCTCAGCCCGGGTTCGAACCCGCGACCTCTAGTTCCCCTAACATACTACTGACCATTCCTCTGATTTTTACTTCCTAATTTAATCATAATTTCAATTTATTTAACCCTCAACTGTTCGGACTCAGCTCATTAATCAGTTTATTGGGTTTGGCTTTCATTTAAACAGCCCAACAACCTAGATACAACCCAATCAAAACATGGCAGCCCAACGATAAGATAACCCATTAATATTGCCCGAAACACATTCCATTAAAAGTTGGCCCAACTAGTATCAAATAAAAGAAATAATAATGGTTTCTTTTGTTTCCTGTCACAGCAACCATCGTCAAATTGCTGTTAACATAGAATCATCAACTCGTCTACATATCATCATCATTAACGTTCTTCCTCATCATCTTCACCCGTAGTAAAACACAAAAACGATAAAACAGAAGCAGTCAACAGTCGAACATCATCATACCTTTTCTCCATCATGTATCATGTATCATCATAGTACCATTATAATCATCATCATCAACGTTCTTCATTACTTGTCATCTTCACAGCTCGCTATTCATCATATCCTTAATTGAACACCATCATCATTAACGTTTTCTTTCATTACACTATTTCGTAGTCCCTTCTTATCACCTTTACATTGTTTTCATTTTATAATAGAAAACAGACGCCTCAACTTTAATTAAGATTGGGAGTTATTTTAATGGTACATGGAATTATATGCAACACATGTTCTATTGGTTGTTATTATATCTTATATTTTAGTGGATGTAACCTTTTTAGTTTTCTAGTACATAAAAGATGTTAGACATCAATATAAAAGATGTTAGACATCAATTATGAAATTAGAAAGACAAAGTCATGATGTAGCCCCCATTTGTCTTTGTAGTTTCTTTATATTTAATATAGCAAGTTGCAGTCAATTACTACGAATGATTGGTGGTTTGCAGCTACATACATCAGTCGAAAGTGGTGGGTTATTTTGGCCACAACAACAGCGAAAAGAAAAAGAAATAAATGATGAGATGATGGTGGTTTATGATAGTTTATGATGGCCGAAGAAACAGAAATAACAGCAGTGAATGCTGCTGTTCAACTAACCATTTTATGTTAATGGTGGTCATGTGGTGATCGATGGATTTGTGAGGGTTAAAATAGAAAAAGGAGCTGCAGCAATAATATGCCGTAGCAGCCTGATGGAAATGATGTTTGGTTTTGGTTGCAGGTGATTGATGCAATATAAGTGGGTTGTGATAGTGGTCCATATCGAATAGCAATTAATATTTTGTGGGTTTGTTTCTAGCTAGTGCAACAACAAGATATCACGGCAGTAGCCAAAATCACGTATTGATATGGTTTTGAAGGATTCACGAAGAAAAAAGAAAAATAATGGTAGCGATGGTTTATCAACGAGATGTGGTGATTCAATGATGGGGGTGACCGACGGGTGAATATAGACAGTGGTGCAGGTTGATGACAGATGAAGATTGTGAAGATTAAATTGAGAGATGGAAGTGGGTTTTACAAATTTTCATATATGTATATGTGCAATGAAAACCTTTTGTATATCTATATGTTTATGCATAATATATATTTATAAGTATGAGATAGAGATAGGGGAGTGTAAGAACAAAAGCAATTACATGATTTCAATTAAGTACAGTGTCTCAATATAAATCACGAATGAATTGAATTGTAATGATTGAGTCTATGGTATATAAATAATATATATATAATTCAATTGAATGAAACGTGCAAGAGTTGTTAGCCGCCTGAATTATATTGTTGTAACTATTCCTTCACGGACTGGATATCGTGCCCTTTTAATAAACAATGGCGGATAAAAGTTTCTAGAAAAATCCCAAATTTTTACAGTAATTATCTTTATTTATTTCAGTCATTATGGTATAAATTTGGTCATTAACTGTTTAAAATTATCAATTAAAAATTAAATTAATTATTCACTCTCTACCCCAAGTAAAATATACTTAGTGTAAAATTTAACAAATAGCTCCTAAATATATTATTAATAAGCCTATAATTTGTATAGCTCATTTTCGGATCACTGTTTATTTTAAAATCACATAAGTTTGATTTTTAACTTGTTTAAATAACCATCGAAGGATAAACGAGTGCTTCTATTGTTTACTAAATAAATTCGAAACTATATTTATATATTCAATATACCTTATTTATATATCTACATATGTTTTAAATGATAATTATTATATACTGTTTTATTTTACATAGTTAATTCTAATATAATATATTTTAAATTATTATTTATATATATATACACACACATCTATTTACAATTAATTGTTCGTGAATCGTCGAGAACAGTTGAAGGTCAATTAAATATATGAAACAGTTCAAAATTTTTGAGAATCAGCCTAACAGACTTTTCTTATCGCGTCAAAAATATTAAATCGTATCGAGAGTTTCGTTTAAAATTAGTCGAAAATTTTCGGGTCGTCACAATAACTATATGCATAAATCTTTTCTTCCGTAGATGAAGTGTGGTTGGTTCATCCTCCCGATTGAGGTGTTTTCAAGAATCATGAAAGATTTGAACGCAGATTGTAATCGTCAAGATACAAATGGGGTTTAAGATGAAATCAAGTGGCAAACTTGAAGAATTGTTTAGTTTCATATGTTATAATCAATATTTTAATTCATTTTAATTGTCCAATGTTGGTAGTCCTCAATTGATAGTCTACAGTTAACAGTTCAATAATTCATATATAGTTTAATATATTATATTCGAATTAATTAATACGTGTCGTGACCCATGTACATGTCTCAGATTCGATCACAACTCAAAGTATATATATTATTATAGAATCAACCTCAACCCTGTATAGCTAACTCGATCATTACTGCATATAGAGTATCTATGGTAATTCCAAATAATATATATAGATGCGTCGATATGATATGTCAAAACCTTGTATACGTGTCCCGATATTTAAAGTGCGTAAAATAAATAACAGAAATTAAATGACGATAAATAAAATTGCGAGAATATAAATTGCGATAAATAAAATGTAATCAGTTAGCTAGGAATAGTTAGCTAGGAACAGTTAGCGTGAATTCTTAACAAAATTTTCCATAGTTAATTTGTTTGTTTCTAACAAATTTTATTTTGTCCAATGTTTTCTTCATTATGCCACTTCTTGTATTCTGATAGGTCAAAATCAAAATATAAAATTGAATGAAAATGGTTATTCTGCGGTGAACGGATTCGTATCTTTGTAGATGTAAGTAGGATAGTAAATGAATGTTGAATCAGATTTGAAGAATGTACAGTGTAACTTATTAATGTGAAATTTAAATATTCCTCTGGTATTACCTACCCGTTAAAATATTTTCACCATTAACAGTTTGTACAAAAGAATTTTTAATTACAATCTTTATGAAAATATATATACATATATATTTTCTTCAGATGTAATCATGGATTTATTGAGTTAATATAATATTAATCTCATTTGATTTACTGTTAGAACAAGAGTATATAATCTCTAAAATATTAGAGATTACATAATCGCCATGTCGAACGAAGATAAATGATGTAGAACGTCATGTAGAATGAAGATAATCGATGTAGGACATCATGTAGTATGATGATTATGCTGGAGGTACAGACTGTGAGTGTGAGGCGTGTAGTGTTGAGGCTTGTGCTGTGAATGTTGTTGTTGGTGGTACTGGTGTTGCCGGTATTGTTGCTGAAGCTGGTAGGTTTTGCACCACGTTTTCCAAATTGATTACTCGAGCGCGAAGCTCGTTGACTTCTTCCATTATTCTCGTATGATTGACGGTCGGAACGAGTGGATGAATGAGATTCAGAATTTGAGATAGTATATAATCATGACGAGATACTCGAGAAATGAGTGTGAAAATGGTGTTTCGGATTGGTTCGTCGGTAAGTGCTTCAGGTTCTTTGCCAAGAGGGAAATTTGGTTGATGGAAGGGATCACCTACTTCTCATCTCCATTGATTCAGTCTACTACGAACTCATCCCCAATTCGTCCAGAATTGATGATGGCTGATTGGTTGATCCATTCCGGTTACACTGCTTTCAGAGCGCGAGTGGAAATCCATATCGGAATAGCTATCGGATTCCTAGGAATTTGAACTAGTTGCGAGTTCCGTATTGTACGGTTAGATAAAGGGTTTTCGATATGGAATAATTTTCAGATATTGGAAGATATTCTAATTACATAGAATACCTATATATAGTACAGAAGATCACGTAGATTACGGAGGAATTTTCGAAAGCTGTCAGGCAAAGTTTACAGTAACAGATACGCTAAGATACGAATTTATCTACATACTATCTATGCAATAGAGGCATTAAGACGTGCCTAGACTTAAGGATGATAAGCAAGTAATTTTTGACACGAAGTGATAAGCAAAACTTTTGACATGCAGACACGATCGAAGTCCAGGCCCACTAATGCATCTAAACAATTATCAGTTAGACACACTAATGCAAGACCTGGTTCACTAAGACCACCGCTCTGATACCACCTGTAGTAACCCGTCCTAATCTACCTGGATGAAGTCTTCAACAGATGATCCCATTACGAGGTTCTGACCTCTATATGCCATGAACGACTCCATGTAATATCTTTAAAATGAGCTAGTGCACAGCAGAAGATTTCTTTCATACCTGAGAATAAAAATGTTTTAAAAGTGTCAACCAAAAGGTTGGTGAGTTCATAGGTTTATCATAAATAATAAAATTCATCATTTTGATAGACCACAAGATTTAAATACAGTACACCTATCTCGTGTACGAAACCATTTTTCATAAATCTTAGTAACCGTACACATATCTCGTGTACAAAATAACATACACATAACCTGTGTATAAAATCATTCTCTCGATACATAACATTCACTTTTCTTTTCTTGGCTTGGTAACCGACCTTAACATATAATGCGCATCAATAATATCCCCAAAACAGAACATCTCGTCTGTATAATATATAAACCTCGAAATACTAAACACCACGCCCACTAGCTCTTCCGTCTAGTGAACATTCTGGGTGGGGGTGTTAAACCCGGTAGCTACCTTTAGGATTCGCATGAATTAGGGCCATATCCGATCTAATTCTTAGGTTACCAAGCAATAATAATCAGGAGAAATATTCACAACAATTAGTGGCAATTACCACGTCCAACTAATTCAATAATAATCCATAGAACTTCTGTCTGCATAATAATTCATTCAAGGAATGTTTTGCTTGTGTCTATCTCGTCAAACATTTATAAAAGCATTTCATGTATTCGCAGCTCAAAATATATTTCAGAAGCAGTTGTAAAAATAGCGCATGTATTCTCAGTCCCAAAAATGTAAAGAGAAAAAGGGAGCAAATGAACTCACGATACGATATTTTGTAGTAAAAATATGCATATGGCGAAACTGAACAATGCAGGGTTGGCCTCGGATTCACGAACCTTTAAAAGGAAAAGCTTCCAAAAAAATTGCCATAGCCTGGATTCGAACCCGCAACCTCTCGTTAATCAACATAACACCAACTAACCATTGAACCATTCAATATTTCTTGATATAACTCGCAATTATATTTATTATATCATGTAAAATGCAGTTTACTGTCTTCATTTAAAACCATCATCTTAATCAAGTATTATTATCATCTTTTATCTTCTTTTCATCACCTATACATCACCATAACTTCATATTTATTACTAAAACGTTTTCGTTTATCACCACATCATCACCGATTCGTAAATCACCATGTATTATAATTATCATCATCATAATCTCATCGATCATCCCTATACCATTATGATCTTCAATAAGCATTAACATTATCATGCCTATAATATCGGCCCACTGAATTTCGGCCCAATAGAATTGGGACACGGCCCAACAGAAAAAAAAATAAAGAATGGCTCATGGTTCAACAAGAAAGCCAAAGCCCAACAGAAAATGAACCTTGGCCCAACAATCAATTGGATCTCGGCTCAAGCAAGGAGAAGATCACAGCCCAAGTTGCACCAACCCATAGCATAAAGAAAAAAAAAGAATTTCGGTTCCTGGTAACATAGTGGGACGTTTAAAAAATAAATAAATATGATATGAAATTCCTTGGATACTCCAAAAACGAATCCCATATACTTTTGGTGCCCCATTAGATTATTAAGTGGGGTTACAACTTGTTGAAATTTGTCTGCCATAATTAGTTCCACTAGATTAGATGCCATATGTTATTTCTATAAACAAGTTAGCCAACATTTTAAATCACAACATGTTCTCATATTGTCCCACTTCGATTCGTTCCTACATAGAAGAATAGCAATCTTTTTGAGCCTGGTTCACGAAGAGAACAAGGAGAAGAAGGGTGTAGTAGCAGTCATGTTTTGCAGGTGGGTTTCATGGTGGTGTTTGAAATAGAATACAGGAAATAGAAAACGTACTTTCACGGTGGTGGTTTAGGTGTTAGGCAGAAACGGAAGCAAAACTTCAAGGGATTTCAGTAGTAAAATAGAAGAATGATGGTGGTTATGTAAACGAAACAGAAAATTAAAAATGGTTTGCTAGAGCTACGGGGGTGGTGGATAAGGTGGCGGTATTTATGGCTGTAACTAACAGCAACATAGCTGCAGTTTTTAAAGGTTTGGTCTTGTTGTGAATTAAATGAAAAAAAATATAAGTAGCAGCTACAACGAGTTGCAGCATTAACTCGATGGGTTCTATGATGTTATAACCAGAACAGTAGTAAACACAAGGAGTTGAGTTGCAAAATCAACTAGAAGTTTATTATCCGGTCGGTTGTCAAGCAATAGTAGTAGTTGAAAAAATCGAATGGTTAGGCTCTTAATTGGGTGGTCGGGTGGTTTGGTGATTGCAATAGTGACGGGTGTGGTTTTTAAAGGAGATGATGATCTATGAAGATGATGATATGGTGGGTTTGTAATATGCAAGTTAAACAAGTGGGTTTTTTAATGGTGATCATCGATGAAGATGATGATGTTGACGAGAGATGATTGTTGAAGATGGTTATCGTATAAGAGAAAGATGGTTCGATGATTATGGTGGTGACGGTTGAACTTAGTGGTTGTTAGTGGTGATGAAGTGGGTTTTGTTGAGAATGATCACAGTTGATGCGTTACAAAATAAAACGCACACGATTTTGTAAGCTAAGATTGTATAATTCGTAAAGAAGTTTGAGATGGGTTTCGATCTTGGAACAGAAAACATAAACGATGGTGTGGTTCGAATAACAATGTGATGCTGGTGGTGATTTAAGTGAAGGTTGAAGGTGGTGAAGGAGAAGAAGAAAGAAAATCAATTGTTGGTTTCTTTTTCCCCATTTTAAGCATGTATGTAATTGTATATATATATATATATATATATATATATATATATATATATATATATATATATATATTAGTTAGATAGATTAGAATTGAAGAAGAAGACAGATAGATTAGAATTGAAAAATGAAGACACTGTATAAATGATTAAGTCACGGGAGTGCATAATTATTTCTCCTGCCGACAGTTTCAATTTGAATAGTGTATCGTACTCCTTTGTGAATCAGTGGCGGACAAAAGTACACCGAAAATCCCAAATTTTTATATTAGTTATTTTTATTTATTTTAGTCATTATGACATAAAAATGGGTCATTAACTTGTTTAAACTTATTAAATAAAAATTAAATTAATTATTAGTGTGACAACCCGAAAATTTCCAACCAAATTTAAACTTTATCTTTATATTATTCCGACACGATAAGCAAAATTTGTTAAGTTAAATCTCAAAAATTTTAAACTGTGTTCATACATTCATTATAACCTCGACCAAATTCCGACGATTCACGAACCGTTATATATAAATAGATATGTATATATATGTATATATATATTATAACTTGAGAATATTAATAAATTATTAAACGTATATGTAACGACCCGTCAAAATAGCTATTGACGCGGCACGTTAATCATTGATTCCACAGTGAGGTTTTGACCTCTATATGATACGTTTTGATAAAATATTGCATTCATTAAAATAAGTGACTTTCTAAACATAGAAAGTTATAAACATGTGGGCGAGTGCTTAGGTATAAGTAAAACCCCAAAATACATAAGTCTTTAATTTACAGGTTGACTTCACAGTCCAATTATTTATTACACAACACAGTTTTATTTTGAATGCAATAAACTTTGTACAAAGCATGAGAGACTCCATGCAGGCAATAAGCACATCACAGCGGAAGCAGTCTAAGGACCTGAGAATAAAACATGCTAAAAAGTCAACACGAATGTTGGTGAGTTATAGGTTTAATTGCTCGAGTCATAAACATATATAAAGATAGACCACAAGATTTCATCAAAAGTTTATCAATAGATTCTACGTAACAGAGCACCCTGGTAACTAAACTTAACGCTATAAGGATAATTACCCCATTCGTTTTAATACACGCAAACCAACGTGTCATAAACTCAAATAACATACGTCTGTTAAAAGGCTAGCGCTCTAGCTCGGACAGGGATGTCAAGCCCTATGGATCCATATACAATTATTCAGGCCCACCAGTCCATATCATATGTACTGGCATCTACTAGTTACCAAAGCTAAGGGATTTTCGGTTTAACTCAGTGTAGAATTTAGTATGTACTTGTGTCTTATTGCGTTTAAAATAAATTGCATGTATTCTCAGCCCAAAAATATTTAAAGTATTTAAAAAGGGAGACTATAACTCACAGTTCAATATTGAGACTCAATATTGTAGGCAAATTGCGTAGACGTAATGATGGTAGACGACTGTATGGTTGGCCTTGGATTCAAGAACAATACCTCGAACAATACCTTAGCTTAAAGCGGTTTGAAACCCGAATTAAAACACCCTCGAATATACTTTATTATTATTAAACTTAAATTATAAATTATAAATTATAATTATAATATAATATTTGATTACAGAGATTGATTATGAAAATATTCGTCGAGTAAACTGGCCTTTTATAGGCATGTTTTCTGATTTTGGTCCCCATGCGATCGCATGGGTTTTCAGTGCTTTTGCCATGCGATCGCATGGCGTTTTGTTTGCTAGTTCGTCGACATAATATTTACTGTAGCAAATACTGTTTTTGGGCCCCATGCGATCGCATGGGTTTTCAGTGCATTTGCCATGCGATCGCATGGCTAGGTTGAACAGCTCATTTCTGCTTGTTTTCTAGTTCGTCGACATCAAATAGTGTTTACTGTAGCAAACAGTGTTACTGTAGCAAATCACTGTAGCAAAGTTTTTTCACTGTAGCAAAATACGGTTTCACTGTAGCAAATAGTGTTTTACTGTAGCAAAGTCATTTTTACTGTAGCAAATATTGTTTTACTGTAGGAAAGTCATTTTTACTTGTACATATATATATATACATACATATAATTGTTCATGAATCGTCGAGAGTAGTCAAAGGTAATTGTATATATGAAACAGTTCTAAAATTTTGAGACTCAATCTAACAGACTTTGTTTAACGTGTCAAAATAAAAAAATATCGTATAGAGAATTGGTTTAAATAAGTCGAAATTTTCTGGGTCATCACAGTATAATACTTTACACGAACGTATTTTTTTCAATATGTTTATCAATGGAATTAGAAGATAATATCAAATGATTGATTTATTAGATACATTGTGATATGATTACGTGTCCATGTTATGAGGTCCACTTTGATTTAAGAAATCTATTCTTTTTGACAACATTCGGAAAATTGTAAAGTGATTTATAAGTAAGAACGTGGAGTGTATATAACTTAGATGCTGGATATCGACAAATTAAGTAACTCGACATTTTTCATTAAGATGATTTCATACGTTTATTTAACCTTTGGACTTTATCCCATGCTTCACCAACAGACTGTAATGTTTTATGATATAACAATTTCCATTATTTTAACCTTTAAACAAAATAATTCTTAAATATATTTAGTTTTGGAAAACAAATTATCATATTTATTTGATTTAGTTTCAAACGTACAAAAACATTTTCAGTTTAAAAAGAACTTTATTATTAAAACGTATATAACTTTTATAAATATCTAGAACCACTTTTGACACCTCATTACTTAACCAGCATGATAAAGATAACGATATTTATATTTTATTTTATTAAATATATATAACGATTTAAATTAATATTATATATATTTATACGCGTATTATACGTACATAGTTTTATAGTTTTACTATACTTAAACTTTACCTTTACTATATTTTTACTTTACTTTAACTTTAATAATTCATACTTTAATAATTCACTTTAATAATTCATACTTTAATAATTCATACTTTAATAATTCACTTTAATATTTCATACTTTAATAATTTACTTTAATAATTCATACTTTAATAATTCACTTTAATAATTCATATTTTAATAATTCACTTTAATATTCAAAAATTTATTATAAATAGAATTCATTGGGTTTCATTATTTCATAGAAACTTGAAAATATTTTTCTCTAAACTCTCTCAATCGATTTACATATATATATTTACTTCGTATTATTTCAAGATATTATTAGTATACGTAAAATATTACGACGGAGTGCTGTCTGAGTGATTTCAAAATTGTTTTTCGAACGGGATAGAGCTAAGGAAATTATGGGTTATAGCTATGAAGGTTATGGGTATGGTTCGGGAGTATTGCTCGTGAGTCAAACTAGTGTTTATCATCCCCGTTGCGTCTACGTACTTTTCCTACAATATTGAATCTCAATATTGATACGTGAGCCCTCATAACTTAACTTTTATATATTATTAGTGTATCCCTGACTAGTGCTCGAGTATATAGGTTTATGCATGCTTATACGTTCGTTATTGTCGTTAGATAGGTTATGTCGAATCTTGAATTAAATACATATGCTATTAAGATAAGGTATATGATATGCATGTCGTTGGAAAGCTAGCGAAAAATTGAGAACTTTTCATTTAGATATCGAATGGTTTCGATGAACGGTTTAGAAGTTATAGTCAATTGAATTTTTGTAAAAATGATTATTATTATCGTCGTTATTATCGTCGTTATAATCTTATTATTATTATTATTATTATTATTATTATTATTATTATTATTATTATTATTATTATTATTATTATTATTATTATTATTATTATTATTATTATTATTATTATTATTATTATTATTATTATTATTATTATTATTATCATTGTCGTTATTAATAAAAGATATTATTGTTATTTTTATTATTATTATTATCGTTATTATCGTTAAGGTTATAATTAGTATTATTATTATTATTATTATTATTATCATTCAAATAGTTATTAGTATTATCATTAATATTATTATTATTAGTATTATTATAATTAAAACTAATATTAGTAACATCTAATTATTATGATTACTATTATTATTATTAATATGAATGCGATATAAAAGACGACTAAAAGCTATTAAACGAAGCGATTAGGAAATAATGAGTATGAGTATCATGATGAAATTAAGATATTGTAAGATAATGATTTAAAGGAAAAATATCGTTTTCATTATTTTACTATTATTATTATTTAAAGTATTATTAATATTAAAACTATCATTTTTACTAAAATTATTATTTTTAATAAAAATATCATTGTTAATATGAAACATCATTATTATTATTATCATTTTAGTACTATTATCATTTTATCATTTTTAGAAAATATAATTATTGTTATTTTTATTAGTAGAATAATAATAATTATTACAAAATAATACAACTTTTACTTATTATTATTATTATTATTATTATTATTATTATTATTATTATTATTATTATTATTATTATTATTATTATTATTATTATTATTATCAATATTATTTATCAAATAAATATGTGATACAAAGATATTTTACTACGTATAATATAATTACATTAATAATACCTATCATATTATTTTTATGATATTAAATGAACTTTATAAATTTTATTACTTAAGATATATAAAAGTATATTTTTATTATATAGATTTTAATATAAAATTTTATTTATTAATAAAAGAACTATATTATTTACTTTAATAAAATCTGTTAAAAATATTTAAATATATAAAACGACTATATTTAAACTATATAATAATCATGTATAAATTTTGGAAGACATTTTGGTCAATATGACTTTTGTTGACTTTTGTATATTTAGTCTCGAGCATTAGGATTGTGATACACTACGACTTGACCTAAATTGTTAGACAGATATTGATCAAACATATAAATATATATAATTAATATAGGTTCGTGAATCCAAGGCCAACCTTTCACTTGTTCAATGACGTCATATGTATTTTTACTACAAAATACAGTATTGTAAGTTTCATTTGCTCTCTTTTTAAATGCTTTTGCAATATATATTTTTGGAACTGAGAATACATGCGCTGTTTTATCAATGTTTGACGAAATAGACACAAGTACTTAAAACTACATTGTATGGTTGGATTATTAAACCGAATATCGCCCCTTCAAGTCTGGTAACCTAAGAATTAGGAAAATGGCCCCTAATTGACGCGAATCCTAAAGATAGATCTATGGGCCTAACAAACCCCATTCTGGAATTTGGAATGCTTTAGTACTTCGATTTAAAAAGGTGATTGCGATTGCCGTTATATAGCATACTTGCGAGTATGCGGGGGATATTCTATATGCATTATGTTAATGTCGGTTATCAGGTGTTCATCATACGAATGATTTTTATTACACTTGCGAGTGTAATGTTATTTAAGAAAAATGAGAATCTTGTGGTCTATTAAAATTATGGAATTGATGGATTATGATAAACTAATGAACTCACCAATCTTTTGGATGACACTTTAAAGCATGTTTATTCTCAGGTATTAAAGAAATCTTCCGCTGTGCATTTGCTCATTATAGAGATATTACTTGGAGTCATTCATGGCATATTTCAAAAGACGTTGCATTCGAGTCGTTGAGTTCATCAAGAATATTATTAAGTCATTTATAGTTGGATATATTATGAAATGGTATGCATGCTGTCAACTTTCGATGTGATGAAAGTTTGTCTTTTAAAAACGAATGCAATGTTTGTAAAATGTATCATATAGAGGTCAAGTACCTCGCGATGTAATCAACTATTGTGAATCGTTTATAATGTATATGAACAAGTCCTTTCAATTAGCCCTCAGCCCCAAGCAAACATACTAATTGTTAAAATTTAATAAATAGCTCCTTAATTATATTTTTAATAGGCCTATGATTCTTAAAACTCATTTTCGGCTCACCGTTTATTTTAAAATTATATAAGTTTGAATTTAACTTGCTTAATATCAATCAGAATATCAAACGAGTATTACATTCATTTAATATTTATTTTTAATATACATTAAATATACATATAGATTCATTTTCATAACAATTTAATTATATCGTATTTCATTTTACATTTTTAGTTCTAACGATTAAATGTATATTAATATTTCCAGTTATTATATATACATATACATATATATATATATATATATATATATATATATATATATATACACATTTATTTATAATTAATTATTCGTGAATCATCGGAAGCGGTCCAAGGGTAATTTCATATATGAAAACAGTTCAAAATTTTTGAGACTCCAACATTACAAATCTTGCTTATCGTGTCGGAAACATTAATTATACAAAGATTAAGTTTAAATTTGGTCGGAAATTTCCGGGTCGTCACATATTTAACCCTCAGAAGGTTGTTGGTAAATTAATAATCAACAGTTAGTTTAATTCGACTGCTTACTCTTAATAAATATTTAGGTACCTTGTTACAAATACTAGATTTACAGACCAATCAAGTGCCATGGATGTGCATTGTCAAATCTTGTGAGACAGTTTTTTTTTTTTTTTTTACAGTATTTGATACTTTTTGGAACTTCAAAAGTTTGTTAATTTTGTGGAGGTGGATGTACAGGGTGATTGATGAGTAACGATTTATTACACTATCTAAAATATATTAGTCTACGCGTTCAAGGCCTGTGGACTGTTTACTGAAGACGTAACAGGGCTATGTAAATATGGGTACATTATTTGCACAAACTTGTGCAGCATATTTAACCTAACATTACCTTTTAAACCTTGAAAACACTAAACTGTAAAAAGTCCTAGACAATTAGTACAGGAGACAATCAACCTTTTAAGCCTTTAGACTTTCATATATCAAAAGTATTGTCATCCAACATTAAATTTCATTTTCTACCTATTTAAACCTCACATTATTGCTCGACTTAATATTAATAATTTATCCAATTCTTATCTCAACAAAACGCCAAATCTTATTAAATATTTAATATTTAATAATCAAAAGTCTACTTGCTTCGGTTATTTTTCTGTTATTATAAGCTAGTTATCAAGTATGTAATTTGTTTTTTGTTTACTAGTCTTGACCCATATTTAAAATGGGCTAATAGTGACTAGCTTTTGTAATGGATCATCTCTTTGATGACAAGGTTTGGAAAGTTTTTAATACATTTGAATTTTTAGCCAACAAAAAAAAAAAAAAAAACAAAACGATTACTATATTATTTTATAAATTACTATATATAATTATCATTATGAATATAATTATAGTTATAGTGATAATGATTATGAATTATGATTATTATTTGTCTTAATATAAGTGTTTACTTTTAATTTAATAGACAACTAAGCTTACCTTTTTATCCTTACACAAAAGTTCATGTTTCCATGTTTAAAATAATTAAAATAAAAATAAAAAATATATATAAAAACTAATTTGTCAGCGGAAGTATCTCCTATATAAATTTAAATTTATTTACTAAACCCAAGAAGTAATTGTTCGTGTGTTTTGGAAAGTCTAGTAGGGTCTTATTTATTTCCTTTCTCTCTCTCTCTCTCTCTCTCTAGTATCTCCTCCTTCTCTCAAGTCTTAAAAATAAAAATAAAAAAACAAAATAATAATGTTTGAATTTGGGGATGAATTGATCATCAACAGCTACCGGATCCCATGGCTGATTTGGATCCAACTACTTGCCATGCTTCTTCTCCTTATCCTTCTTTACTACCTCACCACCACGCCTTCCGATCTTTCCGTTCACTTCACCACCGCTTCGCCGTCATCTTCCGCCGACGTATCATTCGATAATCGCTCTTTCATCACTGCAAACACTCGGCATGACTTTAAGGTACCTCTCTTAGCTCAATCAACCTATCCTTATCATATACAGTATATGTTGCTCTTGTTGTAATTGTAGTTGATTACTAGCTTTAATGTATCAATTGGAAGTTTATTAAAAACCTAATTAGTTTTTATAATAATTATTATTAAGTCCTTAAGAAATTAGACTCCGTGTTGAAAATTGTTTTGGATTGTTGTAGAAATCTAAGGTGGAATGCTTATGTTTCTTGTGAACAAAGGGATTCCTACTAAAGAAATTATTTGTTATTCATTTTAAATATTTAATTTAAATTTCAATAGTAAAAGGAGGAGCTAAAAAGTTATTGTTAAGTTACAAGCCTTTGTCTATAAGGAAATATTAAGTACTTTGTAGGGCCAATAAGTCATTGTTTAGAACTAGAACAAGTGTGAGAAATGAGGAATTAACACTTTTAGGGTTGTTGTTGTGTGTCACACTTTTGGATCAATACCGGGCTTATATTTAGGTTCAGTGATGGATATTGTTGCGACTCGAATAGGATATTGATTGAGAGACGGGTGATGAATTATATTAAAGATATAACTTTGTAAATAAGCACACGGTAGTTGTTTCTAACTATGTATTCATGATCTATGGGTGACTAGGTATGTACTTGTGGTTGAAATGTAGTGTTGTGGTTAGGCATGTTTTGGTTAACTTTTTTGTGACATAAGACATCCTTTTGAATAATTATCTACAATTTAAGATGTATATATGTTTTTAGGAGCTACGCATTAGGATTAAATAGTGTCTTCATATATAGCTGCATAGCTCGAAGTTAAATCCTGCAATTCTTAGTTAGTGCAAACCCTAGGGAAGTTATGTTTCATCAACGTTTATATGCACAAAAGATGGAACTCTTGTCTGAACACTCATAAGTCATAATGCAACGAAGAGGATCTTCGGTATCATCTCCAGGCTAGTTTATGTCAATATTTGTGTTATACGGAGTAATCTTTATTGTAAATTCTTGATATCGTTTTAAAACGTTTTCGCCCTGCATATATAGACAATGCTAGATGAACTGGGAGCCTAGGTTTAATTATGAAAAACAGTAAAAATTGGGGTGCTAATTCAAGTGTTGTACATTGTATATGATGCCTATAAAGCTTGCCTATTTTCCTAGGAGACTATCCAGCTCAAATTTTATATTGTTACATGCTGTTCTTTGTTTTGGTGGGGATTATATATTATTATTATTTGGGCATGTACAACTATCCGACCTGGCAATAATACTACATATCTACATAGCTGTTTTCTTGTTGTCATGGAAGTATAAGTTAATAGATGAGATCTACATGATTCGTAATATAGTCGGGGACAAGGCCTTTGGGGTCTTGGAGGGACGAGTCTATCGAGTCGTTGGCAAGATGGAGACTAGTTGGGCGTTGGCCGACGTTGACTTTTAGTAATAAGTAAATTAAACATATGTATATTACACATAAATATATTAAACATAAAACATAATATTTCAAATATTAAAATAGGGCACAACATCTAATTTTAGAAAATATTAAAATTTTGACCAACTTTAACTTTGACCTACTGAGACCTGGAGCCTGACTTCAACCCGACTTTTTAGCATTGACGGACTTTTTATGTGTTTTTGGGCGAAACGGGCCGGGTTAGGCCCCAAATTGACGCGTCAGCCGACTTTTACAACAATGAGTATATGCTACATGTTCATGGCTTGCGACCAATGACTCAATATCACTTTTATAGACATTTACGTATTGATGATAGTTCTTGCTGTATCGTTCATAACCCATTTCTCTAAAATGACTTTTAATCAACCTGTTAAAATCGGATAAAACTTGGTAGTTGCGAACATATTATTCCAGAAAAAAACTCAGTTTTAGGTTAATATTCTATATTGCTTACTAAAATTCCATTTTGTCCGAAACTTGCAGTAACTTGTTAACAGTCTTTATACACGAGAATGAATTGTTTATTGAGTGGTACTAAAATTGTACGTTCTGATGAGTTTTCAGGTGACAGAAAATGAAATAAAAGAGAGTGGAACGAGCACAAGTGAAGGTGTACAAAGAAGAAAGAAACCAGATGTTCGGCATAGGGAGGAATCGTCCACAACAAGTGAAAACAGTGACGACATGATATTTGAAACATCTCACCATCCATGTAATTTTTTTGGGCTTGCAAAACAAGCATTTCTTAAATGCTTAGGTATAGATTCTACCCCAAGACACCACAAAAAAGAGGATTGACAATTTATGCCTCTTCCCATCTCCTTATGAAATTGTATAGAACGTTTTACGTTTGCATCATTTGTTGATCCCTTTGTAGGTCAGTTGATTTTGATTCTCTATGTTACGTGGTCGCAATCGCTTTGAACTTGATTGTGGTTGCGTTTGATCATTATCAGATGGTTAGAATTAGGTTGTGTTGACCATTAATTTTGGTGTCCATGTGAAAATTGTTAAAACACTGTAAACCGAAATGTGTTATCGGAAGTATATGATTTAAGGCCTCAAGGGACGGCGTCTGATATGATCAACCAGTAAAATGATTTACGGGCATATCAAATTGTTCGAAAAATTGAAATGCAGTTTTTGTGACCATAGTTTTGCTCGATCGATGTGTCAACTGTCAAGCTGTTCAACTACTGATGCTTTTAAGGCTCTTATTTGCAATAATCCAAACTATTTATAGTATGATTTAAATATTAAAGTGTTACATGTAAAAATGTCTACTAAAAAGAAGAAACATACTATAGATCGTATATATCTATTGAAACATACTGGTGAATGGTGGTATCGTTAACCCTGTCTAATAAAGAACTATAATATCCGCAACCTAGTGCTGGAAATTGTACCAACATACTTCTGAATTTGACAAAACGTAACAAGAAGATGAATGATATAACCAAAATTTAATACAATAATCTTGATCAACTAAGTATTCAGGCATGCTAATATGAAGATATACCTTTCATTGATATTGCAAATTTACAAAACTAAAACTTAATCACGCTCGGTCTACTACAAAAATTATAACCATTCTACTACCGAGCCAAAGCTTTTTGAGTTTTAATTATAGCACTGATATATATTCTTCAACTTTCTATAATAACCTACTCTTGAGTTTGTCCACTTCTTTCTCCCCATGCTTTGTAACACAATCTAAATTTAATTTGGTTTACCATTGTTGAATTCATGAAGCCCAATGAAAGTAGTTATATTTCACACGTTTTTCTATCATTTTGAATGACTTCAAGGACCGGTGCGTTGCAAAAGAAACACCTTTCACAATTGATGAGATGCCGATTTATGCAGCCGAAACAGGAAATATGTGTGCATGGTAAGAATTTGGCATCTGCTTCACAAGAGTAGCAGATGCAGCACACTTTGTCAACATTATCTGCTTCTCCATCATAACTCACTCTCTTCATCGTTCTGGATATAAGATGACTAGAAAAATCCTCTAGTTGACTTAGTCTCGTCAGATGAACATCCCCCTTGAAAGTTCCAGCCTGTTATCAAAACAATGTAAGATAATGTAACAAAATATACATATTGTGTAGTGGATGTAGTTGTAAGACATGGTTACTAACCCAATTAAACTCTAAAAGATACTGAAATCCAGAGATAAGAGTATCAGCACAGTCCATGCTCGCAAAGATGCTGACGATATCATTCTGCTCTCTGGAGTCTGCTACGAGGCTCGCATCCAACAAATTCAAGATGATACCAACTAAGGGCGCTAAAATCATGCCTCTGTTGACTTTTTCAGGAGCTTGACCAGGTCTTTTAAGCGTCCTGTGGAACCACAATAATCAGCTTGTAAATAAGTCAACCGTTGAACTGGGATGTCACATCTAAATTGAGGTCGAAGAAAGTTGCAGAAGTTTCAGTAATTGAGAAAAATTATAAGTCAATGAAATGAATAACGTACAAGTCAAAGAATTCAGGATCTGCAACTGAAGTCAAATGGTTGAGAACAAAAACAACCAACTCTACTAATCTACGCAAGTTCGTATCTGCACCAGACAGGAAAGCCTGAGGAATCTCACAAGTACAAAACTCAAGTACCCTTGCTAGATTGCTTGAGAGATCAAATATAACACTACATTTCCTCTGTTGAAACTCTATCATCTGCAATTCAGAAGTTGCATTCACATAAACTTTTGAGTATAGATACATGTGTGTGTGTGTGTGTGTGTGTGTGTGTGTGTGTGTGAAACGCAGCTATTTGTTACCAAATAAAACACACAAGTTTGAGAATATTACTGTACCTGGCATTTATCTTGCATTTCTCGGATGGAAACAGAAAATTCTGTCATTGCCCAGCTGAGGGTATTAAAAAGCCGATTGAGAAACGCAGAAAACAATTCTTCATCCTTAATACATGCTTCGCGCAGTAATTTCTGTTGGCAAAATATATTTACACTTTAATAAAAAAAAAAATTCTTCAAATACAGAACCATGCACTAATTCAGTCTTGGTTGCTTAAATAAAAATACCTGAAACACACTAGAAGTTGATGAAGACTCCCCATGTTTTGAAGATCCAAATCCACAGCCCTTGCATAACCGTATCAGTATATTTGTTACAGGAATCCATGACCGGTTATCAAATGCTGATAAAAGTGATGTCGGTAGGCTACGAGTTGCTGCTTGGTTGCTCTCAAAAGCAGCCAAAAACTCCTTATACTGAACCAATACAGAAATTGACTGTAGAAGTAGATCTCTCAGTTCTGCACTTGATATCCTCGGGTCGCTAAAGTGGGTAGCAACAAACGTAACCTAAAAAGGTGATATTAAGAACATCAGTTTCTTTTATAAATTCTCAAATTCTCAAAATTTATCAACTTTTTAACATATGGATAAGAGGAACATACAAATGAAGTAAGTCCTTGCTTGATAAACATTCCTGCAGGAACAAACGGAGGATCACTTTTACGCAGCACGTGGAAACAATCAACCTGCAACCAACATTAAAGGGTTGCTTACTATTTACTAAGTTACTGAATTTATGTTTTAACTATTAAGGTGTAATGGTGTACCAAAGTTTCCAAATAAAACTCAGGAACATAGCTGAAAACCAGATCCATTTTGCTAAGAACCAGAAGCAATTGAACGATCCACATACACGTTGCATACATTCCTCTTTGCTTCCATCTGGCAAAAAGAGAGATTCGGTACCTACAATACATAGAGTGTGATTAAGTAAAACTGATATGCGTACCTTATAACAAATACAGGGTGTCGCATAAACTTAATTACTATTTTTTTTAAGATACAAAGCTGTTTACGTATCAACTTACCAAGTACAATGGCGCACAGAATCTATAACTTCTTCCCGGTAGACACTTCGGGCCTCCTTTAAGCGCCTTAATTGTTCACCACTAACTCGCTCTCTGATTTGTTTGTCAGTTTCTTCCAGCTGGGATATTAAATGTGACTGATGGGACATATAAGCCAACGCCTGCAATGAATAATAATCATGCTATAGATATAAAAATCTGCATACATATATACGTTCATACAAAGATACATACATGATATGGGAAGATACTTTATTGTTTCATCACAAGGACAAATGTAGACCTTACTACTTGTAAAGAAAAGAACATGATGATCATGGTTACAAATATAAGTAGCTAACTTGTCTTTCAGTTACCAACTTCAAATTTGAGGTTTCCATTGAATAAGTATTCAGAATATCTTTCTATCGCATCACATTTGTTATAAACAAGTAGAACCACAATCAACATAATTCAAGAGGTAACGAAAACTAAAAAAACAGTGCTTATTTGACCTTAAGGCTAGATATTATACTGTTTAAAGAGGTTTTCATCTTTCACATAAGTGAACCACCTTTTTTTGCATAATCTTGTGATTAGATGAGCAATTGATAGCACAAAAGTAAAACAAGGTTTCTTCTACTCTTTCAAGCAGGTATTTAAAAGGATGATAAATTGAACCTGTTTAAAGTTTGGTGCAAGGCCCAAATCGTACAACAAGAGCATGGCATCAAAAAGTTCCTCTTCCACTAATGTCGATGAAGATGAAGTGCTCTCTAGTGCAACGACCCGTACTTGGTGCACGGGTCGATACCCAAAATCAGAATCTGACTGGTCACTAGTACTTGGTTTATCAGCAATTTCATCATTCAAATTTCCAGAACTACACTCAGCTGCCACCTGTGCGGATCTTTCTGGAATCGAATTGCAATGGCTTTGAGAAGCTTTAGTTGTATACCTAAACGGATTTTTAGAAATTCTTGAAAAATTCCCATCCCAACTGAAACAACAACACGGTTTCCTACTTCCTAAATGTGTTATTCTTGTTTCTGGTTCTTCATCATCAACACATCCTTCTTCCCATCGAACAACTTCTGATTCGGGGTCCACATTCACAGGATGAAAATTAGTTAAATGACTGTAGGACCCACCGAGTCGTGGGATTTCAATTCTATGTGGATCGTTTTTTAGAATTAGAGGAAGGGGAAAACTTTGTTGACCGCCTCTGTGAAGAAAACCAATATCGGACCGTTTACTAGTTCCTGAACTCATCATCCAGTTACAGTCTCTCGTTGCAAAACCTTCTGATAGAAAATGGAGTATGACTGTAAATAAAGAAACGAGAACCGAATTGCTTGATATTCCAGGAGGTGGGATATTATGATCTGCTCCCCTGTTTCTTAAAATGAAGTTTTGTAAAAACGTTCGGAACACGGATCCAGGTAACTGAGGAGGTGTTACAGGTGGAACGAACTGCATGACTAGGCAGCAAAGGTCCCTATGTTTCTCCTCAATCTGCAAAACACGTGCATAAATACTAGTAAGTATAAAAAAAACTAGAATGCATTAACCAATGTGAAAGTAACGATTTTACTCCTTTTCGTTATCGTTTGTAACCATGTCCTGTCAGATCACAGTAAGCTGAACCATTTATGCATGAGTTCATTATATATATAAAAAAAGATCTATTTTCTGAATGTTGTCTGCAGAATTCTAGAATTTTGCCTATATGTTTTAAACTAGGGATAATGCAGAAAATACTTATACAGTTATAGGTGGCTCGGGAATATATAGTTAAGACAAAGAAATGATGAAACCATACATGAACACCTTTGATGGATTTTAGCACATAATGTATTGCAATAAAGCATTGTCCATGAACAAGGGCAGGGAATAATATCATTGTTATTTTAGGAACCCCCATTTTTACTAGTATGTAAATCGTTCTATATTTTCTTACTATTATAATTACAATACTATAATACTACAGTATAAAGTTAGATCTTTGTTCATGAAATAATCTAGACTATCAAATGTTTCCTACGGTGATTAGAAAAAAAGTTGTTCTAGTAGAAATAACAGATTACGAAAAAAGTTTACGTAGTAAGAGAAAACCGTACCTTATCAATTGCTTCGGTTATGGTTCTAGTTGTGAGCATCATGCTACTTTCATAAGAAATATCTTCACATGAGCCAGGCCACCAAACAGAAGGTATCATATGTTGAAGGTCTTGTTTATTGGGACTTCTCTGAGATAAGAAACCTTCAAACAAAAACTCAAAGTCTGACATCTTCCACCAAACCACCATTAAATCTTCTCGTCTCAACATGTGGCAAGCTAATGCAAGATACGGGTACGACCCCGAATACGGGCTTTCTCTTAAAACGATCGATGCAGTCTTGCAATAGTATGAAAGGGCAGATAGTAGGTGTTCAAACATCACTGTTGACCCAGGGAACTCAAGTAACACATCAAGTACTCTATCCAAACTTTCATAATCATGAGGTGCTTGATCCCGAAAAACATCCATGAGAAAAGATAAAAACGGGCCCCAGCTTATATATTCTACACTCTCTGCATTAGATTCAAGAGCAGAGAATAATTCTTGGCATATTCCAAGAGAAACCGGATTATAAAGCTCGTTAACAGGCATGAACCTCTTTAATCTTCTTAGTTTCTCCATACAATTATGACTGGTCCTCTCCCCCCGCCACATATTCAACAACTTTGAGAAACATTGAAGCAAACAAATTACCAATTGATTTGTTGATGGTGGCAATTGAATTGGTTGGAAATCATGAATAGGATATCGAAAAGGGCGGGGCCCGAAATTTAAATCAGACCGTTCACCTTGAGAAAGAGAAATTGCGGGATAATAACCAAGCCCGGGCACCATTTTCCGGATTCCGTCAAAGGCTACACCAAGTGAAGCACCGTTTCTATAATATGAGATTTCATCGTTGTCAAAATCTATGCAGCATCCAATCACATCACCAACAACCCATGACTGGCCATAAGCTTCAGCATTTAGATTCCATTTGATGACCCGTTTACCATCAAATGCATAAGAATCTTCAGCATCACCTACACCTGTGTGTTCGGTAAATGGGCAAGAAACAGTAGCCCATCCAAGCTGCTGTAACCCAGCAGTTTCAAGAGTTACTTCATACATCCATTTACCTTTCCATACACAAACATTTGCCCGTGCACTACTGAACACTGCATGGCTTTCAACTAGCAATGGTGGTTTTACAAACTGAAATTCACCACTAACACTTGCTTCTTCTATTGAAACAACATAAGGTCTAGACCCATCTACAATAGCAGAGACTCCATCTCTACATGCATCAACGATCAACAAGGTTTTATGATGCCTCAAGTAATCATTCCTTATGATAGAACAAATTACATCAGCATCAACTTGACAAGTCAACAAATTTATCGTTTTAGACGGAAGATCAAACACGTATTCAAGGGTTCGTTCTAGTGACTGTTCACCAAAATCATCACTGTAAGAGATAAGACGGTTTTTCTGACTACTATTCTTCCTATCCTCACCATCCAATATCAAAGCCAACCCAGAAGCAAGCTTGTTTACACGTTGGCTGTCTTCAGCCATTGATGAAAATGGAAAACGTCACACCGCCTTCGCAAAGTGAAACCTCAAATCCTACCAACAGCCCAGCCTACACCAATATAGTCGAAGCATACATCTACAGCCCATCAGATAGCAACAAAACTTCAATATCTTAGTTGAAAAAACACCAACTTTCACCCTGAAAATCGAACAACAGTCAATCAAATACTCTGTAGTAATCTAATACTCCAAAAACACATACAGTTCGCCAAGTACAACTAACCAAATTCATTCATATAAGCTTATTATTTTTCTTCAAGTTTATTAACACAAAACAACGTACCATTATTGATCAACTAAAACTCATAATAACAGCATGTTTCAAAACAAACGTAAAACAACAAACAAAGCATGAATAAATTGGGGCGAAAACTCAATCAAGTAGTAAACTACAATAAACTCACTAGTAATTCAAAATTCAGCACTCGTGATACAATAAAAACACAAAATTAAACAACTTACAAATCATGAAGCTGTATACACCATCAGTCCGTAGCAACCGTAGTAATTTAATGAGTAATTTAGATTGGATAAGAGATAAATTAGGGTTAGGGTTTGGGAAAATGAAGGAATTTGAGTAGTTCCGGAAATTGGGGAAATGGACGATTGAGAAGTCAGGGGGGGATGAAGAGAAACAATCAAAGTAAAAAAGAAGGAGCTTCGGTTGGGTGACGCTCAAAGGCTGACTCAAAATGCAACCCTACTTACTGACACGTGTCCGTTTTATTACCGACCAGTGGCGGCTTAATGATCCACAGTTCGCCCGCCACTCCCGGTCCCAATAAGATTAATCACGGAGTATCAATTTCAATTTATCTCAATTTTGTTAGAATTCTTGTTAAAAAAAATATATATAAAATTATTTTTACATCATGTTTCTTGGTCTCCATACCATAATTACATTATACAAATTAATAATTCCTCAGTTCCAAAATAAATGTCATGTTTTGACTTTTGAAAGTCAATTATTTAAGTTTTGATTTCAAATATTTTATGGTTTTTGCTATATTACTTTTGATAAAAATTATATAAATAGATTGATTTTTTAATTATGTTTTCATTGTTATAACTTTAATCAATTATTATATAACACAAAGAAAGATATTTAAAATCAAAGTTAACGAAGAAAGACTCAAAAAAGTTAAACCAGTACATTTATTTTGAGACAGAGGGAATATGATTTTTTAAGTTATATGTATAATAATAGAGTGTTAATCAAACAAGATTCAAATAACTTATAACTAAAATTTAATATTGATTAAAATTACCGTTCAAAAAAAAATTAATATTGAAAAACGGCTTATTTTGAGAAGAAGATTCTTATTATTATATCGATGACCCGTGCTAGTAAATTAATAAATTAATCATATCATATACTCTCGTAAATAATAAATAAATAATTTTATTTTGAAAGCTAGATGATAAAGAAAAAAATAAAATAAACATTGAGTTTGAGCTAAATTGGTAGTGTTATGTCTCTCTTAACAAGAGGTCAGGAGTTCGACTCCGCTGGACTACAACATTGCACTCAATGTTATCCCTAATCTAAAGTATCTACTCAGGTCGCCTTTCGCTTAGTGCGGAGGCAGCGGAGAGGGGGTTTTACCGGCCATGCCTTCAAATTAGTCCGGGTTTTCTCCGGAGCAGTAGTTGGGGGCGAGTTATACAACTACGGGAGATGAACGCGTAGGTGGCTTAATCCCCCGGGTAATCTCAAACTGATGTAGAAAAAATAAATATAAGTAAATAAATAGGATAAATTAAAAGTTATTTGTACTTTAGTGTACGTAAATATTTAAAAGTAAAAAAATATTACCGGAATGTGAAAAAAAGTATGGTGTTACAATGATATTCTTTAACATATCTTTTGTACAATAATAAAATTAGAAAAGATAAAGTTTTTTTTGACATCAGTTTGGGATCAATCGGGGTGGACTAAACCACCCACACGTTCATCTCTAGTAGTTGCATAACTCGTCCCAAACTACTGCCCTCGAGAAAACCTTGATCAATCCGAGAGCATGACCGGTAAACTCTCCTGCACTAAGCAAAAGACGACCTGCGTGGATACTTTATGTCAGGGATAACATTGAGTGCAATGTTGCACCTCAGCGGAGTCGAACTGCTGACTTCTCGCTAAGAGTGGTAAGCCACTACCAGTTGAGCTACAACTCAATGTACAAAGGATAAAGTATTAGTTATAATTTTGAATTGTTTAGTTATAAATGCTTTTTGGTTTTAATAATTTGAAATGTATTTTACAGGATTAAAAAGATAATATTAGTGTAGAATAAAGTTAATAAAAATTTTGTAAACTTTGTGTAATTTATCGAAACTGAGGAGGGCAATAGATAGATTATATATCCTTATTCATTTGTATTTCATATCACACGATGTCAACGATGATCATACATAAACTCATACAAAATCTAATCTCCTTGGTTTGACGTTTATTTAGATATAACTTTGTTATACACTTTTGCTTATTAAAACTCTATAATTTGATTCTTCTGTTGAACGCACATTTGCTAATAAACCTTTTTAATACTTTAAAAACTTATAATGTAATATAACATCATAAACTTATTTATTAATTTATCTTCCTTTGACCATTCATAAGTCAATCACTACAATGCAAATGTGTTTGAAGTCAGAAGGTCAGTCAAAATATATTTGAAGTTAGAAGGCAGGTCAGAATGTATTTAAAGTCAAAAGGTCACTCGGAATGTGTTTGACTTTTCAATATCCCTTGAAAAATGCTTATAATATGTTTCGGGTTTGTCTCCTCCTGCCTTGTTTTCATTGTTCAACATGTGATAATGGAATAATTCGATTAGACTATCACATTCGAATAAAATATTTTCCTTTTTTTGTTTTTTGAACGGCTAACCTTTTTTCTAAATTCTCGGTAAAATAAATAATCTTTTTCATTTGAATTTGATATCACAAAAATGAAAAATGAAAATAAAAATGGAAAAGGGTAGAAAAAAGTTGTAAATGTTGATAATCTTTGACCTCTAAAATTTTATTTAGAAGTGTTGACTTTTCTTTCCCATAAGCCAATGGGAAACGGATCTTGTATCTTTTTCTTAAACTCGTATGTGACTATGAGAACATGCTCTCGAGCATTTCAAAACTCAAGGCAGGCGAAGACAAACCCGAAACATATAATAAGCATTTTTCATGGGATATTGAAAAGTCAAACATATTCTGACTGATTTTCTGACTTTAAATACATTCTGACCGGCCTTCTGGACCTTCTGACTTCAAACAATTTGCATTTTAGTGATTGACTTATGAATGGTCAAAGGAGGATAAATTAATAAATAAGATTAAGAAGTTATGTTACAAAAAAAGTTTTTAAAGTATTAAATAGGTTCATTGTGTGATGTGAAATAAATATGAATAAGGATATATAATCTATCAAAATACATTGCCTTCCTCAGTTTCGTTAAAATTACATAAAGTTTTAAAAAATAAAAAATGACCCGCCCAAAGGTCAATTTTCAAAACTCTAATTTTGAGCATCCCCTTTTATCTAAAAACATCACATTGGGTGGTATTCATCCCTCCGTTCAACCCAGTGTTGTAAAAAACGGAAAAAACGGGGGTGTAGACGGGGGTGTAGACGGATTTTGGAGTGCCCCGTCCCGTTTATACATAAAACGTTTGAAAAAACGGAAATCGGCCAAAAAACGGTCAAAAGACGGTCAAACACGGTCCGAGACGGGAAAAAACGGGTTTTTCTGATTTTTTTCAAGTTTTTTTTTTTTATAAAAAAAAATTAAACGTTGTGCTATTAATTAGGGTTTCTTTTTTTATGTTTGAAATGTTGAAGTATTTAAACATGTGTGAAATGCTTATGTTTGAAATAATGTAATGTACAATATATATATAATATATAACATTTTTATTTAAAAGTCAACGTTAGTCAACATCCGTCTAGACCTCCGTCTCGACCCCGTCTCGACCCTTTTAGGACCCGACCGTCTCGACCCCGTCTCGCGTCTTTTGTAACCTTGGTTCAACCACCTGTTTCTACCCCTTCCCAACCACAAAACTTGCTTAAGTTTACTGATCTGTTGAGATCATTTATGGCCCAAATGTTTTTTCTCCGATTGGTTCACACCCGGTTGGTGGTTCAATGGCGGTTCATGGCGGTTCTCTACCGGTGCTCGGGTCCACCTTTGTCTCCGATAGCGAAGGTTCAACGGTTTTCATTGAAAGAATTAAAAGGAGTTGTACTAGCCATATGTTAGATGATGCTAATTGTGGTGTTTTGAATGGTAATTCGACGTCAACTATTGAGGATAAGGTTTATGAAGTGGATAATAAATGTGTTAATGTTGGTGACAAATTATGTAATAATTTGAAGAGTCAGCAGAAGCATCACAAGACAGGAGGCATTACTGTTGGTCATCAAGCTGGTTGTATAGTGTTATCACTACGGTTTTGGTTCCTACCACCCCTAGGGTACCGATTGCTTCGGTGTATGATAATCACCACGACTTGACAAAAGAGAAGGTTGATGCTTCTGTGAAAAGAGTTCGGTTGCAATGAATAAAAAGATAGTTGGTAACGAGTTCGCGCTTCGGGATGAAGATGATCTTGGAGATTCCGACAACAACGGTTCCCATTTCCTTGATGTGGATTGGAACATTGGCTTTTTTGAAGGTCTTAAGAAGAAAGGTTCGCTCCTGATGTTAAAGCGGAGGGGTACGAAATATATTATATTTTTACTACGAAATACGATACAAATTACACAAGTTTTAATTATTTATTTACAAATGGGATATACCTAAACTCTGCTACAACACTATAGGCAGTGTACCTAATCGTAGAGTAGTATAGTTTTTAGTAAGTCCGGTTCGTTCCACAGGAAGACGACTTATTTTACACTATATTTTAAACAACTATATGAAAGGACCCGTCCTAATCCATCCGGACGAAGTCCATATCGATTATAAACGATTCACAACAGTTTATTACATCGCGAGGTACTTGACCTCTATATGATACATTTTACAAACATTGCATTCGTTTTTGAAAAGACAATCTTTCATTACATCGGAAGTTGACGTCATGCAAACCATTTCATAATAAATCTAACTAAAATTGACTTAATAATAATCTTGATAAACTCAACGACTCGAATGCAACGTTTTTTGAAATATGTCATGAATGATTCCAAGTAATATCTCTAAAATGAGCAAATGCACAGCGGAAGATTTCTTTCGTACCTGAGAATAAACATGCTTTAAAGTGTCAACCAAAAGGTTGGTGAGTTCATTAGTTTAACATAAATAATCATTTCATAATTTTAATAGACCACAAGATTTCATATTTCCATTTCTCATAAACATACGTCCCATGCATAGAGACAAAAATATCATTCATATGGATTGAACACCTGGTAACCGACATTCACAATATGCATATAAGAATATCCCCATCATTCCGGGATCCTCCTTCGGACATGATATAAATTTCGAAGTACTAAAGCATCCGGTACTTTGGATGGGGCTTGTTGGGCCCGATAGATCTATCTTTAGGATTCGCGTCAATTAGGGTGTCTGTTCCCTAATTCTTAGATTACCAGACTTAATAAAAAGGGGCATATTCGGCTTAATAATCCAACCATAGAATGTAGTTTCATTTACTCGTGTCTATTTCGTAAAACAGTTATAAAAGCAGCGTATGTATTCTCAGCCCAAAAATATAAAGGGTAAAAAGGCAAATGAAAACTCACCCATATAAATATTGTAAAACATATAATAAAGCATTTGCATGTATTCTCAGCCCAAAAATGTAAAGAGTAAAAGGGATTCAAATGAAACTCACAATACTGTATTTTGTAGTAAAAACACATATGACGGTACTGAACAACTGAACAATGCAGGGTTGGCCTCGGATTCACGAACCTATATCATTTATATATGTCAAATAATATCATAAGACTATAGTACAATTATTTTATAATATTTTTAGTTTAGTAATATTTTTGTGATTTCAAATGTTATACATTTAAATATTTATACATTTATATATGTCATGTGAATATATATATATATATATATATATATATATATATATATATATATATATATATATATATATATATATATATATATATATATATTTTTTAAATTTTCATATACATAAGTAATATATTAAATTATCTTAGTAAGTTATCACTATAGTAAATATTATTTAAAATATTTTAATAATTGATTTGTGATTGTTAAATAATTATAATATATGTCATTTATTTTAACATTTTTAGTATTAATAAAACATAACCTATATAATAATATTTAATCTGTATTAATACTTTCAATTTGTTTCATATCAATGTTTTACCGTATTCTATAGTATAGCTTATATAAATATATCTATGTGATATTCATATAAGTATTTATATATATAAAGTTTTAATACTGTTATGTGTAAATATAATTTGAACATACTAAATATCATAATATGTGAGGTTAATATAATTATAATATTATGGGTAACAAATACATTCTTATATCAATAATACTTATGTAAAAATTTTAATAATGTAATGATAATAATAAGAATAATAATAATAATAATAATAATAATAATAATAATAATAATAATAATAATAATAATAATAATAATAATAATAATAATAATAATAATAATAATACTTAAATAAAAAAATACGCGTTTGCTGATATACACCCCGATCGAGTCTAGGGTTAATCAGAAACGTAGAGAGAAACAATTCTCTCATCGATCCTTCAATCAACGATCATCTTCATCATTCTTAGATCAATCGATCCCACAACCACTCGAGATATAACCTGCCATCTATTCGTCATCATCATCATTTCAACAGTCATCGTTAATCCTATTTATCATCGTTATCTAATAACAATAGACGGTCAAAGCAGTAGTTGATGATCGGTTTGTGTCTGTTCAAATTGGGAAGAATGATTACACATTGCAGCGAGCTGTAACAGTGATGCATCAAATCATCATCAATCGATCATGGTTTAGTGATCGATCAAGTAGGTAATTGGTATTCTTTTTATTTATTTAATTATATATCCATTTAATCATCATCGATCGTTGTAAGTTATCGAATTAGTTCATTCAGCTTTATTTAGATGTAATTATTTGTTTTGTTCGATTGTTTATATATGAGATATAAAATATAAATAACAGGGAGTAGCAGAAGTATTCGTATAGCAGCTTACATTGATTGTGGTGTTTTAAATTGGTTGTCGATGGGTGTTTATAGCCTTCGAATTCGAAACAGAAACTTAATTGGGTTTCGTTGCAGGTGATGTTTGTTTTGGTGATTTGGTTTTGGTTCTATTGGTTGGTTTTGTTTGAGTACGAACACAAACGTAAAGCTGTAATAGCAGTAGTTGTTGATCTACACTCGAAGGAAGAAAGAAAGAATATGTAATGGTGTGATTTGCAGGTGGTGGTTGTGACTAGGTCTTTGTGGTGATTCACGATGGAAACAGAAAACGCAACAGCAAATTCAATTTGCAAGATATAGGAGCTGTTTTGGCGGTGACTTAATGATGGTGGTTGTTTTCGATTATGGTGATCGTTGAGTGGTTTTTTTTTTTGGTGATCAAAATGGAGGGGATGGTATGGGTGTTCGATGATGGCGGGTTTAGTCTTGGTTTTGATTGAATGACCAATGAACACTAATTAGAGAAAGAGATGTAGTAGATAATAAGGGTTCGATATAATGGTGGTTTAGGCAGCTGGTAACAACAACGAACAACTGCAGTGGTTGCTGCAACCTGCAGTAGCAAAACAGTGATATGAAAGCGATGTGGGTCTTCGATCCTTTGTAGCTAAAATGGAAATATAGTATGCAGTAATGACCTTAACACATGGGGCTGTATTAATGTGTTTTACAGCTGAAATTTGCAGCTCAAAGTGGCAGTGCAGGTGGTCGATGGAGATGGAAGGGATGATGATTGTTTATCATGAAAAGAAATAAGAGCAAATGGGTTCTTCAAATTCCCGGTATGCCTATGGTATCTATATGTGATAGTGAAAAGAAGAAAAATGGTTGAGGGTAGATAGTTAAACGAGTGGTGTTTGTGGAGTTGTGTAGTCGACTGATTGAGAAAGAAAGAAGTTGTTTTGCATTGGTGAATTCATGTATGTATTTATTCATATATTATAAACTGGTTTTGTGTAAAGTCATGAAACCTACAGTAATATTGTTTGATAATTAGCATTCACGGGTTATACTATGCGAATAGTGGAGTAGGTTTATCACTTGTATATATTAATATTAATATTAAGATAGTGGATCAATTAGTGTAACATATAACAGAAAGTTTGATGACTTGAAACACCAATAGATATTTATGCATAGTAATCTAAATAGGATAGCCATCGTCCTTTTTAAGTATTGTACCGACAGTTTCACATATATTGATTCGTAGTCCGTCGTTAAACAGTTTAAATATAAGAGTGTTCCTAAAATCTCCAATCTTTAAATCAAGTCCAATTATTTATTCTTGTTATTAACTGTTTGAAATCTAAATAAAAAGGTTCGTCTAATATTTTTAGTTCCAAGTAATATATACGGAATATTAATATTCAAACTAAAAAGATAAAAATATCTCTATCAAACCTATAATTTTCATAATTAATTTACAATTCAAATTTCATTTCGAGCCTTCATAACTTCGTATTAAATCTATATATATATATTTCATTACTTAGTATTTTATTTTACATAATTATTTATAACAAAATTTCATTCAATAGATAAATATCAATTTAAGTTTTTATATAAATATATTTATTTATATATATCTATATACATATCTATTTACAAATAGTTGTCCGTAAATCGTCGAGAACAGTCGAAGGTCACTAAATTCATATAAATAGTTCAAAGATCAAATGTATGCATGAACATAATTCAAAGTTTATAAGATTTCAATATTACAGACTTTGGTTATCGTATCGAAATCATATAAAGATTAAGTTTAAATTTGGTCGGAAATTCCCGGGTCGTCACAGTACCTACCCGTTAAAGAAATTTCGTCCCGAAATTTGAGTGAGGTGGTCATGTGTAATAACCCGACTTTTTTTCATTAACTTTTCGTTGAGAACTTAACAACCGTTGCTTAAAATTTACAATTTTGTATGTATTTTTTTTTTAAATATACTATTATTAATATTGGTTATATTTTATTTTTTTAAAACACTACGGTTAGTGAAAACGAGAAAAATATATTTTAAGACAACAAAACGTATGATTATTAATTTTAATAGTTATTATGTTATATAATAATTGAGTTTTGAAAATCAACTGTATTAATTAGGATATTATTCTTAAACTAAACGCGAGAAAATTAGTTTAAACATTCATATTTTCAGTATCTAATTTAAAAATATAATAAATAAGTATTTTATGAAACACATCAACTAAGTATAACGTCAAGATTCTAAAAGGTTTTGAACAATATATAAATGTATTTTTTTAAATACAAAATAAATCAATTAAGTAAATCATATTAAAGTAAAATACATTGGGTTTTAGATAACGGATAAGAATTTAATAGAACCCGTGACCATACAGTTAAAAATTGTGACATCTATAATTATAATTGCAAATAGATATAATACCCGTGTTTATCAAATTATTACACCCTTGATATCTTATAACTACCCGTGACTACTACAGTTTAAACAGTGACTTCCCTTTTCTACTTATATTTCTGATCTAGATTCATTTCACCAAACAAACACACATACGTATCTATCTTATTCTCTTATCAAGAACACCCATTACTATTCATCATCATCATCAATCTTTCATCCTCAAGAACACCTTCAATAATGACTTGATCATAAAATCGTTTATATATTCGGACTCCTCTCGAAGAGCTCTACACATCTATACCAATAATTTCTTGATTAGGGTAAGTTTCAAAAACTCTAATTTTTGGGTTTTCATATTTTTGTTACATTTTAGGGTAGATATAGTGTCTAGTGCTCAAGTCCTTGTATGTATGCATGATAGTATTCGTTAATTTGATCGTTTGATGACTTTTTGATGAATCACGAATTTGTTTTGTGTGAGATCAGAAACTTAAACTTGTTGAATGTATAATATTATGAGATAATCAGAATCCTCTTGAAAAACTAATAAGTTTGGGCTTTGGAATTTTGAATTTTCGTTACCGTATGCTCATGTTATGCTTAATTGAAGTTTTAACTCGTTTTTATGAATGATCACGTTTTTGATTAATATGCTACTGATATGAACATGATATTTTCAGTTTATGAAATAATTATAAATGAAATCCTTGTGAAAAATTAATAAGTTTGCTCTTTTGAATCGCATATTTTCGTTATGTATAGCTCAAGATATGATCAATTGAATTATCGTTGTGTTTTATGCATTAATCTGAAAACTGGTATTGATTGGTGACGAATTGGTTTATGTATGTTACATGGTTGGAAAGACAAGTGAAAAACACTCAAGATAGACTCGTATATCATGTTAATTGGATTTTTAAAACTCCCGTTATGCTTAATTGATTATTAGACCCGACTTTTATTGATCAACGTTTTAAACAGATGAAAAACGCCATTTAAATTGATTTCTGGATTATGAGCTGAGGATTTTTGAAAATTATATGATTAGTACTTCACTTTTCATGTAGAGTGTGCATGCTAATTGTTCCTAGATGTTCGGTTATATGCGTTCGAATATGACCTCCTGAAACGAATTGAATCTGTCCAAAAAATTTGCAGTGAATGACATAACTTGATTTGTAGATGGACTTAGGACTTGTGCTTCTGGTATGTGGTTATTTACATGTTGTTGCACATATGTCATTTGTATGTTAGCTTCTGAAACCGTTGTTTGCTATGCGTTATATGTGTTACAAAACAACATGTCTAAATTCTATCCAAATCAGGAAGTCCGTAGTATTTTGTAAAACTGTACGAATTGGCTATATGAATTGCTTAGATTTATTTACCAGTGATTATTTGAGATGTTTGTGGCCATCTCCAATTGGCCGTTCGTCATTTTCTAGAATAAATGGCAGAATTTACAAAACTGGTGCGCGCTGAAAATTTTCTGAAAAACTGTCGGGCGCATTTGAGACTGCTGCGATTTTTCTATTAGGACTTAGAGTCTGATCTCCAGATATATTTTAGGACTTTGAGTTATGGAGATTTTGACGCATATTTCAAGTCAAACGGACCTGTACTTATTTTTATAAAAATTCTGGAAGTTGACTACATTATTTAAGCTAAATATTATGTGCAATTGACTTTGTTTGACCAAATGGGTTTAATGGGTCAAAATAAGTAACGGTCAGTGTAGAAAAGTCCCAAACGTCGATTTAAGTAAATTTAATGGTTGTGGTGTTTAAAAAAAATAAGTTGTGGCATGTTTTGGTCAAAATGGGTGTTTATGACCCATTTGGGTCATACGAGCCTACTTTGACCCATATGCGAAATTTTGAGAACCAAAGGTATGTAACACATCCCGTATATTGATTTAAGTATGTTTGCAAGTTTTGGTGCTTTAAAAATGAGTTTGGGTCAAATTTGGTTTAAAGAAAGTTTTATGACTCATTCGGGTCAAACGTGCATAAATTGACCCATATGCATAATTTTGGAAAACGAAAGTCACCAACACATCTAAAATGTCATTTTTGATCTGTGATAAAAATTTGGTTAAGTCAGGTCAGCCGGATTCAAATTTGGATCGTCAACCGAAAATTTTAGTATTTTAACAAAATTGTCAAAATGACTCTCGCACCTACTTTGAGGACTCGCAAGTTGAAATCAGTTAAGTTTAGATAAAAACTATTATTTGGTATTGAAAGTATTTGCGACAAGCTTTAAAACGATATATTATTTGTATAATTTTGTTGAGTCTAAACAGGTATAAAACAAGCGAGAAAATGGGCAATCGTTGCTGATTTTGAACACTTTAACAAATTTTATCAGCATTTTATGTTTCGGGAGACTGTTTTCGCGAGGTCATAACTTTAAAACCGTAACTCCATTTTTGTCAAATAAACTGTCTATAGAAAGGTGGGATAACATACTTTCCAATGGTCACGACCTAAGGTATTATATCAAATTTGGTGGGACCTGGAATCAGCTGAAAAATACTAAAAAAATAAATATATGTAAATAATATAAATTTTTCTAAGTAAAAATGAATAACTTAAGTTTGACCTATGTTTGACTAATTGACCAGTGTAATTTTATGCGGTTGTTGACTTGTTTTAACCATGTTGACTTGCGTTTGACTTGCGTTTGACTTACATTTGACTTACTTTGACTTGCGTTGACTTTTATTGACTTTTGTTAAATTTTGCTAAATTTATGAGTCGGACTTGAGCAATAGGACTATACGAACCCTATGACCTGACCTAGCTTGTTAGATATTTATTAACCAACATATATTCTTTAGGATGAGGTCTCCTGTTACTTGCATTCCGAGTATTGGTTACATCTACGTGAATTGTTTATTGGGCTACAAAGGTGAGTTTCATTTGCTCCCTTTTTAATTGCTTTTGCAATATATATTTTTGGGCTGAGAATACATGCGCTGTTTTATAAATATTTTACGAAATAGGCACAAGTACTGAAACTAATTCTATGTGGGTTTAAACCAGAAATATACCCTTAGCTTGGTAACATTAAACTACTTGTCTATGTACGGTAGGCGCGAATCCTAAAGATAGATCTATTGGGTCTGACAAACCCCATCCTGACTATGGGATGCTTTAGTACTTCGAGGTTATTTTAAACACACCTGATCTGGTGTACTTTAGAGGGTAAAACATGAATGTTAAGGCTTGTTACCGGGTGCCTACAACTTATAGAATACTTTTATGCACTTGCGAGTGTACATATATTTATAAACGGAAATCTTGTGGTCTATTGAAACTATTGATAACTATTGTTATGATAAACCTATGAACTCACCAACCTTTTGGTTGACACTTTTAGCATGTTTATTCTCAGGTTTTTTAAAAGTGCTTCCGCTGTCTGCTTGCTATTTGCTCAAGGTGCTGCATGGAGTCTTTTATGCCATATTTTCAAAAAGACATTGCATTCAAATATTATTGTTATAATCTGTTATTAAATAAATTGATGATTTAGTCATTTTGTATAAGTTGTCATATATATATTTGGGATATGTCTATATTTTGGTAAACTTTCTATGTATAGAAAGTATGTTTTTTAAAAAAAAAAAAAAATGAATGCAATGTTTTATCAAAACGTATCATATAGAGGTCGAAACCTCGCTGTAGGACCGTAGATAACGTACCGCGTCAATAGCAATTTTGGCGGGTCGTTAGAGATGGTATCAGAGCGTTGGTTCTAGGGAATTAGGTGCATTAATGTGTCTGACCTGGACCGTTAGGATACATTAGTGATCTAGTCTAGAACCGTGTCGTTACACTTATATGTGATTATGTGCATATTCTGATATTAATATAATATTATTATTACTATCGGTGAGAAAGTATTTCTCCTTTTGATTACAAGCCTTCTCATGCTCAAACGAGTTCATTTTCAACCCCCCGGTCATTGAAAAACCAGGAAGCGTCATTCAGGACTTTCGAAATTTTTGACATTCCTACATGAGTTACTACTTATATATTTTTATAGATATCATATGTGTTATATTATGTGCTTATATGCTTCGATTCAGAAACTCCTGACATCTCGAATTGTAAATCGGAAGAAGTCTTATCCGACTCACGAAGATTCTCAATAGTTTCAAAGAAATTCTTATGTCACTACCCTTTCAATATTATTAATTAAAATAAATATTATATTCTCGTACTATTTTTAGTACACCCCTTTTTGAAATCATTTTGATTTATAAATTTTGGAAAACGACACTTGTTTTATATCCATAAATATTTTCGAGTAATGTTGGAATGGAAGCATGAGTTAGTGTAATATAATGACGCTTGATCAACGTGGTTATATTACGGTAAGTCATGCAGAAGTTCTAATGGAACGTGATGGTGGTAATGCTTGATCAACCTTATCTTCACCACGTACCATGTTACATGACTCTGTTTTCTGTGCTGATATCTGAATATACCAAGACTCTATATGTGACATCATTTGAGTCACGTGTGGTTCCTTCTCATCTTTGTCATATCACACTTGCACTCCGAGCAGTTTATTCAAAGGTATTCGTATCAAAGGACTATGATCTCGTTTTACCTAACTTTCATATTTAACTACAAGATGCTCGATCTTTCTACGTCAAGACGAACATTCTATCCTCACTTGTTTCTTAAACGCCGTTTAATCACACCAACCAAAATTTCGGGACGAAATTTTCTTTAAGGGGTAGGTAATGTAATAACCCGACTTTTTTTCGTTAACTTTTCGTTGAGAACTTAACAACCGTTGCTTAAAATTTACAATTTTGTATGTATTTTTTTTTAAATATACTATTATTAATATTGGTTATATTTTATTTTTTTAAAACACTACGGTTAGTGAAAACGAAAAAAATATATTTTAAGACAACAAAACGTATGATTATTAATTTTAATAGTTATTATGTTATATAATAATTGAGTTTTGAAAATCAACTGTATTAATTAGGATATTATTCTTAAACTAAACGCGAGAAAATTAGTTTAAACATTCATATTTTCAGTATCTAATTTAAAAATATAATAAATAAGTATTTTATGAAACACATCAACTAAGTATAACGTCAAGATTCTAAAAGGTTTTGAACAATATATAAATGTATTTTTTTAAATACAAAATAAATCAATTAAGTAAATCATATTAAAGTAAAATACATTGGATTTTAGATAACGGATAAGAATTTAATAGAACCCGTGACCATACAGTTAAAAATTGTGACATTGATGTCAAAGCTAAGGTATACGAAATAGTTTATATTTTTGCAGGAAATACTATTAAATACGATACAATTTTACACAAGATATTTATTTATTTAGAGAATGGATATACTTAAACCTTGCTACAACACTTATAGGCAGTGTACCTAATCGTACAGTAGTGTAGTTTTTAGTAAGTCCGGTTCGTTCCACAGGGAAATCTTTAAACAAAGCTTAACGCTATATTAGTTTACTTTTATAAAAATACAAATATATATATAAGTAATATTATTATTATAAAGGGGGGTTTTTACCGTTTAATGACCGGTTTGTCGATTTTAAAACTTTAGTCGCAGTTAAAACCTAATGTAAAATATTAAATAAATAAAAGACTTAATTTAAAGCGTAAAATAAATAACGATAATGAAATTGCAATAAAAGTGCGATAAAATAGAATTGCGATAATTAAAAAGTACGATAATTAAAAGTGCGATTAAATAACAATAAATAAAAGTGCAATAATTAGAAGTGCAATTAAATATAAAATAAAGGAAATTAAATATGAAATAAAAGAATTATGCTTATTTAAACTTCCGTAATCATGATGTTTGACATGTTGCTTTTTGTTTTATGCCCATGGGTTAATTGTCCTTTGTCCTGGATTATTTAATATGTCCGTCTGGTTTTTGTCCATAACAGTCCATCAGTCATAAATATAAAGTGCGAGTGTCCTCGTCAAATTATCCTTATACCCGAAGTTAAATATTCCAACTAATTGGGGATTCGAATTGTAACAAGGTTTTAATACTTTGTTTAATGAATACACCAGGTTATCAACTGCGTGTAAACCAAGGTTTTACTACTTTGTTAGCAATTACACCAATTACCCTTGAATGTAATTTCACCCCTGTTTTAATTATTCTAGTGGCTATTAATCCATTCCCGTGTCCGGTTAAATGAACGATTATTCGTACATATAAATACCCCACCCATCGTGTCCGATCGAGTGTATATGGTAATTTATAGGGACGCCCAATTGTAAATCTTTATATTAACATTAACAAACTATCATTTAGTTAAACAAATATAAAGCCCATTAATAGCTCATAGTCTAATTTCCACAAGTGTCGTTCTTTTGTCCAAACCCCAATTATGGTACAAAGCCCAATTACCCAATTTTAGTAATTAGCCCAACATCATGATTACTTCGTTTTAAATAAGCATAATAATAACTTAGCTACGAGACATTAATGTAAAAAGGTTGAACATAACTTACAATGATTAAAAATAGCGTAGCGTTACACGGACAGAATTTCGACTTACACCCTTACAATATTCGCTAACATACCCTTATTATTAGAATTATAATTAAAATTAAAATTAAAATATAAATTATATATATATATATATATATATATATATATATATATATATATATCGTATGAATGAGGAGAAAAAAAGATATGAATTGCGATCAGAATTCGGTTGCTTTTATAGGAAAAGTCGAAATTTGGGGCTCCGCGACTCGCGGTGAAATCCTCTTCAAACTCCGCGAGTCGCGGAGAATGAATTTACAGCTCAGTCCTTGGAGTCTTTCTCTGCCGACGGTTTTTATTTATAAATATAATATATATATAATTAATATAATTAATTATATATTATATTATATTTATATACATAGTTAACTTGTAATTTTTAGTCCGTTGCGTCGAGCGTTAAGAGTTGACTCTGGTCCCGGTTCCGAATTTTCGAACGTCCTTGCGTACAATTTAATATCTTGTACTTTGCGTTTTGAATCTTGTACTCTTGTAATTTCGAGACGTTTCTTATCAATAATTGGAACCTTTTTGATTGTCTTTTGTACTTTTGAGCTTTTTGGTCGTTTGCGTCTTCAATTCGTCGAATCTGTCTTTTGTCTTCACCTTTTATTATTTAAACGAATATCACTTGTAAATAGAACAATTGCAACTAAAAGCTTGTCTTTCTTGAGGAATAATGCTATGAAATATATGTTCGTTTTTAGCATTATCAAATATTCCCACACTTGAGCGTTGCTTGTCCTCAAGCAATATCGTCTTGAAATACTAGAATCACTTCTTTATTCTTCACACTTTGTACATCAGTGATTTCTATACGGTGGTATGAACAATGGTAGTAACGATATGGTTTACAGTCCCATATGACTATAAAAATTTAGATCCATTAAGGAAATTGGATCTTTATGAAAACATTTGATCTTTTGAAAATCTAGTTTTTACCCTAGATAAGTTTTCCGGAATACCCCTTTACCGGTGTTTGCAAAATATTTTTGTGGGTTTGGTGGGTTTCAGAATTGAAAATTTTAGCTCAAAACTTGCTGTTTTGTGTCACCCACTTGCTAACCTTGTATTTGGAAAGCAACACGTCCAGTTTACTTGTCCCGTATATTATCTTTCGGTAAACTACCGTCCGGTTGAAAGGAAAGCGTTGAACAAGCAACTGTTAAGGCAATGTCCCCTGACATGCTTTTAATTATGGTTTATAACGTGTCGGACGCAATTACTATCCTTGGTAGGAGCAATAGTAAAGCTCACCCTTATAATTTTTCGGTATGGCACAAGGTCCTGTCTTTGACCACTATGCAACCACCGTTCTTACGGTTGACACCCGATTTAGTTCAGGTGACCTAATGAATTCCAGGTGAATTCCTAGGATTTTACGTTCAATGGTAATGAATGCATTAAAAATAGGGTTTTCAGAAAACAAATCGGTTTATAATTTTGATCAAAATATTTTCTCGTTCAAGCTCGAGTTTAGATATCATTGAATTCCATGAGTTTGAATTCTCAATCTTTAAGGTCAATCTCAAGGATTGAGTAATATCAGTCTTAAAAGCTGATTTTTAATCTTTAAGGAGATTATCTTTTCTGGGGATCTGATTCATTAGTCTTATCCAGCTAATTTGCATGGTGCCCCCCCCATTGTACGAGATAAATCCTTCTCATGGTTAGGATAAATCTGACCACTTGGCGACCCTGTTTAATGCTGAGGTCCGTGGATTTCCTGCTGATTTTAGTGATGACTTTTCTAGATTTTTCGTCAACCTACAGCTGGTCTGGACGACAACTTCATGACCTAAATCAAGAAGCGCGTGTCTTTTTCGGAAGACTTTACTTCCTTTTAATGATGGAATTGATTCATCGTGTAGATCCATCTCTTCTTTTCTTTCATCGGGTAAAACAGTTTAGTTTAGTCCAAAGCAAAAGTATTTTCAGTTATTTGTTACAGATATATGTGACATATGTTTAAGATAACTTGGTAAATTTTCCCACACTTGGCTTTTATTTTCCTTTTTATCGTCCTCTATTCCATTTTAAATGAATTTTAACATTTTAGTTTGTTTCTCAATTTATGTCCTTTCCGAGGTAACAATAATTTCGGTGTTAAAACCTAGTTTTATCGTTCATAAATATGTATAAACATGATTTTGAATTCATTTAATTAAAAATTTTGAAAAATTTTACTAGAATTGGGTAGTCAGTATATAAGACTAGGGCTGTTCTTTTTTATCAGAGAGCACTAGATTCTAATACAACTACTGCTTTACTAGTATTTTTAATGGTAACCAAGTGTATAAAGTAAAAATTTTTAAAATCCGAAAGAATTTAACCCCTTCCCACACTTAAGATCTTGCAATGCCCTCATTTGCAAGAAATCAGTAACAATTTAAATTATTGAGGGTGATTTGTGTGAAAATGATTAAATTTTTACCAAAGTTTCCAAATATATTGGCGTTTGTTTGCTGAATGATAAATGGTGCACATCATTTGTTCATTCCGTCTTGTTGTTATTTCACATATATTTTGCATCTTGTCGTCAAAATTAGTTGCTTTTGCTGAAATTAATGCCAGTCTTTGAAAATGCGTTGTTTTACCCTGTTGTGTACATAAGATAAACTGCAAACATATATACATATTTTTGAAGTTTGGTATATTACCCCACATTCAAAAATTATTAAAATCTAAGAATAAAAGTTAGATAATTATAAAAATGATTACAATATTAACAAAAGTATTAAACGTATCAATAATTACAAATTACAAAATAAAAAAAAATAAAAAAATAATAAGTAAACTAAGGATGATATTGGTACCAATAGGGGTTCCAGGCATAACCATAGGTGCTATAGAATGCTTCGGCATGGTCATACGTAGGATATGGTGGCTGCATCTCTATAGACCAGGGAGGGAAGATGGGTTTCGGTGTAGGAATATAGTTTCTACCTATATGTTGGCAATGAGCTATGATTTGGTTCTGATGAACTTGCCAATCTTCAAATGCTCTCTGTCTAGCATTTTCGTATTCCTGAGAAGCTATAAACCTTTGCATTTCTTGCATCTCATTCCCCCCTCCTACATTACCTTGCTGTTGGTTTCTCTCCACCTGTGGATGTCTACCATGGTATTGTACTGCGGCGTTATTTCGCCTCTTCAAAACTTTCGCACCATGGTATACATTTAAACCTATAGTATCGCGGGGTTCTGGTTCTTCTACTAATAATCCCCCCCGACTTATATCCACACCGAGATATTCACCAATCAAAGTAATAAAAATACCACCTCCTATTATGCTATGCGGTCGCATCCCCCGAACCATAGCTGATAAATAATAACCCACACAATACGGTATACTTACAGCACTTTGTGGGTCTCGAATACACATATGGTAAAACAAATCCTGTTCATTTACTTTTTCCTTGTTCTTACCCCTTTGTGTAATCGAATTAGCTAAAAACCTATGTATCACTCTTAATTCGGCTCTATCTATATCCAATTAAGAGTAATTTCCCCCTTTGAAACGGTGATGGCTTGTCATTTGACTCCACACACCGTGTGTATCAAAATTTTCATCTATCTTTCTACCGTTTAGTATCAATCCTCTACAATTGGCAGACGCTAACTCCTCAGGCGTATATATACGTAAAGCCTGAGCCATGTCCAGTAAAGACATGTGGCGCATCGAACCGCCTAACAAAAATCTAATAAAAGAACGATCGGTTAAACTAGCTACCCGATCATTCAACTCTATACTACATAACAATTCTTCACACCATACTTTATATACAGGTCTACGTATGGTGAATAAACATACCCAGTCATTAAAAGAAGAATTACCATACCTCTGTACAAGTAATTCCCTAATTGGCCCGGCCAATTCTACAACTTCTAAGGGTCCCCATTCTATAACCCTCGGTACCTCAACAACCTTAGAATGAAGAGTATGCAAACCCCTTTGATATTTTGGATAATCTATCCAAAGTCTGTCAAATCTCAGGTTCGGGTGCAACTCTTCCAAGTGCATATCGGAAAAGGTCATGACTGGATGAGGTATATCCTGCTTGTAGTAGTTATCCACCTCCTGTTGCTCCAAATTCTCAGCAGGAGCATTGCGGGCTTGGGATGAAGATTCACCCCTTTCATTCTGCAAAACACATCAAACACAATTTTTGTGCATCCAAATATGCATTAGTGTCAGCAAAATCATCAATCAAAATAATTACAATGACATTATCAATTTATATCAAACTTAAGCTCATTTTCACATTTTTTATCAAATCTACACTTTTTCAAATAAGCATATACGAAAATGTTCGTCAAGTTCATAAGCATTCAACTCAAATAACATGTCAAAATAATCATTACTAGTAATTAAACAAGTCTCAAATGGCATTATCTTTCAAAAATCAAGTTCATGAATTTTAGACTTGAAAAAGTCCACTTTAATTCTCAGAATCATGTTTAGGCTCAAAGTTTGGATCATTTAACTACCTAGACATGTTACACTACTCAATTTAGCAACAATTCATGACAAAAATCGGCCATAACCTGTTTATATCAAAAAGCCCCAAATTTGCTCAAGAACACAAACCCTAGATTATTCAAAATTTGAAGTTTAAGGCTTCTAATCATGTTAAACAGCATTAATCTAGGTTATACAAGCATAATACATAAACAATTTAAGCATAATTACAGTAAAAAGCATCAAAATCAAATTGGAAAAAAAAATTGCTCAAGAACATCAAATTTTGAATTAAATGGTGTTTAGGTGTAGAAATTTACCGTTTTTCTTGAGTAATTCTTAGATAGCATCCTTCTCAACATGATTTTAGCAAAAGATTTGGTGATTAACGGTTAAAAATTGTGATTTTGGGGTGTATTTTTCGGGTTTTTCGGGGTTTTTTCGCTGTTATTTTTCGCAGTGTGTTTTTGTGGGGAGTGAACTGATCTATTTTTACGTTTTATTTTTTTTCTGCGTTTTGGTCCCTCCGCGAGTCGCGGAGATTTCCCTTTCAAACTCCGCGAGTCGCGGAGTTTGCTTTTTTTTTTTTTTTTTATAATCTTTAACTTATAAAACAATTAAGTAATTAATTTTAAAATTTTGTTTCCCTTGTTATTTAGGACGAGGTCGTTTCGGATCGATGTCCTAGTCCGTCCTTCGACAAAATTTTAAAATTTGTCTTTTGTAGCGATTGTTTTAAAAGCTAAGATTTTTGGTTTTTTAATGTTTTTGGCATACTTTAATTCAATAAGATTAAAAATAATGATAATAAAAGTTCTCGTCCCTCCCTCGAGTAAAGCAATTTCGGTTTAAAGACCTAGTCTTCAACTTACGACGAATTTTAAAAAATCATATTTTTAACTTAATGAGATAAAGTAAATTTTTGTTTTTAAATTCACACAACTTAAATATAAAATTCAAAATTAATATTAAAAATTCACACCAAACTTAAAATTGAAATGCATAAAATTAAAAATTTATATTTTAAAAATTAAAAATTCACACCAAACTTAATTTAAAAATTTATAAATTCATACCAAACTTATATTAATTTTTCAAATATTTACAATTTTATATATATTGTTTTTACAAAGTTTACAATATTTATAAAGGGTTCAAATATTGATTTTTTTAAAAAACATGGTAAAAATAAAATTAAAAATCTTTTTGTCTTTTTATCCCACTTTAATCAATCAAATATTATCAAAAATATGCGCCCCTCTTTTTGGTAAAGTAATTTCGGTTCCAAGACCTAATTTAACTCATGACGAATTTTTGAAATATTTTGGGTTGATTGATTAAAGATATTTATACCTTAAGAATAAACGTTAAATTTCGCAGTGATGTAATAAATTTTTGAATGATATCAATAATTTCGGTCGCCAAACCTAATTTTATTCAATACCAATTTAATACTTTTTAGCGAACAATTTAGCGTTTATTATCAAAAGGTTAAAAATAAAAATAAAAATAAAAACTATACAGACATACCTGTGAGATAGATTTCTTAGTTATATGATCTATCCCATTCATAAGATAGTCGGTTTAATTGGTTTTCCATAGCTACATAGGCGTAACCTCGAGCATTCAGTGTCTTTTCTTCTAAACATATGAACGGTCCGTCTCTGCATAAAGTAACAAATTTGGTATTTGAATAGGTTTGATTATTTGAACATTTACCTCCATGTGACCATTTTCCGCATTTGTGACATCGTTCTAGGTGTCGTGCTCTTCTTTTCGCTGCGGATTTTGATTTTCCTTTACCAAATTGTAACTTATTATCTTCGCATCTGGATTCTTTTCTAACTCCGTCCATTCTTTCTCTGATTACTGATACTAGTTCACTCGGTAGTATGTCATTATTTCTTTTAGTGATCAAAGCGTGTAGCATTAGACCATGGTTTAGTTCACAGGCAGTCTTCATTTCGTAAAAACCTAAAAAAAAAATAAAAATTCAGAATGGGGGGAGAAGACTAGTTCTTTAGGGTCTGCTAGAGAAAGACCATTCGGGTTCCATTTTTGAGAACTACACGAAAACAGACAATCTAACTCTAACAGAAATACATATTATCCTTTAAAGACTTGATCCTCCCCACACTTAGTTAGCTGTGGTGTCGAAATTGTGATTAACTTCGTTGTCGACTTCCATCGGACCATGTATGTAATGTTTAACTCTGTAACCATTAACTTTAAATTCAATCCCATTTGAATTTATCAATTCTATCGTTCCGTATGGGAAAACTCTTTTGACTATGAATGGTCCAGACCATCTTGATTTCAATTTTCCAGGAAATAGCTTGAATCGTGAATTGAAAAGAAGAACTCTGTCTCCTTCTTTAAATTCTTTTGAACTTCTGATTCTTTTATCATGCCATTTCTTCGTTCTTTCTTTATAGATTAACGAATTTTCGTATGCTTCATGTCTTAATTCTTCTAATTCGTTTAGTTGACTTAATCGTAGACGTCCGGCTTCATGTAAATCAAGATTACATGTCTTCAAAGCCCAAAATGCTTTGTGTTCAATTTCTACTGGAAGATGACATGCTTTTCCATAAACAAGTCTAAAAGGTGTGGTTCCAATTGGAGTTTTGTAGGCTGTTCTAAAAGCCCAGAGTGCATCCTCCAATTTAATGGACCATTCCTTCGGATTTGATCCTACGGTTTTCTCTAGAATACGTTTTAAGGCTCGGTTGGTATTTTCAACTTGTCCACTTGTTTGTGGATGATATGCGGTGGAGATTTTATGAGTTACTCCATATCTTTTAAGAACTTTCTCAAGTTGATTATTACAGAAATGAGTACCCCGATCACTTATTAAAGCTTTCGGTGTTCCAAACCTTGCAAAAAGACGTTTTAAAAAGTTGACTACAACTCGTGCATCGTTAGTTGGGAGAGCTTGTGCTTCCGCCCATTTAGATACATAATCAATGGCTACGAGTATATATAGATTATTATGAGATTTTGGAAATGGACCCATAAAGTCAATACCCCAAATGTCAAATACTTCACATACTTGGATAACATTTTGTGGCATTTCATCACGTTGATTTATTTTTCCGGCCCTTTGACATGCATCACAGGATTTGCAAAGAAGGTGTGCGTCTTTGTAAATTGTAGGCCAATAGAATCCAGCATCATAAACTTTTCTTGCTGTTAGTTGAGGCCCATAATGCCCTCCTGTTGGTCCTGTGTGACAATGGTTTAAAATTTTACTAGCTTCATCTCCAAATACACATCGGCGTATTATTCCATCGGGACAACTTTTAAACAGGTGTGGATCTTCCCAGAAATAGTGTTTTATATCACTGAAGTATTTCTTTCGTCTTTGGTATGATAATCCTTTTTCAAGGAATCCACAAACTAAGTAGTTTGCATAGTCTGCAAACCATGGTATTTCTTTATAATCTATCTTCAATAGATATTCATCAGGAAAGTTGTCTTGTATGGCTGATTCATTTAGAACTTCTAATTCGGGATTTTCAAGACGAGAAAGATGATCAGCGGCGAGGTTTTCTGCTCCTCTTTTATCTCGGATTTCAATACCAAACTCTTGTAAGAGTAAGATCCAACGGATTAATCTTGGTTTAGCATCTTGTTTTGAAAATAAGTATCTAAGAGCAGAATGGTCGGTATAGACCACCGTTTTTGCTAGAACGAGATATGATCGAAATTTGTCAAAAGCAAAGACAATAGCAAGGAGTTCTTTTTCAGTAGTTGTATAGTTTGTTTGTGCTCCTTGTAACGTCTTACTAGCATAATATATAGGTTGAAATCGTTTTTCAATCCTTTGTCCTAAAACGGCTCCCATTGCAAAATCACTTGCATCGCACATTAGTTCAAATGGTAGATTCCAATTTGGTGTTATCATGATCGGCGCATTAGTGAGTTTCTCTTTAAGAATATTAAAAGATTTGATACACTCATCTGAAAAGATGAATGGTGCATCCTTTTCTAGGAGTTTATTCATAGGAGTGGCAATTTTAAAAAAATCTTTTATGAAACGTCGGTAAAAACCGGCATGCCCTAGAAAACTCCTAACTCCTCTAACATTGGTGGGATGTGGAAGTTTAGCAATTACATCTACTTTAGCTCTATCCACTTCAATTCCTTCTTTTGAAATTTTATGTCCAAGAACGATGCCTTCTTTAACCATGAAATGGCATTTCTCCCAATTAAGTACTAGATTTGATTTTTCGCATCTAATTAGCATTCGTTCCAGATTAACTAGACATGATTTAAATGTATCACCGAAGACTAAAAAGTCATCCATGAATACTTCCATGCATTCTTCTATCATGTCGTGAAAAATCGCCATCATACACCTTTGAAAGGTTGCAGGGGCGTTACAAAGTCCAAATGGCATGAGTTTGTAAGCAAAAGTACCATAAGGGCACGTGAATGTGGTTTTCTCTTGGTCCTCGGGTGCTATTAGAATTTGAAAATATCCGGAAAATCCATCTAGAAAACAATAGTAGCTATTTCCGGCTAATCTTTCCAACATTTGATCTATGAAAGGTAAGGGAAAGTGATCTTTTCTGGTGGCGTCATTTAATTTTCTATAATCAATACATACACGCCATCCTGTTACAGTCCTAGTAGGAATAAGCTCATTTTTCTCATTTGTAATGACAGTCATGCCACCCTTCTTAAGCACGCATTGAACTGGGCTTACCCATGGACTATCAGAGATTGGATAAATTAAACCTGCATCTAGCAGTTTAATAATCTCTTTCTTAACTACATCTTGCATATTAGGATTTAGTCTTCGTTGGCGTTGCACATACGTTTTATGACCTTCTTCCATAAGGATTTTATGTGTGCAATACGAAGGACTTATTCCTTTAATATCATGAATCTTCCATGCAATGGCTGGTTTATGAGCTTTCAACATAGAAATGAGTTGTGATTTCTCATTTTCAGTAAGAGAAGCCGATATTATTACAGGTAATTCAGATTCACCATGTAAATAAGCGTATTCCAAATGGTTTGGAAGTGGCTTTAACTCTAATTTCGGAGGTTTTTCTATCGATGATTTGTATCGATATCTGTCTTCTTCTTTTAGCATTTGAATTTCTTCTGTTGTTGGTTCATATCCATTAGCTATAAGTGTAGCTAACATTTCAGCTTCATCAATTGGTTCATTACCTTCTCCTAAAGAACATTCTCCTGTTCCTTGTAATTCTGGAAATTCTTCTAATAATTCTGCATGTGCATCTATAGTTTGAATATAATAACATGTATCATCTGCAGATTGTGGTTGTTGCATTGCTCTATCAACTGAAAAGGTAACACTCTCATCCTCTATACTTAGGGTCAGTTTCTTACCGAACACGTCTATCATTGCTTTAGCCGTGTTTAAGAATGGTCTTCCTAATATGAGAGGAACTTGAGAATCTTCTTCCATGTCCAAAACAACAAAATCTACTGGAAATACTAAAGTACCAACTTTAACTAGCATGTTCTCCATTATCCCTCTAGGATATTTTATTGATCTATCGGCTAGTTGTATGCTTATTCTGGTTGGTTTCAATTCTCCAAGGTCTAGTTTAGCGTATAGTGAATACGGCATTAGATTTATACTAGCACCTAAGTCTGCCAATGCTTCTATTGAACTAAGACTACCCAGAAAACATGGAATTGTGAAACTTCCTGGATCAGATAGTTTTTCTGGTATCTTATTCAACAGCACTGCTGAACAATTAGCATTCATAGTAACAGCCGAGAGTTCTTCCATTTTCTTTCTATTTGAGATTAGATCTTTCAAGAATTTAGCATATCTAGGCATTCCTGAAATCACATCAATGAAAGGAAGATTTACATTTATCTGTTTAAACATATCCAAAAATTTGGATTGCTCGGCTTCAAGTTTCTCTTTCTTCATTTTACTCGGGTAAGGAAGTGGTGGTTGATATGGTTTAACATAAGGTTTATCCTTAACTGTGTTATCTTCATTAACCTTTTCAACTACCGGTTCTTTTTCCTTATCTTGATCAGGTTGTGGTTCTTGTGGAGTAGGAATGGTTTCATCAGAAGTTACAGGTATTTCAGGTGGTTTAAGTGTTGTACCACTTCTTGTGGTAATGGCTTTAGCTGTTTCATTCCGGGGGTTAGCATTTGTATCACTAGGTAGACTTCCCGGTTTTCTTTCACCTATTAACCTTGCTAGGTTACTTACTTCTTGTTCCAGATTTTGAATAGAAGCTTGTTGATTTCTAAATGCTTGAGCATTTTGTTCATTGGTTTGTTTCTGAGATGTGAAAAATTGCGTTTGAGTTTCAACTAGCTTTGTCATCATAACTTCTAAATTCGGATTTTTATCATCGGTTTGTTGTGGTGGTTTGTTTTGAAAATTAGGTCTTTGCTGATTATAAGTATTATTGGATACTTGTTGATTGCTAGGACCTTGTTGGTTGTTGTATGGAATATTTCGGTTATAATTCTGGTTTTGATTGTAAATCGGTCTTGGCGGTTGATAACTATTCTGATAATTATTTCCAGGCCTTTGGTTTATGTATGAAATATTCTCTCTTTGTTCCATTGTTAATTCAATACTGAGACAATCTTTTGTCAAATGTGGTCCTCCACACTGCTCACAACTAATTCGTATTGAGTGAATATCCTTAGTCATCTTTTCCATTCGTCTCTCCACAGCATCTATCTTTGCGGAAATGGAATCTAAGTCATGGCTAGAATCGGCTCTAGCTACTTTAGATGATCTAATGATATCTTTTTCTTGGTGCCACTCATGTGAGTGGGAAGCAGTGTTATCAATAATTTTGTAAGCATCAGTTTCGGTTTTCTTCATAATAGAACCACCAGCTGCTATATCTATGTCTTTTCTTGTAGTGATGTCGCATCCTTGGTAGAATATTTGTACTATTTGACAGGTGTCTAAACCATGTTGCGGACATCCTCTTAATAACTTTCCATATCTTGTCCACGCCTCATATAGAGTTTCATTTGGCTTCTGTGTAAACGTAACAATTTCTGCTTGAAGTCTTACGGCTTTAGATGCAGGAAAGAATTGTTTAAGAAATTTGTCAACTAAAACATCCCATGTATCAATCGCCCCTTCAGGTAACGATTCCAACCAATCTTTGGCTTCTCCCTTTAAAGTCCAGGGAAATAACATGAGATATATCTGTTCATCCTCCACTTCTAGGATTTTAAATAGTGTGCAGATCCTATTAAAGGTACGTAGATGTTCATTTGGATCTTCCTTCGGCGTACCACTAAATTGGCATTGATTAGTCACCATGTGTAGAATTTGTCCTTTGATTTCATAATCTGGCGCATTAATGTCTGGATGAGTAATTGCGTGACCTTGGCCAGTGCGTTTAGCTCTCATTCGGTCTTCCATACTTAAAGGTTCCAGATTCTCCATAATTGAATTTGTTGAATCGGTATCACTAGATGATTCTGATTTAATGGTTCGTTCCTCAACAATCTCTGTTTGAATGATTGGTGGCTCTGGAGGAAAGTTTAATGGTTCAGGATCTATGAACCGTTCCTGAATATTCTCCGGATTCTCAATTGTGAGGTTGGTTTCAAAAAATGGATTATCGGAAATTTGAACTGAAGTACTTGGTCTACTGGATGACGATTCTAAAGAAAAATCAACGGCGGTTATATTTGCTAAATGTCTTGATCTAGTTACAGGTGGTGAACGTACAAAAGGTGATGAACGTCTTGCTCGGTGCATTCACTGAATATCCTATTAGTTTTTTAAAAAGGAAAGAAAAATTATATAAGTTATCCAACCAATAGACTTTTCTGATTTTGCCCACGTTTTGAATAACCAAAAGATGCAGCAGAGGGGCAGGATTCGTTTGGTCTCAATATAATTGAGGACTGTTTGGCTCCAATAACTCGGTCCACGTACAAATCCAACTATTACTACGAACCAGAAAATTTTGATGTCTATTAATTTAACCACTTAAAATAAATTTTCGTAATTTTAAGAAAATTTAGATAAGAAGTAGAAAAAATTCTAAGTCCTAAAACTAGAATAGCGAGAAATAAGAAAGAAAAAGAGTTCGCCGAAAAAGGTCGAAAAAGAAAAATGGTTGAAAAATAAAAGGTGACGGAAAAATAAAAGAAACTTATAAAAACTTAAAAATACTTGACTAACCTAACCTTATTACTACAACTAACTTAAAATTATAATCGCAAATTGATATTACTAATTGGAATGATAATTGATACATAGTAAAAAGTGTCTAAAAATATTAAAGCTTACAGGAAAAACTAAATCCCAAATGGAAATTACTTAAAAAGAAATTAAAACTTAAAAAGGCGTCGCAAAATTCTAGAGTACCTAAATCTTAGTCTAAAGAAAAAGCACTTAAGGAATTCTACGACAAAGCCTAAAAATCTAGGAGTAAAAATGACTATGGCAAAAACTAAGTTTAAAATTAAATATGAGCTAAAAATACAAAAGTTATGCTACAACGATTAAAAAGGGACAAAATGTAAAAATATACAAAAAGTTGTAAAAAGTACAATTTTTATAAAAATATTATTTTTATATTATTTATTTAATAAAACTACTAATTTTACAATTTAATTAAACTAATTTAACTAAAATATATAAATTAAATAAAAATTAAAAGTAATTATAATAATAATAATTAGTTAGGGTTATAATAATAATAATTAATAATTAACCGTAATTAATGCTGAATTAGGGCTTCTGTCGGCGTGTCAGGTTACCTCCGCGAGTTGCGGTAATTTATAAAGAAAACCCCGCGAGTCGCGGGGTTCCAAAATTCAGCTGACAGGTTATATCTTCAACGCGTTTTTCTTTATTTATTTATTTATTTTATTTTCTGTTTTTAATTTTTTTCTATTTATAAAAAAAAAAATATGTGTATAAATAAAACTTATATTTAAAACTTAAATAAAAATAGAATCACTTTATAATTTTATAAATAAAAATGCTTAAATCTAGATTTATAAATATATCTTTTTTTTATGTTTTTTTTAAATAAAAACAAAATACTTAAATAAAACTTATGTTTTTATAAGATAAAAATAAAGAAACTTTATAAAACTTAAATATTTAACAAAATCTTAAAAATACTTATATTTTTGTTTTTCTTTTTATATTTTCGAATATTTAAAAAGTTTTTTTTTTAAAACGAATTTTTAATAGAAGTAAGCTAAAAATCTTTTTTTTTTATTATTAGCGTTGCGCTTCCGGCTTAGAAAGTTCCCCGGCAGCGGCGCCAAAAATACTTGATGTCAAAGCTAAGGTATACGAAATAGTTTATATTTTTGCAGGAAATACTATTAAATACGATACAATTTTACACAATATATTTATTTATTTAGAGAATGGATATACTTAAACCTTGCTACAACACTTATAGGCAGTGTACCTAATCGTACAGTAGTGTAGTTTTTATTAAGTCCGGTTCGTTCCACAGGGAAATCTTTAAACAAAGCTTAACGCTATATTAGTTTACTTTTATAAAAATACAAATATATATATATATAAGTAATATTATTATTATAAAGGGGGGTTTTTACCGTTTAATGACCGGTTTGTCGATTTTAAAACTTTAGTCGCAGTTAAAACCTAATGTAAAATATTAAATAAATAAAAGACTTAATTTAAAGCGTAAAATAAATAACGATAATGAAATTGCAATAAAAGTGCGATAAAATAGAATTGCGATAATTAAAAAGTACGATAATTAAAAGTGCGATTAAATAAGAATAAATAAAAGTGCGATAATTAGAAGTGCAATTAAATATAAAATAAAGGAAATTAAATATGAAATAAAAGAATTATGCTTATTTAAACTTCCGTAATCATGATGTTTGACATGTTGATTTTTATTTTATGCCCATGGGTTAATTGTCCTTTGTCCTGGATTATTTAATATGTCCGTCTGGTTTTTGTCCATAACAGTCCATCAGTCATAAATATAAAGTGCGAGTGTCCTCGTCAAATTATCCTTATACCCGAAGTTAAATATTTCAACTAATTGGGGATTCGAATTGTAACAAGGTTTTAATACTTTGTTTAATGAATACACCAGGTTATCAACTGCGTGTAAACCAAGGTTTTACTACTTTGTTAGCAATTACACCAATTACCCTTGAATGTAATTTCACCCCTGTTTTAATTATTCTAGTGGCTATTAATCCATTCCCGTGTCCGGTTAAATGAACGATTATTCGTACATATAAATACCCTGCCCATCGTGTCCGATCGAGTGTATATGGTAATTTATAGGGACGCCCAATTGTAAATCTTTATATTAACATTAACAAACTATCATTTAGTTAAACAAATATAAAGCCCATTAATAGCTCATAGTCTAATTTCCACAAGTGTCGTTCTTTTGTCCAAACCCCAATTATGATACAAAGCCCAATTACCCAATTTTAGTAATTAGCCCAACATCATGATTACTTCGTTTTAAATAAGCATAATAATAACTTAGCTACGAGACATTAATGTAAAAAGGTTGAACATAACTTACAATGATTAAAAATAGCGTAGCGTTACACGGACAGAATTTCGACTTACACCCTTACAATATTCGCTAACATACCCTTATTATTAGAATTATAATTAAAATTAAAATTAAAATATAAATTATATATATATATATATCGTATGAATGAGGAGAAAAAAAGATATGAATTGCGATCAGAATTCGGTTGCTTTTATAGGAAAAGTCGAAATTTGGGGCTCCGCGACTCGCGGTGAAATCCTCTTCAAACTCCGCGAGTCGCGGAGAATGAATTTACAGCTCAGTCCTTGGAGTCTTTCTCTGCCGACGGTTTTTATTTATAAATATAATATATATAATTAATATAATTAATTATATATTATATTATATTTATATACATAGTTAACTTGTAATTTTTAGTCCGTTGCGTCGAGCGTTAAGAGTTGACTCTGGTCCCAGTTCCGGATTTTCGAACGTCCTTGCGTACAATTTAATATCTTGTACTTTGCGTTTTGAATCTTGTACTCTTGTAATTTCGAGACGTTTCTTATCAATAATTGGAACCTTTTTTATTGTCTTTTGTACTTTTGAGCTTTTTGGTCGTTTGCGTCTTCAATTCGTCGAATCTGTCTTTTGTCTTCACCTTTTATTATTTAAACGAATATCACTTGTAAATAGAATAATTGCAACTAAAAGCTTGTCTTTCTTGAGGAATAATGCTATGAAATATATGTTTGTTTTTAGCATTATCAGACATCTATAATTATAATTGCAAATAGATATAATACCCGTGTTTATCAAATTATTACACCCTTGATATCTTATAACTACCCGTGACTACTACAGTTTAAACCGTGACTTCCCTTTTCTACTTATATTTCTGATCTAGATTCATTTCACCAAACAAACACACATACGTATCTATCTTATTCTCTTATCAAGAACACCCATTACTATTCATCATCATCATCAATCTTTCATCCTCAAGAACACCTTCAATAATCACTTGATCATAAAATCGTTTATATATTCGGACTCCTCTCGAAGAGCTCTACACATCTATACCAATAATTTCTTGATTAGGGTAAGTTTCAAAAACTCTAATTTTTGGGTTTTCATATTTTTGTTACATTTTAGGGTAGATATAGTGTCTAGTGCTCAAGTCCTTGTATGTATGCATGATAGTATTCGTTAATTTGATCGTTTGATGACTTTTTGATGAATCACGAATTTGTTTTGTGTGAGATCAGAAACTTAAACTTGTTGAATGTATAATATTATGAGATAATCAGAATCCTCTTGAAAAACTAATAAGTTTGGGCTTTGGAATTTTGAATTTTCGTTACCGTATGCTCATGTTATGCTTAATTGAAGTTTTAACTCGTTTTTATGAATGATCACGTTTTTGATTAATATGCTACTGATATGAACATGATATTTTCAGTTTATGAAATAATTATAAATGAAATCCTTGTGAAAAATTAATAAGTTTGCTCTTTTGAATCGCATATTTTCGTTATGTATAGCTCAAGATATGATCAATTGAATTATCGTTGTGTTTTATGCATTAATCTGAAAACTGGTATTGATTGGTGACGAATTGGTTTATGTATGTTACATGGTTGGAAAGACAAGTGAAAAACACTCAAGATAGACTCGTATATCATGTTAATTGGATTTTTAAAACTCCCGTTATGCTTAATTGATTATTAGACCCGACTTTTATTGATCAACGTTTTAAACAGATGAAAAACGCCATTTAAATTGATTTTTGGATTATGAGCTGAGGATTTTTGAAAATTATATGATTAGTACTTCACTTTTCATGTAGAGTATGCATGCTAATTGTTCCTAGATGTTCGGTTATATGCGTTCGAATATGACCTCCTGAAACGAATTGAATCTGTCCAAAAAATTTGCAGCGAATGACATAACTTGATTTGTAGATGGACTTAGGACTTGTGCTTCTGGTATGTGGTTATTTACATGTTGTTGCACATATGTCATTTGTATGTTAGCTTCTAAAAGCGTTGTTTGCTATGCGTTATATGTGTTACAAAACAACATGTCTAAATTCTATCCAAATCAGGAAGTCCGTAGTATTTTGTAAAACTGTATGAATTGGCTATATGAATTGCTTAGATTTATTTACCAGTGATTATTTGAGATGTTTGGGCCATCTCCAATTGGCCGTTCGTCATTTTCATTTTTCTAGAATAAATGGCAGAATTTACAAAACTGGTGCGCGCTGAAAATTTTCTGAAAAACTGTCGGGCGCATTTGAGACTGCTGCGATTTTTCTATTAGGACTTAGAGTCTGATCTCCAGATATATTTTAGGACTTTGAGTTATGGAGATTTTGACGCATATTTCAAGTCAAACGGACCTGTACTTATTTTTGTAAAAATTCTGGAAGTTGACTACATTATTTAAGCTAAATATTATGTGCAATTGACTTTGTTTGACCAAATGGGTTTAATGGGTCAAAATAAGTAACGGTCAGTGTAGAAAAGTCCCAAACATCGATTTAAGTAAATTTAATGGTTGTGGTGTTTAAAAAAAATAAGTTGTGGCATGTTTTGGTCAAAATGGGTGTTTATGACCCATTTGGGTCATACGAGCCTACTTTGACCCATATGCGAAATTTTGAGAACCAAAGGTATGTAACGCATCCCGTATATTGATTTAAGTATGTTTGCAAGTTTTGGTGCTTTAAAAATGAGTTTGGGTCAAATTTGGTTTAAAGAAAGTTTTATGACTCATTCGGGTCAAACGTGCATAAATTGACCCAAATGCATAATTTTGGAAAACGAAAGTCACCAACACATCTAAAATGTCATTTTTGATCTGTGATAAAAATTTGGTTAAGTCAGGTCAGCCGGATTCAAATTTGGATCGTCAACCGAAAATTTTAGTATTTTAACAAAATTGTCAAAATGACTCTCGCACCTACTTTGAGGACTCGCAAGTTGAAATCAGTTAAGTTTAGATAAAAACTATTATTTGGTATTGAAAGTATTTGCGACAAGCTTTAAAACGATATATTATTTGTATAATTTTGTTGAGTCTAAACAGGTATAAAACAAGCGAGAAAATGGGCAATCGTTGCTGATTTTGAACACTTAACAAATTTTATCAGCATTTTATGTTTCGGGAGACTGTTTTCGCGAGGTCATAACTTTAAAACCGTAACTCCATTTTTGTCAAATAAACTGTCTATAGAAAGGTGGGATAACATACTTTCCAATGGTCACGACCTAAGGTATTATATCAAATTTGGTGGGACCTGGAATCAGCTGAAAAATACTAAAAAAATACATATATGTAAATAATATAAATTTTTCTAAGTAAAAATGAATAACTTAAGTTTGACCTATGTTTGACTAATTGACCAGTGTAATTTTATGCGGTTGTTGACTTGTGTTAACCATGTTGACTTGCGTTTGACTTGCGTTTGACTTACATTTGACTTACTTTGACTTGCGTTGACTTTTGTTGACTTTTGTTAAATTTTGCTAAATTTATAAGTCGGACTTGAGCAATAGGACTATACGAACCCTATGACCTGACCTAGCTTGTTAGATATTTATTAACCAACATATATTCTTTAGGATGAGGTCTACTGTTACTTGCATTCCGAGTATTGGTTACATCTACGTGAATTGTTTATTGGGCTACAAAGGTGAGTTTCATTTGCTCCCTTTTTAATTGCTTTTGCAATATATATTTTTGAGCTGAGAATACATGCGCTGTTTTATAAATATTTTACGAAATAGGCACAAGTACTGAAACTAATTCTATGTGGGTTTAAACCAGAAATATACCCTTAGCTTGGTAACATTAAACTACTTGTCTATGTACGGTAGGCGCGAATCCTAAAGATAGATCTATTGGGTCTGACAAACCCCATCCTGACTATGGGATGCTTTAGTACTTCGAGGTTATTTTAAACACACCTGATCTGGTGTACTTTAGAGGGTAAAACATGAATGTTAAGGCTTGTTACCGGGTGCCTACAACTTATAGAATACTTTTATGCACTTGCGAGTGTACATATATTTATAAACGGAAATCTTGTGGTCTATTGAAACTATTGATAACTATTGTTATGATAAACCTATGAACTCACCAACCTTTTGGTTGACACTTTTAGCATGTTTATTCTCAGGTTTTTCAAAAGTGCTTCCGCTGTCTGCTTGCTATTTGCTCAAGGTGCTGCATGGAGTCTTTTATGCCATATTTTCAAAAAGACATTGCATTCAAATATTATTGTTATAATCTGTTATTAAATAAATTGATGATTTAGTCATTTTGTATAAGTTGTCATATATATTTGGGATATGTCTATATTTTGGTAAACTTTCTATGTATAGAAAGTATGTTTTTAAAAAAAATAAAAAAAAATGAATGCAATGTTTTATCAAAACGTATCATATAGAGGTCGAAACCTCGCTGTAGGACCGTAGATAACGTACCGCGTCAATAGCGATTTTGGCGGGTCGTTAGATCATGGCTAACAATAAAAATGTTTTCATGACAAATATGAGTTGATAAATATAGTTTTATCATCATTGAGTAATATGAATAAAACAATTCGATTATACGAAGAGTACGAATGAAGCTATCACAAAAGATTGAAATAGGAAAAGTAAAGATTCGTCTTAACTCTTGACAGAGTCAGGGTTGAATTTAGAAAATAAGGTGCGTCTTAGCTTTTGACGTGGTCAGGCTGAATTCCGGGATTCAAGGGATATAAATAAAATCTTCGAAATCTAAAAGATTTGATTCTTCGGCGAGTAAGGAAATTAAGATCTCTCTAATTAAATACGGTGATCTGCCTCGATTACTCAGTCTGATATTTCCATTATAAATTAAACTCTTTCGTTCCATTTTTCTCATCATTCATATACTTTCTTTCTTAGTTCATACATCCAAAAGATTGTGAAAATGCTTAGTCCAATTCTAATCCCTAATATTTTCCTAATTATTATTTCTGTCATCCTTCTTTTCAGTCTTCCATCAGAAGAATCTGTTTACTTCTACTATTACCTTGGGTTGATACTATTCTTAATTATACCGTGTCTTTATATTGTTATTCGTATTAATATCCATGGTTTGTAATTTCTGCGTTGTTGTTGGATTTTATATCTTCCGTTATATTTTAATGTCCCTGCTTCTGTCTCCTATAATTATTGTCATCCACAGTTACTGCGCTCTCTTATTTGCTGCGATTTATACCCCCTTTCTATTTCGGAGCTTCATGCTTTTGTTTACTTTTCGCAAGTAACGGTCCAGAATTCATAGGTATGGAGTTTCGAATTATCATAATATACAAGATAGAAAGGAAAGGTAGTAGCACGATTTGTTTTGTCAAATTACCTGAATCACTGAGAATAGAACTATCAAGAATATATTTTCTTGATATGTTCAGAAGTTAAGCAGAATGAAAGAGTTATGTAACATGGCACATGATGACGTTATAATCTGTGAATCATCATGTTCCATTTAGAAACTCAGCATGACTTACTGTAATATAATCACGTTGATCAAGTGTCATTATATTATACTAACTCATGCATCAGTTCCCAACATTACTTCAATAACATTCATATTTTAAGCTCAAAAGTTTACAGAATATAGAAACTAACAGTTTCTATATGATGTAACACTGATATCAGGAAGAGATTAATGATTTCAGATAAGAATAGTTATGAAAATATCTTCAGAAATATGGAGGATATTTATAACGAAAGATTCGATGATATCTTGGAATTTCTAATATCGATGGATGATGAAGAAGATTTATCCGTAAGGGTTTAAATTCGGAAGCAAGGTATTCGCTAAAGATTTCATCAGAAACAGAATCATTTTGGATTCTTTGAAGTCAAACTTATTCTTTGTGATTTGTCCACGGCTTCCTTCATAGTTTCGCATAATCCGCTTTTCGGTACTAAATTTTCTATTGAGTGCTTCCAATACTCCATTCTTTATCATCAAACTTTCGACAGTTAAGGTCATGTACAGTTTGTGCTGCTGTATTCAGCTTTTTCAGAATTTGTGGTATTGATTTGTAGACTGGTGCTGGTCAAAATTTCAGAATTGAAGATCATGATTCTAAGCGATAAATGTTATATGGATACATATAACTGTTGATGTGGAAATGTTGTGAGACTCACAATACAGATTTGCTGATTTCCGGTAATTAGTATGGCAATTCTTGTTACAAGATGCGGATGAGTACATGATGAGACTTCAATAGATACATATAGTGATTTGTCGAAGGGATTTAAACCGAGGAGCGATGAGGTTGTTGGTACATCTGTTGGTAATATGATGGAATATAAAAGGTTCCCCGATAACAATAAAAGGGCACGCGCATATATCAATGTTATAGTAAGGCTAGTCCGACTGAAAAGTCGAAGTTGACTTGCTGGAGCTGTGACAAATTTGGCTAATTTGAAAAGAGTTGCAATGTTGTTTTTGGTAATAACAATGCCAAAGGAGCTAGCACAGACACGTGCTAAACGTTTACTCAGGTTCCGAGTGTTTTCCAGGTGTATAACTATATGCATAAATCTTTCCTTCCGTAGACGAAGTGCGATTGGTTCATCCTCTCGATTGAGGTGTTTTCAAGAATCGTGAAAGGTTTGAACGCGGATTGTAATCGTCAAGATACAAATGAGGTTTAAGATAAAATCAAGTGGCAAACTTGAAGAATTGTTTAGTTTCATATGTTATAATCAATATTTTAATTCATTTTAATTGTCCAATGTCATTAGTCCACAGTCGATAATCCACAGTTAACTGTCCAATAATTCATACAAAATTTAATATATAATATTCGAATTAATTAATACGTATCGTGACCCGTGTACATGTCTCAGACTCGATCACAACTCAAAGTATATATATTATCTGAGAATCAACCTCAACCCTGTATAGAGAACTCGATCATTACTGCATATAGAGTGTCTATGGTGATTCCAAATAATATATATAGATGTGTCGATATGATATGTCAAAACCTTGTATACGTGTCCCGATATTTAAAGTGCGTAAGATAAATAACAGAAATTAAATGACGATAAATAAAATTGCGATAATTAAATTGCGATAAATAAACTGCGATAAATAAAATGTAATCAGTTAGCTAGGAACAGTTAGCTAGGAACAGTTAGCGTGGATTCTTAACAAATTTCCTCATAGTTAATTTGTTTGTTTCTAACAAATTTTATTTTGTCAAATGTTTTCTTCATTATGCCACTTGTTGGATTCTGATAAATCAAAATCCAAATATGAAATGGGATGAACATGGTTATTCTGTGGTGAACGGATTTGTATATCGGTGGATGTAAGTAGGATAATAAACGACTGTTGAATCAGCTTCGAAGAATGTACATTGTAACTTATTTATGTGAAATCTGAATATTCCTCGGGTATTACCTACCCGTTAAAATATTTTCACAATTAACACTTTGTACAAAAGAATTTTTAATTACAATCTTTATGAAAACATATATATATATATATTTTTTCTTCAGATGTAATTATGGATTTAATGAGTTAATATGATATTAAACTCATTTGATTTTCAGTTGGAACTAAAATGAATATTCTCTAAAACTTTAGAGATTACATAATCGCCATGTCGAACGAAAATAAAAGAGGTAGAACGATACGTAGAACGAAGATCATACTCGAAGTACAGATGGTGATATTAAGGCGTGTAATGTTAAGGCTCATGTTATTGGTGGTACTGGTGCCGATTTTGGTGGTACTGTTGGTGCCAGTGATGTTGCTGAAGCTGGTACGTTTTGCACCATATTCTCCAAATTTATTACTCGAGCGTGGAGCTCGTTGACTTCTTCCATTATTCTGGAATGATTGTCGGTTGGAACGAGCGGATGAATGAGGTTTAGAATTTTTAGATAAAATATAATCATGGCGAGATACTCTGGAAATGAGAGAGAAAATGGTGTCTCGAACAGGTTCGCCGGTAAACGCTTCAGATTCATTGTCAAGAGGTGAATTCGGTTGGTGGAAGGGATCGCCTTCTCCGTGTCTCCATTGTTTAAGTCGACTACGAACTCATCAAATGAATTGGGGATGACTGATTGATTGATCCATTCCGGTGACACCGCTTTCGGAGCTTAGGTGAATATCCATGTCGGAATAACTATCGGAATAGCTATCGAAATCTGAGGGACTCGAACTGGTTGAGGGATTTATCTCGTACGATCAGATGAAGAATTTTCGATAAGAAATAGATTATAGGATGTAGATTAGTACCCTGCAATACATAATTTACATATGCATATATAATACTAAAATCCCATAAGTCATGGAGGAATCTACAGAATCTGTCAGTCAAAGGTAACAATAACAGATACGCTAAGATATGAATTTTGTCTATACACTATTCATGCAATCAATGCAGTAAGATGTGTCTAGACTAAGAATAATGAGCAGGTAATTTTCTAAGGATGATAAGCAGATGATTTTCGATAAAAATGATAAGCAAAACTTTTGACATGCAGACACGGTCGAAGTCCAGACTCACTAATGCATCCTAACGACTATCAGTTAGACACACTAATGCAAGACCTGGTTCGCTAAGACCATCGCTATGATACCAACTGAAAGGACCCGTCCTAATCTATCCGGAAGAAGTACATATCGATTATAAACGATTCACAACAGTTGATTACATCGCGAGGTACTTGACCTCTATATGATACATTTCACAAACATTGCATTCGTTTTTGAAAAGACAATCTTTCATTACATCGGAAGTTGATGTCATGCAAACCATTTCATAATAAATCTAACTAAAATTGACTTAATAATAATCTTGATGAACTCAACGACTCGAATGCAACGTTTTTTGAAATATGTCATGAATGATTCCAAGTAATATCTATAAAATGAGCAAATGCACAGCGGAAGATTTCTTTCGTACCTGAGAATAAACATGCTTTAAAGTGTCAACCAAAAGGTTGGTGAGTTCATTAGTTTAACATAAATAATCATTTCATAATTTTAATAGACCACGAGATTTCATATTTCCATTTCTGATAAACATACATCCCATGCATAGAGACAAACATATCATTCATATGGATTGAACACCTGGTAACCGACATTCACAATATGCATATAAGAATATCCCCATCATTCCGGGATCCTCCTTCGGACATGATATAAATTTCGAAGTACTAAAGCATCCGGTACTTTGGATGGGGCTTGTTGGGCCCGATAGATCTATCTTTAGGATTCGCGTCAATTAGGGTGTCTGTTCCCTAATTCTTAGATTACCAGATTTAATAAAAAGGGGCATATTCGGTTTAATAATCCAACCATAGAATGTAGTTTCATTTACTAGTGTCTATTTCGTAAAACAGTTATAAAAGCAGTGCATGTATTCTCAGCCCAAAAATATAAAGGGTAAAAAGGCAAATGAAAACTCACGCATATAAATATTGTAAAACAGATAATAAAGCATTTGCATGTATTCTCAGCCCAAAAATGTAAAGAGTAAAAGGGATTCAAATGAAACTCACAATACTGTATTTTGTAGTAAAAACACATATGACGGTACTGAACAACTGAACAATGCAGGGTTGGCCTCGGATTCACGAACCTATATCATTTATATATGTCAAATAATATCATAAGACTATAATACAATTATTTTATAATATTTTTAGTTTAGTAATGTTTTTGGGATTTCAAATGTTATACATTTAAATATTTATACATTTATATATGTCATGTGAATATATATATATCTATATATATATATATTTTAAATTTTCATATACATAAGTAATATATTAAATTATCTTAGTAAGTTATCACTATAGTAAATATTATTTAAAATATTTTAATAATTGATTTGTGATTGTTAAATAATTATAATATATGTCATTTATTTTAACATTTTTAGTATTAATAAAACATAACCTATATAATAATATTTAATCTGTATTAATACTTTCAATTTGTTTCATATCAATGTTTTACCGTATTCTATAGTATAGCTTATATAAATATATCTATGTGATATTCATATAAGTATTTATATATATAAAGTTTTAATACTGTTATGTGTAAATATAATTTGAACATACTAAATATCATAATATGTGAGGTTAATATAATTATAATATTATGGGTAACAAATACATTCTTATATCAATAATACTTATGTAAAAATTTTAATAATGTAATGATAATAATAATAATAAAAATAATAATAATAATAATAATAATAATAATAATAATAATAATAATAATAATAATAATAATAATAATAATAATAATAATAATACTTAAATAAAAAAAAATTCGCGTTTGCTGATATACACCCCGATCGAGTCTAGGGTTAATCAGAAACGTAGAGTGAAACAATTCTCTCATCGATCCTTCAATCAATGATCATCTTCATCATTCTTAGATCAATCGATCCCACAACCACTCGAGATATAACCTGCCATCTATTCATCATCATCATTGTTTCAACAGTCATCGTTAATCCTATTTATCATCGTTATCTAATAACAATAGACGGTCAAAGCAGTAGTTGATGATCGGTTTGTGTCTGTTCAAATTGGGAAGAATGATTACACATTGAAGCGAGCCGTAATAGTGATGCATCAAATCATCATCAATCGATCATGGTCTAGTGATCGATCAAGTAGGTAATTGGTATTCTTTTTATTTATTTAATTATATATCCATTTAGTCATCATCGATCGTTGTAAGTTATCGAATTAGTTCATTCAGCTTTATTTAGATGTAATTATTTGTTTTGTTCGATTGTTTATATATGAGATATAAAATATAAATAACAGGGAGTAGCAGAAGTATTCGTATAGCAGCTTACATTGATTGTGGTGTTTTAAATTGGTTGTCGATGGGTGTTTATAGCCTTCGAATTCGAAACAGAAACTTAATTGGGTTTCGTTGCAGGTGATGTTTGTTTTGGTGATTTGGGTTTGGTTCTATTGGTTGGTTTTGTTTGAGTACGAACACAAACGTAAAGCTGTAATAGCAGTAGTTGTTGATCTACACTCGAAGGAACAAAGAAAGAATATGTAATGGTGTGATTTACAGGTGGTGGTTGTGACTAGGTCTTTGTGGTGATTCACGATGGAAACAGAAAACGCAACAACAAATTCAATTTGCAAGATATAGGAGCTGTTTTGGCGGTGACTTAATGATGGTGGTTGTTTTCGATTATGGTGATCGTTGAGTGCTTTTTTTTTGGTGATCAAAATAGAGGGGATGGTATGGGTGTTCGATGATGGCGGGTTTAGTCTTGGTTTTGATTGAATGACCAATGAACACTAATTAGAGAAAGAGATGTAGTAGATAATAAGGGTTCGATATAATGATGGTTTAGGCAGCTGGTAACAACAACGAACAACTGCAGTGGTTGCTGCAACCTGCAGTAGCAAAACAGTGATATGAAAGCGATGTGGGTCTTCGATCCTTCGTAGCTAAAATGGAAATATAGTATGCAGTAATGACCTTAACACATGGGGCTGTATTAATGTGTTTTACAGCTGAAATTTGCAGCTCAAAGTGGCAGTGCAGGTGGTCGATGGAGATGGAAGGGATGATGATTGTTTATCATGAAAAGAAATAAGAGCAAATGGGTTCTTCAAATTCCCGGTATGTGAAATGTCCCGTTCTTATTGATTAAAAATGTTCCATATTAATTGATTTCGTTGCGAGGTTTTGACCTCTATATGAGACGTTTTTCAAAGACTGCATTCATTTTAAAACAAACCATAACCTTTATTTCATCAATAAAGGTTTAAAAAGCTTTACGTAGATTATCAAATAATGATAATCTAAAATATCCTGTTTACACACGACCAATACATAATGGTTTACAATACAAATATGTTACAACAAAATAAGTTTCTTGAATGCAGTTTTTACACAATATCATACAAGCATGGACTCCAAATCTCTTCCTTATTTAAGTATGCGACAGCGGAAGCTCTTAATAATCACCTGAGAATAAACATGCTTAAAACGTCAACAAAAATGTTGGTGAGTTATAGGTTTAACCTATATATATCAAATCATAATAATAGACCACAAGATTTCATATTTCAATACACATCCCATACATAGAGATAAAAGTCATTCATATGGTGAACACCTGGTAACCGACATTAACAAGATGCATATATAAGAATATCCCCATCATTCCGGGACACCCTTCAGATATGATATAAATTTCGAAGTACTAAAGCATTCGGTACTTTGGATGGGGTTTGTTAGGCCCAATAGATCTATCTTTAGGATTCGCGTCAATTAGGGTGTCTGTTCCCTAATTCTTAGATTACCAGACTTAATAAAAAGGGGCATATTCGATTTCGATAATTCAACCATAGAATGTAGTTTCACGTACTTGTGTCTATTTTGTAAATCATTTATAAAACCTGCATGTATTCTCATCCCAAAAATATTAGATTTTAAAAGTGGGACTATAACTCACTTTCACATATTTTTACTTCGTCGGGAAGTAAGACTTGGCCACTGGTTGATTCACGAACCTATAACAATATATACATATATATCAAAGTATGTTCAAAATATATTTACAACACTTTTAATATATTTTGATGTTTTAAGTTTATTAAGTCAGATGTCCTCGTTAGTAACCTACAACTAGTTGTGCACAGTTAGATGTACAGAAATAAATCGATAAATATTATCTTGAATAAATCCACGACCCAGTGTATACGTATCTCGGTATTGATCACAACTCAAACTATATATATTTTGGAATCAACCTCAACCCTGTATAGCTAACTCCAACATTCACATATAGAGTGTCTATGGTTGTTCCGAAATATATATAGATGTGTCGACATGATAGGTCGAAACATTGTATACGTGTCTATGGTATCTCAAGATTACATAATATACAATACAAGTTGATTAAGTTATGGTTGGAATAGATTTGTTACCAATTTTCACGTAGCTAAAATGAGAAAAATTATCCAATCTTGTTTTACCCATAACTTCTTCATTTTAAATCCGTTTTGAGTGAATCAAATTGCTATGGTTTCATATTGAGCTTTATTTTATGAATCTAAACAGAAAAAGTATAGGTTTATAGTCGGAAAAATAAGTTACAAGTCGTTTTTGTAAAGGTAGTCATTTCAGTCGAAAGAACGGCGTCTAGATGACCATTTTAGAAAACATACTTCCACTTTGAGTTTAACCATAATTTTTGGATATAGTTTCATGTTCATAATAAAAATCATTTTCTCATAATAACAACTTTTAAATCAAAGTTTATCATAGTTTTTAATTAACTAACTCAAAACAGCCCGCGGTGTTTCTACGACGGCGTAAATCCGGTTTTACGGTGTTTTTCGTGTTTCCAGGTTTTAAATCATTAAGTTAGCATATCATATAGATATAGAATATGTGTTTAGTTGATTTTAAAAGTCAAGTTAGAAGGATTAACTTTTGTTTGCGAACAAGTTTAGAATTAACTAAACTATGTTCTAGTGATTACAAGTTTATACCTTCGAATATGATAGCTTTATATGTATGAATCGAATGATGTTATGAACATCATTACTACCTTAAGTTCCTTGGATAAACCTACTGGAAAAGAGAAAAATGGATCTAGCTTCAACGGATCCTTGGATGGCTCGAAGTTCTTGAAGCAGAATCATGACACGAAAACAAGTTCAAGTAAGATCATCACTTGAAATAAGATTGTTATAGTTATATAAATTGAACCAAAGTTTGAATATGATTATTACCTTGTATTAGAATGATAACCTACTATAAGAAACAAAGATTTCTTGAGGTTGGATGATCACCTTACAAGATTGGAAGTGAGCTAGCAAACTTGAAAGTATTCTTGATTTTATGTAACTAGAACTTGTAGAATTTATGAAGAACACTTAGAACTTGAAGATAGAACTTGAGAGAGATCAATTAGATGAAGAAAATTGAAGAATGAAAGTGTTTGTAGGTGTTTTTGGTCGTTGGTGTATGGATTAGATATAAAGGATATGTAATTTTATTTTCATGTAAATAAGTCATGAATGATTACTCATATTTTTGTAATTTTATGAGATATTTCATGCTAGTTGCCAAATGATGGTTCCCACATGTGTTAGGTGACTCACATGGGCTGCTAAGAGCTGATCATTGGAGTGTATATACCAATAGTACATACATCTAAAAGCTGTGTATTGTACGAGTACGAATACGGGTGCATACGAGTAGAATTGTTGATGAAACTGAACGAGGATGTAATTGTAAGCATTTTTGTTAAGTAGAAGTATTTTGATAAGTGTATTTAAGTCTTTCAAAAGTGTATAAATACATATTAAAACACTACATGTATATACATTTTAACTGAGTCGTTAAGTCATCGTTAGTCGTTACATGTAAGTGTTGTTTTGAAACCTTTAGGTTAACGATCTTGTTAAATGTTGTTAAACCAATATTTATAATATCAAATGAGATTTTAAATTATTATATTATCATGATATTATCATGTATGAATATCTCTTAATATGATATATATATACATTAAATGTCTTTACAACGATAATCGTTACATATATGTCTCGTTTAAAAATCATTAAGTTAGTAGTCTTGTTTTTACATATGTAGTTCATTGTTAATATACTTAATGATATGTTTACTTATCATAGTATCATGTTAACTATATATATATCCATATATATGTCATCATATAGTTTTTTACAAGTTTTAACGTTCGTGAATCACCGGTCAACTTGGGTGGTCAATTGTCTATATGAAACATATTTCAATTAATCAAGTCTTAACAAGTTTGATTGCTTAACATGTTGGAAACATTTAATCATGTAAATATCAATCTCAATTAATATATATATACATGGAAAAGTTCGGGTCACTACAGTATGCCTATGGTATCTATATGTGATAGTGAAAAGAAGAAAAATGGTTGAGGGTAGATAGTTAAATGAGTGGTGTTTGTGGAGTTGTGTAGTCGACTGATTGAGAAAGAAAGAAGTTGTTTTGCATTGGTGAATTCATGTATGTATTTATTCATATATTATAAACTGGTTTTGTGTAAAGTCATGAAACCTACAGTAATATTGTTTGATAATTAGCATTCACGGGTTATACTATGCGAATAGTGGAGTAGGTTTATCACTTGTATATATTAATATTAATATTAAGATAGTGGATCAATTAGTGTAACATATAACAGAAAGTTTGATGACTTGAAACACCAATAGATATTTATACATAGTAATCTAAATAGGATAGCCATCGTCCTTTTTAAGTATTGTACCGATAGTTTCACATATATTGATTCGTAGTCCGTCGTTAAACAGTTTAAATATAAGAGTGTTCCTAAAATCTCCAATCTTTAAATCAAGTCCAATTATTTATTCTTGTTATTAACTGTTTGAAATCTAATTAAAAAGGTTCGTCTAATATTTTTAGTTCCAAGTAATATATGCGGAATATTAATATTCAAACTAAAAAGATAAAAATATCTCTATCAAACCTATAATTTTCATAATTAATTTACAATTCAACTTTCATTTTGAGCCTTCATAACTTCGTATTAAATCTATATATATATATATATATATAATAATTTCATTACTTAGTATTTTATTTTACATAATTATTTATAACAAAATTTCATTCAATAGATAAATATCAATTTAAGTTTTTATATAAATATATTTATTTATATATATCTATATACATATCTATTTACAAATAGTTGTCCGTGAATCGTCGAGAATAGTCGAAGGTCACTAAATTCATATAAATAGTTCAAAGATCAAATGTATGCATGAACATAATTCAAAGTTTATAAGATTTCAATATTACAGACTTTGGTTATCGTATCGAAATCATATAAAGATTAAGTTTAAATTTGGTCGGAAATTCCCGGGTCGTCACACTATATTTGTACAAAATATAAATATATATATTACAATTATTATTATTATTATAAAAGGAGGGTTTTACAGTTTAATAACTGGTTTGTCGATTTTATATTTTAAGCGTAAAGATAAATGACGATATTTAAATAACGATAACAAAAATTAAAATGACAATAAATAAAAGTACGAGGAAATATAAAATAAAATATATTATACTTATTTAAACTTCCGTAATCATGATGTTTGACGTTTTGATTTTAATTTATTACCCTGGGTTAATTGTCCTTTGTCCTGGATTATTTGATATGTCCATCTGGTTTTGTCCATAATAGTCCATCGGTCATAATTATAAAGTGTGAGGGTCTTCGCCAAATTAACCTTATACCCGAAGTCAAATATTCCAACTAATTGGGGACTTAAATTGTAATAAGGTTTTAATACATTATTAATGATTACACCAGGTTATCGACTGCGTGTAACTCAAGGTTTTAATACTTTATTAACAATTACACCAATTTCCCTTGAATGTAATCCACCCCTGTTTTAATGAGTCCATTGACTATTAATCCATCCCCGTGTCCGGTCAAATGAATACTTATTAGTACTTATAAATATCCCGCCCACCGTACCCAGTCAAGCATATGTGGTAATTTATAGATACGTCAAATTATAAATCTCTATATTAAATTAACAAGATATCACTTAGTTAATCAAATATAAAGCCCATTAATAGCCCATAGTCCAATTTTCATAAGTGTCGGTCTTTTGTCCAAACCCCAATTATGGTCCAAAGCCCAATAACTCAGTCTTAATATTTAGCCCAACATCACGATTACTTCAGCTCAAATAAGCATAATAATAACTTAAGTACGATACATTAATTTAAAAAGGAAGAACATGTGACGACCCAGAAATTTCCGATCAAATTTAAACTTAATCTTTATGTAGTTCCGACCCGATAAGCAAAGTTTGTAATGTTAGGTCTTAAGAAATCTTGAACTGTTTATATGGAACCATTTAACCTTCGACCATTTCCGACGATTCACGAACAGTTGATTGTAAATAAATGTATATATGTATATATGTCTATATGTATATATGTATATAAATTAATAAATAGAAATAATAAGATATAAATTAATCATCAGAATTGAACATATAATATACAAGGTAATAAGGAGATTTTTTTTATAAAACTATATATATTTAAATGTATATGATTTCTATAAATAAATATTATGATAAGTATATAGGAATATATATAAAAAAGTATCACTTTTACATATTATATATATAATTAATAAATTAAACATAATTAATAATATGTATTACTAATATATTAAATGCAAGTTGAAAATATTGTTGTTATAGTAATGTTATTAAATTTTTTATTATTATTATTAATATCAATGTTAGTATAATTAATATTATTAGTTCTAATGGGATATAAGTATATATAAAATTTGCTATGTACAACTTGTTACCTTATGACTATTATTAGTATTATCATTAATAATAATTATTATTAATATAACTAATATTATTAAAAGTATTATTTTTAATTCTTATTAAAATCATTATTATATTATTATTACTCATATTATTATTATTATTAGTATTAATAGTATTATTATTATTATCATTTGAAATTTTGATTATTGATAATATAATTAGGTTTTATAAATAAAAAGCAAATATATATATATATATATATATATGTATATATATATATATATATATATATATATATATATATATATATATATATATATGTATATATATATATATAAAGAAATATGCCGATATAGTTATAGGGATATACAGCTACTTTCTTGAATCTGTTCAAAACCCCTTTCAACTTTATTCATTTTTTTCTTCCTTCTGTACAATCGATTCCTTTCTTTGCTATAAAACAACCGCTTTTATCTATGGCCTGTCTCCTCAATTATTTGCATATCACAAACAAAAATCAACCACTTGTTATCTAATTAAACCTACTGCAATATGGTATCAGTTGATTGAAAATCTAACAGGTTATAATTTTTTTTTATTCTCCTTCGATACCTCTGTTGTGTATTTATTTTGCTCGATATTCGAAATCAAAATTTTTTTAAAAAACTAAAAATACAGAAGTATCCTAATTCACGTCTTGAATGATTCTTCTAATTCTCAGGTTCCAATTCGTCAAAACAAGTTCGAATTTGAGAGTCAAAGGTAAATCCTAAAAAGTCAAACCTATCTGTTCATCGTGAAATTCATACTCAGCTTTACACTTTAAGTTTAATTGATGATTCAGTTAGATTCTAACACTGATTTGAAACTTGTTTCATGTTATAAACATTTTTCAAAACGTCCTCGAATTCATTATCAAATTTTTTTTTCAAAAAATAGCTGCGACGGCAGCAGCTTCTTATATATATATTTTTTTATTTTTTTTTCCTCGTGTATAATCAAGAACATTTTATATGGTTATTGATAAGTCATAAAAATCAAAACCGTAAACTTACAATTTAAGTTGAGTAGTGATTGGGTCGATTGAGTTTTGTAAAGGAGAAGGTGAAGATGAAAAACAGAATTAAGGATAGGATATACTTATTAGTTTCGGTATAATCACAAATAAGCAAGGACAGTGGAATGGTTTAGTGGTGTTGTGTTTAACCGAGAGGTCTCGGGTTCGAGCCCGACTATGGGCGTATTTTTTATAAAGGGCTTTAAAGGTAGTTTTTCCTTTTATTTATAATTATTATTATGATCATTATTTTTATTATTGTTATTATTTTCATTATTATGATTATTGTTATTGATATTATTATGATTTTTATTATGATTGTTATTATTAGTGATATAGTATTTATTATTAATATCATAGTTGCAAGAATTAAAAGTATTACTAGTACTATTTGTATTATCATTATAATTATTAGAATTGCCATTATAATTAGTATTATAAGTATTACCATTATTACTATGATTAATTTTATTGTATTATTAATGTATTATAATTATCATTGTCATTATTATTATTATTATCCTTATCAATACCATTTAAAAGTATTATGATTAAAATTATAGAATTATCAATGTTATTATTAGAAATTGTTATTAGGACTAACATGATAGTTATTATTATTATTATTACTAATAAAAGTATTAGTTATCTTTATTATTAGTATTACAAATTACGATTATAGTCACCAATATGAATAATATTATTATTATTAGAATTACTGACTAATCTTTTTTTGTAATTATTAGTATTGTTGTTATTATTAACCTAAGTATCATTTTAAACCATAAAATTACTATTATTAGTATTATTATTATCAATAAGATTATTAATATTATTATGAGTAAATCATTGTTATCAAAACTATCATTTTAACATATAAATATTTTGTACATAAAATATACTCTTTATATATACTAAAAGTACATTAATATTTTATATACAATATATCAAACATATTAATAGTAATTATATAAATACTTACATATAATCAACTAATGATTTTAAATATAATATTAACCATATATATATATATATATATATATATATATATATATATATATTAATATAGCTAAATATATAAATATTAAGCATTTTAAAGATATACACAAACTAAATAAATATAAGATATAATTTAAGATATAATATAAGTATACGTTTTAAAATGGAATTCAGAATAAATTCTACAAAACTATAAATATATAAATAATACATATTAATAAATGAAATTTTGTGATTTATAATATACGTATTAATAAAAACACAATTGATATAGGTTCGTGAATCCGAGGTCAATCCTACACTTGTTCAATATCGTCATATGTATTTTTACTACAAAATACATTCGGTGAGTTCATTTGATTCCCTTCTACTCTTTACATTTTTGGGCTGAGAATACATTCAAATGCTTTATTAACTATTTTACAATATTTATATGCGTGAGTTTCATTTGCTCCCTTTTTAAATGCTTTTGCAATATATATTTTTGAGACTAAGAATACATGCGCTGCTTTTATAACTGTTTTACAAAATAGACACAAGTAATCAAAACTACATTCTATGGCTGGATTATTAAATCGAATATGCCCCTTTTTAGTCTGGTAATCTAAGAATTAGGGAACAGACACCCTAATTGACGTGAACTCTAAAGATAGATCTATCGGGCCCAACAAGCCTCATCCAAAGTACCGGATGCTTTAGTACTTCGAAATTTATATCATGTTCGAAGGAGGATCCCGGAATGATGGGGATATTCTTATATGCATATTGTGAATGTCGGTTACCAGGTGTTCAATCCATATGAATGATTATTTTTGTCTCTATGCATGGGACGTATGTTTATGAGAAATGAAAATCTTGTGGTCTATTAAAATGATGGAAATGTTTATTTATGTTAAACGAATGAACTCACCAACCTTTTGGTTGACACTTGAAAGCATGTTTATTCTCAGGTACGAAAGAAATCTTTCGCTGTGCATTTGCTCATATTAGAGATATTACTTGGAGTCATTCATGACATATTTCAAAAGACGTTGCATTCGAGTCTTTGAGTTCATCAAGATTATTATTAAGTCAATTATATTTGGATATATTATGAAATGCTATACATGCCTGTCCACTGTCGATGTAAAGAAAGTTTGTCTTTTAAAAACGAATGCAATGTTTGTAAAATGTATCATATAGAGGTCAATTACCTCGCGATGTAATCAACTGTCGTGAATCGTTTGTAATCGATATGGACTTCGTCCGGATGGATTAGGAAGGGTCTCTACAGTTGGTATCAGAGCGGTGGTCTTAGCGAACCAGGTCTTGCATTAGTGTGTCTAACTGATAGTTATTTAGATACATTAGTGTGTCTGGACTTCGACCGTGTCTGCATGTCAAAAGTTTTGCTTATCATTTAGTGTTGAAAATAATTTGCTTATCATCCTTAAAGTCTAGACACGTCTTACTGCCTCTATTGCATAGACCGTGTATAGATAAATTCATATCTTAGTGTATCTGTTATTGTTACCTTTGCCTGACAGCTTCCGTAGATTCCTTCGTAACTTATGGGATTGTAGTATTATATGCATATGTAAATTATGTATTGCAGGGTACTAATCTACATCCTATAATCTATTTCTTATCGAAAGTACTTCATCTCATCGTATGAGATGAATCCCTCAACCAGTTCGAGTCCCCTCAGATTTCGATAGCTATTCCGATAGTTATTCCGACAGCTATTCCGATATGGACTTTCACCTAAGCTCCGAAAGCAGTGTCACCAGAATGAATCAACCAATTCATCTGATGGGCTCGTAGTCAACTTAACCAATGGAGACGAGAAGAAGGCAATTCTTTTCACCAACCGAATTTGCCTCTTGACGAAGAATCCGAAGCACTTACCAGCGAACTTGTTCGAAACACCATTTTCACCCTCATTTCCCGAATATCTCGCCATGATTATATTCTATCTAAAATTCTAAACCTCATTCATCCGCTCGTCCGAACCGACAATCATCCCGGCGTAATAGAAGAAGTCAATGAGCTTTGCGCTCGAGTAGTGGCTCTGGAGAATATGATGGAAAATGTACCAGCTTCATCAACATCACCGGCACCAACAGTACCACCAGTAACAGCACCAGTACCATCAACAATCCATGCCTCAACATCTCATCCTATATCTCGAGCATAATCATCTTTCTACATGACATTCTATATCATTTATCTTCGTTCTATATGACGCTTATGTAATCTCTAATGTTTTAGAGATTATATATTCTTGTTCTAACTGTAAATCAAATGAGTTTAATATCATATTGACTCATTAAATCCATGATTACATCTGAAGAAAATATATATGTATATATTTTCATAAAGATTGTAATTAAAAATTCTTTCGTACAAACTGTTAATGGTGAAAATATTTTAACGGGTAGGTAATACCCGAGGAATATTTAGATTTCACATTAATAAGTTACACTGTACAATCTTTGAATCTGATTCAACAGTCATTCACTATCCTACTTACATTCACAGATATACGAATCCGTTCACCGCAGAATAACCATTTTCATCCAATTTCATATTTGAATTTTGATTTATCAGAATTCAACAAGTGGCATAATGAAAAAAATATTTGACAAAATAAAATTTGTTAGAAACAAACAAATTAACTATGAGAAATTTTGTTAAGAATTCACGCTAATTGTTCCTAGCTAATTGTTCCTAGCTAACTGATTACATTTTATTTATCGCAATTTAATTATCGCAATTTACATTCTCGCAATTTTAATTTATCGTCATTTAATTTCTGTTATTTATTTTACGCACTTTAAATATCGGGACACGTATACAAGGTTTTGACATATCATATCGACACATCTATATATATTATTTGGAATCACCATAGACACTCTATATGCAGTAATGATCGAGTTCTCTATACAGGGTTGAGGTTGATTCTCAAATAATATATACTTTGAGTTGTGATCGAGTCTGAGACATGGTCACGATACGTATTAATTAATTCGAATATTATATATTAAACTATATATGAATTATTGGACTGTTAACTGTGGACTATCAACTGTGGACTAATAACATTGGACAATTAAAATGAATTAAAATATTGATTATAACATATGAAACTAAACAATTCTTCAAGTTGCCACTTGATTTCGTCTTAAACATCATTTGTATCTTGACGATTACAATCTGCGTTCAAACCTTTCATGATTCTTGAAAACACCTCAATCTAGAGGATGAACCAACCACAAATCATCTACGGAAGAAAAGAATGATGCATATAGCTATTCACCTGAGAAACTCTCGGCAACTGAGTAAACGTTTAAAACGTGACTATACTAATTTCTTAGTGTTATTATTATCCAAAATAACTTTGCAATCCCTTTCCAAATTAGCAAATTTTTTTCATAGCTCCAGCAAGTCAACTTTGACTTTTCGTTCGAAACACCTTATTATAACCTTGATTTATATGTGTGCTCTTTTATTGTTACCGGGGAACCTTTTATTATATTCCACCATATTACCAGCAGATGTACCAGCAACCTCGTTGCTCCTTGACTTAAATCTCTCTAACAAATCACTATATTTATCTATTGAAGTCTCATCATGTACTCATCCGTATATTGTAACAAGAATTGCCATACCAATTACCGGGAATCAGCCAATCTGTATTGTGAATCTCGCAACATTTCCACGTTAACAGTTATATGTATCCATATAACATTTATCTCTTAGAACTATGATCTTCCATTCTGAAATTATGAAAAGCACCCAGTCTGCAAATTAATGCTCTGAATTTTGAAAAGTTGGATGAAGCAACAAAAACTGTAAATGACCTCAACAGCCAAAAGTTGATGATAAAGAATGGAGTATTGGAAACATTCAATAGAAAATTTAGTACCGAAAAACGGGTTATGCGAAACTATGAAGGAAACCGTGGATAAATCACAAAGAATAAGTTTGACTTCAAAGAATCCAAATAATTCAATGCCTACTGAAGTCTTTAGCGAATATCTTGCTCCTTACTCTAGACCCCTGCGGACAATAGTCTCCATCATCCTCTGATCTTAGATATTCAAAGATATTATCGTATCTTTCATTATAAATATCCTCCATATTCCTAAAGATATTTTCATAACTATTCTTATCTGAAATCAAGAATCTCTTTGTGCTATCAGTGTTACGTCATATAGAAACTGTTAGTTTCTATATTCTATAAACTTTCGAGCTTAAAATATGAATGTTATTGAAGTAATGTTGGGAACTGATGCATGAGTTAGTATAATATAATGACACTTGATCAACGTGATTATATTACAGTAACTCATGCTGAGTTTTAATGAAACGTGATGATTTACAGACTCTAACATCATCATGTGCCATTTTACACGACTCTTGTATTCTATTTAAACCTCTAAATTATCAAGAAAATATTTCTTGATGATTCGGTCTTTTCCAGGGTATTCTAGTAATTTAACAAATCAAGATCGTGCCATTACCATTCCCTTCTTAGAAAATTAACAATGTTCATTCTAAAACTTATATCTGCGAATTCTGAACCATTACAAGAGATGCCCAATCGCAAGAAGAAGAAACGAAGGGACAAAGCTCCGAAATAGAAATTGGAGTATAAATCGCAGTAAATAAGAGGTAGTATTAACTGTGGATGGCAATGATTATAGGAAACAGAAAGAGGGACACTAAAATATAAGGGGAGATATAAAGCCCGATAACAACGCATAAATTACAAATCGTGAATATCAATGTTTATCGTAACATAAAGACACGGGAGAATTAAAAACACTATAACCCCTAGGGCGAAGTAAAAGAAAACAGATTCCTCCGGTGGAAGTTGGAAAAGGAGAATGATTGTTACAATAATAAGGGTAAGGACAAGGATCAAAACTGGATTAAACATTTTCACAATCTTTTGAATTTGAGAATTGAGTATAGGAATGGTGAGAATAATGGAACAGAAGAAGTTCATTTATAGTGAAAATACCAGACAGATCAATCGAGACAGATGATCGCATTTAATTATAGAGATCTTATTTTCCATAAATCCCGAAGAATTAGATCTTATAGATTTCTAAGATCTTCTTTAAATCCCTTGAATTCCAGAATTCAACCCTGGTTACGTCAAAAGCTAACACGCATCTTATTTTCTAGAACTCAACCATGACTAGTCAAAAGTTATGATGAAACTTGTCTATCCCATTTCATTATTAAGTGATAGCTTCACTCGTACCCTTCGAACAATCGAATTAGTTTATCTTTATTATTCAATAATGATAAAACTTTATTTATCAACTCATATTCGTCATGAAAACATTTTTATTGTTAACCATGACCATCACACTCAAATTTCGGGACTAAATTTCTTTAACGGGTAGGTAATGTGACGACCCGAAAATTTTCGATCAAATTTAAACTTAATCTTTATGTAGTTCCGACACGATAAGCAAAGTTTGTAATGTTGGGTGTTAAGAAATCTTGAACTGTTTATATGGAACCATTTAACCTTCGACCATTCCCGACGATTCACGAATAGTTGATTGTAAATAAATGTATATATGTATATATGTCTATATGTATATATGTATATAAATATATATAAACAAAAGTATAGATAATAAATTGAAATAATAAGATATAAATTAATCATCAGAATTGAACATATAATATACAAGGTAATAAGGAGATTTTTTTTATAAAACTATATATATTTAAATGTATATGATTTCTATAAATAAATATTATGATAAGTATATAGGAATATATATAAAAAAAGTTTCACTATTACATATTATATATAATTAATAAATTAAACATAATTAATAATATGTATTACTAATATATTAAATGCAAGTTGAAAATATAGTTGTTATAGTAATGTTATTAAATTTTTTATTATTATTATTAATATCAATGTTAGGATAATTAATATTATTAGTTCTAATGGGATATAAGTATATATAAAATTTGTTATGTACAACTTGTTACCTTATGACTATTATTAGTATTATCATTAATAATAATAATTATTAATATAACTAATATTATTAAAAGTATTATTAGTATTTTTTTAATTCTTATTAAAATCATTATTATATTATTATTACTCATATTATTATTATTATTAGTATTAATAGTATTATTATTATTATCATTTGAAATTTTGATTATTGATAATATAATTAGGTTTTATAAATAAAAAGCAAATATATATATATATATATATATATATATATATATATATATATATATATATATATATAAAAGAAATATGCCAATATAGTTATAGGGATATACAGCTACTTTCTTGAATCTGTTAAAAATCCCTTTTAACTTTATTCATTTTTTTCTTCCTTCTGTACAATCGATTCCTTTCTTTGCTATAAAACAACCGCTTTTATCTATGGCCTGTCTCCTCAATTATTCGCATATCACAAATAAAAATCAACCACTTGTTATCAAATTAAACCTACTACAATATGGTATCAGTCGATTGAAAATCTAACAGGTTATAATTTTTTTTTATTCTCCTTCGATACCTCTGTTGTGTATTTATTTTGCTCGATATTCGAAATCAAATTTTTTTAAAAATCTAAAAATACAGAAGTATCCTAATTCATGTCTTGAATGATTCTTCTAATTCTCAGGTTCCAATTCGTCAAAACAAGTTCGAATTTGAGAGTCAAAGGTAAATCCTAAAAAGTCAAACCTATCTGTTCATCGTGAAATTCATACTCAATTTTACACTTTAAGTTTAATTGATGATTCAGTTTGATTCTAACACTAATTTGAAACTTGTTTCATGTTATAAACATTTTTCAAAACGTCCTCGAATTCATTATCAAATTTTTTTTAAAAAAAATAGATGCGACGGCAGCAGCTTCTTATATATATATATATATATATATATATATATATATATATATATATATATATATATATATATATTTTTATTTTTTTTCCTCGTGTATAATCAAGAACATTTTATATGGTTATTGATAAGTCATAAAAATCAAAACCGTAAACTTGCGATTTAAGTTGAGTAGTGATTGGTTCGATTGAGTTTTGTAAAGGAGAAGGTGAAGATGAAAAACAGAATTAAGGATAGGATATACTTATTAGTTTCGGTATAATCACCAATAAGCAAGGACAGTGGAATGGTTTAGTGGTGTTGTGTTTAACCGAGAGGTCTCGGGTTCGAGCCCGACTATGGGCGTATTTTTTTTAAAGGGCTTTAAAGGTAGTTTTTCCTTTTATTTATAATTATTATTATTATCATTATTTTTATTATTGCTATTATTTTCATTATTATGATTATTGTTATTGATATTATTATGATTTTTATTATGATTGTTATTGTTAGTGATATAGTATTTATTATTAATATCATAGTTGCAAGAATTAAAAGTATTACTAGTACTATTTGTATTATCATTATAATTATTAGAATTTCCATTATAATTAGTATTATAAGTATTACCATTATTACTATGATTAATTTTATTGTATTATTAATGTATTATAATTATCATTGTCATTATTATTATTATTATCCTTATCAATACCATTTAAAAGTATTATGATTAAAATTATAGAATTATCAATGTTATTATTAGAAAATGTTATTAGGACTAACATGATTGTTATTATTATTATTATTACTAATAAAAGTATTAGTTATCTTTATTATTAGTATTACGAATTACGATTATAGTCACCAATATGAATAATATTATTATTATTAGAATTACTGACTAATCTTTTTTTGTAATTATTAGTATTGTTGTTATTATTAACCTAAGTATCATTTTAAACCATAACATTACTATTATTAGTATTATTATTATCAATAAGATTATTAATATTATTATGAGTAAATCATTGTTATCAAAACTATCATTTTAACATATAAATATTTTGTACATAAAATATACTCTTTATATATACTAAAAGTACATTAATATTTTATATACAATATATCAAACATATTAATAGTAATTATATAAATACTTACATATAATCAACTAATGATTTTAAATATAATACTAACTATATATATATATATATATATATATATATATATATATATATATATATATATATATATATATATATATATATATATATATATATATATATATATATATATATTAATATAACTAAATATATAAATATTAAGCATTTTAAAGATATACACAAACTAAATAAATATAAGATATAATTTAAGATATAATATAAGTATACGTTTTAAAATGGAATTCAGAATAAATTCTACAAAACTATAAATATATAAATAATACATATTAATAAATGAAATTTTGTTATTTATAATATACGTATTAATAAAAACACAATTGATATAGGTTCGTGAATCCGAGGTCAACCCTACACTTGTTCAATATCATCATATGTATTTTTACTACAAAATGCATTAGGTGAGTTCATTTGATTCCCTTCTACTCTTTACATTTTTGGGCTGAGAATACATGTAAATGCTTTATTAACTGTTTTACAATATTTATATGCGTGAGTTTCATTTGCTCCCTTTTTAAATGCTTTTACAATATATATTTTTGGGACTGAGAATACATGCGCTGCTTTTATAACTGTTTTACGAAATAGACACAAGTAATCAAAACTACATTCTATGTGATAATGCTAAAAACGAACATATATTTCATAGCATTATTCCTCAAGAAAGACAAGCTTTTAGTTGCAATTGTTCTATTTACAAGTGATATTCGTTTGTATAATAAAAGGTGAAGACAAAAGACAGATTCGACGAATTTTAGACGCAAACGACCAAAAAGCTCAAAAGTACAAAAGACAATAAAAAAGGTTCCAATTATTGATAAGAAACGTCTCGAAATTACAAAAGTACAAGATTCAAAACGCAAAGTACAAGATATTAAATTGTACGCGAGGACGTTCGAAAATCCGGAACCGGGACCAGAGTCAACTCTTAACGCTCGACGCAACGGACTAAAAATTACAAGTTAACTATGTATATAAATATAATATAATATATAATTAATTATATTAATTATATATATATTATATTTATAAATAAAAAACCGTCGGCAGAGAAAAACTCCAAGGACTGAGCTGTAAAAGTAACCTCCGCGACTCGCGGAGTTTGAAGAGGTTTTCACCGCGAGTCGCGGAGCCCCAAAATTGAAAACTGCCTATAAAGCCAACCGAATTCTGATCAAAATCTTCATCTTTTTCTTCTCTTATCATACGTAAAATTTATATATATATATATATAATTTATATTTTAATTTTAATTTTAATTCTAATAATAAGGGTATGTTAGCGAATGTTGTAAGGGTGTAAGTCGAAATTCTGTCCGTGTAACGCTACGCTATTTTTAAATCATTGTAAGTTATGTTCAACCTTTTTACATTAATGTCTCGTAGCTAAGTTATTATTATGCTTATTTAAAACGAAGTAATCATGATGTTGGGCTAATTACTAAAATTGGGTAATTGGGCTTTGTACCATAATTGGGGTTTGGACAAAAGAACGACACTTGTGGAAATTAGACTATGGGCTATTAATGGGCTTTATATTTGTTTAACTAAATGATAGTTTGTTAATGTTAATATAAAGATTTACAATTGGGCGTCCCTATAAATTACCATATACACTCAATCGGACACGATGGGCGGGGTATTTATATGTACGAATAATCGTTCATTTAACCGGACACGGGAATGGATTAATAGCCACTAGAATAATTAAAACAGGGGTGAAATTACATTCAAGGGTAATTGGTGTAATTGTTAACAAAGTAGTAAAACCTTGGTTTACACGCAGTCGATAACCTGGTGTATTCATTAAACAAAGTATTAAAACCTTGTTACAATTCGAATCCCCAATTAGTTGGAATATTTAACTTCGGGTATAAGAATAATTTAATGAGGACACTCGCACTTTATATTTATGACTGATGGACTGTTATGGACAAAAACCAGACGGACATATTAAATAATCCAGGACAAAGGACAATTAACCCATGGGCATAAAACTAAAATCAACATGTCAAACATCATGATTACGGAAGTTTAAATAAGCATAATTCTTTTATTTCATATTTAATTTCCTTTATTTTATATTTAATTGCACTTCTAATTATCGCACTTTTATTTATTGTTATTTAATCGCACTTTTAATTATCGTACTTTTTAATTATCGTAAGTTTATTTTATCACACTTTTATTATTCGCAATTTCATTATCGTTATTTACTTTACGCTTTAATTTAAGTCTTGTATTTATTTTATATTTTACATTAGGTTTTAACTGCGACTAAAGTCTTAAAATCGACAAACCGGTCATTAAACGGTAAAAACCCCCTTTTATAATAATAATATTACTTATATATATATTTGTATTTTTATAAAAGTAAACTAATATAGCGTTGAGCTTTGTTTAAAGATTTCCCTGTGGAACGAACCGGACTTACTAAAAACTACACTACTTTACGATTAGGTACACTGCCTATAAGTGTTGTAGCAAGGTTTAAGTATATCCATTCTATAAATAAATAAATATCTTGTGTAAAATTGTATCGTATTTAATAGTATTTCCTGCTAAAATTAATAACTATTTTATATACACCTCGCAAAAACATCAAGTATTTTTGGCGCCGCTGCCGGGGACTATCTTAAACGCCGGAAGCGCAACGCTAATATATAAAAAAAAAAAGATTTTTAGTTACTTTTATTAAAAGTCGTTTTTGTAAAAATACGTTTTAAATATTCAAAAATATAAAAAGAAAAACAAAAATATAAGTATTTTTAAGATTTTGTTAAATATTTAAGTTTTATAAGTTTCTTTATTTCTATTTTAGTTTATAAAAATATAAGTTTTATTAACTATCTTTTATTTATAAAAAAAATTAAAAACAGAAAAAAAAAAAAAAAATAAAGAAAAAAACGCGTCGAATATTGAAAGCTGTCAGCTGAATTCTGGAACCCCGCGAGTCGCGGGGTTTGAAGCATTATATACCGCAAGTCGCGGAGCTTCTCTGACACGCGAACAGGAAGCCCTAATTCAGCATTAATTACGGTTTATAATTAATTATAATTATTATTTAACCCTAATTATTATTATTATTATTATTAGTTTTATTTTTATTTTTACTTTTTATTTAATTTATGTATTTAGTATTAATTAGTTTTATTAAATTGTAAAATTAGTAGTTTTATTAAAAAAATAATATAAAAATAATATTTTTATAAAAATTGTACTTTTTACAACTTTTTGTATATTTTTATATTTTGTCCCTTTTTAATCGTTGTAGCGTAATATTTGTATTTTTAGCTCATATTTAATTTTAAACTTAGTTTTTGCTTTAGTTATTTTTACTCCTAGATTTTTAGGCTTTGCCGTAGAATTCCTTAAGTGCTTTTTCTTTAGACTAAGATTTAGGTGCTTTAGAATTTTGCGACGCCTTTTTAAGTTTTAGTTTCTTTTTAAGTTATTTCCATTTGGAATTTAGTTTTTCCTGTAAGCTTTAATATTTTTAGACGACTTTTACTATGTACCAATTGTCATTCCAATTAGTAATTTCAATTTGCGATTATAATTTTAAGTTAGTTGTAGTAATAAGGTTAGGTTAGTTAAGTATTTTTAAGTTTTTATAAGTTCCTTTTATTTTTCCGTCACCTTTTATTTTTCAACCATTTTTTTTCTTTTTCTACCTTTTGCGACGAACTCTTTTTCTCTCTTATTTCTCGCTATTCTAGTTTTGAGGACTTGGAATTTTTTCTACTTCTTATCTAAATTTCTTAAAATTACGAAAATTTATTTTGAGTGGTTAAATTGATAGACATCAAAATTTTCTGGTTCGTAGTAATAGTTGGATTTGTACGTGGACCGGGTTATTGGAGCCAAACAATCCTCAATTATATTGAGACCAAACGAATCCTGCCCCTCTGCTGCATCTTTTGGCTATTCGAAACGTGGGCAAAATCAGAAAAGTTTATTGATTGGATAACTTATTATAATTTTTCTTTCCTTTTAAAAACTAATAGGATATTCAGTGAATGCACCGAGCAAGACGTTCATCACCTTTTGTACGTTCACCACCTGTAACTAGATCAAGACATTTAGCAAATATAACCGCCGTTGATTTTTCTTTAGAATTGTCATCCAGTCAACCAAGTACTTCAGTTCAAATTTCCGATAATCCATTTTTTGAACCCGACCTCACAATTGAGAATCCGGAGAATATTCAGGAACGGTTCATAGATCCTGAACCACTAAACTTTCCTCCGTAGCTACAAATCATTCAAACAGAGATTGTTGAGGAACGAACCATTAAAACTGAATCATCTAGTGATACCGATTCAACAAATTCAATTATGGAGAATCTGGAACCTTTAAGTATGGAAGACCGAATGAGAGCTAAACGCACTGGCCAAGGTCACGCAATTACTCATCCAGACATTAATGCGCCAGATTATGAAATCAAAGGACAAATTCTACACATGGTGACTAATCAATGCCAATTTAGTGGTGCGCCGAAGGAAGATCCAAATGAACATCTACGTACCTTTAATAGGATCTGCACACTATTTAAAATCCGAGAAGTGGAGGATGAACAGATATATCTCATGTTATTTCCCTGGACTTTAAAGGGAGAAGCCAAAGATTGGTTGGAATCGTTACCTGAAGGGGCGATTGATACATGGGATGTTTTAATTGACAAATTTCTTAAACAATTCTTTCCTGCATCTAAAGCCGTAAGACTTCAAGCAGAAATTGTTACGTTCACACAGAAACCAAATGAAACTCTATATGAGGCGTGGACAAGATATGGAAAGTTATTAAGAGGATGTCCGCAACATGGTTTAGACACCTGTCAAATAGTACAAATATTCTACCAAGGATGCGACATCACTACAAGGAAAGATATAGATATAGCAGCTGGTGGTTCTATTATGAAGAAAACCGAAACTGATGCTTACAAAATTATTGATAACACTGCTTCCCACTCACATGAGTGGCACCAAGAAAAAGACATCATTAGATCATCTAAAGCAGCTAGAGCCGATTCTAGCCATGACTTAGATTCCATTTCCGCAAAGATAGATGCTGTGGAACGACGAATGGAAAAGATGACTAAAGATATTCACTCAATACGAATTAGTTGTGAGCAGTGTGGAGGACCACATTTGACAAAAGATTGTCTCGGTATTGAATTAACAATGGAACAAAGAGAGAATATTTCATACATAAACCAAAGGCCTGGAAATAATTATCAGAATAATTATCAACCGCCAAGACCGATTTACAATCAAAACCAGAATTATAACCGAAATATTCCATACAACAACCAACAAGGTCCTAGCAATCAACAAGTATCCAATAATACTTATAATCAGCAAAGACCTAATTTTCAAAACAAACCACCACAACAAACCGATGATAAAAAGCCGAATTTAGAAGATATGATGACGAAGCTAGTTGAAACTCAAACGCAGTTTTTCACATCTCAAAAACAAACTAATGAACAAAATGCTCAAGCATTTAGGAATCAACAAGCTTCTATTCAAAATCTGGAACAAGAAGTAAGTAACCTAGCAAGGTTAATAGGTGAAAGAAAACCGGGAAGTCTACCTAGCGATACAAATGCTAACCCCCGGAATGAAACAGCTAAAGCTATTACCACAAGAAGTGGTACAACACTTAAACCACCTGAAATACCTGTAACTTCTGATGAAACTATTCCTACTCCACAAGAACCACAACCTGATCAAGATAAGGAAAAAGAACCGGTAGTTGAGAAGGTTAATGAAGATAACACAGTTAAGGATAAACCTTATGTTAAACCATACCAACCACCACTTCCTTACCCGAGTAAAATGAAGAAAGAAAAACTTGAAGCCGAGCAATCCAAATTCTTGGATATGTTTAAACAGATAAATGTAAATCTTCCTTTCATTGATGTGATTTCAGGAATGCCAAGATATGCTAAATTCTTGAAAGATCTAATCTCAAATAGAAAGAAAATGGAAGAACTCTCGGCTGTTACTATGAATGCTAATTGTTCAGCAGTGCTGTTGAATAAGATACCAGAAAAATTATCTGATCCAGGAAGTTTCACAATTCCATGTTTTCTGGGTAGTCTTAGTTCAATAGAAGCATTGGCAGACTTAGGTGCTAGTATAAATCTAATGCCGTATTCACTATACACTAAACTAGACCTTGGAGAATTGAAACCAACCAGAATAAGCATACAACTAGCCGATAGATCAATAAAATATCCTAGAGGGATAATGGAGAACATGCTAGTTAAAGTTGGTACTTTAGTATTTCCAGTAGATTTTGTTGTTTTGGACATGGAAGAAGATTCTCAAGTTCCTCTCATATTAGGAAGACCATTCTTAAACACGGCTAAAGCAATGATAGACGTGTTCGGTAAGAAACTGACCCTAAGTATAGAGGATGAGAGTGTTACCTTTTCAGTTGATAGAGCAATGCAACAACCACAATCTGCAGATGATACATGTTATTATATTCAAACTATAGATGCACATGTAGAATTATTAGAAGAATTTCCAGAATTACAAGGAACAGGAGAATGTTCTTTAGGAGAAGGTAATGAACCAATTGATGAAGCTGAAATGTTAGCTACACTTATAGCTAATGGATATGAACCAACAACAGAAGAAATTCAAATGCTAAAAGAAGAAGACAGATATCGATATAAATCATCAATAGAAGAACCTCCGAAATTAGAGTTAAAGCCACTTCCAAACCATTTGGAATACGCTTATTTACATGGTGAATCTGAATTACCGGTAATAATATCGTCTTCTCTTACTGAAAATGAGAAATCACAACTCATTTCTGTGTTGAAAGCTCATAAACCAGCCATTGCATGGAAGATTCATGATATTAAAGGAATAAGTCCTTCGTATTGCACACATAAAATCCTTATGGAAGAAGGTCATAAAACGTATGTGCAACGCCAACGAAGACTAAATCCTAATATGCAAGATGTAGTTAAGAAAGAGATTATTAAACTACTAGATGCAGGTTTAATTTATCCAATCTCTGATAGTCCATGGGTAAGCCCAGTTCAATGCGTGCCTAAGAAGGGTGGCATGACTGTCATTACAAATGAGAAAAATGAGCTTATTCCTACTAGGACTGTAACAGGATGGCGTGTATGTATTGATTATATAAAATTAAATGACGCCACCAGAAAAGATCACTCCCCTTACCTTTCATAGATCAAATGTTGGAAAGATTAGCCGGAAATAGTTACTATTGTTTTCTAGATGGATTTTCCGGATATTTTCAAATTCCAATAGCACCCAAAGATCAAGAGAAAACCACATTCACGTGCCCTTATGGTACTTTTGCTTACAAACGCATGCCATTTGGACTTTGTAACGCCCCTGCAACCTTTCAAAGGTGCATGATGGCGATTTTTCACGACATGATAGAAGAATGCATGGAAGTTTTCATGGATGACTTTTCAGTCTTCGGTGATACATTTAAATCATGTCTAGTTAATCTGGAACGAATGCTAATTAGATGCGAAAAATCAAATCTAGTACTTAATTGGGAGAAATGCCATTTCATGGTTAAAGAAGGCATCGTTCTTGGACATAAAATTTCAAAAGAAGGAATTGAAGTGGATAGAGCTAAAGTAGATGTAATTGCTAAACTTCCACATCCCACCAATGTTAGAGGAGTTAGGAGTTTTCTAGGGCATGCCGGTTTTTACCGACGTTTTATAAAAGATTTTTCTAAAATTGCCACTCCTATGAATAAACTCCTAGAAAAGGATGCTCCATTCATCTTTTCAGATGAGTGTATCAAATCTTTTAATATTCTTAAAGAGAAACTCACTAATGCGCCGATCATGATAACACCAAATTGGAATCTACCATTTGAACTAATGTGCGATGCAAGTGATTTTGCAATGGGAGCCGTTTTAGGACAAAGGATTAAAAAACGATTTCAACCTATATATTATGCTAGTAAGACGTTACAAGGAGCACAAACGAACTATACAACTACTGAAAAAGAACTCCTTGCTATTGTCTTTGCTTTTGACAAATTTCGATCATATCTCGTTCTAGCAAAAACGGTGGTCTATATCGACCATTCTGCTCTTAGATACCTATTTTCAAAACAAGATGCTAAACCAAGATTAATCCGTTGGATCTTACTCTTACAAGAGTTTGATATTGAAATCCGAGATAAAAGAGGAGCAGAAAATCTCGTCGCTGATCATCTTTCTCGTCTTGAAAATCCCGAATTAGAAGTTCTAAATGAATCAGCCATACAAGACAACTTTCCTGATGAATATCTATTGAAGATAGATTATAAAGAAATCCCATGGTTTGCAGACTATGCAAATTATTTAGTATGTGGATTCCTTGAAAAAGGATTATCGTACCAAAAACGAAAGAAATTCTTCAGTGATATAAAACACTATTTCTGGGAAGATCCACACCTGTTTAAAAGTTGTCCCGATGGAATAATACGCCGATGTGTATTTGGAGATGAAGCTAGTAAAATTTTAAACCATTGTCACACAGGACCAACAGGAGGGCATTATGGGCCTCAACTAACAGCAAGAAAAGTTTATGAAGCTGGATTCTATTGGCCTACAATTTACAAAGACGCACACCTTCTTTGCAAATCCTGTGATGCATGTCAAAGGGCCGGAAAAATAAGTCAACGTGATGAAATGCCACAAAATGTCATCCAAGTATGTGAAGTATTTGACATTTGGGGTATTGACTTTATGGGTCCATTTCCAAAATCTCATAATAATCTATATATACTCGTAGCCATTGATTATGTATCTAAATGGGCGGAAGCACAAGCTCTCCCAACAAACGATGCACGAGTTGTAGTCAACTTTTTAAAACGTCTTTTTGCAAGGTTTGGAACACCGAAAGCTTTAATAAGTGATCGGGGTACTCATTTCTGTAATAATCAACTTGAGAAAGTTCTTAAAAGATATGGAGTAACTCATAAAATCTCCACCGCATATCATCCACAAACAAGTGAACAAGTTGAAAATACCAACCGAGCTTTAAAACGTATTCTAGAGAAAACTGTAGGATCAAATCCGAAGGAATGGTCCATTAAATTGGAGGATGCACTCTGGGCTTTTAGAACAGCCTACAAAACTCCAATTGGAACCACACCTTTTAGACTTGTTTATGGAAAAGCATGTCATCTTCCAGTAGAAATTGAACACAAAGCATTTTGGGCTTTGAAGACATGTAATCTTGATTTACATGAAGCCGGACGTCTACGATTAAGTCAACTAAATGAATTAGAAGAATTAAGACATGAAGCATACGAAAATTCGTTAATCTATAAAGAAAGAACGAAGAAATGGCATGATAAAAGAATCAGAAGTTCAAAAGAATTTAAAGAAGGAGACAGAGTTCTTCTTTTCAATTCACGATTCAAGCTATTTCCTGGAAAATTGAAATCAAGATGGTCTGGACCATTCATAGTCAAAAGAGTTTTCCCATACGGAACGATAGAATTAATAAATTCAAATGGGATTGAATTTAAAGTTAATGGTCACAGAGTTAAACATTACATACATGGTCCGATGGAAGTCGACAACGAAGTTAATCACAATTTCGACACCACAGCTAACTAAGTGTGGGGAGAATCAAGTCTTTAAAGGATAATATGTATTTCTGTTAGAGTTAGATTGTCTGTTTTCGTGTAGTTCTCGAAAATGGAACCCGAATGGTCTTTCCCTAGCAGACCCTAAAGAACTAGTCTTCTTCCCCCATTCTGAATTTTTATTTTTTTTAGGTTTTTACAAAATGAAGACTGCCTGTGAACTAAACCATGGTCTAATGCTACACGCTTTGATCACTAAAAGAAATAATGACATACTCCCGAGTGAAATAGTATCAGTAATCAGAGAAAGAATGGACGGAGTTAGAAAAGAATCCAGATGCGAAGATAATAAGTTACAATTTGGTAAAGGAAAATCAAAATCTGCAGCGAAAAGAAGAGCACGACACCTAGAAAGATGTCACAAATGCGGAAAATGGTCACATGGAGGTAAATGTTCAAATAATCAAACCTATTCAAATACCGAATTTGTTACTTTATGCAGAGACGGACCGTTCATATGTTTAGAAGAAAAGACACTGAATGCTCGAGGTTACGCCTATGTAGCCATGAAAAATCAATTAAACCGACTATCTTATGAATGGAATAGATCATATAACTAAGAAATCTATTTCACAGGTATGTCTGTACAGTTTTTATTTTTTATTTTTTTTAACCTTTTGATAATAAACGCTAATTTGTTCGCTAAAAAGTATTAAATTGGTATTGAATAAAATTAGGTTTGGCGACCGAAATTATTGATATCATTCAATAATTTATTACATCACTGCGAAATTTAACGTTTATTCTTAAGGTATAAATATCTTTAAACAATCAACCCAAAATATTTCAAAAATTCGTCATGAGTTAAATTAGGTCTTGGAACCGAAATTACTTTACCGAAAAGAGGGGCGCATATTTTTGATAATATTTGATTGATTAAAGTGGGATAAAAAGACAAAAAGATTTTTAAATTTATTTTTACCATGTTTTTAAAATTAATATTTAAATCTTAAATTAATATATTTAAAATTGTAAATATTTGAAAAATTAATATAAGTTTGATATGAATTTATAAATTTTTAAATTAAGTTTGGTGTGAACTTTTAATTTTTAAAATATAAATTTTTAATTTTATGCATTTCAAATTTTAAGTTTGGTGTGAATTTTTAATATTAATTTTGAATTTTATATTTAAGTTGTGTGAATTTAAAAACAAAAATTTACTTTATCTCATTAAGTTAAGAATATGATTTTTAAAATTCGTCGTAAGTTGAAGACTAGGTCTTTGAACCGAAATTGCTTTACCCGAGGGAGGGACGAGAACTTTTATTATCATTATTTTTAATCTTATTGAATTAGAGTATGCCAAAAACATTGAAAAAACCCAAAAATCTTAGCTTTTAAAACAATCGCTACAAAAAGACAAATTTTAAAATTTTGTCGAGAGACGGACTAGGACATCGATCCGAAACGACCTCGTCCTAAATAACAAGGGAAACAAAATTTTAAAATTAATTACTTAATTGTTTTATAAGTTAAAGATTATAAAAAAAAAAAAAAGAGCAAACTCCGCGACTCGCGGAGTTTGAAAGGGAAATCTCCGCGACTCGCGGAGGTACCGAAAATCAGAAAAAAAATAAAAAGAGCTGAACGATCAGTACACTCCACAACTCAAAAACACAGCGAATTTCACAGCGAAAAAACCCGGAAAAACCCGAGAAAAAACCCCAAAAATCACAATTTTTAACCGTTAATCACCAAATCTTTTGCTAAAATCATGTTGAGAAGGATGCTATCTAAGAATTACTCAAGAAAAACGGTAAATTTCTACACCTAAACACCATTTAATTCGAAATTTGGTGTTCTTGAGCTATTTTTTCCCCAATTTGATTTTGATGCTTTTTAGTGTAATTAAGCTTAAATTGTTTATGTATTATGCTTGTATAACCTAGATTGATGCTGTTTAACATGATTAGAAGCCTTAAACTTCAAATTTTGAGTAATCTAGGGTTTGTGTTCTTGAGCAAATTTGGGGCTTTTTGATATAAACAGGTTATGGCCAATTTTTGTCATGAATTGTTGCTAAATTGAGTAGTGTAACATGTCTAGGTAGTTAAATGATCCAAACTTTGAGCCTAAACATGATTTTGAGAATTAAAGTGGACTTTTTCAAGTCTAAAATTCATGAACTTGATTTTTGAAAGATAATGCCATTTGAGACTTGTTTAATTGCTAGTAATGATTATTTTGACATGTTATTTGAGTTGAATGCTTATGAACTTGGCGAAAATTTTCGTATATGCTTATTTGAAAAAGTGTAGATTTGATAAAAATGTGAAAATAAGCTTAAGTTTGATATAAATTGATAATGTCATTGTAATTATTTTGATTGATGATTTTGCTGACACTAATGCATATTTGGATGCACAAAAATTGTGTTTGATGTGTTTTACAGAATGAAAGGGGTGAATCTTCATCCCAAGCCCGCAATGCTCCTGCTGAGAATTTGGAACAACAGGAGGTGGATAACTACTACAAGCAGGATATACCTCATCCAGTCATGACCTTTTCCGATATGCATTTGGAAGAGTTGCACCCGAACCTGAGATTTGACAGACTTTGGATAGATTATCTAAAATATCAACGGGGTTTGCATACTCTTCATTCCAAGGTTGTTGAGGTACCGAGGGTCATAGAATGGGGACCCTTAGAAGCTGTAAAATTGGCCGGGCCAATTAGGGAATTACTTGTACAGAGGTATGGTAATTCTTCTTTTAATGACTGGATATGTTTATTCACCATACGTAGACCTGTATATAAAGTATGGTGTGAAGAATTGTTATGTAGTATAGAGTTGAATGATCGGGTAGCTAGTTTAACCGATCGTTCTTTTATTAGATTTTTGTTAGGCGGTTCGATGCGCCACATGTCTTTACTGGACATGGCTCAGGCTTTACGTATATATACGCCTGAGGAGTTAGCGTCTGCCGATTGTAGAGGATTGATACTAAACGGTAGAAAGATAGATGAAAATTTTGATACACACGGTGTGTGGAGTCAAATGACAAGCCATCACCGTTTCAAAGGGGGAAATTACTCTTATTTGGATATAGATAGAGCCGAGTTAAGAGTGATACATAGGTTTTTAGCTAATTCGATTACACAAAGGGGTAAAAACAAGGAAAAAGTAAATGAACAAGATTTGTTTTACCATATGTGTATTCGAGACCCACAAAGCGTTGTAAGTATACCATATTGTGTGGGTTATTATTTATCAGCTATGGTTCGGGGGATGCGACCACATAGCATAATAGGAGGTGGTATTTTTATTACTTTGATTGGTGAATATCTCAGTGTGGATATAAGTCGGGGGGATTATTACTAGAAGAGCCGGAACCCCGCGATACTATAGGTTTAAATGTATACCATGGTGCGAAAGTTTTGAAGAGGCGAAATAACGCCGCAGTACGATACCATGGTAGACATCCACAGGTGGAGAGAAACCAGCAGCAAGGTAATGTAGGAGGGGGGAATGAGATGCAAGAAATGCATAGGTTTATAGCTTCTCAGGAATACGAAAATGCTAGACAGAGAGCATTTGAAGATTGGCAAGTTCATCAGAACCAGATCATAGCTCATTGCCAACATATAGGTAGAAACTATATTCCTACACCGAAACCCATCTTCCCTCCTTGGTCGATAGAGATGCAGCCACCATATCCTACGTATGACCCTGCCGAAGCATTCTATAGCACTTATGGTTATGCCTGGAACCCCTATTGGTACCAATATCATCCTTAGTTTACTTTTTATTTTTTTTTATTTTGTAATTTGTAATTATTGATACGTTTAATACTTTTGTTAATATTGTAATCATTTTTATAATTATCTAACTTTTATTCTTAGATTTTAATAATTTTTGAATGTGGGGTAATATACCAAACTTCAAAAATATGTATATATGTTTGCAGTTTATCTTATGTACACAACAGGGTAAAACAATGCATTTTCAAAGACTGGCATTAAGTTCAGCAAAAGCAACTAATTTTGACGACAAGATGCAAAATATATGTGAAATAACAACAAGACGGAATGAACAAATGATGTGCACCATTTATCATTCAGCAAACAAACGCCAATACATTTGGAAACTTTGGTAAAAATTTAATCATTTTCACACAAATCACCCTCAATAATTTAAATTGTTACTGATTTCTTGCAAATGAGGGCATTGCAAGATCTTAAGTGTCAGAAGGGGTTAAATTCTTTCGGATTTTAAAATTTTTTACTTTATACACTTGGTTACCATTAAAAATACTAGTAAAGCAGTAGTTGTATTAGAATCTAGTGCTCTCTGATAAAAAAGAACAGCCCTAGTCTTATATACTGACTACCCAATTCTAGTAAAATTTTTCAATTAAATGAATTCAAATCATGTTTATACATATTTATGAACGATAAAACTAGGTTTTAACACCGAAATTATTGTTATCTCAGAAAGAACATAAATTAAGAAACAAACTAAAATGTCAAAATTCATTTAAAATGGAATAGAGGACGATAAAAAGAAAAATAAAAAGCCAAGTGTGGGAAAATTTACCAAGTTATTTTAAACATATGTCACATATATCTGTAACAAATAACTGAAAATACTTTCGCTTTGGACTAAACTAAACTGTTTTACCCGATGAAAGAAAAGAAGAGATGGATCTACATGATGAATCAATTCCATCATTAAAAGGAAGTAAAGTCTTTCGAAAAAGAAACGCACTTCTTGATTTAGGTCATGAAGTTGTCGTCCAGACCAGCTGTAGGTTGACGAAAAATCTAGAAAAGTCATCACTAAAATCAGCAGGAAATCCACGGACCTCAGCATTAAACAGGGTCGCCAAGTGGTCAGATTTATCTTAACCATGAGAAGGATTTATCTCGTACAATGGGGGGGGGGGCACCATGCAAATTAGCTGGATAAGACTAATGAATCAGATCCCCAGAAAGGATAATCTCCTTAAAGATTAAAAATCAGCTTTTAAGACTGATATTACTCAATCCTAGAGATTGACCTTAAAGATTGAGAATTACAAACTCATGGAATTCGAGGATATCTAAACTCGAGCTTAAACGAGAAAATATTTTGATCAAAATTATAAACCGATTTGTTTTCTGAAAACCCTATTTTCAATGCGTTCATTACCATTGAACGTAAAATCCTAGGAATTCACCTGGAATTCATTAGGTCACCTGAACCAAATCGGGTGTCAACCGTAAGAACGGTGGTTGCATAGTGGTCAAAGACAGGACCTAGTGCCAGACCGAAAAAATTATAAGGGTGAGCTTTACTATTGCTCCTACCAAGGATAGTAATTGCGTCCGACACGTTATAGACCATAATTAAAAGCATGTCAGGGGACATTGCCTTAACAGTTGCTTGTTCAACGCTTTCCTTTTCAACCGGACGGTAGTTTACCGAAAGGTAATATACGGGACAAGTAAACTGGACGTGTTGCTTTCCAAATACAAGGTTAGCAAGTGGGTGACACAAAACCGCAAGTTTTGAGCTAAAATTTTCAAATCTGAAACCCACCAAACCCACAAAAATATTTTGCAAACACCGGTAAAGGGTTATTCCGGAAAACTTATCTAGGGTAAAAACTAGATTTCAAAAGATCAAATGTTTTCATAAAGATCCAATTTCCTTAATGGATCTAAATTTTTATAGTCATGTGGGACTGTAAACCATATCGTTACTACCATTGTTTATACCGCCGTATAGAAATCACTGATGTACAAAGTGTGAAGAATAAAGAAGTGATTCTAGTATTTCAAGACAATATTGCTTGAGGACAAGCAACGCTCAAGTGTGGGAATATTTGATAATGCTAAAAACGAACATATATTTCATAGCATTATTCCTCAAGAAAGACAAGCTTTTAGTTGCAATTGTTCTATTTACAAGTGATATTCGTTTGTATAATAAAAGGTGAAGACAAAAGACAGATTCGACGAATTTTAGACGCAAACGACCAAAAAGCTCAAAAGTTCAAAAGACAATCAAAAAGGTTCCAATTATTGATAAGAAACGTCTCGAAATTACAAAAGTACAAGATTCAAAACGCAAAGTACAAGATATTAAATTGTACGCGAGGACGTTCGAAAATCCGGAACCGGGACCAGAGTCAACTCTTAACGCTCGACGCAACGGACTAAAAATTACAAGTTAACTATGTATATAAATATAATATAATATATAATTAATTATATTAATTATATATATATTATATTTATAAATAAAAAACCGTCGGCAGAGAAAAATTCCAAGGACTGAGCTGTAAAAGTAACCTCCGCGACTCGCGGAGTTTGAAGAGGTTTTCACCGCGAGTCGCGGAGCCCCAAAATTGAAAACTGCCTATAAAGCCAACCGAATTCTGATCAAAATCTTCATCTTTTTCTTCTCTTATCATACGTAAAATTTATATATATATATATAATTTATATTTTAATTTTAATTTTAATTCTAATAATAAGGGTATGTTAGCGAATGTTGTAAGGGTGTAAGTCGAAATTCTGTCCGTGTAACGCTACGCTATTTTTAAATCATTGTAAGTTATGTTCAACCTTTTTACATTAATGTCTCGTAGCTAAGTTATTATTATGCTTATTTAAAACGAAGTAATCATGATGTTGGGCTAATTACTAAAATTGGGTAATTGGGCTTTGTACCATAATTGGGGTTTGGACAAAAGAACGACACTTGTGGAAATTAGACTATGGGCTATTAATGGGCTTTATATTTGTTTAACTAAATGATAGTTTGTTAATGTTAATATAAAGATTTACAATTGGGCGTCCCTATAAATTACCATATACACTCAATCGGACACGATGGGCGGGGTATTTATATGTACGAATAATCGTTCATTTAACCGGACACGGGAATGGATTAATAGCCACTAGAATAATTAAAACAGGGGTGAAATTACATTCAAGGGTAATTGGTGTAATTGTTAACAAAGTAGTAAAACCTTGGTTTACACGCAGTCGATAACCTGGTGTATTCATTAAACAAAGTATTAAAACCTTGTTACAATTCGAATCCCCAATTAGTTGGAATATTTAACTTCGGGTATAAGAATAATTTGATGAGGACACTCGCACTTTATATTTATGACTGATGGACTGTTATGGACAAAAACCAGACGGACATATTAAATAATCCAGGACAAAGGACAATTAACCCATGGGCATAAAACTAAAATCAACACGTCAAACATCATGATTACGGAAGTTTAAATAAGCATAATTCTTTTATTTCATATTTAATTTCCTTTATTTTATATTTAATTGCACTTCTAATTATCGCACTTTTATTTATTGTTATTTAATCGCACTTTTAATTATCGTACTTTTTAATTATCGTAAGTTTATTTTATCACACTTTTATTATTCGCAATTTCATTATCGTTATTTACTTTACGCTTTAATTTAAGTCTTGTATTTATTTTATATTTTACATTAGGTTTTAACTGCGACTAAAGTCTTAAAATCGACAAACCGGTCATTAAACGGTAAAAACTCCCTTTTATAATAATAATATTACTTATATATATATTTGTATTTTTATAAAAGTAAACTAATATAGCGTTGAGCTTTGTTTAAAGATTTCCCTGTGGAACGAACCGGACTTACTAAAAACTACACTACTTTACGATTAGGTACACTGCCTATAAGTGTTGTAGCAAGGTTTAAGTATATTCATTCTATAAATAAATAAATATCTTGTGTAAAATTGTATCGTATTTAATAGTATTTCCTGCTAAAATTAATAACTATTTTATATACACCTCGCATAACATCACTATGGCTGGATTATTAAATCGAATATGCCCCTTTTTAGTCTGGTAATCTAAGAATTAGGAAACAGACACCCTAATTGACGCGAACTCTAAAGATAGATCTATCGGGCCCAACAAGCCCCATCCAAAGTACCGGATGCTTTAGTACTTCGAAATTTATATCATGTCCGAAGGAGGATCCCGGAATGATGGGGATATTCTTATATGCATATTGTGAATGTCGGTTACCACGTGTTCAATCCATATGAATGATTATTTTTGTCTCTATGCATGGGACGTATGTTTATGAGAAATGAAAATCTTGTGGTCTATTAAAATGATGGAAATGTTTATTTATGTTAAACTAATGAACTCACCAACCTTTTGGTTGACACTTGAAAGCATGTTTATTCTCAGGTACGAAAGAAATCTTCCGTTGTGCATTTGCTCATATTAGAGATATTACTTGGAGTCATTCATGACATATTTCAAAAGACGTTGCATTCGAGTCTTTGAGTTCATCAAGATTATTATTAAGTCAATTATATTTGGATATATTATGAAATGTTATACATGCTTGTCAACTGTCGATGTAACGAAAGTTTGTCTTTTAAAAACGAATGCAATGTTTGTAAAATGTATCATATAGAGGTCAATTACCTCGCGATGTAATCAACTGTCGTGAATCGTTTGTAATCGATATGGACTTCGTCCGGATGGATTAGGACGGGTCTCTACAGAACATAGCTTACAGTGATTATTTATCGCGTAGCGTTACACGGACAGAGTTCCGACTTTAAAACCCGTAAAATAACCGTTACATTACCCAAACTAACTAATATAAAACTAAAATAATATTTATTATATATATATATATATATATATATATATATATATATATATATATATATATATATATATATATATATATATATATATATATATTATACAGAGAGAAGAGAGATTGATATTGGTGTCTGTGTGATCGTCCGAATGCGTTGGCTTTTATAGGCAATTCTATCCCAGGCAGCTCCGCGATCGTGGTACTTTTGTGCCTTGGAGCTCCACGATCGCGGAGTTTCGCACTCCAGCTCACCAATTGATTTAAATGTGGGCTGCTGTTAATTTTTTAATATATAATATATATATATATATATATATATATATATATATATATATATATATATATATATATAATTATTTATATATTATATTATATTCTTGTGCATAGTTGACTTGTAATTTTAGGTCCGTTGACTCGCGCGTTGATGCTCGGTTTACGTCTCACTTCTGAATTTTTGAACGCCTTTTCATATGCTTAGATATCTTGTACTTTGCGTTTTGCGGCTTGTACTCTTGTCAATTTTAGACGTTTCTCATCAATAAATTGAACCACATGAATTGTATCTTTTACATTTGAGCTTTTTGGTCATTTACATCTTCAAATCGTCGTTTTCTTCTTTTGTCTTCGCACTTATTTATTTAAACGAATATTACTTGAAAATAGAACAATTGCAACTGAAAACTTTACATATTGGAAAGATATTGTGCCTAAATATATGTTCATTTGGAGCACTATCAAATATCCCCACACTTGAGCGTTGCTTGTCCTCAAGCAATACATAACTTGAAATTAAATCACACTTCACTCGAATCACTTTTTTATTCTCACACTTTCTACATCAGTGATTTTGATACGGCGGTATAAATAATGATAGTAATGATATGGTTTATAGACTCACATGACTATGAAAATTTAGATCCTTTAAGGAAATTTGATCTTTATGAAAACATTTGATCTTTTGAAAATTCAAGCTAGATTTTACCCTAGACAAGTTTTCCGGAATAACCCTTCACCGGAGTTTGCAAAATATTTTTGTGGGTTTTGTGGGTTTCAGATTTGAAAATTTTAGCTCTAAACCTTACGGTTTTGTGTCACCCACTTGCTAACCTTGTATTAGGAAAGCAACACGTCAAGTATACTTGCTCCGTATATTACCTTTCAGTAAACTACCGTCCGGTTGTAAAGGAAAGCGTTGAACAAGCAACTTTTAAGACAATGTCTAATGACATGCATTTGTTCATGGTCCACAATGTGTCGGATGCAATTACTATCCTTTGTAGGAGAAATAGTAAAGATCACCCTATAATTTTTCGGTCTGGCACAAGGTCCTAGGATTTTACCTTCAGGTGACCTAATGAATTCCAGGTGAATTCCTAGGATTTTACGTTCAATGGTAATGAACGCATTGAAAATAGGTTTTCAGAAAACAAATCGGTTTTAATTTGATCAAAATATTTTCTCGTTCAAGTTCGAGTTTAGATATCATTGAATTCCATGAGTTTGTAATTCTCAATCTTTATGGTCAATCTCAAGGATTGAGTAATATCAGGCTTAAAAGCAGATTTTTAATCTTTTAAGGAGATTATCCTTTTCTGGGGGTCTGATTCATTAGTATTATCAAGCTAATTTGCACGGCGTCCTCCCCATTTTACGAGATAGATCCTCTCATGGTTAGGATAAGTCTGACCACTTGGCGACCCTGTTTGATGTTGAGGTCCGTGGATTTCCTGCTGATTTTAGAGACGACTTTTCTAGATTTTTCATCAACCTACAGCTGGTCTGGACGACAACTTCTTGACCTAAATCAAGAAGCGCGTGTATTTTTCGGAAGACTTTACTTCCTTTTAACGACGGAATTGATTCATCATGTATATCCATCTTTTCTTTCATCTTTATTACAATATACCAGGTAAAACAGTTAATTTAGTCCAAAACAAAAGCACCTGCAATAACTTTACAGAAACATGTGATAGATGGTTTTTATTTGAATAACTTGGTACATTCTCCCCACACTTGGCTTTTATTTATTTATTTATTTTTTTCTTTGCCTTTTTATTCTCCTCTTTTCCATTTTAAATGAATTCAAGCATATTGGGTTGTTTATCAATTTATGTCCTTTCCTAGGTAATGATAATTTCTGTATTAACACCTAGTTTTATATTTCATAATTATGTATAAACATGATTTTGAATTCATTTAGTTGAAAATTAAACCAAGTGCAAACCCGAGAGAATTTATAACCCTTCCCCACACTTGAGATCATGCAATGCCCTCATTTGCATGAAATCAGACTATAATTATAAATTCATAAGGGTGATTAGTGTAGAAAAGTGAAAAAAATACTCAGTTTGTAATTACTAAGCTCATCGAATGATAGATGGCGTGCCTCATCGTTCATTCCTTTTGTTGGTTTATCACACATGTTTTTCTTAAAAAAATGGTTGCTTTTCTGAACTGTTTGCTAATCTTTGAAAATGCGTCTTTACCCTATTTTATCATGCATTTTTATTAACGAGTTATGCACTGACCCGAACCCCGAATTTAACGTTAAGTGGGGTTAGACTTCCCCACACTTAGCTGACGACATGTGAAGTCGGTAGAATAAGTTCCACGAATTAGAATAGTGAGCCAATTATTTACATCTCGGGTGGTGTATAATATATCAATGGGTTTAAAGTTTAGACCCACCCGATCGTCACTACTTAATTCTTCCTTAAGTGTAGCTTTTAGTAAATGGATATGTCTCTTTTCTTGTTCTTGGTCAAATGGATCGTTATACACCGACATACATATTTCTATAGGGTGGAAAATTCCTAACATTTCCTTCTGTTCATTCTCGGGATTAAAGGTTTCACCTCTATTACCAAATTGGGTGAAATCCGAGGTGTCATTATCTATTACAGCTCGTAGTTCATCTTCGGTAGATGACTCGTCTATTGAGAATATTGGGTTGGAAGGTTGTGGAATGGTGAATTTTGGGATCGAAGCAAATTCTTTTTCTTTAACGGTCCTTATCGGTCCCACCACTTTGGTCTCGGGGGTAAAATTTTCTACGTTATCGTTTTCCCAAGAGTACCAATTTGTCACCCTTACTTCTTCTTCATCCATTGATGGATCGATGATTTCGTCATTAGAGGCTAATGTGTCGATATATTGTGAAATTGGTAACACTGAATAAAAAGTATCATCGGGATAATTGGTGATTTCGGAGCTCTCGAATTCATCAAAATTCTATGATATGAGATTTTCTTGCACAATACTCCTCAGATCAACAGGTGTGTAGTCTGATAGAGTTTCAGCCTGCCAATTTGCAAACACTCTTATCTGTTCATTTTGAGCGTCAAATTCTTCGAGTTTGATTTTTATATAATCTAAAAAATTTTCAGACACATAATTTTCCTCATCCTCTGGTTGTTGAGTTTGGATATATTCTTGGGAATAATCCCAATTTGAATTGTATTCCTCATAATTATTCCATTCAGGTTCCATGGGTGCATAATTTTTCATAGGAACGTAATAATAACATTCCCATGTTGAGTGATAATCTCCACAGATTTCACAACCAATTATTGTTTCGTCATTCGTAATCCAAGATTGACCGAACGAATTTTCATCAACACTCGTTTGAGAGTATTGATTTAATTGATTTTGCATGTCAGAAAGAGTTTCCAAAATATTTTCGAGATTTTCCATAATATGCTTATTACTAAATTTGATAATGCTAAAAACGAACACATATTTCATTGCATTATCCTTCAAGAAAGACAACCTTTTAGTTGCAATTGTTCTATTTTCAAGTAATATTCGTTTAAATAATAAAAGGTGAAGACAAAAGACAGATTCGATGATTTGAAGACGCAAACGACCAAAAAGCTAAAAAGTACAAAGTACAATCCAAGTGGTTCAATTTATTGATGAGAAACGTCTCAAAATTACAAAAGTACAAGCCGCAAAAAGCAAAGTACAAGATATTAAATTGTACGAAAAGGCGTTCGAAAATCCGGAACCGAGACATGAACCAACTATCAACGTGCGACTCAACGGAGCTGAAATTACAAGTCAACTATACACAAGAATATAATATAATATAATATAATATAATATATAATTATATAAAATTATATATTATTATATTATATATTATAATATTCAGCAGCCCACGTTTAACTCAATTTGGTGAGCTGGAATCTGAAGCTCCGCACTCCCGGAGCTGTAAGGCACAAAGTACCGCACTCGCGAAGCTGTACAGTTCAAAGTGGGCCTATAAAAGGTCGCGCATTCTGCTCGATTCATTACACATTTTTCTTTTCCTTTCTCATATCATATACGATATATATATATATATATATATATATATTATAATTTTAATTTTAATTTAAGATTAATAATAATAAGGTTATAGTGGCGAATGTTTTAAGGTTTGTAAGTCGAAATTCTGTCCGTGTAACACTACGCGATTAATACTCATTGTAAGTTATGTTCAACCTTTTTAAATTAATGTCTCGTAGCTAAATTATTATTATGCTTATTTAAGTCAAAGTAATCGTGATGTTGGACTAAATATTAAGACGGGGTTATTGGGCTTTGGACCATAATTGGGGTTTGGACAAAAGACCGACACTTGTGAAAATTGGACTATGGGCTATTAATGGGCTTTATATTTGTTTAACTGAATGATAGTTCCTTAATTTAATATAGAGATTTACAATTTGAGGTAATTATAAATAACCACATACACTCGATCGAACACGATGGGCGGGATATTTATAAATACTAGTAATTGTTCATTTAACCGGACATGGGAATGGATTAATAGTCAATGGACTCATTAAAACAGGGGTGGATTACATACAAGAACACTTGGTGTAATTGTTAACAACGTATTAAAACCTTGAGTTACACGCAGTCGATATCCTGGTGTGATCATTAACAAAGAATTAAGACCTTGTTACAGTTTAAATCCCCAACTAGTTGGAATATTTGACTTCGGGTATAAGGGTAATTTGACGAGGACACTCGCACTTTATATTTATGACCGATGGACTGTTATGGACAAAAACCAGATGGACATATCGAATAATCCAGGACAAAGGACAGTTAACCCATGGTAATAAATTAAAATCAACACGTCGAACATCATGATTACGGAAGTTTAAATAAGCATAATTCCTTTAATTTATATCTCACAGTCATTTTATTTATCGTCATTTTATTTATCGTACTTTAAATTATTGCACTTTTATTTATCGCACTTTTATTTATCGTCATTTACTTTACGCTTTAAATTAAGTTATATTTATATTTAATATTTTACATTAGGTTTTAATTGTGACTTAAGACATAAAATCGACAAACCGGTCACTAAACGGTAAAAACCCCCTTTTATCATAATAATAATATTACTTATATATATATTTTTATACAAATATAGTTTAAAATAAATATAGCGTTAAACTTAGCTGAGTCCCTGTGGAACGAGCCGGACTTACTAAAAACTACACTACTCTACGATTAGGAACACTGCCTATAAATGTTGTAGCAAGGTTTAGGTATATCCATTCAATAAAATAAATAAATAACTTGTGTAAAATTGTATCGTATGTAATAGTTTTTCGTAGTAAAATATAATCTATTACGTACTACACCTCGCACACATCAAGTATTTTTGGGCAGCAGACATCCGCACTCGCGGAGCTGCTCTGACCGGCTAAACCTGGTACTCGCATTAATTACAGTTTAGGGTTTTATTAATTTTTATTTTTATTGATTAACCTAATTAGGGTATAATTAAAATACTAATTAATTTTAATTTTAATTAAATTTGTATTTCTAAGTTTTATTTAGTTTTATTAATTATAAAATTAATACTTTTATAAAATAATAAGATAAAAATAATATTTTTATAAAAATTGTATTTTTATAACTTTAAGTTTTATTTTTATATTTTGTATCTTTTTATTAGTTTAATTTGTAATTTGTATATTTTTCATTCGTAACTAGTTTTAAGTTCTAGTTTTTGCCGTAGTTATTTTTTTATATTTCTAGATTTTTAGGCTTTGCCATAAAATCCCTTAAGTGCTTTTTCTTTAGATTAAGATTTAAGCGTTTTAGAATTTTACGACGTCACTTATCGCTTTAGTATTTAATAGATTTTAGTGCTTAATTAAGTTATTTCCATTTTGGATATAGAATTCCTTTTAAGTTTACTTTTAATATTTAGTTTTTAGACAGTTTCGACGCTCTACTTTCTTATTATTGTTTTTCGACCTTTTATTTTTCGACGTTTTTCGACGTTTTTCGACGCACACTTCTTCTTTCTCATTTCTACGCTCTAGTTTTTAGGACATAGAATTTTCTTTATTTTCTTTAATTTTTGACGAAAAAATTATTTTTAGCGGTTAAAATTGATAGACATCCAAAATTTTCTGCTTCGTAGTAATAGTTGGATTTGTTAGTGGCTGAGTTGTGGATTTTTTGACTTAAAGGATCCTGGCTCCCTGCTGCATCTTTTGACTATTCGAAACGTGGGCAAAAGCAGAAAAGTCTATTAAACTGATAACTTATATAATTTTTATCTTTATAACTAATAGGATATTCAGTGAATGCACCGAGCAAAACGTTCACCACCTGTAACTCGATCAAGACATCTAGCCAATATTATAGCCGTTGATTTTTCTTTAGAATCGTCATCTAGTCGACCAAGTACTCCAATTAAATTTCCGATAATAAATTTTTTGAACCCGACCTCACAATTGAGAACCCGGAGGATATTCAAGGACAATTCAGAGATCCCGAACCACTAATCATTCCTCCTGAACCACAAATCATTCAACCAGAGATTGTCGAGGAAGAAACCATTAAATCAGAATCCTCTAGTGATTCAGATTCAACAGACTCAATCATGGAAAATTCAGTACCTCTAAGTATGGAATATCGAATGAGAGCTACACGTACTGGCCATGGTCACGCAATTACTCAACCAGACATTAATGCGCCAGATTATGAAATCAAAGGACAAATCCTACACATGGTAACTAATCAATGCCAATTTAGTGGTACGCCAAAAGAAGATCCAAACGAACATCTTTGAACCTTTAATAGGATCTGTACTCTATTCAAAATCAGAGAAGTTGAGGATGAACAGATCTATCTCATGTTATTTCCCTGGACTTTAAAGAGAGAAGCCAAAGATTGGTTAGAATCGTTACCTGAAGGAGCGATTGATACATGGGATGTTTTAGTTGAGAAATTTCTTAAAAGATTCTTTCCAGCATCTAAAGCCGTGAGACTTCAAGGAGAAATTGTTACGTTCACGCAGATGGAAAATGAAACTTTATATGAAGCGTGGACAAGATTTGAAAAGTTGTTGAGAGGATGTCCTCAACATGGTTTAGACACTTATCAAATAGTACAAATATTCTACCAAGGATGCGACATTACTACACGAAAAGACATCGACATAGCAGCTGGTGGTTCCATTATGAAGAAAACCGCAACTGAAGCTTACAAAATTATTGATAACACTTCTTCCCACTCACACGAGTGGCATCAAGAAAAAGACATCGTTAGATCATCTAAAGCGGCTAGAGCCGATTCTAGCCATGACTTTGATTCCATTTCCGCAAAGTTAGATGCTTTCGAGAGACGAATGGAAAAGATGACTAAGGATATTCACCCAATACGAATTAGTTGTAAGCAGTATGGAGGACTACATTTGACAAAAGATTGTCTCAGTATTGAACAAACAATGGAACAAAGAGAGAATGTTTCATACATGAATCAAAGGCCTGGAAATAATTATCAAAATAATTATCAACCGTCAAGACCAAATTACAATCAAAATCAGAATTATAACCGAAATGTTTCATACAACAACCAACAAGGTCCTAGCAATCAACAAGTATCTAATAATACTTACAATCAGCAAAGACCTATTTTTCCAATTAAACCACCACAAATCGATGATAAAAAGCCAAATTTAGAAGATATGATGTCAAAGCTAGTTGAATCTCAAAGCAGTTTTTCACATCTCAGAAACAAACTAATGAACAAAATGCTCAAGCATTTAGAAATCAACAAGCTTCTATTCAAAATCTGGAACAAGAAGTAAGCAACCTAGCAAGGTTGATAGGTGAAAGAAAACTGGAGAGTCTACCTAGCGATACAAATGCTAACTCCCGAAATGAAACAGCTAAAGCCATTACCACGAGAAGTGGTATTACACTTAAACCACCTGAAATGCCTGTAATTTCTGATGACTCTATTCCTACTACACAGGCACCACAGCCTGAGCAAGAGAAAGAAACAGAACCGGTAGTTGAAAAGGTTAATGAAGATAACACAGTTAAGGCTAAACCTTATGTTAAACCATACCAACCACTGCTTCCTTACCCAAGTAAAATGAGAAAAGAAAGACTTGAAGCCGAGCAATCCAAATTCTTGGATATGTTTAAACAAATAAATGTAAATCTTCCTTTCATTGATGTGATTTCAGGAATGCCAAGATATGTTAAATTCCTGAACGATCTAATCACAAATAGAAAGAAAATGGAAGAACTCTCGGCTGTTATAATGAATGCTAATTGTTCTGCAGTGCTGTTGAATAAGCTACCAGAAAAGCTCTCAGATCCAGGAAGTTTCACAATTCCATGTTTTCTGGGTAGTTTTAGTTCAATAGAAGCATTGGCAGACTTAGGTGCTAGTATAAATTTAATGCCATATTCACTATACGCTAAACTAGACCTTGGAGAATTGAAACCAACAAGAATAAGCATACAACTAGCCGATCGATCAGTAAAATATCCTAGAGGGATAATGGAGACCATGCTAGTTAAAGTTGGTACTTTAGTATTTCAGTAGATTTTGTTATTCTGGACATGGAAGAAGATTCTCGAGTTCCTCTCATATTAGGAAGACCATTCTTAAACAAGGTTAAAGTAATAATAGACGTGTTTGGTAAGAAACTGACCCTAAGTATAGAGGACGAGAGTGTTACCTTTTCTGTTGATAGAGCCATGCAACAACCACAATCTGCAGATGATACATGTTATTATATTCAAACTATAGATTCACATGCAGAATTGTTAGAAGAATTTTGATCGTTCCTTATTTGTCACGATTATTTATGTTAAAATATGCAAAATTAACTATGTGTGAGTGAAAAAGGAGATACTTTGATGTGGTTTTATGTTTTACAGGTAAGAAAGATGTTGGCGCGAAATGTGGTACAAAACAGCGGTTCAAAGTGGATTATGGACAAGATTTGAGAGCTTAAAGAGTGATCAGGAAATTTGTATTGGCGTAAAATACACCATTTTTGGCGTAAAATACGCCACAGCTCAGGTCAATCCAGAACAAAAGTCCATCTTTGGCGTAAAAATACGCCCAGAAAAAATAACATTGGCGTAAAATACGCCAGATGTGGCGTAAAATACGCCAGGCCAAAATTCCTGGTGCCGGGAAATTCGAAAATTAGCTTTGTGGTCAAGTTTTCTAACCCCTATTTAAAGGGAGCTCTAGGGTTACGAAACCAACACTTTTTCCATCAGTTTTGGCAGCAGAAAACATTCCAAAACACCTCAAAACACCATTCAATCATCATTATTCAAGGATTCAAGTCAAGATCAAGGTGTGGTTCATCATGCAATCATCATGAAACTCATTGATTATCATCACCAACATGCTTGGCTAGTTTTCTAAACTTTATCCTTTCCATGAACAATTGAATCATGTATAATTTCATTCAAGATTATGTGATTTGTGATGTTTAATACTTTTGGATTATGATGTTATGAATCAAGTTGATTTTTGATTAATGCAAGTTCTATGTTTGTTATTGCAAGTTAAATTATTGTGATTTAACAGCGTGTTCTTGATCCAACTTAGTGTTAATTAGATTAGGGATAAAGACACTTTGTCTAGATTGCATAGTTTAAACCCAAGATAATAGAATTATTGAACTCAAGAAGTCTTGTCTATGAGATTTGATCAACAATTGATCAACATAATGCTTGTTTGAATGAATGCATGTTAAATTGGGATTGTGAAAGGATAAAGGCTTTACTCTCATTGTTTACATTTCAATCTTTTCAACTGCACGCTAGTTTAAGTTTAAGTTTTAAGTAGTGATTAATCTAAGTAGTCTTTAGTTAAACCAACAACTCAATCTGGAAATTGCTTGCTTGTTAACCATAACTTCTCGTGAAACGAACCCTGCTTACCCTCGCTAAGTTAGAGTAATTAGGCTATTTTTGGTCGACCCTTCGACATCGATCAAATTTTGGCGCCGCTGCCGGGGAGGTGTGCGCTTGATTTGTAAGCGCTTATTTTATTGCTTTTGTGTTGATTAGAAAAAACCATAAAAATTATAAAATCAATAAAAACCCAAAAATAGTGTTTTGTTTATTTTTGTTTCTGTCAGTTTTACGCTCGGTGTTCTTGTTTTTGTTGAAGTGCAGGTTAGTGTATGCAAACTCGGAGTTCGGGAGATCAAAATCTTAAGCCTTTAGACCTGAAAATCGAGAAATCTGCAAAAGCTAATCGAAAAGCTACACGAAAAGCTAATCGAAAAGCTAATCTGAAACTGAAGAGGAAGTTTTTGATCAACGAGACGAGATGGCCAAACGATCAAGAGGAGTAGACACCTACTACCAACCAGGTGATTTTGAGGATCATTCACCCATTGTTTATCCTGCACCGGCAGGAGGAAACAACCGACGATTTGAGGTCCGACCTCAACTCATTTCGATCTTGCCAACCTACCGAGGTATGGCTAATGAGGAGCCATATGAACACATCACTGAAATTAATGGGATATGTGCTACTAATCAGGTAAACGGTTTCACTGATGATGAGGTACATCTTCGATTATTTCCTTATTCACTTAAGGATAAGGCAAAAAGATGGTTTCTCTCCTTGCCCGCCCGGAGTATTAATACTTGGGCGGAAATGAAAAAACGATTTTTAGAGGAATTTTACCCCATAAGTAAAACTTCAGATATGCGTAGGCAAATAAAATCTTCTAAACAATTACCGGGTGAATTATTTCATGAAGCGTATGAACGTCTGATGGAGTTACTTAGGGCATGCCCACACCATGAGATACCCAAGTGGGAATTGGTTAAAGTTTTCTATGATAGTTTAGATTTCCAAAACAGGCAGTTTCTTTTGGCGGCTAGTGGTGGGGCATTCTTAACTCGGTCTAGTGATGATGAATGGACGTTCTTTGAACAGTTAAGCAAGGGTTCAAAAACCCAAGCTTCGGTTAATCGTAAACAACCTAGTACCTCCCGAGTGAATCATGTTTCCGATTCGGGTGGTTCATTTAGGAACTTAGAGCAGGAATTTGATGATTTGAAAATGCTTATATTTAACAACCCAAACCAGGGTCTTGCTTGTAATGTTTCGTAGGTTCAGGAAGTATGTGAGATTTGTGGAGATCCTTCTCACTTTGCATACAGATGTAGAAATGGGATTCCACCGGTAAATCAGCATATAGTGGAAGAACAAGTTAACGAGGTTCAGGGATGGAGATTTGATCCATACTCCAACACGTATAATCCGGGTTGGAGAAATCATCCTAATTTCAGTTGGAGCAATAACAACGCTCTGAATGCTAACCAAGGGAACCAACTTAAACCACAAAACAACTTTCAAAACCAGGGTAACTTTCAGAACCAAGGCAACTACCAAAGAAACTATCAAAACCCTTATCCCAACAATCGAAACCAAAACCAAAACAATTATCAAAACCAAGGGTAAAACCAAAACCAAAATCAAAACAGTACTTCAACTAATCAACCATCTAACTCGGATGCTAAGATGGATGCGTTCATCTCCGAAATGCGAAAAATGATAGAAGTGCAAAATAAGTCGATTGGTGCTTTGGCTAAGGAGATCGGTAATGTAGCAGAAAGTAAGGGAAATAGGGAACCAGGTACAATTCCAAGCTACACGATTCTAAATCCAAATCATAAGGATCAAGGAAAAGGGTAAAGCGTTAACATAGTAGGTACCTTGAGAAGCGGAAAGAAGTATGACAATAAGGTTGGTGAAAAAGAGGTAGTGCAACCAGAGTCAAGTAAGTCTCCTATTGTTCTTGATGAGGAAGAGGTAAGTGAAGTTGATGACCATGGAAAAGGGGTGAAAAATAAGGACCCAATTGTTATTTAGATCGGGAAACCGGAGACGGAATCAAAATCCGTCCCATTTCCCAAGGCCTTAGAGTCCCCAAACCAATTCCATTATGGGAAAAAGGGACCACAACCAGAGGACATGTGGGAAACGTTTAAACAGGTTAAGATAAATTTACTCCTCCTCGATGCTATTAGGCTAGTCCTGTCTTATGCTAAATTTTTAAAGGACCTTTGCACTCAAAAGAGGAAGCAAAGGGCGACTTTACCCAAAAAGGTGGAGCTAATCGAGCACCTAAGTGCGGTTGTTTTGGGTACACTTTCACCTAAGTTTAAGGACCCAGGGACCCCATTGATAGCTGTGACTGTAGGAAAGGTGAATGTGAAAAAGGCGTTATTGGACCTAGGAGCTAGCATAAATATTTTACCTTTTTGTCTAGTTGACCGATTTGAATTGGGTTTAATGAAAAGAACTGACATAATTATTCAACTAGCAGACCAGTCAATCAAAACGCCTAGGGGGATATTAGAAGATGTGATAGTAAAAGTGGAGGATTTCTATTACCCAGTTGACTTTGTTGTTATGGACATTGAACTTAGGAATAGAGATGCCCAACCCACTATAATCTTGGGACACCCGTTTTTGGTCACCATTAATGCTTACATTAATTGTCGAACGGGAGCTATGGACATATCTTTCGGTAATCGCAAGATGAGGATTAATATCTTTAATTCTCTTCATACACCGGATGTCCATGAATGCTATCGGATAGATGTAATTGATGAATTAGTGGAAAAACATACTTCTCACCTAATAACCAATGATCCAGTAAAAATATTTTGCTTAGGTGACAAAGAGGATGTTGAGTGTGAAGAGGTCAAGGCAGTAGAATTAGCAGTAGCAAGTACAATAGATGCTAGGTTGCCACCATGGACTCATAAATATGAGTCACTACCTAAATCCATTGATACTAATACGAGACCTTCACTAGAGTCACCACTGACTCTTGAGTTAAAACCGTTACCTTCTTATTTGAAGTATGCATTTTTAGGTACTGACGGCACTTTGCCAGTTATTATTGCTTCAGATTTGACAGGTGTGCAGGAAAAAGCCTTGATGGAAGTGCTTCATAAGTACAAGGCTGCAGTAGGGTGGACGATAGCTGATTTGAAAGGGATAAGTCCCTCAGTGTGTATGCATAGGATAGTTACAGATCTGGAGGTTAAACCTGCTCATGATACGCAACGCAGGTTAAACCCGAATATGCAGGAAGTTGTAAAGAAGGAAGTTCTCAAGTGGTTAGATGCAGGGATTATTTTCCCTATTTCAGATAGTCAGTGGATAAGCCCCACGCAAACAGTGCCAAAGAAAGCTGGGATAACGGTAATGGAAACGGAGGAAGGTAAAAAGATCACAACCCGTCCCGTGACGGGTTGGCGGGTATGTATTGATTACAGGAAGCTGAATGCTGCGACTTCAAAAGATCACTTTCCCTTGCCTTTTATTGATCAAATCATCGAAAAGTTGTCAGGTCAGAAATTTTATTGTTTCTTAGATGGGTATTCGGGATATAATCAAATACCTATTCACCCTAATGACCAAGAAAAAATGACTTTTACTTGTCCTTATGGAACTTATACTTTTAGACGAATGCCTTTTGGTTTATGTAATGCACCTGCTACTTTTCAAAGGTGTATGATGAGTATTTTCTCAGAGTTAATAGGCGAGTCTTTAAAAATTTTCATGGATGATTTTTCAATATTTGGCAAGTCTTTTGAGTCGTGTTTGAATATGTTGGAAAAAGTTTTAAAGAGGTGTACCGAGACCAACCTTGTCTTTAGTTGGGAAAAGAGCCACTTTATGGTAAGGGAAGGGGTGGTTTTGGGACACATTGTGTCTGAATGGGGATTCGAAGTCGATAGGGCAAAAGTGCAACTTATTTCCACATTACCTCCACCAACCAATGTTAAGGGGGTAAGATCGTTTTTGGGACATGCGGGATTCTATCGTAGGTTTATCAAAGATTTTAACGTTATTTCTAAACCATTGTGTAATTTGTTATTAAAAGACGCACCTTTTGACTTTGATGACCAATGTAAGGAGGCCTTTAACACCCTTAAGCGTAAGTTGACCGAAGCACCCATTTTGCAATCACCCGATTGGACCAAACCATTTGAAATTATATGCGACGCTAGTGATTTTGCGGCTGAGGCTGTTTTGGGTCAAAGAGTTGATAGGAAACCGGTTGTTATCTATTATGCTAGTAAGACATTCTCGGATGCCCAGGTGAATTATACCACAACCGAGAAAGAATTATTAGCAGTAGTGTTTGCCTTAGACAAATTTAGATCGTATTTGTGGGGGTCTAAGGTAGTTGTCTTTTCAGACCATAGTGCTCTAAGGCACTTGCTTGAAAAGAAAGAGTCTAAGCCTAGATTGATTAGGTGGATTTTGTTGCTACAAGAGTTTGATTTGGAAATAAGGGATAAAAAGGGTATAAAGAATGTGGTAGCCGACCATTTATCTAGGATACCCCCGCCACCGTTTGACCCTACTAAACCGATCCAGGAAAATTTCTCGGACGAGTGTTTGTTTAGTGTTGTGCAGGTACCTTGGTTCGCTCATATTGATAACTATTTGGTGACTAAAAAAGTACCGGAGCATTGGAACAAGCAAAAGAAGGATTACTTTTTCTCACAGGTTAAGCGTTACATTTGGGAGGACCCGATTCTTTACCGGATTGGACCCGATCAAATCATAAGAAGATGTGTGGTGGAAGATGAGCATAAGGACATTCTAGCTCATTATCATACTTTTGCATGTGGAGGACACTACGGAGTCAAGAAAACCGGGTACAAAGTACTCGACTCAGGTTTCTTTTGGCCTACTATTTTTAAAGACGCGTGTGAGTATGTTAAAAATTGTGCTAGGTGTCAAAGGATGGGGGAATCTATAAGCGTAATGAAATGCCCATGAACCCAATTTTGGTTTATGAAATCTTTGATGTTTGGGGCATAGATTTTATGGGACCCTTTCCACCTTCTTTTGGGTTTGAGTATATACTAGTAGCCGTTGATTATGTCTCCAAGTGGGTGGAGGCTGAGGCTACTCGGACCAATGATCACAAAGTTGTCCTAAAGTTTGTTAAGAAAAATATTTTTTGTCGTCATGGTGTACCTAAGGCCATAATTAGTGATGGGGGTTCGCACTTTAAGAACTCGCATTTTGCTAAACTTTTAAGGGATTATGGGGTAAATCACCGAATTGCTACGCCTTACCATCCCCGAACAAGTGGGCAAGTGGAAGTATCTAATAGGGAATTAAAAAGGATTTTAGAAAAAACTGTAAATCCTAATCGCAAAGATTGGTCTTTAAGACTAGACGATGTGCTTTGGGCTTACCGGACAGCTTATAAAACCCCTATTGGTACTTCACCTTATCGACTTGTTTATGGGAAGGCATGTCGCTTACCTGTTGAAATTGAGCATCGTGGAGAGTGGGCTATTAAACAGGTGAACATGAACATGGATGAGGCAGGAAAAGCAAGAAAGTTAGACCTATCGGCGCTGGATGAGTTGAGACGCGATGCTTATGAAAGTTCAAAAATTCACAAAGAGAAAACAAAAGCGTTTCATGATAAACAAATCGTAAGGCGGACGTTTGAAGTGGGGCAAAGTGTGTGGTTGTTTAATTCAAGGCTAAAGTTATTTGCGGGTAAGTTGAGAAGTAAGTGGAACGGTCCCTATGTGGTTACCAAGGTTACTCCATATGGGGCAATTGAAATAAAAGATCCAAAAGGTGGGGAACCATTCTTAGTTAATGGGCAACGATTGAAAATTGCTTCCGGTTTATCGCTTGATGATGCTAGGGTGGTTGAAACAATTCAGTTTGAACCCATGAAAGTCCATCAACTTAGAACAATTCGGGTGAATGAATCAAAGAATTATGTTAGTAAAGAAAACATTGATGCGTGGCTTGATCAAAATATTACTATTAGTCTGATGTGCGCAGAGGTGTATATGAAATAGCTATATATTTTACTAGGAAAAACTATTAAATACGATACAATTTTACACAAAATATGACAAGTTTTAATTATTTATTTACAAATGGGATATACCTAAACCTTGCTACAACACTATAGGCAGTGTACCTAATCGTAGAGTAGTGTAGTTTTTAGTAAGTCCGGTTCGTTCCACAGGGAGCTGGCTTATTTCACACTATATTTTAAACAATTATATTCGTACAAAATATATTATATTAATAATATATAAAAGGGGGTTTTACCGTTTAATGACCGGTTTGTCGATTTTATATTTTAAGCGAAGCGTAAAGTAAATTTAATTAACAAAATAAAATAAATAACAAAAAATATAAATGACGAATAATTAAAGGTGCGATGAAATATAAAATAAAATAATTATGCTTATTTAAACTTCCGTAATCATGATGTTTGATATGTTGATTTTTAGTTTATTCCCATGGGTTAATTGTTCTTTGTCCTGGATTATTTAATATGCCCGTCTGGTTTTTGTCCATAACAGTCCATCAGTCATAAATATAAAGTGCGAGTGTCCTCATCAAATTATCCTTATATCCGAAGTCAAATATTCCAACTAATTGGGGACTTAAACTGTAACAAGGTTTTAATACTTTGTTTAATAATTACACCGGGATATCGACTGCGTGTAATCCAAGGTTTAATACTTTGTTAACAATTATGCCAAGTGTCCTTGTACATAGTTTCACCTCTGTTTTAATAATTCTAGTGACTATTAATCCATTCCCGTGTCCGGTTAAATGAACTATTATTCGTACATATAAATTCCCCGCCCATCGTGTCCGATCGAGTGTATATGGTTATTTATAGGGACGTCCAATTGTAAATCTTTATATTAAAATTAAAAAACTATCATTTAGTTAAACAGATATAAAGCCCATTAATAGCCCATAGTCTAATTTCCACAAGTGTCGTTCTTTTGTCCAAACCCCAATTATGGTACAAAGCCCAATTACCCAATTTTAATATTTTTAGCCCAACATCATGATTACTTCGTCTTAAATAAGCATAATAATAAATTAAGTACGAGACATTAATTTAAAAAGGAGAACATAGCTTACATTGATTATTTATCGCGTAGTGTTACACGGACAGAGCTCCAACTTTAAAACCCGTAAAATAACCTTTACATTAACCCAAACTAATCTAATATAAAACTAACCTATACTATATATATTATATATATATATATTATTATTACATAGGGAGTATTATTGATGTTATGCGAGGTGTATATAAAATAGTATTATTTTTAGTGCGAAAATACTATTAAATACGATACAATTTTATACAAGATATTTATTTATTTATAGAATGGATATACTTAAACCTTGCTACAACACTTATAGGCAGTGTACCTAATCGTAAAGTAGTGTAGTTTTTAGTAAGTCCGGTTCGTTCCACAGGAAAATCTTTAAACAAAGCTCAACGCTATATTAGTTTACTTTTATAAAAATACAAACATATATATAAGTAATATTATTATTATAAAGGGGGGTTTTTACCGTTTAATGACCGGTTTGTCGATTTTAAGACTTTAGTCGCAGTTAAAACCTAATGTAAAATATAAAATAAATACAAGACTTAAATTAAAGCGTAAAGTAAATAACGATAATGAAATTGCGAATAATAAAAGTGCGATAAAATAAACTTGCGATAATTAAAAAGTACGATAATTAAAAGTGCGAATAAATAAAAATGCGATAATTAGAAGTGCAATTAAATATAAAATAAAGGAAATTAAATATGAAATAAAAGAATTATGCTTATTTAAACTTCCGTAATCATGATGTTTGACGTGTTGATTTTAGTTTTATCCCCATGGGTTAATTGTCCTTTGTCCTGGATTATTTAATATGTCCGTCTGGTTTTTGTCTATAACAGTCCATCAGTCATAAATATAAAGTGCGAGTGTCCTCGTTAAATTATTCTTATACCCGAAGTTAAATATTCCAACTAATTGGGGATTCGAATTGTAACAAGGTTTTAATACTTTGTTTAATGAATACACCAGGTTATCGACTACGTGTAAACCAAGGTTTTACTACTTTGTTAACAATTACACCAATTACCCTTGAATGTAATTTCACCCCTGTTTTAATTATTCTAGTGGCTATTAATCCATTCCCGTGTCCGGTTAAATGAACGATTATTCGTACATATAAATACCCCGCCCATCGTGTCCGATTGAGTGTATATGGTAATTTATAGGGACGCCCAATTGTAAATCTTTATATTAACATTAACAAACTATAATTTAGTTAAACAAATATAAAGCCCATTAATAGCCCATAGTCTAATTTCCACAAGTGTCGTTCTTTTATCCAAACCCCAATTATGGTACAAAGTCCAATTACCCAATTTTAGTAATTAGCCCAACATCATGATTACTTCGTTTTAAATAAGCATAATAATAACTTAGCTACGAGACATTAATGTAAAAAGGTTGAACATAACTTACAATGATTAAAAATAGCGTAGCATTACACGGACAGAATTTTGACTTACACTCTTAAAACAATCCTTAACATAACCTTATTATTATTATTAATTAAAATTAAAATTATAAATATTTATTTATATCATATGTTTGAGATAGAGGGAGATAGATATTATGGTGTTTTTGTTGGTCTTTAAAACTCGGCAGAAAACTGGATTTATATAGGACCTGACCAGCATTTTCACTCCATGCGACTCGCATGGATTTTGTGCCTCTGGCCATGCGAGTCGCATGGCCACCCTGGATCCAGCCAAATTGGTTTGTTTTCTTCTTGCCGACGTAATATAATAATAATATATAATATAATATATAATTATATATAATTATATATATATTATATTATATTCTTGTGCATAGTAGACTAGATATTTTTGGTCCGTTGCGTCGGGCGTTTCTTCTTGGCTCAGGTCCCGGTTCCGGATTTTCGGACGTCTTCGCGTATTATTTTATATCGTGTACTTTGCGTCTTGTAACTTGTACTCTTGTCATTTTGAGACGTTCCTCATCAATATTTTGAACCTTTTTAGTTGTATCTTGTACTTTTTAGCTCTTTGGACCTTTTTGTCTTCAATTTGTCGAATCTGCCTTTTGTCTTCACTTTTTAATATTTAAACGAATATTGCTTGTAAATCGAACAATACCAACTAAAATCTTGTCTTTCTTGGGGAATAATGCTATAAAATATATGTTCCTTTTTAGCCTTATCAATATCCCCACACTTGAGCGTTGCTTGTCCTCAAGCAATACAGTCTTGAAATAAAAACATACAAATCACTTCTTTATTCTTCACACTTTATACATCAGTGATTTTGATATGGCGGTATAAACAATGATAGTAACGATGTGGTTAAGGTGGGTGTGTCTTTTATAGTTGCCTCGGGTTTAGGTCAACGACACTGGCAATCAAATAGCCGATTTACTTTCGGTTTCCAAAGCAAAGTGCACATTTGAAAGGCGGTTTACAGTCCCACATGACTTATAAAAATGTAGATCCTTAAGGAAATTGGATCTTTATGAAAACATTTGATCTTTTGAAAATTCAAGCTAGATTTTATCCTAGACAAGTTTTCTGATTTAATCCATTCTTTGGTGTTGCAAAATATATTTGTGGATCAATATTTTGGCTAAAACTTTTAGGTTTGTGTAATCCACTGCTATCCCTGTATCGGAAAGCACACATCCAGTTTACTTGTTCCGTATATTAACTTTCGGTAAACTACCGTCCGGTTGTAAAGGAAAGCGATGAACAAGAAACTGTTAAGGCAATGTCCCGTGACATGCAGATGATTATGGTCTTTTAACGTGTCGGATGCTAGAACTATCCTTGGTAGGAGCAATAGTAAAGATCATCCTATGATTTTTCGGTCTGGCACAAGGTCCTGTCTCCGACCATGCTATGCAACCACCGTTCTTACGGTTGACACCCGATTTGGTTCAGGTAACCTAATGAATTCCAGGTGAATTCCTAGGATTTTACGTTCAATGGTAATGAACGCATTGAAAATGGGTTTTCAGAAAACAAATCGGTTTGTAATTTTTATCAAAATATTTTCTCGTTCAAGCTCGAGTTTAGATATCATCGAATTCCATGAGTTTGAATTCTCAATCTTTAAGGTCAATCTCAAGGATTGAGTAATATCAGGCTTAAAAGCTGATTTTTGATCTTTAAAGGAGATTATCCTTTCTGGGGATCTGATTCATTAGTCTTATCAAGCTAATTTGCACGGTGCCTCCCCATTGTACGAGATAAATCCTTCTCATGGTTAGGATAAATCTGACCACTTGGCGACCCTGTTTGATGCTGAGGTCCGTGGATTTCCTGCTGATTTTAGAAATGACTTTTCTAGATTTTTCATCAACCTACAGCTGGTCTGGACGACAACTTCTTGACCTAAATCAAGAAGCGCGTGTCTTTTTCGGAAGACTTTACTTCCTTTTAAATGATGGAATTGATTCATCGTGTAGATCCATCTCTCTTCGATAGTTTCATTGGATAAAACAGTTGATTATTGTTCAAAGCAAAAGTATTTTCAAAAATTTGTACAAAAATATGTGATATTTTGAATAACTTGGTAAACTTTTCCCACACTTGGCTTTTATTTATGTTTTTCTTTGCCTTTTTCTCTTCTATTCCATTCTTATTAAATGAATTCTAACATTTTGGTTGTTTCTCAATTTATGTCCTTTCCGAGGTAACGATAATTTCGGCTCAATGACCTAGTTTTAATCGTTCATAAATATATATAAACATGATTTTGAATTCATTTTGTTAAAAATTTTGAAAATTTTACTAGAAGTGGGTAGTCAGTATATAAGACTAGGGCTGTTCCTTGTTATCGGAGAGCACTAGATTCTAACACAACTACTGCGTTACTAGCATTTTTAATGGTAACCAAGTGTTTAAATCAAAAATTTTTTTTTTTTTTTTTTAAATCCGAAAGAATTTAACCCCTTCCCACACTTAAGATCTTGTAATGCCCTCATTTGCAAGAAATCAGAAACAATTTAAATTATTGAGGGTTATTAGCGTAGAAAAATGATTAAATTTTACCAAAGTTTCAAACATATTGTCGTTTGATTGTTGAATGATAAATGGTGCACGTCATTTGTTCATTCCGTCTTGTTGTTATTTCACATATATTTTGCATCTTATCGTCAAAATTACTTGCTTTTGCTGAACTTAATGCCAGTCTTTGAAAACACGTTGTTTTATCCTGTTTTGTGCATAACATAAAATACATACAATACAAATATAATCATACATGCAATTTGAAATGGAACTTTGGCATCCCACTTTCAAATTATAAGAAAAATATTAGTACACAATAATAATAGAAATATCAAACATTACATAAATGTAATTAAAATGTTAAGTGTTTAAAATAATAAAAATATAAATTACCAACTTATCTCTACTGATCAGGAGGTGGGTTAGGAGGAAAATTAGGATATGGATCCCAATTCATGTTCGCGTCCGGGTTCCATGGCTGATGATAGGTGAACTGGTATGCTGCGTCATAATCATATAAATCATAGGGTGGTCTCATTTCTGGCTGATGTGCGGGATAGTATGCGGGTCGGGTCGGATAATACATCTCGCCAGGCTGCAACTGGCTTATAATTTGGCGCTGATGATAATCCCATCGGCCATGCTCTCGTTGCCGGGAATGCTCGTAGTCATTCCGACGTTGCCATGCCTCGTACTGCATATGCCTATCATAGTTCGTCATGTATTCATCCTCCATACGAACGCCTAAATCAAGAGCAGTCTCCCGAACAACTCCTATAATGTTGTTCGCCTCTTCCATTTCGTCATCCGAACCTCTTTCTACCTGTCGCTGAGGTCCCTCGTATCGATATACCCGACCACGTCTCATCAATAATACCCTTGCACCGTGATAAAGGTTTGAACTTATAGTTTCACCTTCGTCCTCTATTTCGTTCATTGGACCCCCTTGGTGCTTATCCACACCTAAATACTCTCCAATGAGAGTAATGAAAATACCACCACCTATAATACTCCCCGATTTCATCCCCGAAACTACATTAGCGAGATAATAACCAACACAATAGGGAATGTTAATGAAACTCCTCGGGTCTCTAATACACTTGAGGTAGAACAAATCGTTTACGGTCAATTTCTCCTTATTCTTACCCCTTTGTGTAATTGTGTTTGCTAAGAATCTATGAATCACCCGGAGTTCAGCTCTATCTATATCTAAGTATGTATGATTTCCACTGGCGTGAAATTCATTAAAGTGGGACATACGCCTCCAGACGGCATTAATATCAAATTCCCTATCTATCCTTTCTCCTTGGACAATCAGGCTATTACAGTCGGGGCTCAAAAGTTCAGCAGGGGTGTAAATATGTAAGGCCCTGGCTAAATCTATCATGGACATTCTGTACATGCGTCCACCTAACAGAAATCTAATAAAGCTTCTATCATCTATCCTCCTAACATCACTGTTTAACTTAATAGTACTAAGTAATTCTATACACCATTCCCTATATATGGTTCTACGAATGGAAAATAGGCGCATCCAATCGTTAAACTGAGAATTACCATACCTTTGCACCAATAATTCCCGAATCGGTTCCTCAAGGTCAACTGTTTCCAAAGGTACCCAGTCAATTGCCCTTGGCATTTCAACAACCTTAAAGTAGAGAATGTGCATGTTCTTTTGATAATCTGGATACTCTATCAAACATCGATCAAATCTCAGATTTGGGTGTAACTGATCTTCATTAATGTCTAAGCTCAGAATCATTTGATGTGGAGCGAATTGACGAAACTGATTCATGAATAATTGATCTTGATCGTGATATGGAATATGTTGATCCTCATGTTGTTCTTCTTCTTGTTGCATATGTTGTTCTTGTTCATAAAACATTTCCGGTTCGGGCTCTGGTTGTCTGGACGATGATGCACCGTCCGTATCTGTATTTCTCTGCAAAACACATTAAACACAAAATTTGTGCATCCAAATATGCATTAGTGTTAGCAAAATAATAACTTGAAACAATTATGATGACATGTTCAATTCATTACACATTTTATACACATTTTCTTAACAATAACAATTCTACACTTTTACATACGAAAATGTGTACAATGTTTTATCACATTTAAACTCTTAAACATGTCAACAATAATCATTATAGCAATTAAACACTTGTTACATGGCATTCAAATCAAACTAGTGCTCATTTTCATATTTTTGTCAAGTCTACACTTTGTCAAATAAGCATATACGAAAAATGTACATCAAGTTCATAAGCATTTATCTCAAATAACATGCCAAAATAATCACTACTAGCAATGAAACAAGTTTCAAATGGCCTTTATATCAAATTATCCAAGTTCATGAATTTTTAGACTTAAAAAGTCCACTTTAATTCTCAAAAACATGTTTAGGCTCAAAGTTTGGATCAATTAACTACCTAAACATGTTACACTACTTAATTTAGCAACAATTCATGACAAAAATCGGCCATAACCTGTTTATATCAAAAAGCCACAAATTGCTCAAGAACACAAACCCTAGATTCTTAAAAATTTGAAGTTTTTAGCTTCAATTCATGTTAAATAGCTTCTATCTAGGATATACATGCATAATATAACATCAATTTAACACTAATTTCACTAAAAATTAACAAAAATTAAATTAGGTAAAATGGCTCAAGAACACACATAATTCGAATTTAAAGAGATTAGGGGTGAAATCTTTACCGTTCTCCTGAAGGGGTTGAGACTACTGAATCTAGGCATGATTGTTGTGAAGTTTTGCAAGAAATTTGGTGAGAAATGATGAAAAATTGAGAGGATTTGAGAGTAAGTTCGTGTATGTGTGTGTATTTGTGAGAGACATAAGCAGATTCGCTGGATAAATGATCCTGACCAGATTTCTTTAGCCATGCGAGTCGCATGGTTTCCTGCCCATCCCCATGCGAGTCGCATGGGGTTAAATTCCAGATATTTATATTTTTTTTTTTTTTTTATAAAATCTTATACTTTTAAAACATATAATTAAATAAAATTTTAAAAATTTTGTTTCTTTTTAGGACGAGGTCGTTTCGGGACGATGCCCTAGTCCGTCCCTCGACAAAATTTTAAAATTTTGTCATTTTCAAGCGATTGTTTTAAAAGCTTAGATTTTTGGATTTTTTTTTTTTTTTTTTTTTTTTTTGGCATACTTTAAATCAATAAGCTTAAAAATAATGATAATAAAAATTCTCGTCCCGCCATCGGGTAAAGCAATTTCGGTTCAAAGACCTAGTCTTCAACTTACAACGAATTTTAAAGATCATATTTTTAACTTAATGAGATAGAGTAAATTTTTGTTTTTAAATTCACACAATTTAAATATAAAATTCAAAATTAATATTAAAAAAAATCACACCAAACTTAAAATTTGAAATGCATAAAATTAAAAATTCATATTTTAAAAATTCACACCAGACTTAATTTAAAAATTCATATTATAAATTCACACCAAACTTATATTAAAAATTCATATTATAAATTCACACCAAACTTATATTAATTTTTCAAATATTTACAATTTTAAATATATTGTTTTTACAAAGTTTACAATATTAATTTAAGATTTATATTAATTTTAAAAACATGGTAAAAATAAAATTAAAAATCTTTTTGGCTTTTTATCCCACTTTAATCAATCAAATATTATCAAAAATATGCGCCCCTCTTTTCGGTAAAGTAATTTCGGTTCCAAGACCTAATTTGACTCATGACGAATTTTTGAAATATTTTGGGTTGATTGATTAAAGATATTTATACCTTAAGAATAAACGTTAAATTTCGCAGTGATGTAATAAATTTTTGAATGATATCAATAATTTCGGTCGCCAAACCTAATTTTATTCAATACCAATTTAATACTTTTTAGCGAACAAATTAGCGTTTATTATCAAAAGGTTAAAAATAAAAATAAAAATAAAAACTGTATAGACATACCTGTGAAATGGATTTCTTAGTTATATGATCTATTCCATTCATAAGATAGTCGGTTTAATTGGTTTTCCATGGCTACATAAGCGTAACCTCGAGCATTCAGTGTCTTTTCTTCTAAACATATGAACGGTCCGTCTCTGCATAAAGTAACAAATTCGGTATTTGAATAGGTTTGATTATTTGAACATTTACCTCCATGTGACCATTTTCCGCATTTGTGACATCGTTCTAGGTGTCGTGCTCTTCTTTTCGCTGCGGATTTTGATTTTCCTTTACCAAATTGTAACTTATTATCTTCGCATCTGGATTCTTTTCTAACTCCGTCCATTCTTTCTCTGATTACTGATACTATTTCACTCGGTAGTATGTCATTATTACGTTTAGTGATCAAAGCGTGTAGCATTAGACCATGGTTTAGTTCACAGGCAGTCTTCATTTCGTAAAAACCTAAAAAAAAATTAAAAATTCAGAATGGGGGGAGAAGACTAGTTCTTTAGGGTCTGCTAGGGAAAGACCATTCGGGTTCCATTTTCGAGAACTACACGAAAACAGACAATCTAACTCTAACAGAAATACATATTATCCTTTAAAGACTTGATTCTCCCCACACTTAGTTAGCTGTGGTGTCGAAATTGTGATTAACTTCGTTGTCGACTTCCATCGGACCATGTATGTAATGTTTAACTCTGTGACCATTAACTTTAAATTCAATCCCATTTGAATTTATCAATTCTATCGTTCCGTATGGGAAAACTCTTTTGACTATGAATGGTCCAGACCATCTTGATTTCAATTTTCCAGGAAATAGCTTGAATCGTGAATTGAAAAGAAGAACTCTGTCTCCTTCTTTAAATTCTTTTGAACTTCTGATTCTTTTATCATGCCATTTCTTCGTTCTTTCTTTATAGATTAACGAATTTTCGTATGCTTCATGTCTTAATTCTTCTAATTCGTTTAGTTGACTTAATCGTAGACGTCCAGCTCCATGTAAATCAAGATTACATGTCTTCAAAGCCCAAAATGCTTTGTGTTCAATTTCTACTGGAAGATGACATGCTTTTCCATAAACAAGTCTAAAAGGTGTGGTTCCAATTGGAGTTTTGTAGGCTGTTCTAAAAGCCCAGAGTGCATCCTCCAATTTAATGGACCATTCCTTTGGATTTGATCCTACGGTTTTCTCTAGAATACGTTTTAAAGCTCGGCTGGTATTTTCAACTTGTCCACTTGTTTGTGGATGATATGCGGTGGAGATTTTATGAGTTACTCCATATCTTTTAAGAACTTTCTCAAGTTGATTATTACAGAAATGAGTACCCTGATCACTTATTAAAGCTTTCGGTGTTCCAAACCTTGCAAAAAGACGTTTTAAAAAGTTGACTACAACTCGTGCATCGTTAGTTGGGAGAGCTTGTGCTTCCGCCCATTTAGATACATAATCAATTGCTACGAGTATATATAGATTATTATGAGATTTTGGAAATGGACCCATAAAGTCAATACCCCAAATGTCAAATACTTCACATACTTGGATGACATTTTGTGGCATTTCATCACGTTGACTTATTTTTCCGGCCCTTTGACATGCATCACAGGATTTGCAAAGAAGGTGTGCGTCTTTGTAAATTGTAGGCCAATAGAATCCAGCTTCATAAACTTTTCTTGCTCTTAGTTGAGGCCCATAATGCCCTCCTGTTGGTCCTGTGTGACAATCGTTTAAAATTTTACTAGCTTCATCTCCAAATACACATCGGCGTATTATTCCATCGGGACAACTTTTAAACAGATGTGGATCTTCCCAGAAATAGTGTTTTATATCACTGAAGAATTTCTTTCGTCTTTGGTACGATAATCCTTTTTCAAGGAATCCACAAACTAAGTAGTTTGCATAGTCTGCAAACCATGGGATTTTTTTATAATCTATCTTCAATAGATATTCATCAGGAAAGTTGTCTTGTATGGCCGATTCATTTAGAACTTCTAACTCAGGATTTTCAAGACGAGAAAGATGATCAGCGGCGAGATTTTCTGCTCCTCTTTTATCTCGGATTTCAATATCAAACTCTTGTAAGAGTAAGATCCAACGGATTAATCTTGGTTTAGCATCTTGTTTTGAAAATAGGTATCTAAGAGCAGAATGGTCGGTATAGACCACCGTTTTTGCTAGAACGAGATATGATCGAAATTTGTCAAAAGCAAAGACAATAGCAAGGAGTTCTTTTTCAGTAGTTGTATAGTTCGTTTGTGCTCCTTGTAATGTCTTACTAGCATAATATATAGGTTGAAATCGTTTTTCAATCCTTTGTCCTAAAACGGCTCCCATTGCAAAATCACTTGCATCGCACATTAGTTCAAATGGTAGATTCCAATTTGGTGTTATCATGATCGGCGCATTAGTGAGTTTTTCTTTAAGAATATTAAAAGATTTGATACATTCATCTGAAAAGATGAATGTCGCATCCTTTTCTAGGAGTTTATTCATAGGAGTGGCAATTTTAGAAAAATCTTTTATGAAACGTCGGTAAAAACCGGCATGCCCTAGAAAACTCCTAACTCCTCAAACATTTGTGGGATGTGGAAGTTTAGCAATTACATCTACTTTAGCTCTATCCACTTCAATTCCTTTTTTTGAAATTTTATGTCCAAGAACGATGCCTTCTTTAACCATGAAATGGCATTTCTCCCAATTAAGTACTAGATTTGATTTTTCGCATCTAATTAGCATTCGTTCCAGATTAACTAGACATGATTCAAATGTATCACCGAAGACTGAAAAGTCATCCATGAAAACTTCCATGCATTCTTCTATCATGTCATGAAAAATCGCCATCATACACCTTTGAAAGGTTGCAGGGGCGTTACAAAGTCCAAATGGCATGCGTTTGTAAGCAAAAGTACCATAAGGGCACGTGAATGTGCTTTTCTCTTGATCTTCGGGTGCTATTGGAATTTGAAAATATCCGGAAAATCCATCTAGAAAACAATAGTAACTATTTCTGGCTAATCTTTCCAACATTTGATCTATGAAAGGTAAGGGAAAGTGATCTTTTCTGGTGGCGTCATTTAATTTTCTATAATCAATACACACACGCCATCCTGTTACAGTCCTAGTAGGAATAAGCTCATTTTTCTCATTTGTAATGACAGTCATGCCACCCTTCTTAGGCATGCATTGAACTGAGCTTACCCATGGACTATCAGAAATTGGATATATCAAACCTGCATCTAGCAGTTTAATAATCTCTTTCTTAACTACATCTTGCATATTAGGATTTAGTCTTCGTTGGCGTTGCACATACGTTTTATGACCTTCTTCCATAAGGATTTTATGTGTGCAATACGAAGGACTTATTCCTTTAATATCATGAATCTTCCATGCAATGGCTGGTTTATGAGCTTTCAACACAGAAATGAGTTGTGATTTCTCATTTTCAATAAGAGAAGACGATATTATTACAGGTAATTCAGATTCACCATGTAAATAAGCGTATTCCAAATGGTTTGGAAGTGGCTTTAACTCTAATTTCGGAGGTTCTTCTATCGATGATTTATATCGATATCTGTCTTCTTCTTTTAGCATTTGAATTTCTTCTGTTGTTGGTTCATATCCATTAGCTATAAGTGTAGCTAACATTTCAGCTTCATCAATTGGTTCATTACCTTCTCCTAAAGAACATTCTCCTGTTCCTTGTAATTCTGGAAATTCTTCTAATAATTCTGCATGTGCATCTATAGTTTGAATATAATAACATGTATCATCTGCAGATTGTGGTTGTTGCATTGCTCTATCAACTGAAAAGGTAACACTCTCATCCTCTATACTTAGGGTCAGTTTCTTACCGAACACGTCTATCATTGCTTTAGCCGTGTTTAAGAATGGTCTTCCTAATATGAGAGGAACTTGAGAATCTTCTTCCATGTCCAGAACAACAAAATCTACTGGAAATACTAAAGTACCAACTTTAACTAGCATGTTCTCCATTATCCCTCTAGGATATTTTATTGATCTATCGGCTAGTTGTATGCTTATTCTGGTTGGTTTCAATTCTCCAAGGTCTAGTTTAGCGTATAGTGAATACGGCATTAGATTTATACTAGCACCTAAGTCTGCCAATGCTTCTATTGAACTAAGACTACCCAGAAAACATGGAATTGTGAAACTTCCTGGATCAGATAGTTTTTCTGGTATCTTATTCAACAGCACTGCTGAACAATTAGCATTCATAGTAACAGCCGAGAGTTCTTCCATTTTCTTTCTATTTGAGATTAGATCTTTCAAGAATTTAGCAAATCTTGGCATTCCTGAAATCACATCAATGAAAGGAAGATTTACATTTATCTGTTTAAACATATCCAAGAATTTGGATTGCTCGGCTTCAAGTTTTTCTTTCTTCATTTTACTCGGGTAAGGAAGTGGTGGTTGGTATGGTTTAACATAAGGTTTATCCTTAACTGTGTTATCTTCATTAACCTTTTCAACTACCGGTTCTTTTTCCTTATCTTGATCAGGTTGTGGTTCTTGTGGAGTAGGAATGGTTTCATCAGAAGTTACAGGTATTTCAGGTGGTTTAAGTGTTGTACCACTTCTTGTGGTAATAGCTTTAGCTGTTTCATTCTGGGGGTTAGCGTTTGTATCACTAGGTAGACTTCCCGGTTTTCTTTCACCTATTAACCTTGCTAGGTTACTCACTTCTTGTTCCAGATTTTGAATAGAAGCTTGTTGATTTCTAAATGCTTGAGCATTTTGTTCATTTGTTTGTTTCTGAGATGTGAAAAACTGCGTTTGAGTTTCAACTAGCTTCGTCATCATATCTTCTAAATTTGGTTTTTTATCATCGGTTTGTTGTGGTGGTTTGTTTTGAAAATTAGGTCTTTGCTGATTGTAAGTATTATTGGATACTTGTTGATTGCTAGGACCTTGTTGGTTGTTGTATGGAATATTTCGGTTATAATTCTGGTTTTGATTGTAAATCGGTCTTGGCGGTTGATAATTATTCTGATAATTATTTCCAGGCCTTTGGTTTATGTATGAAATATTCTCTCTTTGTTCCATTGTTAATTCAATACTGAGACAATCTTTTGTCAAATGTGGTCCTCCACACTGCTCACAACTAATTCGTATTGAGTGAATATCTTTAGTCATCTTTTCCATTCGTCTCTCCACAGCATCTATCTTTGCGGAAATGGAATCTAAGTCATGGCTAGAATTGGCTCTAGCTGCTTTAGATGATCTAATGATATCTTTTTCTTGGTGCCACTCATGTGAGTGGGAAGCAGTGTTATCAATAATTTTGTAAGCATCAGTTTCGGTTTTCTTCATAATAGAACCACCAGCTGCTATATCTATATCTTTCCTTGTAGTGATGTCGCATCCTTGGTAGAATATTTGTACTATTTGACAGGTGTCTAAACCATGTTGCGGACATCCTCTTAATAACTTTCCATATCTTGTCCACGCCTCATATAGAGTTTCATTTGGTTTCTGTGTGAACGTAACAATTTCTGCTTGAAGTCTTACGGCTTTAGATGCAGGAAAGAATTGTTTAAGAAATTTGTCAATTAAAACGTCCCATGTATCGATCGCCCCTTCAGGTAACGATTCCAACCAATCTTTGGCTTCTCCCTTTAAAGTCCAGGGAAATAACATGAGATATATCTATTCATCCTCCACTTCTCGGATTTTAAATAGTGTGCAGATCCTATTAAAGGTACGTAGATGTTCATTTGGATCTTCCTTCGGCGCACCACTAAATTGGCATTGATTAGTCACCATGTGTAGAATTTGTCCTTTGATTTCATAATCTGGCGCATTAATGTCTGGATGAGTAATTGCGTGACCTTGGCCAGTGCGTTTAGCTCTCATTCGGTCTTCCATACTCAAAGGTTCCAGATTCTCCATAATTGAATTTGTTGAATCGGTATCACTAGATGATTCTGATTTAATGGTTCGTTCCTCAACAATCTCTGTTTGAATGATTGGTGGCTCCGGAGGAAAGTTTAATGGTTCAGGATCTACGAACCGTTCCTGAATATTCTCTGGATTCTCAATTGTGAGGTTGGGTTCAAAAAATGGATTATCGGAAATTTGAACTGAAGTACTTGGTCGACTGGATGACGATTCTAAAGAAAAATCAACGGCGACAATATTGGCTAGATGTCTTGATCTAGTTACAGGTGGTGAACGTACAAAAGGTGATGAACGTCTTGCTCGGTGCATTCACTGAATATCCTATTAGTTTTTAAAAGGAAAGAAAAATTATAATAAGTTATCCAATTAATAGACTTTTCTGATTTTGCCCACGTTTCGAATAGCCAAAAGATGCAGCAGAGGGGCAGGATTCGTTTGGTCTCAATATAATTGAGGACTGTTTGGCTCCAATAACCCGGTCCACGTACAAATCCAACTATTACTACGAACCAGAAAATTTTGATGTCTATCAATTTAACCACTCAAAATAAATTTTCGTAATTTTAAGAAATTTAGATAAGAAGTAGAAAAAATTCTAAGTCCTAAAAACTAGAATGGCGAGAAATAAGAGAGAAAAAGAGTTCGTCGCAAAAGGTAGAAAAAGAAAAAATGGTTGAAAAATAAAAGGTGACGGAAAAATAAAAGAAACTTATAAAAACTTAAAAATACTTAACTAACCTAACCTTATTACTACAACTAACTTAAAATTATAATCGCAAATTGAGATTACTAATTGGAATGATAATTGATACATAGTAAAAGGTCTAAAAATATTAAAGCTTACAGGAAAAACTAAATCCCAAATGGAAATAACTTAAAAAGAAACTAAAACTTAAAAAGGCGTCGCAAAATTCTAAAGCACCTACTACTTAATCTAAGGAATAGGCACTTAAGGGATTTTACGGCAATCCTAAAAATTCTAGAAATAAAAATAAAAACTACGGCAAAAAAAAACTAGACTTAAAAACTAAGTACGAACGAAGAAAAATATAAAAATTACGCTAAAACGATTAAAAAGTATAAAATATAAAAGTTATAAAAAGTTAATAAAAATTATTAGTTTATTATAAAAATATTGTTTTGGTATTTTATATAATAAAAGTATTAAGTTTATAAAATATAAAAAATAATTATAAGTAATAAAAATTAATTAAACTAAAACTTAAATATAATAATTAATAAAATCTAGGGTTTAGATAATATTAATTAAATAATACCCGTAATAAATGCGGAATTAGGGTAAGTTTGTGGCCTGTCTGGGCTTACCATGCGAGTCGCATGGGACAAGGCAGCAGGTCAATTATGACAGGTCACGTAATTTTTTTAATATTTATTTCCCTTTTCTGTTTTAAAATAAAATAAATATACAATTTAAATAAAAACTTAATTTTAAAACTAAAAAAAATAAAAATACTTATAATTTTATAAATATAAAAGAAAAACTTAAAAATAGATTTTAAAATATTTTTTTTTTCGGTTTTATAAAATTTTTAATTTTTTTATATTTTTCAAAATTTAAACAAAAATATATATTTATAAAAAAACTAATTAAAACTTAAAAAAATTTTATAAATATTTTGACGTTTTGCTTCGGCGTTCCCCGACAGCGGCGCCAAAAATACTTGATGTTATGCGAGGTGTATATAAAATAGTATTATTTTTAGTGCGAAAATACTATTAAATACGATACAATTTTATACAAGATATTTATTTATTTATAGAATGGATATACTTAAACCTTGCTACAACACTTATAGGCAGTGTACCTAATCGTAAAGTAGTGTAGTTTTTAGTAAGTCCGGTTCGTTCCACAGGGAAATCTTTAAACAAAGCTCAACGCTATATTAGTTTACTTTTATAAAAATACAAACATATATATAAGTAATATTATTATTATAAAGGGGGGTTTTTACCGTTTAATGACCGGTTTGTCGATTTTAAGACTTTAGTCGCAGTTAAAACCTAATGTAAAATATAAAATAAATACAAGACTTAAATTAAAGCGTAAAGTAAATAACGATAATGAAATTGCGAATAATAAAAGTGCGATAAAATAAACTTGCGATAATTAAAAAGTACGATAATTAAAAGTGCGAATAAATAAAAATGCGATAATTAGAAGTGCAATTAAATATAAAATAAAGGAAATTAAATATGAAATAAAAGAATTATGCTTATTTAAACTTCCGTAATCATGATGTTTGACGTGTTGATTTTAGTTTTATCCCCATGGGTTAATTGTCCTTTGTCCTGGATTATTTAATATGTCCGTCTGGTTTTTGTCCATAACAGTCCATCAGTCATAAATATAAAGTGTGAGTGTCCTCGTCAAATTATTCTTATACCCGATGTTAAATATTCCAACTAATTGGGGATTCGAATTGTAACAAGGTTTTAATACTTTGTTTAATGAATACACCAGGTTATCGACTACGTGTAAACCAAGGTTTTACTACTTTGTTAACAATTACACCAATTACCCTTGAATGTAATTTCACCCCTGTTTTAATTATTCTAGTGGCTATTAATCCATTCCCGTGTCCGGTTAAATGAACGATTATTCGTACATATAAATACCCCGCCCATCGTGTCCGATTGAGTGTATATGGTAATTTATAGGGACGCCCAATTGTAAATCTTTATATTAACATTAACAAACTATCATTTAGTTAAACAAATATAAAGCCCATTAATAGCCCATAGTCTAATTTCCACAAGTGTCGTTCTTTTATCCAAACCCCAATTATGGTACAAAGTCCAATTACCCAATTTTAGTAATTAGCCCAACATCATGATTACTTCGTTTTAAATAAGCATAATAATAACTTAGCTACGAGACATTAATGTAAAAAGGTTGAACATAACTTACAATGATTAAAAATAGCGTAGCGTTACACGGACAGAATTTCGACTTACACCCTTAAAACAATCCTTAACATAACCTTATTATTATTATTAATTAAAATTAAAGTTATAAATATTTATTTATATCATATGTTTGAGATAGAGGGAGATAGATATTATGGTGTTTTTGTTGGTCTTTAAAACTCGGCAGAAAACTGGCTTTATATAGGACCTGACCAGCATTTTCACTCCATGCGACTCGCATGGATTTTGTGCCTCTGGCCATGCGAGTCGCATGGCCACCCTGGATCCAGCCAAATTGGTTTGTTTTCTTCTTGCCGACGTAATATAATAATATATATAATATAATATATAATTATATATATATTATATTATATTCTTGTGCATAGTAGACTAGATATTTTTGGTCCGTTGCGTCGGGCGTTTCTTCTTGGCTCAGGTCCCGGTTCCGGATTTTCGGACGTCTTCGCGTATTATTTTATATCGTGTACTTTGCGTCTTGTAACTTGTACTCTTGTCATTTTGAGACGTTCCTCATCAATATTTTGAACCTTTTTAGTTGTATCTTGTACTTTTTAGCTCTTTGGACCTTTTTGTCTTCAATTTGTCGAATCTGCCTTTTGTCTTCACTTTTTAATATTTAAACGAATATTGCTTGTAAATCGAACAATACCAACTAAAATCTTGTCTTTCTTGGGGAATAATGCTATAAAATATATGTTCCTTTTTAGCCTTATCAATTATTATTATTATTTTGGTGTGTTTAAAACTCGGCAGAAAACGTTGATATTTATAGGACATTTCTGAAATTTCAAACTCCGCGAGTTGCGGCACTTTTACCCTTCAAACTCCGCGAGTCGCGGAGTTTGAATTTCCAGCTCACATGATTTTGGATCTTTGCTTGTCGATGTTATTAAATAATAATATAATATATAAATAATTTTAAGAATTATTTAAATATTATATTTTATTTATGTGCATAGTTGACTTGTAATTTTTGCACCGTTGCGTCGCGCGTTGAGAGTAGACTCATGTCCCGGTTCCGGATTTTTGAACGTCCTTTCGTATAATTTAATATCTTGTACTTTGTGTTCCGCAACTTGTACTTTTGTCATTTTTAGACGTTTCTTATCAATAAATTGAACCACTTGGATTGTATCTTGTACATTTGAGCTTTTTGGACGTTTGCGTCTTCAAATCGTCGTTTTCGCCTTTTGTCTTCGCACTTATTTATTTAAACGAATATTACTTGAAAATAGAACAATTACAACTGAAAACTTTACATATCGAAAGGATATTGATACTAAATATATGTTTATTTGGAGTACTATCAAATATCCCCACACTTGAACGTTGCTTGTCCTCAGGCAATAAATAACTTGAAATAATATAATACATCACACGAATCACTTCTTTATTCTTCACACTTTGTGCATCAGTGATTTTGATATGGCGGTATGAACAATGGTAGTAACGATGTGGTTTACAGTCCCACATGACTATGAAAATTTAGATCCTTAAGGAAATTGGATTTTTATGAAAACATTTGATATTTTGAAAATTTATTTTAGCTTTTACCCTAGATAAGTTTTCCGGAATAACCCTCACCGGTGTTTGCAAAATGTTTTTGTGGGTTTTGTGGGTTTCAGATTTGAAAATTTTGGCTCAAAACTTATGGTTTTGTGTCACCCGCTTGCTAACTTTGTATTAGGAAAGCAACACATCCAGTTTACTTGTCCCGTATATTACCTTTCGGTAAACTACCGTCCGGTTGTAAAGGAAAGCGATGAACAAGCAACTGTTAAGGCAATGTCCCGTGACTTGCTTTTGATTATGGTCTATAAACGTGTCGGATGCTCGTACTATCCTTTGTAGGAGCAATAGTAAAGATCATCCTATGATTTTTCGGTCTGGCACAAGGTCCTGTCTCCGACCATGCTATGCAACCACCGTTCTTACGGTTGACACCCGATTTGGTTCAGGTGACCTAATGAATTCCAGGTGAATTCCTAGGATTTTACGTTCAATGGTAATGAACGCATTGAAAATGGGTTTTCAGAAAACAAATCGGTTTGTAATTTTGATCAAAATATTTTCTCGTTCAAGCTCGAGTTTAGATATCATCGAATTCCATGAGTTTGTAATTCTCAATCTTTAAGGTCAATCTCTAGGATTGAGTAATATCAGTCTTAAAAGCTGTTTTTTGATCTTTTAAGGAGATTATCCTTTCCGGGGATCTGATTCATTAGTCTTATCCAGCTAATTTGCACGGCGTCCCCCCATTGTACGAGATAAATTCTTCTCATGGTTAGGATAAATCTGACCACTTGGCGACCCTGTTTGATGCTGAGGTCCGTGGATTTCCTGCTGATTTTAGAGATGACTTTTCTAGATTTTTCGTCAACCTACAGCTGGTCTGGACAACAACTTCATGACCTAAATTAAGAAGCGCGTGTCTTTTTAGGAAGACTTTACTTCCTTTTAATGATGGAATTGATTCATCGTGTAGATCCATCTCTCTTTCAAATATATTACAGTAAACCGGGTAAAACAGTTAATTTAATCCAAAACAAAAGCACCTGCAATAAACTTTACAGAAACATGTGACAGATAGTTTTTAATTGAATAACTTGGTACATTCTCCCCACACTTGGCTTTTTTCATGCGTCTTTTTATATCTTAATAAATAAATTCAAGCGTTTTAGTTGTTTCTCAATTTATGTCCTTTTCGAGGTAACAATAATTTCGGTATTAACACCTAGTTTTATCGTTCATAAATATGTATAAACATGATTTTGAATTCATTTAGTTGAAAAATTTTAAAATTTTCACAATATTTAGAAAATAAGCCAAGTATAAACCCGAGAGAATTTATAACCCTTCCCCACACTTGAGATCATGCAATGCCCTCATTTGCATGAAATCAGACTCTAATTATAAATTCATGAGGGTGATTAGTGTAGAAAAGTGATTGAAAATACCCAGTTTGTAATTACAAAGCTCGTCGAATGATAGATGGCGCGCCTCATCGTTCATTCCTTCTTGTTTTATCACACATATTTTTCTTCAATAACGGTTGCTTTTCTGAACTGTTATCTAATATTTGAAAATACGTCTTTACCCTAACTCATCATGCATTTTTATTAACGAGTTATGCACTAACCCGAACCCCTAATTTAACGTTAAGTGGGGTTAGACTTCCCCACACTTAGCTTACGACATGTGAAGTCGGTAGAATAAGTTCCACGAATTAAAATAGTGAGCCACTTATTTACATCTCGGGTGGTATAAAATATATCAATGGGTTTAAAGTTTAGACTCACCCGAATATCACTACTTAATTCTTTAAGTGTAGCTTTTAATAAATGGATATGTCTCTTTTCTGGTTCTTGGTCAAATGGATCGATATACATCAACATACATATTATAGGGCGGACAATTCCTAACATTTCCTTCCGTTCATTCTCGGGATCAAAGATTTCACCTCTATTACCCAATTGGGTGAAATTCGAGGTGTCATTATCTATTACAGCTCGTATTTCATTTCCGGTGGATGATTCGTCTATTGAGAATATTGGGTTGGAAGGTTGTGGAATGGTGAATTTCGGGATCAAATCAAATTCTTCTTCATTAATGGTACTTATTGGTCTCACCATTTTGGTCTTGGGGGTAAAATTTTCAACGTTATCGTTTTTCCAAGAGTACCAATTTGTCACCCTTACTTCTTCTTCATCCATAGAGGCTAATGTGTCGATATGTTGTGAAATTGGTAAAACTGAATAAAAAGTATCATCGGGATAGTTGGTGATTTCGGAGCTCTCGAATTCATCAAAATTCGATGATATGAGATTTTCTTGCACAATACTCCTCAGATCAACAGGTGTGTAGTCTGATAGAGTTTCAGATTGCCGGTTTACAAACTCTCTCATTTGTTCATTTTGAGCATGAAGTTCTTCGAGTTTGATTTTCATATAATCTAAAGAATTTTCAGGCACATAATTTTCCTCGTCTTCTGGTCGTTGAGTTTGGATATATTCTTGTGAATAATCCCAATTAGAATTGTATTCCTCATAATCGTTCCATTCAGGTTCCATGGGTGCATAATTTTCCATAGGAACGTAATAATAACATTCCCATGTTGAGTGATATTCTCCACAAATTTCAGAACCAGTTATTGTTTCGTCATTCGTGATCCAAGATTGACTGAGCGAATTGTCATCAACACTCGGTTGAGAGTATTGATTTCGTATTTCATTAAGAGTTTCCAAAATATCTTCGAGACTTTTCATAATGCGCTTATTACCAAATTTTAGCTACAATGTGGTGCATTTACTAATTATTCTATTAGTTATAAAATAAAAAATTATATAAGTTATCAAATTAATAGACTTTTCTGATTTTGCCCACGTTTCGAATAGCCAATAGATGCAGCAGGTAGCCAGGACCCTTTAAATCGGAAGCCCACAACTCGCCACTAACAAATCCAACTATTACTACGAACCAGAAAATTTGGATGTCTATCAATTTAACCGCTTAAAATAATTTTTCGTTTGGAATTTTAGAGAAGAAGTAGAGAAAATTTCTAAGTCCTAAAAACTAGCGTGTCGAGAAATAAGAAAGAAAAAGAGTGCGCGTCGAAAAACGTCAAAAAATAAAAATAAGAAAATAGCGCGTCGTAACTTAAAAGTCTAAAAATTAAATCTAAAAAGTTACGCCTAAAGGTATTAAAGCTTAAAGGAATTCTATATCCAAAACGGCAATAACTTAATTAGACACTAAAATCTAAAAACAGCGTCGCAAAATTCTAAAGCACCTAAATCTTAGTCTAAAGAAAAAGCACTTAAGGGATTTTACGAATAAGCCTAAAAATCTAGAAAATATAAAATAAGCTACGGCAAAACTAAATTTAAAATTAACTACGAACGATAAAAATAAAAATATTACGATTACACTAAATAAAAGGATACAAAATATAAAAATAAAAAGTGATAAAATTACTTATTTTTATAAAAATATTATTTTTATATTTATTTTATAAAAGTATAAATTTTTATATATAATAAAACTAATTATAATTAATTAAAACTAATTAATTAAAACTAAAACTAAATAATAAATTAATTAAACTAATTTAGGGTTTTAAAAATAATAATAATTAATATAATCCGTAATTAATGCGATTAGGGTTTACCAGGCGCGTCAGGGCAGCTCCGCTAGTCGCGGTTCCACATACCATCAAATCTCCGCGAGTCGCGGAGGTTAAAAAACGTTTTTTTTTTTTAAATTTTATATTGTTTTTCTAAAATGATATATAAATATATTTATACAAAAAATAAATTAAAAATATAGCATTTCGCCGAGTCCCCGGAAGCGGTGCCAAAAATACTTGATGTGCGCAGAGGTGTATATGAAATAGCTATATATTTTACTAGGAAAAACTATTAAATACGATACAATTTTACACAAAATATGACAAGTTTTAATTATTTATTTACAAATGGGATATACCTAAACCCTGCTACAACACTATAGGCAGTGTACCTAATCGTAGAGTAGTGTAGTTTTTAGTAAGTCCGGTTCGTTCCACAGGGAGCTGGCTTATTTCACACTATATTTTAAACAAATATATTCGTACAAAATATATTATATTAATAATATATAAAAGGGGGTTTTACCGTTTAATGACCGGTTTGTCGATTTTATATTTTAAGCGAAGCGTAAAGTAAATTTAATTAACAAAATAAAATAAATAACAAAAAATATAAATGACGAATAATTAAAGGTGCGATGAAATATAAAATAAAATAATTATGCTTATTTAAACTTCCGTAATCATGATGTTTGATGTGTTGATTTTTAGTTTATTCCCATGGGTTAATTGTTCTTTGTCCTGAATTATTTAATATGCCCGTCTGGTTTTTGTCCATAACAGTCCAGCAGTCATAAATATAAAGTGCGAGTGTCCTCGTCAAATTATCCTTATATCCGAAGTCAAATATTCCAACTAATTGGGGACTTAAACTGTAACAAGGTTTTAATACTTTGTTTAATAATTACACCAGGATATCGACTGCGTGTAATCCAAGGTTTAATACTTTGTTAACAATTACACCAAGTGTCCTTGTACATAATTTCACCCCTGTTTTAATAATTCTAGTGACTATTAATCCATTCCCGTGTCCGGTTAAATGAACTATTATTCGTACATATAAATTCCCCGCCCATCGTGTCCGATCGAGTGTATATGGTTATTTATAGGGACGTCCAATTGTAAATCTTTATATTGAAATTAACAAACTATCATTTAGTTAAACAAATATAATGCCCATTAATAGCCCATAGTCTAATTTCCACAAGTGTCGTTCTTTTGTCCAAACCCCAATTATGGTACAAAGCCCAATTACCCAATTTTAATATTTTTAGCCCAACATCATGATTACTTCGTCTTAAATAAGCATAATAATAACTTAAGTACGAGACATTAATTTAAAAAGGAGAACATAGCTTACATTGATTATTTATCGCGTAGTGTTACACGGACAGAGCTCCAACTTTAAAACCCGTAAAATAACCTTTACATTAACCCAAACTAATCTAATATAAAACTAACCTATACTATATATATATATTATATATATATATATATTATTATTACATAGGGAGTATTATTATTATTATTTTGGTGTGTTTAAAACTCGGCAGAAAACGTTGATATTTATAGGACATTTCTGAAATTTCAAACTCCGCGAGTTGCGGCACTTTTACCCTTCAAACTCCGCGAGTCGCGGAGTTTGAATTTCCAGCTCACATGATTTTGGATCTTTGCTTGTCGACGTTATTAAATAATAATATAATATATAAATAATTTTAAGAATTATTTAAATATTATATTTTATTTATGTGCATAGTTGACTTGTAATTTTTGCACCGTTGCGTCGCGCGTTGAGAGTAGACTCATGTCCCGATTCCGGATTTTCGAACGTCCTTTCGTATAATTTAATATCTTGTACTTTATGTTCCGCAACTTGTACTTTTGTCATTTTTAGACGTTTCTTATCAATAAATTGAATCACTTGGATTGTATCTTGTACATTTGAGCTTTTTGGACGTTTACGTCTTCAAATCGTCGTTTTCGCCTTTTGTCTTCGCACTTATTTATTTAAACGAATATTACTTGAAAATAGAACAATTGCAACTGAAAACTTTACATATCGGAAGGATATTGATACTAAATATATGTTCATTTGGAGTACTATCATAGTCGTATGCCCAATTGTGACATTTGGGATGATGATGGGCGATTTGATGATGCGCCCGAGGATGAGGTGTCTGAGGTTATTTCAGATGAATGTTTTGATGAGTTTGATGAAAAGTTGTCATTGGAAGAAGATGTTAAGGGAAGTCCGGAGTTCCATCGTCAAGAAGAAGATCCAGGGGAAGTATTGTTCGAATTGAGTTTCATTGGGGTCTTACCCCACTTTGCTAACGATCATCGTGAATTCAAGGTGATTGCCGATACGGGGTCTACAATTAATATCATGTCATACGTGATGTACAAGCGATTATTTCATGACAAATGTTCTTTATGTTCGTTGACTAAATCCGATGCGGTCATCACACTTGGCAACAATACTAAGTGCCAGGCACTTGGTGTACTTCGTGATGTGATGGTTAGTGTGAAAGGTGTTTTCCTTGAAGTACCATTCACCATTTTTGATATGCCTACGGATGAAGATGTTCCATTGTTAGTCGGGCGTGGATTCATTGCAACCGCGGATTGTAAAATAGACCCGGGTGCAGGTTCTATCACTTTTGAATGAGGAAACGGAACTTTTAGATTTTATAATTCGGAAAATATGCGTTTTCCTTCGGCATATATAGTTGAGAGATAATTTGATGAGGGTTATTGTATGATGCTTGGGATACAAGAGGTTAACACAAATAAAGTAGTTAGTAAAGAAATGGTAGAGGATACTATAGACATGGACGAAATCTATCAAAGTGTTGAGTGTGGGGGTATTCGCTTCGATCAACGCTTAGACTTCGAGTTAAGCGAACGAGCTGAAATTATGTATGACTCCATGAAACGAAAGTGTAAGGAGTTCAAGAAAGCTAGGAGCGACCACAAGTTAACCGAGAAGATGTTGTTCGAGTTAAGTCCGGAAGAAGGTGAAGTACTTCTAGAAATAATTGAAGAAGAAAAGTCTTTTCATCTCTACTTGGAAAGAAAATTGAAGAGGAAGAGTGATGAGTGTTCGAGCAAAGATGAAACCATTTGTGTTAACACGGTTACGGAAACACCCAAAGTAGAAAAAGAACCGGATGTGGATGTAGAGGAGATTTGTAAGACGCTTGAAAGTATGTGGGGAAAAGAAAACACGGAAAGATTCATGAACAACACCAAAACATCTTTTGTTGATGATGAGGGGTGGACAATTGAAGTTGAGTACGTTGAGTCCAAACCAAAATGTGAATCCAAACCAAAATGTGAATTCAAACCTCGCATTAAGTATAGAGATTCGGGCAAGTTTTCAGTTATGTGTCAATTTAAAAAGAAGAAGACTTACAGGACATTGCTAGATTCGGGTGCAAGTGTTAATATGATGCCAACTAAGGTTGCAAAATCAATAGGCATCCGGGAGTTGGTTCGAACTAATACGAGTATTCGATTTGGAAATCAAACGGTTGATGACCCAATCGGGGTTGCAGAAGATGTTCTTTTCATTATCCACGGTATTGGTTACAAAGAAGATTTCTTCATTATGGATTGTGAACAGGATGCAAACACTCCAATTGTATTGGGACGAGGCATCCTAGCAACCGCAAGGATGTCACTAGATTTTGATACGGGGACTTTGATAATTAAAGATGAAGATAACATGATCACGCTCCGTATGGAAGATGGATTCGGCTCTAGCAACAACGGGGCCGATGATCTGGATAAATGCTAATCCGGAAGAGGAGTCGAGTGCACGACTCCATCAAAATCCGCACACCTTTGTAAAGTTTGTAAGTTGTAGGTGTTTTAGTTTGTTTTGTACATACGGGTGGGGCAAAGAACCATTTTTGAGGCTTAAAATGGGATTGGTTTAAAGGACTATCTCTAACTTTGTGCATTGAGGACAATGCAATACTCAAAGTGTGGGAGGAGGTCAAGGTTTTTAGTCCCAAAAACGATTTGTGCGAAAAGAATGTGAAAAATGGAAATTTAAAATTTTTTGGGTACCTGAGTACTGGCGTAATTTACGCAACTTTTGGCGTATTTTACGCCTATGTAACTCGTGCAGTCAGAAAATTTTTGCATCTTGGGCGTAAAAATACGCCAGGTTTGTACGCCAGAAATTGTATTGGCGTAATTTCCGCCAGATCCGGCGTATTTTACGCCCGTGTAATTTCGCTGGTGCCGGTTTTAGGGGTTTAAAATGGGGAAAAATTATATATTTATATATAACTCATGTGCAGCCATTAACCGCGACCACCATCACTCTAAACCCTAATTTTTCATCATCTAAACACCAAATCGAAGCTTAAAACATCATCAATTCGTCATAACACTTCACAAAAACATCCAAATCCTTACAAAATCATTCAAATTGGGTGTTGATTTGTGTTCTTGGCTAAAACCTAAGTTTGGGGGTTTTGATTTGTGGGTTAAATTCTTCAAGTATTCTTTCAATTCAAGTGTTTTAACATCAAGGTAATCATCATTCTTGTGTTTTTCATTGTTTTTGATTATCAAATTAGGGTTTTTGCTACTTTCATGTTTATGTGCTAGGGTTAATTCGAAATAATTATGTTTAAGCATTGTTTTTATTCTATCTATTGTTAATTGTGCTTAGATATGTTAGTAGGATATGTATGCATGACCAATTTGAAAGTTTAGGTTAAAACTTGTTAATTGCTTCCAAGTAGTTGACTAGGGTTGACTTTGACTGAAAAATTGGTAATGTTTGTGACTTGAATGTGTGTTTTCAATGTTTAATGTTTAAATTGGTGTTTGTTAAGTGTCAATGCAACATTGTTAGATAATAAAGTTTGTAGTTTTCTTTGGAATGATGATTACAATGTAATATAAAGTTTACTTGAATAAGGGGGTGATTAATGGTGATGATAATGTATAACATGTTAAATTAAGTGTCTTGTGGTTAAACGAGGTATATAAGATTGATGTGTTGATTTAGTGCATGAGGTTAGGATTTGCATGTATTGCTAAAAGTTTATAATGTGATATATTGAGCAATGACATGTAAATTGTTTTGTTTAAGTCCTAAATTGTTTGTTGAGATTGTGTAATTACAGAAAATGTTGGGAAAAGGTAAGAGAAGCTGTAGCAATCAAGGAGAATCTCCAAATTGGATGGATAAGAAGTGGTTAAGTGAATTACCTTATGATTGGCAGGTTCATTTGTATAAAGAAAAGAAGGAACAACTCTTGAGAAACGCTTTCTGCGAAAGGTACATAACTGCAAGTGTGTGGAGAAAATATGGGGTTTTTTCAGGTATTTTCAGACTGGGGATGGGAAGCTGCACTTCAACCAGTCCAAATGGGTTTTTCGAGCACACAGCTGAATTGCTCATGGGAGATGACTTATCCCACACAGGTGTTTAATTGGATGTCAACGTTAAAGTGGGTCCCAGGGGATAATTTTCCACATACATTGGTATTAGAAGGTAAAGTGGGAAACACTGTGATTCCAATGAGATTGAAGACTTTTAATCAGTTAGCATACCCAGACCTACCATATGATGCAGGGATAAGAATTGAGGGGAAGAATGGGTATGATTATCCGACTACAAAAGGGTTGTTTGAAGTACCGGCTGATAGATATGCTATGGTGGTGAGAAGGCTATTTCATGTTGATCGACATGATGTTGAGAACTTTGAGCTTTCAAGAAACAAGCTAAAAATAATTCCAAGGTTGTTGTCAACGGTGATTAATTACAATATACTTCAGAGAAAAAGCGATCTTATGTTGGTTCGAATGCACGAGCTACCTTTGTTGTATGCCATAGTAACCAATGCAACGGTACCTTCATTACGATTTGTTATGATGACTTGGATTTGGGAATGTCAAGAACAATTGAAACAAAGGGCGGTGATCCCTTATATGCGGTTTTTGTCCTTGAATAATCCCAAGGGAAAAAGAGAAGAAATTAAGAAAGTGAAAGAAAAGGTTCCCGGGTTGGAGTTTATGCGACAAGGGGATGCTTATGTAATCGAGAATCCATCTTATTTGGAGAGGTACACTTTCGGGGTAGAGGATGATTTAACTTCCTGAAGAAGAAAAAGATTATGATTCAGCAGCGTCGGCCGAGCGGATTATCCGAGCTGTTGAGAATATAAATGATAGGGATGATCCGAACTACAACCCTCAAGGTGAAGGATCGAGTAGAGGTAGGAGATATATTCAGGTGGATGAACAAAGGTTGACTAGAATGGAGGAGCAACAGAGTACCCTTCTTGATGCAGCTAGGGCTCAGCTTTACCTGACTGAGCGATATCAACAAGATGTTTTTGAAAGGGATAACCGAAGGCTTCAGTATGAGGATAAGTTGCAGAATTGGCCGGTTACGCAGTATTATGAGCCGATTGATTATTCGACTTATGCTTCGGGGTTTGCACCAGGGGTGGAGTATGTGAATCCACCCGCACCATCTGTAGCACCACCATTGTTTTATCAGCAACCCACACCACTACCACCGGATATGGAGAGAGCTAGAGAAGAGGGCAGGAAGTCAGTGTTTGATATGGCACCGTTATCAAAGAGCTTATTTGACAGCATATTTGGTCCCAATCCTAGGATGGGATGAGCCTCTCTGATTTTAATCAGGTCATGTGCTCTGTCTGTAATAACATGTACACTTTTCTTTTCTTTTATTTTGCTTATTTTATTTTATTTTATTAGTAGCTAAATGAACTTTGTGGGTATGTTCGCTAGAAGCCCTCACGAGACAAAACTTGTCCACCCGCGCTATCGGGTGGTTTAAAGCAGATCCCTCCGAAAGTGGGCTAGTTAGTTTTTATGTTTTCTTTTGTTTTTGTTTTGTAAGAATAAAGTTGGATGGAAGGAACATGTTGTGTGATGAATTGGAGTTGGTATGCTTGTGACAATTGTTATGGAAGTTGCTTTTAATCCCGGGTAATATTGTTCTTTTTCTTCTTTCTCCTTGTTAAATTTCCTCACTGTGGGCTAACATAACTTTTACACATGCATACGAGGACGTAGCATGACTTAAGTGTGGGGGGGAGGAAGGAAATTTGCACATTTGGCTTAGCTTGAAAATGCTTGTTGTTTAAAGGTTTTATGACATAAATGGTTTTAATGGCCTAGGTGGTAAAAATTTTTAATTTTTAATTTTTTTATAAGCTATAATCAAGATGTTGACCCATGAGAATACCCATAGTGATTAAGAATTAACTTGAAAGTTTTTGGACTTGGCCGGTGAGGAATGATAGTGTTAGGCATTTGACTTGTTGACCTTGACGAATTAACTTTAAGAAATTGTATTTTTATGGGAAAAGAAAGGCTGAGAATGAGATCTCATTGTTGTATGCTAAGTAGCATGAATGATAAAGAAGCACTTTAGGATTTTCTTTTTAAACCAATTTTTTTTATTTTATTTTCGCAGCCAGTCTACCCAGGTCGTTAGTACACAATTGTGTACTAGAATCAAGTAGTGACCATTAGCAGCCTAAGCCTTAGAAAAAAACAAAAGAGAAAAACCAACTTCCCATTCCTACCCTTATTTTTGGTTATTGATGTCGAATGTAATCTTGCTTTATCTTGTTTAGATTTGGTAACATTAGGTGACAATGCAACTCATTTTTGCTAAGACATAATTGGTTTAAATTAGCATGGCAATTATAACTAGCTATTATGTTATAGTGTTTGTGGTTTTTTAATTAGTTTGACTCAGAGTGGTTTCCGAGGTTCCACAATGGATTCCGCGATTTACTCACTAGTATGAAAGTGCATAATAATGATGATAGTCACCAATGCAACACTTGTAGAGTTTACTCTTCCCTAGGCAAAGGTCGAAAGGGGGTACTTTATATCACAAGCTATGACAATGATATACACCCAACAACCATCATCTACGTTACATACATATACCTACATATCATTGTCACCATCACCACATATTCACCATTACATCCTAAATATTCTTAAAATGTTATATGATATGTGCTATCATGAAAAAAAAGAGAGGAGGAAGTGAAAGAGACGAATTTGAAAATGATATATGCCAAAAATTGTGAAACGATTGCTCTAAAAAGCATGGACCACTGAGGCATAGAAAAAAAAAGAAAAAAAAATGAATGATAAAAAGAGAGTAGAAGAAGAGTATGCCAAAAATTGTGAAACTAGTGCCTTATAAAGCATGGACCACTGAGGCATAAAATTCGTTCTCGATGAAATGTCAAGTCAAGAATTCAAAACTCCTTATAACCTTACAAAGTACCTACACCTTTCATGTGATGCCTCGTATAAATGGGCAATGTAACCAAAATCCACTTCACCGAGCTTGTGGTATGGGGTATTTCCAATTAGACTTAGGGGGTTCATTGGTGTCGGGACTTAGAAGCTATGCACTTAGTACTAGTGTAGACAAGGGCATGAGTTTGGCTAGTTGAAAAGTTAAGGAGGATAAGAACACAAACATATGTATGATTCTAGTTTTAGTGGACATTCCGATTTAAATTAATTTATCTTGGTGCGAATGAGGGTCACGTTAAAATTTCTAAACCTTATAAAGTTTGATTGGTTCGACATTTGTAACCGCTTTACACCTATTTTTATTTGAGTCATGACTAACCCTTATACAATCACTCCGGATGTAATAAAACCCGTTTTGTGTTTCTTTTGACATGTTACTTAGATGCATTTGTATTGTTGATTAAAAGAGTAAGTGTGGATCATAAAAGTTGTGAAGCATAGTTGTTTAACCTAGTCTAAGTATTGATCCATTTGATGATTCGGGGAAATGCTTGAGGTTTATGATGATATGATTAGCGGAGGAATTGTTGAGCTAAGGAAATATTCTGTGAAAAGAAGTTCATGATTGAATGTGTTAGAGGATAAAAGTTGCTTGAGGTTTTGAGTGATTGGCCCATATCGTCCTTACATCTTGTTTAATAGTTAATTTTGTTTGCGAAAAATTATTTGAGTTAATACCACCTAGGTGTTGTGGTCTTGTAGTTAAAAACAGATTTGCTTGAGGACAAGCAAAATCCAAGTGTGGGGGTTTTATCGTTCCTTATTTGTCACGATTATTTATGTTTAAATACGCAAAATTAACTATGTGTGAGTGAAAAAGAAGATACTTTGATGTGGTTTTATGTTTTACAGGTAAGAAAGATGTTGGATCAAAATGTGGTACAAAACAGCGGTTTAAAGTGGATTATGGACAAGATTTGAGAGCTTAAAGAGTGATCAGGAAATTTGTATTGGCGTAAAATACGCCATTTTTGGCGTAAAATACGCCACAGCTCAGGTCAATCCAGAACAAAAGTCCATCTTTGGCGTAAAAATACGCCCAGAAAAAATAACATTGGCGTAAAATACGCCAGATGTGGCGTAAAATACGCCAGTCCAAAATTCCTGGTGAAATTCGAAAATTAGCTTTGTGGCCAAGTTTTCTAACCCCTATTTAAAGGGAGCTCTAGGGTTACGAAACCAACACTTTTTCCATCAGTTTTGGCAGCAGGAAAACATTCCAAAACACCTCAAAACACCATCCAATCATCATTATTCAAGGATTCAAGTCAAGATCAAGGTGTGGTTCATCATGCAATCATCAAGAAACTCATTGATTATCATCACCAACATGCTTGGCTAGTTTTCTAAACTTTATCCTTTCCATGAACAAGTGAATCATGTATAATTTCATTCAAGATTATGTGATTTGTGATGTTACTTTTGGATTTTGATGTTATGAATCAAGTTGATTTTTGATTAATGCAAGTTCTATGTTTGTTATTGCAAGTTAAATTATTGTGATTTAACAGCGTGTTCTTGATCCAACTTAGTGTTAATTAGATTAGGGATAAAGACACTTTGTCTAGATTGCATAGTTTAAACCCAAGATAATTGAATTATTGAACTCAAGAAGTCTTGTCTATGAGATTTGATCAACAATTGATAAACATAATACTTGTTTGAATGAATGCATGTTAAATTGGGATTGTGAAAGGATAAAGACTTTACTCTCATTGTTTACATTTCAATCTTTTCAACTGCACGCTAGTTTAAGTTTAAGTTTTAAGTAGTGATTAATCTAAGTAGTCTTTAGTTAAACCAACAACTCAATCTGGAAATTGCTTGCTTGTTAACCATAACTTTCCGTGGAACGAACCCTACTTACCCTAGCTAAGTTAGAGTAATTAGGCTATTTTTGGTAGACCCTTCGACATCGATCAAATTTCCAGAATTACAAGGAACAGGAGAATGTTCTTTAGGAGAAGGAACTGAACCAATTGATGAAACTGAAATGTTAGCCGCACTCATGGCTAATGAATACGAACCAACAACAGAAGAACTTCAAATGTTAAAAGAGGAAGACAAATATCGATACAAATCATCGATAGAAGAACCACCAATATTAGAGTTAAAGCCACTTGCAAACCATTTGAAATACGCTTATTTACATGGTGAATCTGAATTACCTGTAATAATATCGTCTTCTCTTACTGAAAATGAAAAATCTCGACTTATTTCTTTGCTAAAAGCTCCTAAACCAGCTATTGCATGGAAGATTCATAACATTAAAGGCATAAGTCCTTCGTATTGCACACATAAAATCCTTATGGAAGAAGGTCATAAAACATATGTGCAATGCCAACGAAGACTAAATCCAAATATGCAAGATGTTATTAAGAAAGAAATTATTAAACTGCTCGATGCAGGTTTAATTTATCCAATCTCTGATAGTCCATGGGTAAGCCCAGTTCAATGTATACCTAAGAAGGGTGGCATGACTGTCCTCACAAATGAAAAAGATGAGCTTATTCCTACTAGGACTGTAACAGGATGGCGTGTCTGTATTGATTATAGAAAATTAAATGACGCCACCAGAAAAGATCACTTTCCCTTACCTTTCATTGATCAAATGTTGGAAAGGTTAGCTGGGAACAGTTACTATTGTTTTCTTGACGGTTTCTCCGGATACTTTCAAATTCCAATCTCACCCGAGGACCAAGAGAAAACCACATTCACGTGCCCTTATGGTACTTTTGCTTACAAACGCATGCCATTTGGACTTTGCAATGCCCCTGCAACCTTTCAAAGGTGCATGATGGCGATTTTTCACGACATGATAGAAGAATGCATGAAAGTTTTCATGGATGACTTTTCAGTCTTCGGTGATACTTTTGAAACATGTCTATTTAATCTTGAACGAATGCTTATTAGATACAAGCAATCAAATCTTGTACTTAATTGGGAGAAATGCCATTTCATGGTTAGAGAAGGCATCGTTCTTGGTCATAAAATTTCAAAGGAAGGAATTGAAGTGGATAGAGCTAAAGTAGATGTAATTGCTAAACTTCCACATCCCACCAATGTTAGAGGAGTTAGGAGTTTTCTAGGGCATGTGAAATGTCCCGTTCATATTGATTATAAACGTTCCATATTAATTGATTTCATTGCGAGGTTTTGACCTCTATATGAGACGTTTTTCAAAGACTGCATTCGTTTTTAAAACAAACCATAACCTTTATTTTATCGACAAGGTTAAAAGGACACCACCTAGATTATCAGAAAAGATAATCTAAAAATATCACACTTACACACTACCAATACATGTTGGTTTACAATATTAATAAGTTACAACAAAGTAAATCTCGAATGCAGTTTTAAACAATATTATACAAGCATGCTGACACCATATCTTGTCCATATTTTAGCATGCAACAGCAGAAGCTCTTAATAATCACCTGAGAATAAACATGCTTTAAACGTCAATAAAAATGTTGGTGAGTTATAGGTTTAACCTGTATATTTATCAAATCGTAATAATAGACCACAAGATTTCATATTTCAATATGCATCCCATACATAGAGATAAAAATCATTCATATGGTGAACACCTGGTAACCGACATTAACAAGATGCATATAAGAATATCCCCTATCATTCCGGGAAATCCTTCGGACATGATAAAAATGAATTCGAAGTACTAAAGCATCCGGTACTTTGGATGGGGTTCGTTAGGCCCAATAGATCTATATTTAGGATTCGCGTCAATTAGTAGATCGATTTACTAATTCTTAGGCTACCAAGCAAAAGGGGCATATTCGGCTTCGATCATTCACCCATATAATGTAGTTTCAATTACTTGTATCTATTTCGTAAAACATTTATAAAACTGCATGTATTCTCATCCCAAAAATATTAGATTTTAAAAGTGGGACTATAACTCACATTCACAGATTTTTACTTCGTCGGGAAGTAAGACTTAGCCACTGGTCGATTCACGAACCTATAACAAATATGTACATATATATCAAAGTATGTTCAAAATATATTTACAACATTTTTAATACGTTTTAATGTTTTAAGTTTATTAAGTCAGCTGTCCTCGTTAGTAACCTACAACTAGTTGTCCAAAGTTAGATGTACAGAAATAAATCGATATAAATTATCTTGAATCAATTCACGACCCAGTATATACACATCTCAGGCTAGATCACAACTCAAAGTATATATATTTTTGGAATCAACCTCAACCATGTATAGCTAACTCAAACATTACTGCATATAGAGTGTCTATGGTTGTTCCAAATAATATATATACATGGGTCGATATGATATGTCAAAACATTTGCATACGTGTCTATGGTATCCCAAGATTACATAATATATTAGAAAACATGTATAATACAATATAAGTTAGCTAGGATATGATTAATATAGATTTGTTACCAATTTTCACGTAGCTACAACAAGCAAAATTACCCAATCTTGTTTTACCCATAACTTCTTCGTTTTAAATCCGTTTTGAGTGATTCAAGTTGCTATGGTTTCATATTAAACTTAAGTTTATGAATCTAAACAGAAAAAGTATAAGTTTATAGACGGAAATACAGATTACAAGTCATTTTTTGTAAAGGTAGTCATTTCAGTCGAAAGAACGACGTCTTGATGACCATTTTGAAAAACATACTTTCACTTTGAGTTTAACCATGATTTTTGGATATAGTTCATGTTCATAAGAAAAATCATTTTCCCAGAAGAACAACTTTTAAATCAAAGTTTATAATAGTTTTTAATTAACTAACCCAAAACAGCCCGCGGTGTTACTACGACGGCGTATATCTGGTTTTACGGTGTTTTTCGTGTTTTCAGGTTTTAAATCATTAAGTTAGCATATCATATAGATATAGAACATGTGTCTAGTTGATTTTAAAAGTCAAGTTAGAAGGATTCACTTTTGTTTGCGAACAAGTTTAGAATTAACTAAACTATGTTCTAGTGATTATAAGTTTAAACCTTCGAATAAGATAGTTTTATATATATGATTCGAATGATGTTATGAACTTCATTACTATCTCAAGTTTTGTGGATAAATCTATTAGAAACGAGAAAAATAGATCTAGCTTCAAAGGATCCTTGGATGGCTTGAAAGTTCTTGAAGCAAAATCATGACACGAAAACAAGTTCAAGTAAGATTTCCACTCGAAATAAGATTGTTATAGTTATAGAAATTGAATCAAAGTTTGAATATGAGTACTACCTTGTATTAGAGAGATATCTTACTGTATATAAGAAAGATTTATTGAGGTTGGATGATCACTTGAAATGGATTTGCAAGATTAAAAGTAAGCTAGCAAACTTGGAAGTGTTGTTGGTATGTTCTTGAGTAGTTGTTTTGTATCTTGGTTTATGTATGGATTTATGAACTAGATTGAGCTAGATTTTGATGAAGATGATGAAGAACACTTAGAACAAAGGAAGAACACTTGAGAGAGAGTAATTTGATGCATAAAAATTGGAATTGAAATGTGTTTATGGTTGGTGAGTGTTCACGTGAATGAGGCTTGACATATAGCCTCCATTAGTTTGTAATCTTGTGAGATATTTCATGCTAGATGTTAAATGATGGTTTCCACATGGTTAGGTGACTCACAAGGGCTACTAAGAGCTGATCATTGAAGTGTATATACCAATAGTAAATACATTTAGAAGCTAGGTATTGTACGAGTACGAATACGATTGCATACGAGTAGAATTGTTAATGAAAATGAACGAGTATGTAATTGTAAGCATTTTTGTTAAATAGAAGTACTTTGATAAGTGTATTGAAGTCTTTCAAAAGTGTATGAATACATATTAAAACACTACATGTATATATATTTTAACTGAGTCGTTAAGTCATTGTTAGTCGTTACATGTAAGTGTTGTTTTGAAACCTTTAAGTTAACGATCTTGTTAAATGTTGTTAACTCATTGTTTATTACGTCTAATGAGAAGTTAAATTATTATATTATCATGATATTATGATGTATTAATATATCTTAATATGATATATATACATTTAAATGTCGTTACAACGATAATCGTTACATATATGTCTCGTTTCGAAATCCTTAAGTTAGTAGTCTTGTTTTTACATATGTAGTTCATTGTTAATATACTTAATGATATGTTTACTTATCATTTATCATGTTTATATATAGTGTATCAATATCTTAAAATGATTCATATGTAATTAGTAAGACATTGTTATAACGATAATCGTTATATATATCGTTTTCGAGTTTCTTAATTCAATAGTCTCATTTTTATATATATAACTCATTGTTAAAATACTTAATGAGATACATACTTATCATAATATCATGTTAACTATATATATATATATATATATATATATATATATATATATATATATATATATATATATATATATCCATATATATATATCCATATATATGTCATCATATAGTTTTTACAAGTTTTAACGTTTGTGAATCGCCGGTCAACTTGGATGGTCAATTGTCTATATGAAACCTATTTCCATTAATCAAGTCTTAACAAGTTTGATTGCTTAACATATTGGAAACACTTAATCATGTAAATATCAATTTCATTTAATATATATAAACATGAAAAAGTTCGGGTCACTACAGCATGCCAGTTTTTACCGACGTTTCATAAAAGATTTTTCCAAAATTGCCACTCCTATGAATAAACTCCTAGAAAAGGATGTTCCATTCATCTTTTCAGATGAATGCATCAAATCTTTTAATATTCTTAAAGAAAAACTCACTAATGCGCCGATCATGATAACTCCAAATTGGAACCTACCATTTAAACTCATGTGCGATGCAAGTGATTTTGCAATGGGAGCCGTTTTAGGACAAAGGATTGAAAAACGATTTCAACCTATTTATTACGCTAGTAAGATGTTACAAGGAGCACAAACGAATTACACAACTACTGAAAAAGAACTCCTTGCTATTGTCTTTGCTTTTGACAAATTTCGTTCATATCTCGTTCTAGCTAAAACGGTGGTCTATACCGATCATTCTGCTCTTAGATACCTATTTTTGAAACAAGATGTCAAACCACGATTAATCCGTTAGATCTTACTCTTACAAGAGTTCGATATTGAGATCCGAGACAAAAAGGGAGCAGAAAATCTCGCAGCTGATCATCTTTCTCGTCTTGAAAATCCTGAATTAGAACTTCTAAATGAATCGGCCAAACGAGATAACTTTCCTGATGAATATCTTTTGAAGATCGATTATAATGAAATTCCATAGTTTGCAGACTATGTAAACTACTTAGTATGTGGATTCCTTAAAAAAGGATTGTCGTACCAAAAACGAAAGAAATTCTTTAGTGATATAAAACACTATTTTTGGGAAGATCCACATTTGTTTAAAAGTTGTCCCGATGGAATAATACGCCGATGTGTATTCGGAGATGAAGTTAGTCAAATCTTAAACCATTGTCACACAGGACCAACAGGAGGGCATTATGGGCCTCAACTCACAGCAAGAAAAGTCTATGACGCTGGATTCTATTGGCCTACAATTTTCAAAGACGCACACCTTCTTTGTAAATCCTGTGATGCATGTCAAAGGGCCGAAAAAATAAGTTAACGTGATGAAATGCCACAAAATGTCATTCAAGTATGTGAAGTATTTGACATTTGGGGTATTGACTTCATGGGTCCATTTCCAAAATCTCATAATAATCTCTACATTCTCGTTGCCATTGATTATGTATCTAAATGGGTAGAAGCACAAGCTCTCCCAACAAACGATGCACGAGTTGTAGTCAACTTTTTAAAATGTCTTTTTGCAAGGTTCGGAACACCGAAAGCTTTAATAAGTGATCGGGGTACTCATTTTTGTAATAATCAACTTGAGAAAGTTCTTAAAAGATATGGAGTAACTCATAAAATCTCCACTGCTTATCATCCACAAACAAGTGGACAAGTTGAAAATACCAACCGAGCTTTAAAATGTATTCTAGAGAAAACCGTAGGATCAAATCCAAAGAAATGGTCCATGAAATTGGAGAATGCACTCTGGGCTTTTAGAACAGCCTACAAAACTCTAATTGGAGCCACACCTTTTAAACTTGTTTATGAAAAAGCATGTCACCTTCCAGTAGAAATTAAGCACAAAGCATTTTGGGCTTTGAAGACATGTAATCTTGATTTACATGAAGCCGGACGTCTACGGTTAAGTCAACTAAACGAATTAGAAGAATTAAGACATGATGCATATGAAAATTTGTTAATCTATAAGGAAAGAACGAAGAAATGGCATGATAAAAGAATCCGAAGTTCAAAAGAATTTAAGGAAGGAAACAAAGTTCTTCTTTTCAATTCAAGATTCAAGCTATTTCCTGGAAAATTGAAATCAAGATGGTCTGGACCATTCATAGTCAAAAGAGTTTTCCCGTACGGAACAATAGAGTTAATAAATTCAAACGGGATTGAATTTAAGGTTAACGGTCACAGAGTTAAACATTACATAGATAATCCAATGGTAGTTGAAGATGAAGTTAATTACAATTTCGACACCACAGCTAACTAAGTGTGGGAAGATTCGAATCTTTTAAGGGTAATATGAATTTCTGTTAGAATTAGATGTTCTGTTTTCGTGTAGTTTCCGAGTATGGAATCCGAATGGTCTTTCCCTAGCAGACCCTAAAGAACTAGTCTTCTCCCTCCATTCTGAATTTTTAATTCTTTTAGGTTTTACGAGATGAAGAATTCCTTTGATCTGAACCATGGTCTACTACTACACGCTATGATTACTAAACGTAATAATAACATCTTCCCGAGTGAACTGGTATCATTCATAAGAGGCAAAATGGACGAAGTGAGGAAAGAACTCAGGAAAGATCATCATAAGATACACTTTGGTAAAGAAAAATCAAAATCCGCAACAAAAAGAAGAGCACGACACCTTGAAAGATGTCATAAATGCGGAAAATGGTCACACGAAGGGAAATGTTCGAACAATCAAACACATTCCAATACCGAATTTGTTACTCTATGCAGAGAAGGACCATTCATATGTTTAGAAGAAAAGTTATTGAAGAATTGAGGTTACGCCTATGTAGCTATGGAAAACCAAATTGAACGACTCTCCTATGAGTCGTCTAAAGCAGGTCTCTCAGAATTCTATCTCACAGGTAAGTATGTACAGTTTTTATTTGTTTTTATTTATTGCTTTTAACCTTTTGATAATAAACGCTGAATCGTTCGCTATAAAGTATTAAATTGATATTCAATAAAATTAGGTATGCGTAACCGAAATTATTGATATCATACAAAAATTTAATGCATCACTGTGAAATTTACCGTTTATTCATAAGGTATAAATATCTTTAATCAATCAATTCAAAATATTTCAAAAATTCGTCAGGAGTAAAACTAGGTAAAATAGCCCAAATTACTTTACCTAAAAGAGATGCGTATATTTTTGTTAATATTTGATTGATTAAAGTGGGATAAAAGACCAAAAAGATTTTTATTTCATTTTTACCTTGTTTTTAAAATATATAACTATATTATTTTCAAATGCAAGATTGTAAAATTATTGTATATAAATATTATTAATATTTATATGAAATTTTATGCATTTTAAATTTAAGTTTGGTGTGAATTTAAAAACAAAATTTACTTTATTTCATTAAGTTAAAAAAATTGATTTCTAAAATTCGTCGTGAGTTGAAGACTAGGTCGTTGAACCAAAATTGCTTTACCCGAGGGCGGGACGAGAAATTTTATTATCATTATTTTTAATTTTATTGATCTAAAGTATGCCAAAAACATTGAAAAAACCCAAAAATTTTTGCTTTTAAAACAATCGCTTTAAAATGACAAATTTTAAAATTTTGTCGAGGGACGGACTAGGTAAACTTACTGAAACGCCCTCAATCTAAGGAAACAAAATTTTAAAAATTAATTAATTAATTGTTTTAATAGTTAAAGGATTTAAAAAAAATCGCACTCGCAGAGCTTTTTGGTCCCCACATCCGCAGTCGCGGAGCTCTAAATTTCCAGACCAGTTAAACTGGTCGACAGACCAGTCCACACACACCCATCCCATATTTTCTGCGAAAAACACACACAAAACATTCTAAAATTCGCGATTTTTCACCATAAATCATCAAATCTTTCATAAAAACATGTTCAGAAGAATCCTACCAAGAAGTTTTTCAAGGAGATCGGTAATTTCTACATCTAAACACTCTTTAATCCGGATTTTAAGTGTTCTTGAGCATATTTTAACCTAATTTGATTTTGATGAATTCTAGCTTAATTGTGCTTAAATTATTTGTATATTATGCTTGTATAACCTAGATTGATGCTATTTAACATGATTAGAAGCCTTACACTTCAAATTCTGAGTAATCTAGGGTTTGTGTTCTTGAGCAAAATTGGGGCTTTTTGATATAAACGAGTTATGGCCGAATTTTGTTGTTAGTTCATGCTTAATTAAGTAGTGTAACATGTTTAGGTTGCTAAATGATCAAAACTTTGATCCCAAACATGATTTTTGAGCAAGATTGTTGACTTTTTAAGTCAAAAATGCATGAACTTGATATAATTGACATAAATGTCATTTGGAACCTGTTTAAATGCTATAATGATTATTTTTGACATGTTTTAGAAGATGAATGCTTAGAAACATTGTATACATTTTGATATATATTTATTTGTAAAAGTGTAGAATTGTTAATTTTATGAAATTGTGTATAAGTTTAATATTGTTTAAACATGTCATTATACTTGTTTTGATTCTGCTAACACTAATGCATATTTAGATGCACAAAAAAAATTGTGTTTAATGTGTTTTGCAGACTAAAAGAGGTGAATCGTCATCCGCATCCCAGGCTCACAATGCTCCTCCTGAGAATGCAGACGAACAGGAGATTAACGACCAATACAGACAAAATCTACCGCATCAATTCATTTCATATTCAAATATACAATTGGCAGATTTACACCCTAATTTAAGATTTGACAGACATTGGATAGATTATCCAAAATATCAGAGGAACTTACACATTCTTCAGTCAAAGAATGTTGAAGTACCCAGGGTGATAGATTGGGAACCATTAGAAATAGTGGGATTAGCCGAGCCAATCAGAGAATTACTTACACAAAGGTATGGTAATTCTGCTTTTAATGATTGGGAACGATTATTCAATATACATAGGCCTGTATATAGAGAATGGTGTGTGGAATTATTATGTAGTGTTGAAATAAATGATCGGGTAGCTACCTTAACCGATCGGAGCTTTATTAGATTTTTGTTAGGAGGAGTGATGCGACATATGTCTCTATTAGATATGGCTCAGGATTTGTGTATATATACGCCTGAGGAACTAGCATCTACTGATTGTCAAAGGTTGATAATTAATGGTAGGAGGGTTGATGAAAATTTTGATATGAATGGAATATAGAGTAGAATGACTAGCCATAACCGATTTCGTGGGGGAACTCACTTTTATACAGATATTAATAGAGCTGAGCTAAGAGTGATCCATAGATTTTTAGTAAACTCGATTACACAGCGAGGTAGGAACAAAGAGAAGGTAAATGAAAATGATTTATTTTACCTCATGTGTATTCGAGACCCACAGAGCGTTGTGAGTATACCTTATTGTGTGGGCTATTATTTATCGGTAATGGTTAGGGGTATGCGGACTAATAGTATAATAGGAGGTGGTATCTTTATTACTTTAATTGCTGAGTATCTCGATGTGGATAGAAGTCAGGGGGGATTATTAATTGCAGAACCAGAACCCCATGATAGAATTGGTTTGCAAGTATATCATGGTGCAAAGGTTTTAAAGAAACGACATAACGCTGCAGCACCATATGATGGCAATCATCCACAGGTAGAAAGAGATCAGGAGCAAGGTAATGTGGGAGGAGGGAATCAGATGACAGAAATGCAAATTTTTTGGCCCAGAATGAATATGAAATGGCTAGACAGCGAGCATTTGCAGATTGGCAATATCATCAAAGCCAAATCATAAGCCATTGTGCCTACAATAACACAAACTATATTCCTACTCAACCGGCCATATTTCCTCCCTGGACTATACAGACCAGACCACCGTTCCCTACATATAACCCAGCTCAAGCATTCTACAGCACTTACGGCTATGAATGGAATCCCTACTGGAACCATCCTCATCAACCGTAATTTTCTTTTATTTCTATTTTTATTTATTTTGTAACTTTAATTTTATACTTTTAATATTTCTTTTGATACTATAATAGTTTTTATAATTTTCTAACTTTTATTATTATATTTTAATAATTTTTGAACGTGGGGCGATATACCCAACTTCAAAAATATAAATATATATATATATATATATATATATATATATATATATATATATATATATATATATATATATATATATATATATATATGTAGTTTATCTTATGTACAATACAGGGTAAAACAGCGCACTTTCAAAGACTGGCATTAAGATCAGCAAGAGCAACTAATTTTGACGACAAGATGCAAAATATATGTGAAATAACAACTGCAGGAATGAACAAATGATGTGCACCATTTATCATTCAAACAAACAACAATATGTTTGGAAACTTTGGTAAATTTTAATCATTTTTCTACGCTAATCTTCCTCAATAATTTAAATTGTTACTGATTTCTTGCAAATGAGGGCATTGCAAGATCTTAAGTGTGGGAAGAGATTAAATTATTTCTGATTTTAAAGGTTTGACTTATACACTTGGTTTAATAGCCACCGTTAAAATACTAGTAACGCAGTAGTTGTATTAGAATCTAGTGCTCTCTAATAATAAAGAACATCCATAGTCTTATATACTGACTACCTACTTCTTGTAAAATTTTTAAAATTTTCAACTAAATGAACCCAAAATCATGTTTATACATATTTATGAACGATAAAACTAGGTATTAACACCGAAATTATTGTTACCTCGGAAAGGACATAAATTGTGAAACAACCCAAAATGCTTGAATTCGTTTAAAATGGAATAGAAGAGAATAAAAAGGCAAAGAAAGAAATATAAAAGCCAAGTGTGGGAAAAATTTACCAAGTTATTTAAATCATATATTTTTGTACAAATAATTGAAGGTACTTTTGTTTTGGACGATTTTAATCAGTTTTAACCGATTTCTTATAATATATTTGAAAGAAATGTGCCACTTGATTTAAAAGGAAGTAAAGTCTTCCGAGAAGAAGGCACGCGCTTCTTGATTTAGGTCAGGAAGTTGTAGTCCAGACAAGTTGTAGAGTCTACGAAAAACCTTGAAAAGTTTTCTCAAAAATCAGCTGAAAATCCACGGACCTCAGCATCAAACAAGGTCACCAAGTGGTCATACTTATGCTAACCATGAGAGGATCTGTCTCGTAAAATGGGGGGCACCGTGCAAATTAGCTTATAAGACTAATGAATCAGATCCCCAGAAAATCTCCTTAAAGATTAAAAATCAGCTTTTAAGCCTGATATTACTCAATCCTTGAGATTGACTTTTAAAGAATGAGAATTACAAACTCATGAAATTCAATGATATCTAAACTCGAGCTTGAACGAGAGAATATTTTGATCAAAATTACAAACCAATTTGTTTTCTGAAAACCCATTTTCAATGCGTTCATTACCATTGAACGTAAAATCCTAGAAATTCACCTGGAATTCATTAGGTCACCTGAACCAAATCGGGTGTCAAGCGTAAGAACGGTGGTTGCATAGAATGGTCGAAGACAGGACCTTGTGCCAGACCGTAAAACTATAGGGTGATCTTTACTATTGCTCCTACAAAGGATAGTAATTGCATCCGACACGTTGTGAACCATGAACATATGCATGTCATTAGACATTGCCTTAACAGTTGCTTGTTCAACGCTTTCCTTAACAACCGGACGGTAGTTTACCGAAAGGTAATATACGAAGCAAGTATACTGGACGTGTTGCTTTCCTAATACAAGGTTAGCAAGTGGGTGACATAAAACCGCAAGTTTTGAGCTAAAATTTTCAAATCAGAAACCCACAAAACCCACAAAAATAATTTGCGAACACCGGTGAAGGGTTATTCCGGAAAACGTATCTAGGGTAAAAGCTAGATTGAATTTTCAAAAGATCAAATGTTTTTATAAAGATCCAATTTCCTAAAAGGATCTAAATTTTTATAGTCATGTGGAACTGTAAACCACATCGTTACTACCATTGTTCATACCGCCGTATTAAAATCACTGATGTACAAAGTGTGAAGAAAAAAGAAGTGATTCTAGTAAAGTTATATTCAAGTTCTATATTGCTTGAGGACAAGCAACGCTCAAGTGTGGGAATATTTGATAATGCTAAAAACGAACACATATTTCATAGCATTATCCTTCAAGAAAGACAAGCTTTTAGTTGCCATTGTTCTATTTTCAAGTAATATTCGTTTAAATAATAAAAGGTGAAGATAAAAGACTGATTCGACGATTTGAAGATGCAAACGACCAAAAAGCTAAAAAGTACAAAGTACAATCCAAGTGGTTCAATTTATTGATGAGAAACGTCTCAAAATTACAAAAATACAAGCCGCAAAAAGCAAAGTACAAGATATTAAATTGTACGAAAAGGCGTTCGAAAATCCGGAACCGAGACATGAACCAACTATCAACGTGTGACTCAATGGAGCTGAAATTACAAGTCAACTATGCACAAGAATATAATATAATATATATATAATTATATAAAATTATATATTATTATATTATATATTATAATATTCAGCAGCCCACGTTTAACTCAATTTGGTGAGCTGGAATCCGAAGCTCCGCACTCGCGGAGCTGTAAGGCACAAAAGTACCGCACTCGCGGAGCTGTACAGTTCAAAGTGGGCCTATAAAAGGCCGCGCATTCTGCTCGATTCATTACACCTTTTTCTTTTTCTTTCTCATATCATATACGATATATATATATATATATATATATATATATATATATATATATATATATATATATATATATATATATATATATATATATATATATATATATATATATTATAATTTTAATTTTAATTTAAGTTTAATAATAATAAGGTTATAGTGGCGAATGTTTTAAGGTTTGTAAGTCGAAATTCTATCCATGTAACACTACGCGATTAATACTCATTGTAAGTTATGTTCAACCTTTTTAAATTAATGTCTCGTAGCTAAATTATTATTATGCTTATTTAAGCCGAAGTAATCGTGATGTTGGACTAAATATTAAGACGGGGTTATTGGGCTTTGGACCCTAATTGGGGTTTGGACAAAAGACCGACACTTGTGGAAATTGGACTATGGACTATTAATGGGCTTTATATTTGTTTAACTGAATGATAGTTCGTTAATTTAATATAGAGATTTACAATTTGAGGTAATTATAAATAAACACATACACTCGATCGGACACGATGGGCGGGATATTTATAAATACTAATAATTGTTCATTTAACCGGACACGGGAATGGATTAATAGTCAATGGACTCATTAAAATAGGGGTGGATTACATACAAGGACACTTGGTGTAATTGTTAACAACGTATTAAAACTTTGGGTTACACGCAGTCGATATCCTGGTGTGATCATTAACAAAGAATTAAGACCTTGTTACAGTTTAAATCCCCAATTAGTTGGAATATTTGACTTCGGGTATAAGGGTAATTTGATGAGGACACTCGCACTTTATATTTATGACCGATGGACTGTTATGGACAAAAACCAGATGGACATATCGAATAATCCAGGACAAAGGACAATTAACCCATGGTAATAAATTAAAATCAACACGTCGAACATCATGATTACGGAAGTTTAAATAAGCATAAATCCTTTAATTTATATCTCATCGTACTTTTTTTGACCGTCATTTTATTTATCGTCATTATATTTATCGTACTTTAAATTATTGCACTTTTATTTATAGCACTTTTATTTATCGTCATTTACTTTACGCTTTAAGTTAAGTTATATTTATATTTAATATTTTACATTAGGTTTTAATTGTGACTTAAGACATAAAATCGACAAACCGGTCACTAAACGGTAAAAACCCCATTTTATCATAATAATAATATTACTTATATATATATTTTTATACAAATATAGTTTAAAATAAATATAGCGTTAAACTTAGCTGAGTCCCTGTGGAACGAACCGGACTTAATAAAAACTACACTACTCTACGATTAGGTACACTGCCTATAAATGTTGTAGCAAGATTTAGGTATATCCATTCAATAAATAAATAACTTGTGTAAAATTGTACCGTATTTAATAGTTTTTCGTAGTAAAATATAATCTATTACGTACTACACCTCGCACACATCAAAATTTTAGCTACAATGTGGTACATTTACTATTTATCCTATTAGTTATAAAACTAAAAATTATATAAGTTATCAAATTAATAGACTTTTCTGCTTTTGCCCACGTTTCGAATAGCCAAAAGATGCAGCAGGGAGCCAGGATCCTTTAAATCTAAAAATCCACAACTCAGCCACTAACAAATCCAACTATTACTACGAAGCAAAAAATTTTGGATGTCTATTAATTCAATCGCTTACAATAATTTTTCGTCGAAATTTAAAGATTTTAAAAATTCTATGTCCTATAAACTAACGTGTAGAAACGAAAAAGAAAAAGAGCGTCGAAAAACGTCGAAAAATAAAAATGAGAAAGAAAAACGTCGAAACTTAAAAGTCTAAAAACTAAATCTAAAAAGTTGTGCCTAAAGGTATTAAAACTTAAATGGAATTCTATTCGGAAAACTGCAATTACTTTAAAAAGTACTAAAATCTATAAACTGCGTCGCAAAATTCTAAAGCGCCTATATCTTAATTCTAAAGAAAAAGCACTTAAGGAATTTTACGGCAAAACCTAAAAATCTAGAAATATAAAATAACTACGGCAAAAACTAAGTTTAGTACTAATTACGAACGATAAATAAACAAATTATGAATTAAACGATTAATAAGATACAAAAAGTAAAAATAAAATTAAAGTTATAAAAATACAATTTTTATAAAAATATTATTTTTATATTATTATTTTATAAAAGTATTAATCTATATAATTAATAATAATAATAATAATAATAATAACACTTAATATTACAAATTAATTATTAAAACTAAATACTAATATTAATAATATTAAAAACAAACCCTAATAATAAATAATTAAAAACTTTAACCCTAATTTTGCAATAAATGCTTGGGTTGACGTGTCAGAACAGGCCACGCGATCGCGTGGATATTCACACTAATAGCTCCGCGATCGCGGAGTGATGCAGGTTCAGAAAGGCCAGCAGGTCCAAACTGGTTCGACTGTTTTTTTTTTTTTTAACTTATATTTTTAGAAAATCTAAATAAAATAAAATAAACTTATATTTTAAAAACTAAACATAAAAATAAAAATACTTTATAATTTTACAAAATCTTAGAAATATGCTTTTTTATTATATTTTTACAAATATAAACTAAAAATATAGCGTTTTAGCGCTCCCCGGCAGCGGCGCCAAAAACTTGATGTTAAAGCGGAGGGGTACGAAATATATTATATTTTTACTACGAAATACTATACAAATTTCACAAGTTTTAATTATTTATTTACAATTGGGATATACCTAAACTCTGCTACAACACTATAGGCAGTGTACCTAATCGTAGAGTAGTATAGTTTTTTAGTAAGTCCGGTTCGTTCCACAGGGAGACGACTTATTTTACACTATATTTTAAACAACTATATTTGTACAAAATATAAATATATATATTAAAATTATTATTATTATTATAAAAGGGGGGGTTTTATCGTTTAATGACTGGTTTGTCGATTTTATATTTTAAGCGTAAAGATAAATGACGATATTTAAATAACGATAACAAAAATTAAAATGACAATAAATAAAAGTACGATGAAATATAAAATAAAATATATTATGCTTATTTAAACTTCCGTAATCATGATGTTTGACGTTTTGATTTTAATTTATTACCCTGGGTTAATTGTCGTTTGTTCAGGATTATTTGATATGTCCATCTGGTTTTGTCCATAATAGTCCATCGGTCATAATTATAAAGTGCGAGGGTCTTCGCCAAATTAACCTTATACGAGAAGTCAAATATTCCAACTAATTGGGGACTTAAACTGTAATAAGGTTTTAATACATTGTTAATGATTACACCAGGTTATCGACTGTGTGTAACCCAAGGTTTTAATACTTTATTAACAATTACACCAATTTCCCTTGAATGTAATCCGCCCCTGTTTTTAATGAGTCCATTGACTATTAATCCATCCCCGTGTCCGGTCAAATGAATAATTATTAGTACTTATAAATATCCCGCCCACCGTACCCAGTCAAGCATATGTGGTTATATATAGATACGTCAAATTATAAATCTCTATATTAAATTAACAAGATATCATTTAGTTAATCAAATATAAAGCCCATTAATAGCCCATAGTCCAATTTTCACAAGTGTCAGTCTTTTGTCCAAACCCCAATTATGGTCCAAAGCCCAATAACCCAGTCTTAATATTTAGCCCAACATCACGATTACTTCGGCTTAAATAAGCATAATAATAACTTAAGTACGATACATTAATTTAAAAAGGAAGAACATAGCTTACAGTGATTATTTATCGCGTAGCGTTACACGGACAGAGTTTCGACTTTAAAACCCGTAAAATAACCGTTACATTACCCAAACTAACTAATATAAAACTAAACTAATATTTATTTTATATATATATATATATATATATATATATATATATATATATATATATATATATATATATATATATATATATACAGAGAGAAGAGAGATTGATATTGGTGTCTATTTGATCGTTCGAATGCGTTGGCTTTTATAGGCAATTCTGTCCTAGGCAGCTCCGCTATCGTGATACTTTTGTGCCTTGGAGCTCCGCGATCGCGGAGTTTCGCACTCCAGCTCACCAATTAATTTAAACGTGGGCTGCTGTTAATTTTTTAATATATAATATATATATATAATTATTTATATATTATATTATATTTTTGTGCATAGTTGACTTGTAATTTTAGGCCCGTTGACTCGTGCGTTGATGCTCGGTTTACGTCTCGGTTCTGGATTTTCGAACGCCTTTTCGTATGCTTAGATATCTTGTACTTTGCGTTTCGCGACTTGTACTCTTGTCAATTTTAAACGTTTCTCATCAATAAATTGAACCACTTGGATTGTATCTTATACATTTGAGCTTTTTGGTCATTTGCGTCTTCAAATCGTCGTTTTCTTCTTTTGTCTTCGCACTTATTTATTTAAACGAATATTACTTGAAAATAGAACAATTGCAACTGAAAACTTTACATATTGGAAAGATATTGTGCCTAAATATATGTTCATTTGGAGCACTATCAGCTCCATACTCCTGTGCCGGGTATTAGGATTGGTTGCTCTTCGACAAATGTTTCATCATATGCGATTGAAAATCGAGGGGGCAAGAAATTTAATCGATTGAAGGTTGACAGTGTGGTTGCTAATCCTATCACAAAGACTCAACAAGGTAAAGGTAAAGCTAAAGGTAAATGTAGAGCGGTTGTCGGGTAGCGTTTGAGCGGTTATGTTGTTTTTGTGTTGTTTGTAGTTTTTTGGTTAGATTTGGGTTTTTGTATTGGTTCTTGTATTTGATTGTGTTCTATGTTCATTTTAGTGATCCGGTTGCTCAAGGCTCGGACTTAGTTAACTATGGCTCTTTGTCTAGTGATAGGGTTTGTTTTCTATTTCCGAGCCTTGAAATGTGTTTGGTTCGTTTGTATCTGTGTTCGTCTTTTTCTTCTATTGATGAAAAGACTTTTTTTTTATATGTTATCGTAATTTTGTCCAAAAAAAAAAAAAAAAAAAAAAAAAATGGTCGCTAGCTTTTAATTAAGTACAAAATCATCCTTACACTATATGCAAATTGTCATCTTCATCACCTAATTCAACAAATTAATGCTATCATCCCTCAACTAAAAAACAATCCACATCAAAACACTTGATATTGCTTTGCTTAACTTGAAACTCAAATTAACCATTGTCTACAAGTGTTTCGTTGACCATAAAATTCTTAAACTAAAAACCATGATTGAGTAGACCTCTGTTATTTATATTAATCAAGCGTTAAAAATATGAGTCAACTATAAGGATCACCCCACCGAACAATGTGAAGCAACATTAGAGGCAGATAGAGTTGGGTTTTAACTATCTTTAATAAGTGCAAGTCACATGGTGAGGCTAAAAAGCACAAAAAAGTATGCATATCTTTTGATCCACAAGTGTGTTTAAATTCTATAGATATGATCACTTCAATCTAAGCTAAGAGTCACTTAAAGTGCCTCATGTGCAATCTATTTAGTCCCCACCACTTCACAAAAGGGCCTTTTGAGGTAATTTAGGGAATATATTTTAGGGTTATTCTCGTTAGGCATCATCTTATCACTTGGGATCATGTTTGTTTGGGTCGAAACAGTGAAGGTTCTTTCTTTGTAATGCGTCCTAACGTCTTCACAAAAAGTAATAGTTCGAACATCTAATGTAAATATTTTTAGAGTTATCGGCAGCGAAGAATGACTACTAAATAGTCTGATTAGGTCTCGTAATCTTGACTCGAGTAACATGAATAGGAAGAAACCTATTTCGTATACTCATTCATGGTACTTTTATTGTGTCACTTTGGTTAATTTGAGTCTTCCAGTTGCCGTGTTACCAATTTATGATAAATTAATAAACCTTTTACCAAAGCTGTGTTACCAAACTTCCTTAATAAGGTGTATATAATAAGATTTTGAGAAGGGAATGTGTTCACTTTAGGCCACCATATTATAGGGAATCTTATATATTCTTGCAGTTGTCTTTGGCCAATTTTATGAGCCAATGAATCGACCTTTCTAAAAAAGATAACTATGAAATAATACTTTATCCATACATGTATTTCTCATGATATAAAGATTGATAGTAATTATTGTGCTATTTCATAACATATAATGCTTCATAATGTTTAAGCTTTGAACATTTTTCAATCTACAAAATATACACGATATGGACCGCAATTTGAGTCATCATTATTCATGATGTTAACCTTTTGGGCTAAGATCACTTGGTGCATACAGCATATTTGTTTAAAACTAGTATTTCTTCTTGTATGGCAGACGTTGTGCAACTTAACCCGCTAAAAACTTGCATCAAACAATATCGTTTTATCTTTGATGCATATATACAATAATAACTCGCACTATTTGAGTTAATGAGTTAACTCGATATCGCTAAGTCAATACTTTTTAGAAAAAAACTAGTAAGTATTTACAAATTGAATATTACGATACATACGTTTATATAAAACACTGTATGCTTACTAACTAATTACAGTATATTAGTTGTTCCATAGTTTTATAAGAGTTGAAAAGGAAATGGGGTCACTTTATAGTTTATACCACAAGATATGTATCCATGTGATCCCTTAGAAAAGGGAATATAATATATTCCCACTTTTATTCGTTTATTAATTCTCAAGAAAAGATAGCACACCAAATATTGTGCCAATTAACTTAGATTTAATTAAGCACCAATGACGCGTAAGCTCAGTTAGTAAGTTAGTAATCGATGGGGGAATTCTGCCACAAATTAAGCACGTTCTTATAATTTGTGTTTAACCATTTGATCATTCATATAAGGTTTTCATGTTCATGTTATTAGAAAAGGGCAATATTATTACTTAGATGTACGTGATAAACTATTATGTAACCATTTCCGTCTCTTTTCTAACCATCCCAAAAATATAATGCTAGTGATGAACTTAAAATTTGAAACCGGCCTCTTGTAAAAATATCATAATACCAACCACTAGGCTATCTTGAGATAATTTAAAATATAGAACATACAAAGAGAATAAATCATCATTATGTAAATACGTTCATTTATCTTTGGTTACAGTACTTTTAGCTTTATATGTAGCTAGTATTGTTAATAGCTAGGCTGCCGGCAAAAGGATACTGAGACCCATGTAAAACAGAAACTTAGTTATCCATTTTAAAGTAGTTGAAATATATTAATAGCCACGTTTATATTTAATAATCTACTTGTTTCAATCAGTTAATTTCAATATTTTGTACATGTATAATTTAACATTAAGCGTACAATGCTGTTCAATCAGACCGAAAAATAATATCTTGTGCGAATGATGGCGACAAAGGCAGTGCCAGTTATCGATATGCAGAAGGTTGAGGGGTTAGGTGAAGAACTAGCGAAAGCAAGCGAGGAATGGGGTTGTTTTAGGATTATCAATCATGGTCTCTCGATCGAGCTCATGGCAGAAATGAAGGTGGTAGCAGCATCAATTTTTGAACTGCCGGAAGAGATCAAGAGGCAGACGCTTGATGTTGGATATGGTCAGGGCTACGTTGGTCGTAACTTTATAAGTCCGTTTTACGAAGGTTTTAGCATTGATGAGATCTCTTCTGTTCAAAGGTTTTGTGATCAGCGTAATGACTCTAGTTATCAAAGGTACAAAACTATGAATTACCTACTTTAACTACTGTATAATTAAATATTAATAGAGTGATGACCTGTACACTACCTTATATATGTTTTCGAAGTGTTGTATTGTACAACTTCATAAACGGCCTAATGGATGTATAACATATGCATATTAACCTTTTGATTATTTTGATTTGCCTTTGTAGGGAGATTATATACAAGTATACAAAAGCTATTCGTGATTTGGCTGGACTTCTTGGACGAAAATTGATGGAAGGTAGCGGTTTGGCTGGGGATTTATTTGATGGATGGGGTTGTCAATTAAGAATGAACAAATATCATTATTGTCCTGAAAGCGTAGGGTTAACAGGGGCAGGCCTGCACTCTGATCCTTCATTTCTAACTATTTTGCAAGACGATGAAAACGTTAATGGTCTACAAATTGTTGACAAAGTATCAGGCGAGTTCGTTCCGGTTGATCCTGTTCTTGGCACACTAGTTGTCAACATCGGAGATATGGGCAAGGTTAAATTTTATTCTTAATTTCTTATCATAAATATATGCCATAAACAACTAAAGAGTTTTTGACATTACAGGGAGTAGTGGAGTACTCATTAATCAATCAAAACTTGTCAAATTCAAATCTCACTGATAAAAAAAAATTCCACGTGATCGGTGCATTGTTAAAAACCTTACACAAATGTAATATATATTTTATATGTCAACATCAGTTGAATAACCTAAATAAGTTGCATTTAATCATGTTAGATATTACAGTACATTTTTTTAGTGTATTGATTTGTCATTACTAAATAAATAGACTTATTATTTATAAAATAGGTTTGGAGCAATGGGAGATACTACAATGTGAAGCATCGAATATGGTGTTTTGAACCCAAAACTCGTTATTCGATTGCTTTGTTTGTGTTAGGGCCAAATGGCAACAAGGTTGTAGCACCACCATTATTCATCGACTCAGAACACCCTCGTCTTTATGTTCCTATTGATGCCAGGGAATACAGAAACGTTCGCATTTCTAAGAATTTACGCAATGGTGAGACCCTTGAGTTGTATAACACCACTTCGGCATCAAAAATGTCACTAAATTAAAACGCTTTTCGTGATTATATACTCTGTAATTGATTTGTCTCGTGTCTGTTGAGAAAAGCGACACCGAATTATAGCAAACCGCTAGTAATAATTGAAATAGCGACAATAAAGAGACACCAAGATTTTGTGATGACCCGGGAATTTCCGACTAAATTTAAACTTAATCTATATATATTTTCGACACGATAAGCAAAGTCTGTAATGTTGAGTCACAAAATTTTTGAACTGTTTACATGGATTCAATTAACCTTGGACTATCACCGACGATTCACGAACCATTAATTACAAATAAATAAGTATAGATAAATAAATAAATGTGTATATATATAAGTATATATATACATATATATATATATATATATATATATATATATATATATATATATATATATATATATATATATATACATATATATATATATATATATATATATGTATATATATATATATGTATGTATATATATATATATATATATATATATATATATATATATATATATATATATATATATATATATATATATATATATATATAATAATAAGTTGAAATAATGAGGTACAACTAAATCAATTGGAAGAGAAAATGTAAAATAATAATGATCAAGTTACAATTAAAATGAATAAAGTATAAATAGAAAATTTTAATAAAAGTTGTTATATAATATATCACATAATAAAATTTGTTTATTTGTTATTCTTATTAATACAATTATTATTATTATAATTAGTATTATCATTAGATATAAATATAAATATTATATTGAACATTAAAAATAATTAATATTATCATCAATAAGGTTATTATTATCATAGTTATAATTATAGTTTTTTATTATTTATTATTAATGTTAGTATTATTACTATTAATAATTAATATAATTATTGTTATTATTATTGATATTATCATTATTAATATTAGTATTCTTAATATTATTAGTATTCTTATTTAAAAATTTGTAATATTAACAGGTTTTATTAATAGATTTACATTATTAATTTATATTACTGAATTTAATCTAAAAGATATATAAATAATTGATATATATACACGTATACATTAATACAGATTTATAAAATATAAACACTGAATTATCACGCGTATTATTTAATTCCTCAAATCACTATCAGTTTATATCTGTTTCTTATTTTTTCTGCTTACCCGTGACCTGCTATTTGACTCCTAACCCTACCAAAACAAATTGATCCGTGATATAGCATTAAATCCTTCACTTGTATTTAACATATCCTACTGCAATTATTTGAGGATTAAACAGAACTTCTTATTTTTTTTTTCTCTCAACCGATATCTCTGTTATTACACTTTAAAGTCAAAACTCGAATTTGATTTTTATTTCAAAAACTATAAATGAGGTTTTGTTAGGAATCCTTTGCTCGTACTTTCTGTAAAATCTCAACTCCCAATTCTTTAAAATGAGAACGAATTTTTGAGTCAAAGTATAATCACAAAAAGTCAAATCTGTGTTCTTCGAGCAAATTAAAGATTTATAGATTGTTTCTGTTGAAATTAGTGATTGGGAATGATTCTAATGGTCCTTTTAAACACAATTCGTTTTATAATCATTGTCTAAAAACGTCTAAAAAGCAAAATCAAATTTTTTTTTTTAGTAAAACAGCGACGAGAGCAGTCAGCAGTTTTTTTTATTTTTTTGTTGTTGTTGTTTTGTTTTTTTTCAAATAATATAAGTACTTAATAGTGATATTTCTAATTATTTTGAAGAATATAAACCTTTGAATCATGAGTAAAATGATGAATGGTCGTTTAAGTTTTTGAGGAAGAAGAAAAAGTAGGAAGGAAAAGGTATACGGGTTATAAACAATTAGGAGGATTTATAAAACAGAATATGGGCGATAGCCCAATGGTTAAGGTGTGGTTACGGAAAGCGAGAGGTCATGGGTTCGAGTCCCGTCTTGGACAGTCTACTTCTTTTTAATACTACCAAGGTATAATTTAGTATCATTATTATTATTATTTTTATTATTATGATTATTATTTTTATCACTATGATTATTATTATTATTATTAGTATTATAGTAATTATTATTATTATTATGAATATCCTAGATACAAATATTATAAGTATTACTAAAGGTTAGTAATATTAATTATTATTATCATTAACTTAGTTATTACTAATAGAATGTATTATTATTATGATTATTATTATTAGTGTTATTAGGAAAAATAACACCAATTATTATTATTTTCGTTAATAGTATTATTAATATCATCTTATAAGTATTAGTATTATTATTATTAAGTGTTATAAATATATTGGTTATTGTTATTAATATTATCACTAATAGTTGTATTATTATTATTATCATTATGATTAGGATCATTAACATGAAAATAATACAAGTTATCATTATTTTGGTATTAGTATCACTTTTGTAACTATTATTATCATTATTATCATTATTAAACAAAAGTATCGTTATTAACAATATCATTATTATTATTAATAAATTCTTTTTAATAAATTTATTGTTAATATTATTAGTAAATTATTAATATCAAAATTATCATTTTTAAACAGATAAATATTTTGTACCTAAAATATACTTATTACATATACTAAAATTATATTAAAATTTCATATAACTATATGAATATTAACCATTTTTTAATATATACTCAAATTAAATATACAAAATAATGATATAATAAATAAATTTGTTCAGTTACGATTATATGTACTAATAAATATACAAATGATATAGGTTCGTGAATCCGAGGCCAACTCTGCATTTGTTCAATGTCGTCATATGTATTTTTACTACAAAATACAGTATTGTGAGTTTCATTTGCCTTTTTACCCTTTATATTTTTGGGCTGAGAATACATGCGCAATTTTTAAAAATATTTTACGAAATAGACACAAGTAATCGAAACTACATTATATGGTTGAATGATCGAAGCCGAATATGCCCCTTTTTACTTGGTAACCTAAGAATTAGGGAACATCACTAATTTTGAGAATTAGTGCACGCCTAATTGACGCGAATCCTAAAGATAGATCTATGGGTCCGACGAACCCCATCCAAAGTACCGGATGCTTTAGTACTTCGATGTTGTTTTTATCATGTCCGAAGGATTTCCCGAAATGATAGGGGATATTCTTATATGCATCTAGTTAATGTCGGTTACCAGGGTTCAATCCATATGAATGATATTTTTTGTCTCTATGCTTGGGACGTTTATTTATGAGAACTGGAAATGAAATTCTTGTGGTATATTAAAATGATGGAAATGATTATTTATATTAAACTAATGAACTCACTAACCTTTTGGTTGACACTTGTAAGAATGTTTATTCTCAGGTATTAAAGGAAATCTTCCGCTGTGCATTTGCTCATATTAGAGATATTACTTGGAGTCATTCATGACATATTTTGAAAGACGTTGCTTTCGAGTCATTGAGTTCATCAAGATTATTAAGTCAATTATAGTTGGATATATTATGAAATGGTATGCATGCCGTCAACTGTCGATGTAATAAAAGTTTGTCTTTTAAAAACGAATGCAATGTTTGTAAAATGTATCATATAGAGGTCAAGTACCTCGCGATGTAACTAAATGTAATGTATTCGTCCTGATGGATTAGGACGGGTCGTTAGAGATTTAACGTGGAAAACCCCAATAGGGTAAAAACCACGGACAAGGAAAGAAACGTTCCACTAATAAGAATAATAGGAATTACACTTCTCTCTAATTACAAGGATAAACACTAATATTTATATCTCTTGTAATTAGGAGTTAACACTTTAACTCTCTATTAACTCTCTTTTAGTACACAAGAACACTTGTGATTTTGGGATGCCTAAAGGTGTCTACATGATGGTATATTTATAGTACTTGGAAATGGCCAAATTGTCAAACATGGTAGATGAAAGTTAGGCCATTTTACTAAGCCTTCAAATCAATAGTACTTACACAATATACATGTGCTTATTGACTGGCCATATCAACCATTCACCAACCATTCAATGTCCAATTATTTCAACAATCTCCCACTTAAAGATTTGATTGAAGCTCAATCAATCTTCACACGATAATCCTTCATTGCCAATGATGTTGCTTACGTCTCTGCTAGGCCGCATGAGGAACGGCACCAAACAAACTTGTCACGGTTGATTGACTTTGTTAGAAAATCAGCTACATTATCGTCAGTATGAATTTTCTGCATATCCACGGTTCCTTCTTCCACTTTCTCACGAACGAAGTGATACTGAACTCGTATATGCTTTGTCTTTGAATGAAATGCCGGATTCCTTGCAAGATGCAAGGCACTCTGGTTGTCACAAAATAGAGTGATATTCTTTTGTTTGTGTCCGAGTTCCTCCAACAACATCTTCAACAAACTGCCTCTTTAGTAGCTTTAGTAGCTGCTACATATTCTGCCTCTGTTGTTGACGTCGCCAAAACTGACTGCAGTTTTGAAACCCAGCTTACTATTCCACCACAAAGTGTGAAAACATATGCAGTGGTAGATTTACTTTTATCGATATCACCTGCATAATCTGAATCAACATACCCTTTGACAATAAATTTCGGTTCCCCATAACATAATGCAACATCTAAGGTTCCCTTGATGTATTTAAGGAACCTCTTTACCGCATTCCAATGCTCTTTACCAGGATTCGCCATGTACCGACTAACTACTCCCACTGCATGTGCAATGTCTGGTCTTGTACATATCATTGCGAACATTAAACTTCCCACTGCTGATGCATACAGTACTCGAGACATCTCCTTCCTCTCGTCTTCACTGCTAGGACACATAACGGAGGATAACTTGAGATTAGTAGGAAGTGGGGTTGAGATTGGATTACTATCTTGCATATTGAAACGCTCCAAGATTTTCCTCAAATAATTCTTTTGAGAAAGCCAAATCTTCCTATTATCTCTGTCTCGTTGAATTTGCATCCCTAGAATCTTGTTTGCGGCACCCAAGTCTTTCATTTCAAACTCCCTAGCCAATTGAGCCTTCAGCTTATTAATACGATCTTTGTTTGGGCCTGAAACCAACATGTCGTCTACATATAACAGCAAAATGACAAAATCATTGTCCCCAAACCTCTTGAAATATGCACAAGGGTCTGCATAAAGTCTGTTATATTCAAGGCTCATTATGAAAGAATCAAATCTCTTGTACCAACATCTCAGCGCCTGTTTGAGACCATACAGAGATTTCTTTAACCTGCAAACCAAGTTCTTTTTTCCTTGTAGTTCAAAACCTTCTGGTTGAAGCATATAAATTTCTTCTTCAAGATTTCCATGAAGAAATGCAGTTTTCACATCTAGCTGCTCTAGATGCAAATCAAATGTAGCACACATCGCTAGAACTACTCGAATTATTGTAAGTCGAACCACAGGAGAAAATATTTCATTAAAGTTCGTACCTTCTTTCTGAGCATATCCTTTAACCACCAGTCTTGCACGATACCGCTCCACTTGATCATCGCCATTTCGCTTGATCTTATACACCCATTTATTTCCAATAGGTTTTCTACCTTTCGACAATGGCACAAGTTCCCATGTTTTATTTTTATGAAGAGCTTCAATTTCTTCCTGCATAGCCGTCATCCACTGGGATGCATCTGAATGATTCAGTGCCTTGCGAAGAGTTATTGGCTCTCCTTCCTCTGTTAGAAGACAATATGCAACATTGCTTTCCATAATATAATCTGAGTGCCACCCTGGACGTTTCCTTTCCCGATTAGAAATACGAGTCGATGGAGCTTCATCAACGACTACTTGATTTTCATCGTGCTGATGACTACTTTGTGGGCAGTGGGGTCCCACAAGCGATACCCCTTAACTCCATCAGCATACCCCAAGAATAAACACTTTCTGAACTTCGGATCCAACTTTGTCAGTTCTTGAGAATTGTACATTGTGTATGTAGTGACCCGAACTTTTCCATGTTTATATATATTAATTGAGATTGATATTTACATGATTAAATGTTTCCAACATGTTAAGCAATCAAACTTGTTAAGACTTGATTAATTGAAATATGTTTCATATAGACAATTGACCACCCAAGTTGACCGGCGATTCACGAACGTTAAAACTTGTAAAAACGACATGACGATATATATATGGATATACATATGGTTAACATGAGATTATGATAAGTAAGTATCTCCATAAGTATATTAACAATGAGTTATATATATATAAACAAGACTACTAACTTAGGGATTTCGAAACGAGACATATATGTAACGATTATCGTTGTAACGACATTTAAATGTATATATATCATATTAAGATATATTAATATATCATAATATCATGATAATATAATAATTTAACATCTCATTAGATATAATAAACAATGGGTTAACAACATTAATTGAGATCGTTAACTTAAAGGTTTCAAAACAACACTTACATGTAACGACTAACGATAACTTAACGACTCAGTTAAAATGTATATACATGTAGTGTATTTAGATGTATTAAAATACTTTTGGAAGACTTCAAGACATATATCAAAACACTCATACTTAACTAAAATGGTTACAGTTACTTTCCCATTCTTTTCTTTCATCAAGAATTCTAGTCGTATTCTTACCCGTATTATACACAACTTCAAAACGTACTTACTATGGGTATATACCAATAGGAACTAGCATGGGATTCCACTCTTGATTATGTCATGTATGACTAATCAATTTTAACTTCTACCATGAGCTAGTCAACTAACTAGAACTCCTTTTAACCCCACTCACCAATTACCACTCATCATTCACTCCATTTCACTTCCAATTCTCTTTCTAATTCTCTCTCAACACACACACACACTATTATGAACGTATTTTTCCAGTATTTAATCATCATCTTCATCAAAAATCACTTCAATAATCAAGCTATAATCATCATAGGAAGAACACTTCAAGAACACTTCAAAAATCCCTTCAAGTTTACTAATTTACTTCCAAGCTTTCTAATCCATTCCAAGTAATCATCTAAGATCAAGAAACCTTTGTCATATACAGTAGGTTATCTTTCTTATTCAAGGTAATATTCATATTCAAACTTTGATTCAATTTCTATAACTATAAACTATCTTAATTCGAGTAAAAATCTTACTTGAACTTGTTTTTGTGTCATGATCCTACTTCAAGAACTTTCAAGCCATCCAAGATCCTTTGAAGCTAGATCATTTCTTATCACTTCCAGTAGGTTTACCTACTAAACTTGAGGTAGTAATGATGTTCATAACATCATTCGATTCATATATATAAAACTATCTTATTCGAAGGTTTAAACTCGTAATCACTAGAACATAGTTTAGTTAATTCTAAACTTGTTCGCAAACAAAAGTTAATCCTTCTAACTTGACTTTTAAAATTAACTAAACACATGTTCTATATCTATATGATATGCTAACTTAATGATTTAAAACCTGGAAACACGAAAAACACCGTAAAACCGGATTTACGCCGTCGTAGTAACACCGCGGGCTGTTTTGGGTTAGTTAATTAAAAACTATGATAAACTTTGATTTAAAAGTTGTTATTCTGAGAAAATGATTTTTATTATGAACATGAAGCTATATCCAAAAATTATGGTTAAACTCAAAGTGGAAGTATGTTTTCTAAAATGGTCATCTAGACGTCGTTCTTTCGACTGAAATGACTACCTTTATAAAAATGACTTGTAACTTATTTTTCCAACTATAAACCTATACTTTTTCTATTTAGATTCATAAAATAGAGTTCAATATGAAACCATAGCAATTTGATTCACTCAAAACGAATTTAAAATGAAGAAGTTATGGGTAAAACAAGATTGGATAATTTTTCTCATTTTAGCCACGTGAAAATTGGTAACAAATCTATTCCAACCATAACTTAATCAACTTGTATTGTATATTATGTAATCTTGAGATACCATAGACACGTGTACAATGTTTCAACCTATCATGTCGACACATCTATATATATTTCGGAACAACCATAGACACTCTATATGTGAATGTTGGAGTTAGCTATACAGGGTTGAGGTTGATTCCAAAATATATATAGTTTGAGTTGTGATCAATACTGAGATACGTATACACTGGGTTGTGGATTGATTCAAGATAATATTTATCGATTTATTTTTGTACATCTAACTGTGGACAACTAGTTGTAGGTTACTAACGAGGACAGCTGACTTAATAAACTTAAAACATCAAAATATATTAAAAGTGTTGTAAATATATTTTGAACATACTTTGATATATATGTATATATTGTTATAGGTTCGTGAATCAACCAGTGGCCAAGTCTTACTTTTCGATGAAGTAAAAATCTGTGAAAGTGGGTTATAGTCCCATTTTTAAAATCAAATATTTTTGGGATGAGAATACATGCAGGTTTTATAAATGATTTACAAAATAGACACAAGTACGTGAAACTACATTCTATGGTTGAATTATTGAAATCGAATATGCCCCTTTTTATTAAGTCTGGTAATCTAAGAATTAGGGAACAAACACCCTAATTGACGCGAATCCTAAAGATAGATCTATTGGGCCTAACAAACCCCATCCAAAGTACCGGATGCTTTAGTACTTCGAAATTTATATCATATCCGAAGGGTGTCCCGGAATGATGGGTATATTCTTATATATGCATCTTGTTAATGTCGGTTACCAGGTGTTCACCATATGAATGATTTTTATCTCTATGTATGGGATGTGTATTGAAATATGAAATCTTGTGGTCTATTGTTACGATTTGATATATATAGGTTAAACCTATAACTCACCAACATTTTTGTTGACGTTTAAAGCATGTTTATTCTCAGGTGAATATTAAGAGCTTCCGCTGTTGCATACTAAAATAAGGACAAGATTTGGAGTCCATGTTTGTATGATATTGTGTAAAAACTGCATTCAAGAAACTGATTTCGATGTATCATATTTGTATTGTAAACCATTATGTAATGGTCGTGTGTAAACAGGATATTTTAGATCATCATTATTTGATAATCTACGTAAAGCTTTTTAAACCTTTATTTATGAAATAAAGGTTATGGTTTATTTTAAAAATGAATGCAGTCTTTGAAAAACGTCTCATATAGAGGTCAAAACCTCGCAACGAAATCAATTAATATGGAACGTTTTTAATCAATAAGAACGGGACATTTCAGTTGGTATCCGAGCGTTGGTCTTAGAGAACCAGAAAATTTGCATTAGTGTGTCTTATCGAGTTTGTTAGGATGCATTAGTGAGTCTGGACTTCGACCGTGTTTTCTTTAAAAATGATTGCTTAATATTTTTGTTGGAAACTATATATTATTAACATGTATATATTATGTGATATATTAATCTCTTAACATATTTGATATTGTGTGATAGATGTCTACCTCTAGCACAAATCCCATTGACTCACCTAATAATAACGAAGAGTCGAATATATATTGGACTGATTCACAAGTTTTCGAAGAAGAACCGGAAGAAGAATCAGAACCGGAAGAAGAATCAGAACCAGAAGAGGAGGAACCGGAGGAGGAAATAGAACCGGTGGGGGAAATAATAAAACGGTTAAGTAAAAGAAAATCCTCAACCAACCGACCAAGGTTAATTATGGTCAATGGTGTTTCCGCCAAGGAAGCAAAATATTGGGAGGATTACCAATTCTCCGATTAATTGGATTCCGACGAGAATTCCGATGATGTTATAGAAATTACCCCAACTGAATTTAAAAAGGCAAAAGAAAATAATAAGGGAAAGGGCATAAAAATAGAGAAATCTAATTCCAACCCCGATGAACTTTATATGTATCGTCAACCCCCGAAGCCCTTAAGTTGTAACAATGACCCGGGAACCTCTAAACCACCAGGTTTTTCTAAACCGTTGTGGAAAACGACAGCTCGTATTAGGGGAACATCATATATCCCTAGAAACATGGCAAAACGAACCAAAACCGAAGAAGAAGAAACGAGCGAGTCGGAATAAGATAGTTGTATTCGTGTGGTGTAATATATGTAATATAGTGTGCTTATGCTTTATGATATATGTAAAAATTGCTTGTATTAATAAGTATTTTTTTGTTATGAATCTAACGCTTGTCTATTTTACAGTATAAAAACACAAAATGGATAGACAACCCAATATTTTAAGAGACCTACCCGGAGACATGATTGATGAAATCTTGTCTAGAGTCGGTCAGAATTCTTCGGTACAACTATTTACAGCGAAATCAGTTTGTAAGACATTCGAAGAACGTTCCAAGAATGTCTTGGTTTATAAGAGACTTTCGTTTGAAAGATGGGGGATATCACATTGGGAAACCCATAAGTTACGATGTGTTTACTTTGACGCATATATTGCGGGGAACCCAAATGCTATTTTACGCAACGGGTTAAGAAATTATTTTGACTCAATGTATCCGAATATAGGACTTCATAATTTAGAAAAAGCGGCTAACATGCAACATAAAGAAGCATGCTATGCTTACGGGTTAGTAATGTTCGCTTCTCACCAAAGTGAGAAAAAGAACATCGGGCTACAACTATTAAACAAAACGTTCCCACAAGTGACGGAGTCGGTAATTGAGGTAAGAAAGGAGGTTTTTAGGTTATTACGAGAATGTTGGTCATTACGTAACCCTCGTCCCTTTGACGACGTTACAACACGCTGTCTTATTAACGGCCACAACGGTTATATTCCACAAGACCAAGGATGGGAAGTAGTCCTAGTAAAACCAGAATGCATGACTTGTTTCTGGACGTATGAATTACGTGTCTTTATTGCCTTTGCTGAACGACTTGTGTACTAGCTAGAATTATCTTCACAACTATCTTGTATCAAAGTTATTGTGTGCTATATTTCATGCTTTATGTAAAATAAGCGGTATTGTAAGTTTGTAAAATATTGTATAAAATTTTGAACGCGAAATATTATTATAATCAGTTTTTCATATAGAATTGTAGTAGTTGAATTGTATATTAGCTACTAAGTATGAACTTAACGGGTAGGTACTACCCGAATTTAAACTTATAAAATGCTAATATGAAGAAAAAGCTTTTATAAATGAGTTCATATTATGCTACAAAATACTATTAACTACTCTTAATATTTTGTATGATTAACTTGTTCCATTTGACTATTTTGAAGGAAATGGCACCGACTACTCGACACACCGTGAATATGAATGAAGAGGAATTCCGTACTTTTCTAGCTTCAAACATAGCCGCAGTACAGGCTGCGCTACATACCAACAATAACCTTGGATCTAGCAGTACAGGAAATCGTATAGGATGCACCTACAAAGAATTCACTGCCTGCAAACCTTTGGAATTTGATGGAACCGAAGGACCGATCGGATTGAAACGGTGGACTGAGAAGGTCGAATCGGTGTTTGCCATAAGTAAGTGTACTGAAGAGGAAAAAGTGAAGTACGCTACGCATACCTTCACAGGTTCTGCGTTAACATGGTGGAATACCTATCTAGAGCAAGTGGGACAAGATGATGCGTACGCACTACCGTGGTCAGCATTTAAGCACTTGATGAACGAGAAGTACCGTCCCAGAACCGAGGTCAATAAGCTCAAGACAGAACTTAGAGGGTTACGAACCCAAGGATTTGATATTACCACGTACGAAATACGATTCACAGAATTGTGCCTATTGTGTCCGGGAGCGTTCGAAGATGAGGAAGAGAAGATCGACGCATTTGTGAAAGGATTACCGGAAAGAATCCAAGAAGATATAAGTTCACACGAGCCCACCTCCATACAACAGGCATGTAGAATGACTCACAAACTAGTAAACCAGATTGAGGAAAGAATTAAAGAACAGACGGCTGAAGAAGCCAATGTGAAGCAAGTCAAAAGAAAGTGGGAGGAAAACGGTGATAAGAATCACCAATACAACAACAACAACAGCAATTACAATAATAATCGCAACAATTATCCCAACAATCGCAACATCAATCGCAACTACAAAAAATGGCCCAACAACAACAACAACAGCAACTACAACAATCATCCCAACAACAATAAAAACCGCAACAACAACAACAATCAGAAGCAGCTATGCCAAAGGTGTGAAAAGTATCACTCGGGGTTCTGCACCAAATTTTACAACAAGTGTAAAAGAAATGGTCATAGCGCGGCAAATTGTGAGGTCTACGGGCCAGGGGTTAACAGAACGAAAGGAACAAATGGTGTCGGAACGAGTAATGGCGGAGCAAGTAGTGTCGGAGCAAGTTATGCCAATGTAGTTTGTTATAAATGTGAAAAACCGGGCCACATTATTAGAAATTGCCCGAACCAGGAGAACACGAATGGACAAGGCCGCGGAAGAGTTTTCAATATTAATGCGGCAGAGGCACAGGAAGACCCGGAGCTTGTTACGGGTACGTTTCTTATTGACAATAAATCTGCTTACGTTTTATTTGATTCGAGTGTGGATAGAAGCTATATGAGTAGAGATTTTTGTGCTAAATTAAGTTGTCCATTGACGCCATTGGATAGTAAATTTTTACTCGAATTAGCAAACGGTAAATTAATTTCAGCAGATAATATATGCCGGAATCGAGAAATTAAACTGGGTAGCGAAATATTTAAGATTGATTTGATACCAGTAGAGTTAGGGAGTTTTGATGTAATAGTTGGCATGGACTGGCTGAAGAAGGTGAAAGCAGAGATCGTATGTTATAAAAATGCAATTCGCATTGTACGAGAAGAAGGAGAACCCTTAATGGTGTACAGAGAAAAGGACAACATGAAGCTACATCTTATTAGTAATTTGAAGGCACAAAAACTAATAAGAAAAGGTTGCTATGCTGTTCTAGCACAATGATGTTCCCGTCGCAAAAGAATTTCCCGATGTATTTTCGAAAGAATTACCCGGACTACCTCCACATCGATCTGTTGAATTTCAAATAGATCTTGTACCAGGAGCTGCACCAATAGCTCGTGCTCCTTATAGACTCGCACCCAGCGAGATGAAAGAACTGCAAAGCCAACTGCAAGAACTATTAGAACGTGGTTTCATTCGACCAAGCACATCACCATGGGGAGCTCCTGTTTTGTTTGTCAAGAAGAAGGATGGTACATTTAGGTTGTGTATTGACTACAGAGAGTTGAACAAACTTACCATCAAAAACCGTTATCCACTGCCGAGAATTGATGACTTATTTGATCAACTACAAGGATCGTCGGTTTATTCGAAGATCGATTTACGTTCTGGATATCATCAAATGCGAGTAAAGGAGGATGATATTTCAAAAACTGCTTTTAGGACGCGTTATGGTCATTACGAGTTTATGGTTATGCCGTTTGGATTGACTAACGCACCAGCTGTGTTCATGGACCTTATGAACCGAGTGTGTGGGCCATATCTTGACAAGTTTGTCATTGTTTTCATCGATGACATACTTATTTACTCAAAGAATGATCAAGAGCACGAAGAACATTTGAGAAAAGTGCTAGAAGTATTGAGGAAAGAAAAAATGTACGCTAAGTTTTCAAAGTGTGCATTTTGGTTGGAAGAAGTTCAATTCCTCGGTCACATAGTGAACAAAGAAGGTATCCAGGTGGACCCGGCAAAGATCGAAATCGTTGAAAAGTGGGAAACCCCAAAAACTCCGAAGCATATACGTCAATTTTTAGGATTGGCTGGTTACTACAGAAGATTCATCCAAGATTTCTCCAAAATAGCAAAACCCTTGACTGCATTAACTCATAAAGGGAAGAAATTTGAATGGAAGGATGAACAAGAGAAGGCGTTTCAACTATTGAAGAAAAAGCTAACTACGGCACCTATATTGTCATTGCCTGAATGGAATGATGATTTTGTGATTTATTGTGACGCATCAAAGCAAGGTCTCGGTTGTGTATTAATGCAACGGACAAAGGTGATTGCTTATGCTTCTAGACAATTGAAGATTCACGAGCAAAATTATACGACGCATGATTTGGAATTAGGCGCGGTTGTTTTTGCATTAAAGACTTGGAGGCACTACTTATATGGGGTCAAAAGTATTATATATACCGACCACAAAAGTCTTCAACACATATTTAATCAGAAACAACTGAATATGAGGCAGCGTAGGTGGATTTAATTGTTGAATGATTACGACTTTGAGATTCGTTACCACCCGGGGAAGGCAAATGTGGTAGCCGACGCCTTGAGCAGAAAGGACAGAGAACCCATTCGAGTAAAATCTATGAATATAATGATTCACACTAACCTTACTACTCAAATAAAGGAGGCGCAACAAGGATTTTTAAAAGAGGGAAATTTAAAGGATGAAATACCCAAAGGATCGGAGAAGCATCTTAATATTCGGGAAGACGGAACCCGGTATAGGGCTGAAAGGATTCGGGTACCAAAATTTGGAGATATGACAGAAATGGTACTTAGAGAAGCTCATAAAACCAGATACTCAATACATCCTGGAACGGGGAAGATGTACAAGGATCTCAAGAAACATTTTTGGTGGCCGGGTATGAAAGCCGATGTTTCTAAATACGTAGGAGAATGTTTGACGTGTTCTAAGGTCAAAGCTGAGCATCAGAAACCATCAGGTCTACTTCAACAACCCGAAATCCCAGAATGGAAATGGAAAAACATTACCATGGATTTCATCACTAAATTGCCAAGGACTGCAAGTGGTTTTGATACTATTTGGGTAATAGTTGATCGTCTCACCAAATCAGCACACTTCCTGCCAATAAGAGAAGATGACAAGATGGAGAAGTTAGCACGACTGTATTTGAAGGAAGTCGTCTCCAGACATGGAATACCAATCTTTATTATCTCTGATAGGGATGGCAGATTTATTTCCAGATTCTGGCAGACATTACAGCAAGCATTAGGAACTCGTCTAGACATGAGTACTGCCTATCATCCACAAACTGATGGGCAGAGCGAAAGGATGATACAAACGCTTGAAGACATGCTACGAGCATGTGTTATTGATTTCGGAAACAGTTGGGATCGACATCTACCGTTAGCAGAATTTTCCTACAACAACAGCTACCATTCAAGCATTGAGATGGCGCCGTTTGAAGCACTTTATGGTAGAAAGTGCAGGTCTCCGATTTGTTGGAGTGAAGTGGGGGATAGACAGATTACGGGTCCGAAAATTATACAAGAAACTACCGAGAAGATCATCCAAATTCAACAATGGTTGAAAACCGCCCAAAGTCGACAAAAGAGCTACGCTGACATTAAAAGAAAAGATATAGAATTTGAAATTGGAGAGATGGTCATGCTTAAAGTTGCACCTTGGAAAGGCGTTGTTCGATTTGGTAAACGAGGGAAATTAAATCCAAGGTATATTGGACCATTCAAGATTATTGATCGTGTCGGACCAGTAGCTTACCGACTTGAGTTACCTCAACAACTCGCGGCTGTACATAACACTTTCCACGTCTCGAATTTGAAGAAATGTTTTGCTAAAGAAGATCTCACTATTCCGTTAGATGAAATCTAAATCAACGAAAAACTCCAATTCATCGAAGAACCCGTCGAAATAATGGATCGTGAGGTTAAAAGACTTAAGCAAAACAAGATACCAATTGTTAAGGTTCAATGGAATGCTCGTAGAGGACCCGAGTTCACCTGGGAGCGTGAAGATCAGATGAAGAAGAAATACCCGCATCTATTTCCAGAAGATTCGTCAACACCTTCAACAGCTTAAAATTTCGGGACGAAATTTATTTAACGGGTAGGTACTGTAGTGACCCGAACTTTTCCATGTTTATATATATTAATTGAGATTGATATTTATATGATTAAATGTTTCCAACATGTTAAGCAATCAAACTTGTTAAGACTTGATTAATTGAAATATGTTTCATATAGACAATTGACCACCCAAGTTGACCGGCGATTCACGAACGTTAAAACTTGTAAAAACGACATGACGATATATATATGGATATACATATGGTTAACATGAGATTATGATAAGTAATTATCTCCATAAGTATATTAACAATGAGTTATATATATATAAACAAGACTACTAACTTAGGGATTTCGAAACGAGACATATATGTAACGATTATCGTTGTAACGACATTTAAATGTATATATATCATATTAAGATATATTAATATATCATAATATCATGATAATATAATAATTTAACATCTCATTAGATATAATAAACAATGGGTTAACAACATTAATTGAGATCGTTAACTTAAAGGTTTCAAAACAACACTTACATGTAACGACTAACGATGACTTAATGACTCAGTAAAAATGTATATACATGTAGTGTATTTAGATGTATTAAAATACTTTTGGAAGACTTCAATACATATATCAAAACACTCATACTTAACGAAAATGGTTACAGTTACTTTCCCATTCTTTTCTTTCATCAAGAATTCTAGTCGTATTCTTACCAGTATTATACACAACTTCAAAACGTACTTACTATGGGTATATACCAATAGGAACTAGCATGGGATTCCACTCTTGATTATGTCATGTATGACTAATCAATTTTAACTTCTACCATGAGCTATTCAACTAACTAGAACTCCTTTTAACCCCACTCACCACTCACCAATTACCACTCATCATTCACTCCATTTCACTTCCAATTCTCTTTCTAATTCTCTCTCAACACACACACACACTATTATGAACGTATTTTTCCAGTAGTTAATCATCATCTTCATCAAAAATCACTTTAAGAATCAAGCTATAATCATCATAGGAAGAACACTTCAAGAACACTTCAAAAATCCCTTCAAGTTTACTAATTTACTTCCAAGCTTTCTAATCCATTCCAAGTAATCATCTAAGATCAAGAAACCTTTGTCATATACAGTAGGTTATCTTTCTTATTCAAGGTAATATTCATATTCAAACTTTGATTCAATTTCTATAACTATAAACTATCTTAATTCGAGTAAAAATCTTACTTGAACTTGTTTTTATGTCATGATCCTACTTCAAGAACTTTCAAGCCATCCAAGATCCTTTGAAGCTAGATCATTTCTTGTCACTTCCAGTAGGTTTACCTACTAAACTTGAGGTAGTAATGATGTTCATAACATCATTCGATTCATATATATAAAACTATCTTATTCGAAGGTTTAAACTCGTAATCACTAGAACATAGTTTAGTTAATTCTAAACTTGTTCGCAAACAAAAGTTAATCCTTCTAACTTGACTTTTAAAATTAACTAAACACATATTCTATATCTATATGATATGCTAACTTAATGATTTAAAACCTGGAAACACGAAAAACACCGTAAAACCGGATTTACGCCGTCGTAGTAACACCGCGGGCTGTTTTGGGTTAGTTAATTAAAAACTATGATAAACTTTGATTTAAAAGTTGTTATTCTGAGAAAACGATTTTTATTATGAACATGAAACTATATCCAAAAATTATGGTTAAACTCAAAGTGGAAGTATGTTTTCTAAAATGGTCATCTAGACGTCGTTCTTTCGACTGAAATGACTACCTTTACAAAAATGACTTGTAACTTATTTTTCTGACTATAAACCTATGCTTTTTCTGTTTAGATTCATAAAATAGAGTTCAATATGAAACCATAGCAATTTTATTCACTCAAAACGGATTTAAAATGAAGAAGTTATGGGTAAAACAAGATTGGATAATTTTTCTCATTTTAGCTACGTGAAAATTGGTAACAAATCTATTCCAACCATAACTTAATCAACTTGTATTGTATATTATGTAATCTTGAGATACCATAGACACGTGTACAATGTTTCGACCTATCATGTCGACACATCTATATATATTTCGGAACAACCATAGACACTCTATATGTGAATGTTGGAGTTAGCTATACAGGGTTGAGGTTGATTCCAAAATATATATAGTTTGAGTTGTGATCAATACTGAGATACGTATACACTGGGTTGTGGATTGATTCAAGATAATATTTATCAATTTATTTCTGTACATCTAACTGTGGACAACTAGTTGTAGGTTACTAACGAGGACAGCTGACTTAATAAACTTAAAACATCAAAATATATTAAAAGTGTTGTAAATATATTTTGAACATACTTTGATATATATGTATATATTGTTATAGGTTCGTGAATCAACCAGTGGTCAAGTCTTACTTTCCGATGAAGTAAAAATCTGTGAAAGTGAGTTATAGTCCCATTTTTAAAATCTAATATTTTTGGGATGAGAATACATGCAGGTTTTATAAATGATTTACAAAATAGACACAAGTACGTGAAACTACATTCTATGGTTGAATTATCGAAATCGAATATGCCCCTTTTTATTAAGTCTGGTAATCTAAGAATTAGGGAACAGACACCCTAATTGGCGCGAATCCTAAAGATAGATCTATTGGGCCTAACAAACCCCATCCAAAGTACCGGATGCTTTAGTACTTCGAAATTTATATCATATCCGAAGGGTGTCCCGGAATGATGGGGATATTCTTATATATGCATCTTGTTAATGTCAGTTACCAGGTGTTCACCATATGAATGATTTTTATCTCTATGTATGGGATGTGTATTGAAATATGAAATCTTGTGATCTATTGTTACGATTTGATATATATAGGTTAAACCTATAACTCACCAACATTTTTGTTGACGTTTAAAGCATGTTTATTCTCAGGTGAATATTAAGAGCTTCCGCTATTGCATACTAAAATAAGGACAAGATTTGGAGTCCATGTTTGTATGATATTGTGTAAAAACTGCATTCAAGAAACTGATTTCGATGTATCATATTTGTATTGTAAACCATTATGTAATGGTCGTGTGTAAACAGGATATTTTAGATTATCATTATTTGATAATCTACGTAAAGCTTTTTAAACCTTTATTTATGAAATAAAGGTTATGGTTTGTTTTAAAAATGAATGCAGTCTTTGAAAAACGTCTCATATAGAGGTCAAAACCTCGCAACGAAATCAATTAATATGGAACGTTTTTAATCAATAAGAACGGGACATTTCAGTGTACACAGGACTTCCAAATATATGAAGGTTTGAATAATCAACTGGTTTTCCAGTCCACATCTCCATTGGCGATTTCAACTCAATTGCAGTTGACGGTGACCGATTTATCACGTAACAGGCAGTACTGACCGCTTCTGCCCAGAATGATTTCTCCAAGCTTGCAGTTGCTAACATCGCCCTTATTCTATCTAACAAGGTTCTGTTCATCCGCTCTGCCACTCCATTTTGTTGAGGAGTGTATGCTGTCGTGAACTGCCTTTTGATACCTTCTTGTTTGCAGAACTTATCAAATTCATCACCAGTGTATTCTCCTCTATTATCAGTCCTTAAACACTTGATCTTTTTACCAGATTCAAGTTCAATCCACGCTTTGTAAACTTTGAAAACTTCAAACACATCCGCCTTTCTCTTGATTGGGTACACCCAACATCTCCTAGTGTAATCATCAATAAATGATACAAAATACTTTGCTCCTCCTAGGGATTGAACTGGTGCTTGCCACACATCAGAGTGAACCAATTCTAGAATCAATTTACTTCTAGAATTTGATGTGTTAAACTTCGGGTGATGCTGCTTGCTGATTACATAATGCTCACAGAAAGGTAGCGATACCTTTGTAAGACCAGGAATACGATTTCTTTCAACAAGAATCTTCATACCTTGCTCAGACATGTGTCCAAGCTTTTGATGCCATGTCATAGCAACTTTATCACTTGAACTATTCGAAGCAACAGATGCTTCCGATTCCTGTACCATTTTGCCTTTCAGAATGTATAAATTAGCACCCACCTTTTCTCCTTTCATAAGTACAACCGCGCCTTTCTTGATTATCATGATCTTCTCATGTATCACCATCTTACAACCAAGATCATCCAATTGTCCTAAAGACAATAAGTTCTTCTTCAAACCCTCCACGTGTCGTACACCTTGAATAGTACGAACTGTACCATCGTGCATCTTCAGAATGATATCTCCAATTCCAATGATCTTTAGTTTATGATCATTGCAACTGTATACAGATCCTCCTGAGATACGTTCATATTGTTTGAACCATTCTCTTCTAGGGGTCATGTGAAAAGTAGCTCCCGAGTCAAATAACCAGACATTAATAAATGTCTTTCTACCTTCATTTGCTACCACCGCCTCACTAACCAAAGCAGTCCCATCATCTGAAGTGCTTGCAATATTTCCTTGAGGATTTGAGTTATTTAAACTCCGACAATCCTTCTTCAGGTGACATTTCTTGCCACAATTGTAGCATGTATAGGTCTTCTTCTTTTTAGACTTCGGTTTATCATGATTGTGACTCCCACTTGGGCCGCGTTCCGTTGATCTCCCTCCTGACACCAATAAGGCCTCCACTTGTCGTGAACCGGCCTGTTTATCCTCCTTGTTATTGCGCCGATTTTCTTCTTCTAGAATAGCAGCCCAACTTCATCATAGACTAGATACTCCGAGAGAACATTATTGGTTAAGTTAATAATGAGTTGATCATACGAGTCAGGTAGACTCTGAAGTAAAAGTTCAGCACGTTCTTTTGGCTCTATATTGCAACTTAATGAAGCGAGTTGAGAAAATAGAGTATTCAAATAATTAATGTACTCATTAACTGAAGTAGATTCATTCATGCGTAGCGCATAAAGTTTCCTCTTAAGGAATATCTTGTTGTGGAGTGATTTGGTCTCGTACAATTTTACGAGGTGATCCCAAATCTCTTTCGTCGTCTTCTTTTCTTCAATGCTAGACAAAACGCCATCTGCTAGTGCCAGATGAAGATTTGCGATAGCCTGGCCATCCATCTCTTCCCATTTTTCATCAGTGACTTCGGCGGAACGTCCACTGATGGCCGCCAAACACTTATCCTTTCTCAGGATAGCTTTCATCTTTAGTTTCCATAATGAGAAGTTACTCCCATTGAACTTTTCAATTTCGAATTTCGTAGACATTGCTATAATCACAATCTTCTTTTCGACAATACTATTTTTCTGAGAAATAGTACCCGGGAACTATTATCGAGTGAAATTAATCTTACTTATTTTCTGATGTGGACGATCCACTCTCGTGGCAACCACAGAGCATACGATAAGTAGATTAATACACACTAGATATTAGACCTTAGCTCTTGATACCACTTGTTGAGAAAAGTGACACCAAATTATAGCAAACCGCTAGTAATAATTGAAATAGCGACAATAAAGAGACACCAAGATTTAACGTGAAAAACCCCAATAGGGTAAAAACCACGGACAAGGAAAGAAACGTTCCACTAATAAGAATAATAGGAATTACACTTCTCTCTAATTACAAGGATAAACACTAATCTTTATATCTCTTGTAATTAGGAGTTAACACTTTAACTCTCTATTAACTCTCTTTTAGTACACAAGAACACTTGTGATTTTGGGATGCCTAAAGGCAAGGTTGAAAAGGACGCGAGACGGGGCCGAAACGGTAGCGACTTCAAAATGTCGCAACGGAAAAAACGGGGCCGAGACGGGGTCGAAACGGATGTTGACCAATGTTGACTTTAATATATGTGAATATATATTACACATATTTTAGAGTTAAAAAAATTTCGTTGACAAGTTTGTACCTATAATTGTTATTAGTGTTAATATAATACAAAATAAAATACTAAACTAAGTCAATTTTGATTGATTTGATCAACTTATGACCGTTTTTAACCGAATTTCTGACTTTTGACCGGCGTTGACTCAATTTTTCCTGCATTTGACCTGAATTTTGACCGTTGACCGACTTATAAGAAAACGGGACGGGGTCGAAACGGTTTAGTCACCAAAACGCCGCAACGGGCGTCGCAACGGACGCAACGGACGCCTTTTACAACAGTGTGGCTAAAGGTGTCTACATGATGGTATATTTATAGTACTTGGAAATGGCCAAATTGTCAAACATGGTAGATGAAAGTTAGGCCATTTTACTAAACCTTCAAATCAATAGTACTTGCACAATATACATGTGCTTATTGACTGACCATATCAACCATTCACCAACCATTCAATGTCCAATTATTTCAACAGTGTCATCATGTATATACCTTTGAACTTTTGTGTGTTGTTTGTTTTAAAAGCTTTAAGGTGATATTTTGTGCTTGGGAATAAAACAAATGTTTGGTATAAGGTGTTGATTTTTGAAAGTGATAATTAAACAAAATATTAGAATAGTGGATTTTTCTTCATTTTAACCATTCTTATATACTTTTAAAGTTACTTTAAAAAATGATTATCAAAAAAAGTGAGACCCAATATATTACTATTGAATATATCAATGTATAAATGTTGCAAAAAGAACAATACATATATATAAAACTTTCGTCCTCATGTATGTTGCGAGAGAGCGAATGTGAGAGAGAATGTGAGAACTAGAGTGAGGACCATCCGCCGCCATTAGTACCCTCAAGCACTAATACGGGAACGAAAGTAAAGGCAAAGACGATAACAATGCTCTTACTGGCATACAAATGACATCTATCTATATCTATACCTCTTTTAAAGTAAATCTTAATTTGACGAGGCCCAACTCAATACTTTAGTAATAGGGCTCAAAGTTATTCTTAGCATGACCAATGTGGCCCAATTGTAGTGACCCAACTCAATACCCCACATAAATCCTAAATCCTTGTGTTATTAATTTAGTCCACTGATAATAACTTATACTTCTTTGTAAGAGATTGGGAGTTCGAATCTCAGAGTGGCAACATTACACACAAGGATAATCTCTTGATCTTGAATCCACCCAATGTCGCTTTTCGCGCATCGCGTTGCAGGGGCAGCGGGGAGGGGGGTTTTACCGGCCATGCCCTCGGATTAGTCCGAGTTTCCTCCAGCGCAGCAGCTGTGGCGGGTTATGCAACTGCGGGAGATGATCGTATATGTGGTTTAGTCCCTCTGTGTGATTCCAAACTGTTGTTAATAAAATACACCACATAAATAATTAAATTATATTATATTATATTATATTATAGTATATTATAGTATATTATATAATAATAATAATAATAATAATAATAATAATAATAATAATAATAATAATAATAATAATAATAATAATAATAATAATAATAAGTGTACATGTGCGCATGGCGCTCGTGCGCATCGCACGTTGTGCGCACGCTATTAAATGGCATGTTACGCAGCATTGCTTGGCGCACATGCAAACGATCTCAAAAGATCTTATCCTTAATTGAAACGTAATCCTAACCTAACTAATATATTGTTATTTATAGTTGTTATTCGCTAAAGATCTAAAACGAATTAAGGAGCATCTAGGGTTAGGGTTTCACTATAAATACAACTCTAACATCATTCATTCGACACAATACGTTTTCTGTATTACTCGATTATCTATTGCATCTAAAAAACAACATTACGGTAACATGTATGTTCCATGAATATAAACTATATGCAACCACCCTAGTGGCCATTATTGCGGCACTTGCCACCAATGGTGGACTAGGTTTAATTACCCTTGCGTAGATCATCATCTCGATTAGGGTTATTCACGGTAAACCGGACCGGAGATTAAAATCATATTGTCTTTAAACACTCACACCTGACACTCAACATGAATCTAGTTCTTGAGGTTCGGCGGACTACATTTATTTAGTTAAACATGCATTTTCCTGCATTCTCGTCTTGGGATGAAATCCTTTCTTGGGTTTGATGGTGGCAATAGATAGACGGATGAGAAGGACTGGACCGTTTCTATTGTGGTTGTGGCTCTTTGGTTAATTTGACGGTTTAGGAATTGTTCATCGCTTAATGACAAGTCCTTGAAGAAGTTCAAATTTTTGATAGCATTATATTATATTCGTTTACGTCGCTTCGATATAGGGGTGATTTTGTTAATGATTGGAACTCTTGACTTTTATGCCCCTTGTAATGCTCTTCTAAGTCATTGCTAGAAAACATTGTTTTGGTTTTTAATAAAATCTCGCGGTTCCAAACTAAAATAGAAAAAAAAAAAGAAAAAAACTTCGAAATCAAATGTCATATTTTCTTACAATACAGCAAGAAATGTGCCACATATAAATATAAAAAGTGATCATCATTTGATCCGATTTCAACTCCGTTTGACAGTTTCAACAGCTTGAATTAAGTTTTGTATATTTCTATTTGGTGCTTAATTGTTTGTTCCCCAACTCCCAATCGCCGTAATTAAATATAATTTTAATAAAAACCTATATGTTACCGTTGATGCATTGACAATATTGTTCCTCCAACAAAATGATCACAATCAGGGCGAAGCCAGGATTTGAGATGGTTGTGGTCACAAAATAATACAGTAAGAAAATTTTAGTCGGCAAAGTATAATTAAGCACAAACGTAAACAAATCAAGTTACCTTATGTCCTAGATGTCACAAACGTATAATATTTATTTTGTTAATAAATAAGAAATTTATACATAATTAACTTTTTTAATGAACTTCAAAAGACCATTTTTAATTTTTATGATTGTTAAAATTCGAGAAATATAAGTGTAACGTCTTATGTTGAATATGTATAAATAATGAATAATTCAAAATAATGGCTCCAATTATCATATTATGTCTCCATTAATCATGCAGCAGAGTTAGGGCCTGTTTACTTCATTTTCATTAAGTTGACATATGAATATAAATAGCAATATGGATATTGAATGACTATATGTATTAATCAGTGAATGGATGATCTTGTTTACTTATTGTGGTGAAAAATTGTCTTAATAACATAAATTACTATTATATCCTTAATAATGCGATATGTTTTAAAAGAACAAAAAAATAACACGTTTACTAATGGACACATTTTTACACCGAAAGGTTTATTTATTTGTTGATATATACACCTTATTTATTTATTTATACTTTTATACTTATAATAATAACTACTCCGTATTCATGAAACTTCAAGAAATTTCTTCCATAATCTCTCCTCATCCTATTTTACAACTGTTATCCATTTCATTTCATCTTCTTTCAATTTCTTTACTTGGTAAACTCTTTCATCAATAGATATCCCAATTTCTTGTTTTTCCTTTCATGTCTATACTTGGATTCAATACACGCATAATCAAGCTAATATAGCTTTTGATGCCCACACAGATGCATATCCAGTTCATCTATTAATTCTCATGATTAATGCATGTATCAAAATCAAGGTAGTTAGAAATTCATGTAAATATTCACAATATGTGCCTACAAATTTTTTCAAATTTTACCCCATCACAATTCAAGGTAACGATGACGGGTATGTGTGACAAAGCAAGACGGCTTGATTTCTTTAGTGGTCAGGAAGATAATTTTGTTTTTTATATATATATTTAGCAATAGGACTTGATGGAGAAAGATGGCTTGATTAACGAAGGCATATGAAGAACACCATCGAAAAAAAAGTAGGTAGAAAATGAATTTATTAATGATAGATTGCCAGAGGGTAAAGATGGGAAAAAGATGACTATATGGGGAGGACACCCCTTTTATTGGTGACCGATTAATGTGTTAGTTAAGTTTTGCCATATGATAAAGTCAAAAGTAAACAACTCATATTGGTGACCGAATAAGTTTTTTGGACAACTCAGCCCATTAAGGCTCAAGTAAACAGGCCCTTAGTTAATGGCTCATAAGTGGTTTAAAAATAAAAAAGTAGTGGAAAGACTTGAACTTGGGATCCCGTTAAACTGAGTTAGGGACCCAACCATCTGATCTACAATATCTTATGTTTGTTACATTAACATATATAGGTGGATATATACTGATATTTGAGTGGGGTCACTTGACCCCATAACTATGTACATGGCTCCGCCCCTGATTCACAATAAAACTTGCAAAATATTTGGAAAAAAAAAAATACTCGAATGCTTAGTATGTATTTAAAACAGTTATCAACTAAGGACATTTTGGATAACTTAAAATTGAAAATACAAGTCATTTAAATTTAGAGTTTAGTTGTTGATATTGTAAGAGGGGACAAGAAGTCGGATGCTGTGAAGATATATTAATAAAATCAAGAGTCGACCTATATGTTGATACTTGTGGCATATGCCAAATGGGTGCTTTTTAACACACCTTCGAAAATATATTTATATTACTCATATAATTTGATCGTTATATAGTCATCAAAGTATCATGTAAATGATGAAATATTTAGTTTGAAAATTGTTAAGAGTTTCAAGTTATTATAAGTGAAACATGACTTTTTTATGCATTGGACTTTACAAGTCATTTAGTTTTGTGTTTAACACAAACTCCTAATATTATAATTAGATCGAACTATTATACGTAATATATTGGATTTTTTTTTTTGTGTACTCTCGTAACATACATCAAGTGTATTTAATAAATCAAAAAAATTAAAAAATCATTGATCTAGAAGAGCCCCTCAAATTAAAAAGTATTATTAATATTAATTTTCTTTACTTACTATTTATTAGTTTTAATCTTTGTTACACTCAAATTATATTCATATATCAACTACCAATCTTATTAATTAATATCTTTATTTCTCACATTTCCCCACATATAATCACATAACTCTCTAACTTATTTCTTTCTTTATTTTAGTTTGTTACGTGAAAAAAAAAAAAAATTAAATAAAAAAATTAACAACAACTATAAAGTCGAAACTTTTCAAACTTTACACATGAAATCATTGGCTATATCTTTTGCTTTCTTATATTATTAATGTTTATGTTTATGTTTATGTTTATATTGTTTATGTTTATATTGTTAGAATATGTTCTTATTTATTCACGTTCTAGTTTGAATGTTCGTATTTTTACTCCAATTGTTAAGGAGTATTAGAATGTGTATATAAATTTGGCCCGATTGTATAGATTGGCCAGTCTGTTAGAGTTAAATTAGGTTAAAGAATCAAATTAGGTTTTATTAGTGATATCTATAAATAAATGTTAATGTAATATACAATACCTATGCGATTTACAATACTTAGGGTCAGTTATTTCACAAAGTGATGCTTATAATTAATTGACATTGCAAATGCTTGATGTAACTGTAAATGTCATAATATTTTGCACTAATAAAACAATATGTTGATTATTTAACAATTTCGGTTTTAATCTAAAGGTTTTCAATATACATCTATCAGTTAGTAACCTTGTGTTGTCGTTTATGTAATAGTGGTCTGCCTCTTTTAGTGAGAGATCAGGAGTTCGACTCTCGTAGCATTCAACATTGCACACAAGGTTGCCTCTTAACCCTGGAATTTCACCCACGGGTGCCTTCCGCACATCGCGTTGCTGGGCCAGTGAAGGGGTTTTACCGCCCATGCCCTCGGATTGGGCCTGATTTCCTTCTGGACAGAAGTTGAGGACGGGTTATGCAACTGCGAAAGATGAACGCGTGAGTGGTTTAGTTCCCTTTTAGGTGATCCCAAACTACTGTTCAAAAAAATATCTATGAGTTACTCATGCACATCTTGGGATCAAATCACAATGAAGCATGAGACTTTTTTTTTTTAGATGATGATATTTCCACTCTTCTAATTGATAAATGCATTTAAAATATCTAAATTACCCTTAAATGATGTATTGCATAGATTTTATTGTAGAATTTATTAGAGAGTATCATTGGAAGATGTATGAAATATGTGTGGATCTATCACTTTTAAGTTTGGAAATATCACGAGGAGCGAGGAAGACCACTTAGAGGAAATTCGTTTGTAATTTTTATAAAAGAATCAATAATGATATTTATGATCTCATACTGACATTAACAATCGGATAATAAAATTACAAAATTGTTTACATTACTGTCGTTGTGAACGGTGAATGTCGTCGAAATAAAAGTAATAATTATATTTATGATGTCATGCTAGTATCATCCATATAAAAAATTATAGATTTTTATTTTAGAAGAAAAAAATTACAATAATGCTGACATTATATTGCGTATAATTTGTATTAAACTACTCCATAGTTATTTTCAATGTTAGTTATTTTCAATGTTTGCTTTTGTTTGTGGGAATTAATATATCCGCCATCCAAATTACTTCTTCCGACATAAATTGTGCATTAACAGGTTGTATTGTACAATTAAATAATGCATAAGTGTAGTGGATGAAGTGATACCGATGATGGATATATGATTGCCCTTTATTTATTGAGGTTACAAAAGTATTTTACTAATTTTGGTTAAGTGGTGTCCTACTTGTGGTACAATAATGTCAAAGTTTAATAAATAAATCAATATATTAGAATAACTCCATTTAAATTAAGAAAAAATCCATGATCAATTTATTATATAGAGGAAAATCTGCAGGCTGCAAGCCGTTTTGACATGTTATTTCAATGTTTTAAAATAATATAAAATAAAAAATTGATACTGTGTGGGTGTTTTAACTTTTTATGTTTATTTTCTAATTGTATTTATTTTATACTTATTGTCCCAATCAAGCCGCCTTTGCATTGTTTTTAAATGTTCATTTCCTCAACTCTCATGCCATAAAAACTACAACCATTCAGCTCTATAGATTCCACCACAACTTCAATCATGACCGGAAAAAGAACACAACTCAGCCCTGTCGGCAGCCCATCATCCGATAACATCTCAGACAGTACCTCTAAAGACCAAGACCGGCTTCTACCGATAGCAAATGTAGGCCGTATCATGAAAAAATCGCTCCCGGCCAATGCTAAAATATCTAAAGAAGCGAAAGAGACGGTCCAAGAATGTGTTTCCGAATTCATTAGTTTCATCACAGGAGAAGCCTCGGATAAATGCCAAAGAGAGAAGCGAAAGACGATAAATGGGGACGATTTGTTATGGGCCATGACAACTTTAGGGTTTCAAAAGTATGTTGGTACTTTGAGAAGTTATCTTAACAAGTATGCTAGAACAAATGATTCGCATAGTGATGTTGATGTCACCGAGATCGGTGGTGAGGTGTCTGACTCGACACCAACACCACCGATCTCTCAGGGGTACAATGATATGTACGATAATGAACGGGTTGTGGGGTATGGAGACGAGTTGATTAATATGGTTAAGTTACATGAAACCAAGAGAGTTATGACACATGATCAAGAGTTTGAGTGGTAGATACATGAATTTGTAAGTTTGATTTCTTTGTAATTGTCTATGATCTAAATGTAAAAGTGAAATGCATTTTAGTGTGTGATTCTAAGTAATTTTTCAAACGTACATTTTGATACCAAAAGTAATAGAATCGAACACTTTGAAATTGTTTTGTGACTTTTTTGTTTTTCTATTTATGCATGTAAGATCAAAGATGGTTAATTTATTGGAATTAAGATTACTATTCTAGTGAACTACTACAAAACTTTTTCACTTCTTCCTTCTCAAGCACTTTTGTCAACTTACAAGCATTACTACTTTAATCAGAACCACATGGATGAAATTTTTGTACTTTATAAGGCCTACGTTAATTACTCATAGCATTCGCCTTGGCTATAACACCATAGGAACAAATTCACCATTTATCCATGTTAAGATGACCATATCTATGGCTAAGAGAGAGATAAAATGAGATAATTATAGTGTTGATGTGACAGTTAAAAGGCTTAAGATTTTTATTTTCAAGAAGTCATGTGAGTGTCCTTCATGGATTGCCATGGAGATAGTGTCACAGGCACCCATACTGTAACACTCCGTCTCACATTGGTTAGAAAATTTTCTTATAAGCTTATAGTTGTGGCTAATTAGTGTCACCCACCATGGTTTTCAGTTGAAACTTGGAAATATCCGGTTAATCCACTGCTTTAGCTTATGATGAGCGATTTCGGCTCGTGCATCTCTCAGGGCTGACTTGAGAGTCATTTCGTCTGGTATCAGAGTCATTGGCCTCTCGTGGTGTGATGGACACTCGGTTCATGCATCTCCTGAGGTATCCTCGGAGTCTGACGGGCACAATGCTCGTGCATCTCTTGGGGTATGAATTATGGGTATTGGTTATGTTACGGCTTGACGAGGACGTCAGGAGTTTAATTGGGGGAATTTGTAACACCCCGTCCCACATTGGTTAGAGAATAAAAGTATTGGTCCCTTATAAGCTTATAGTTGTAGCTAATTAGTATCACTCACCATGGTTTTAGTTGAAACTTGAAGATACCGATTAGTCCACTGCTTTAGCTTATGAGGGGCGATTGTCTCTCGAGTTGCAACAGGCACTCGACTCATTCATCTCTTAGGACCGATTTGAAAGTGGGGGTCATTTCAAATACTTCATGGCTCGCCATGGAGATGGTGCTATGGGAACCAATACTCCATGGAGATGGTGCTATAAGAACCAATACTCCATGGCTTCACTGGAGTTTTAGCCATGTATATGGGGGATGTTCGTAAAATAAGTAACGCCCACTATGGTACTTTATGCGTTAATATTTGTACATTATTTGTAAGAGGTTAATTTATGACACATAGTGTCAGCTATGAATTAGTTATAACTAGTGGGATGAAATCCGCGCGTTGTTGTGGGAAAAATTTGCGATAAATTTGTAATGCTATAATGTGCTACATATAATAAAAAAACATGATCTTTAAGATTACTTAAGTATGTAATTACAATTCAAATATGTACGTTTCATACACATTTTTCATTAAACTAAATGTTAAAAAATAACATGTATACTCTCCTAAAATTTATAAATAAATAAAAAATTTGAAATAATGTCACTTCAAAAAATGAAAAAAAAATAAAATAAAATAAAAAACTAAAAAGCTTTTGGTAAGGAAAAAGAAAAAGGTGTATATTTTTAAAAAATAGTGGATGCGGACGTCATATGAACGTTAGCATGACGTTAGCGCAGTTACTATTCAAGGGCATGACGTTAGCGCAGTTACTATTCAAGGGCTTTCGCTAATAGCATAATGGGTAATGTTTTGATGTTAATGTGACACTATTGTGCTAGTTAGAAGGATTATCGTTTCGTTATGGTAATAGGAAGTGGTACAAGTGATTGTTAATTGTAGACAAATACGAAAATCTGAAAGACAAAAATTGTGCATGGTGGCACATCATCACAGTACCCATTTAAATACCTGCATGAATTATGAAAAAACATAACGTTTACAATACAACTTATCACATTAACACCTTATTATGAAAAAAAAATTGGACAAACAATTGTCCCATATCAAGCCAACTTGCAATTCAGTAATAATATTACAACAATTGTTTTAAAATAATGATGGATACATTTATAAAAACACTAAAACTACACACTTCCATCTCATGATAAAATTACATACATTTGGTTCTAATATACAAAAACTCAGTCTTCTGACACACTATTCATTACCAGCGAACCAAAATGTTCGAGCCACTCACGGGGCCCAGCAAACGGCATCAAGCCACAGAGCAACGGTAAACCCAACAACACAGCAAAGTAGAACACAAACCTTCTAAACCGGTACCCAATAAACTTACGGCTCGTTAACTGGTTAGTCACTTTAACAGGTCCGTGAAGTATAACGAATAACATTGAGATATAGCTGTTTGCAAATAAATGCACTAAGCAAAGAACCTCCCAATACACAAACCAATGGGTCCCGCTACCTCCCAATGTGTCAATGCAAAATTTTCCGGCAAAACCGCAACCGATACCAAGAAGTAGAAGAATGTAGGTGATCGGCATTGTTTGATTTGCAGTCCCTGATCGTTGAATGAGTAGAAACGTGATTGCGAGGATCATTAATATGCCGAATAGCATTCGGCTAGTAACTTGAACAAGACACCGAAGGGTTTGAAAACCCGAACTGAAAGACGCGATTGGTTTTGGGGTCCACCATGAGCTTGACTCCTGCAAAACCACAACTAATCAGTAGGGAGCAAAAAACAATGTGAAACAAAACCGCCTTGTAACGATCATCTTCATAAATAATAAATAAATTAGTTATGACGAGCATTGTTGGAGAAATGCCCGATCGATTACTCCTTTTTAAGAACGGACTGATCCCAATTTTTCAAAATTCATTTAAATAATCGGTCAACGTCAAGTTAATGGGTCAAAATCGGATTTGTTGGTCAATGTCGGTCAAATCAAAACTGGTTAGCATTTTAACATTGATTTAAACTAAAATATTAAAGTTTTTGAACAAATGAATGATTAAATTTATATTTTTTTGACAACTACGTTAAAATTTTTGTTGCTGTTTATGGCTTTCTACTATATTTACACATAAATTTGAATTTTATTATTTAAATGTATAAAAAGTCCAATCCAATTAATCCCTGTTTAATCTCTGAATTGCCAATTAATCCCTACAAAGCCCCGGCCGATTACTCCCCGAGTAGCGAGTTTTTCAACCTTAATAACGAGTCAATAAAATTACCAATGTAAATGGGTTGAGTCATGCATTTTAGTATTTACACAATTACGCCACACGTAAGTAAGTTTGCCACATCCAATAGGCGATAAATTGGTCAAAGTAAAAATTATAAAGATTGATACGTACCTGGATCGGCATACATGATTCCGTAGCTTCAACGAGCCTTTCATACGAATAAACGTAAGTTCCATAAATAAGACAAAACACCATGATTAACAAACCAGCAACAAGACAGTCAGCACAATTTCGAAGAAGCTGAGCATGTCTCGATTCTTCTAACTCGGTTTTAAATTTTTCTGCTTTAAAATTGGCTTTCGAAAAACCCATGGATAACTTAACCCTTTCCAAAAAGTTCGAATCACGATTGACAGCGATTTCTGCTTCTTTTTGTCTCATCTTTTCCAAAGAAAGACTGAATTTCAATTCCTTGATATTATTCGAACGAGCTTGTTCGGCTACCGACTTCTCAAAAGTACTAATCATCGATCGGTTATAATAATCTCCAGAATATACTCGGTTTGGAGGAATACAAGTCAACTGTTGACCATTTATCGGGTCATGAATGACTGCCAGCTCATTGTAAATAGGATCTCTAGGCACATTTACTTCATCTAAGTCAAGAATAGATTTTTGTTCTTGACTCGTCGATGTATTATCTTTCATATCAAAATGAAAATTAGTTGAACTCCCTTCAGTGCGCGAATATGTTTTTTTCCTGGTTCTTGATGAGTCGTTGATTACTCTGAGTGTCATTAAGGTGCTTTGGAATGATCTCTCGAAGTTACTTACAAAGCAGTCAAATTTGTTTCCAAAGACCTTCAACAAGAATTATACAATAACATGTTTAGATAAGATAAGCATATCAGCGTACATAAGAAGATGTGTCAAGATGGGCAGGTTTGGATGGGGTTAAAACGGGTCGCGTTGCGTCAAGTCGACCTGCAAACGCATCTTTGTCCAAATTCCAAAATCTTAGATACATAACCAACATGTTACTTGTAAATACAGAAATACTAATGATAATAATCTTTAAGCAATTAACTTTAGATAGTTGTATGCATTGATAAGAGACCTTAGAACAACTGTCAACCCGTTCAACTCATTTGACCCTCTTGATAGAAATACAACCCAAATCGACCCATTCATAACATGCCAAGTCACCATTAGTAAAAGGCTAAAAGCATTGGTAACTGTCAAAGGTAAAAGTGAAATCTTACATTGGATAATGATTCTTTAACTGCCAAAGTGCATATCTGAGAATAAATACATATTGATTAGAGTGCGAAAACATAACAAAGAAAATTATTAACTTCGTGTGCCAAGGGGTCTTAAACAAAAGTATATTCCGGGTCATGCAATTATAGACAGTATATATCAAACCATCATGAACCCAAAATATCATTTGTTACACCTTTAAACGTACCAACAACGCCTAAATCGACAGCTGAAATGCAATAGGATGGTCCAGCCACAGCTGTGTACATGAGCAGCACAAGATACGAATGCGCTGAATAACCTTTTCCCCGGTTTTTAATTGAGTTTATGGATTAGCTAAAAATAAATATACCTCCGAGAGATGATCTACGGACATCTTTTCGCCACTTGCGTCTTTCTTATCCAACACCTGATACATATTTAATAGAATGCATTAGTACTTACTTATAGCATATGTACTCGTATTGCAAACACCTCACATACAATACTTTAAGTTCTAAATCGTTAATGTTGACACATACTCTAAAACATATCGTCATAACTAAAAGGCAGTGCTTTTGATGTGATCAGTAAACTAAGAGCAAACATGAATATACTTAAAGTTTGGCAATGAATTTTAGTAACCTACTTTGTAACAAACATATACTTCCTGATCAATTAACCGTCAATAATAACAATCATAATACCATTTAAATTTTCCAAATTCGTTCATTAATACAAACCAATACAGACAAATTGGCCCTCCATACTGTCAAAAACACTGTGAGAGTTGCTTATCTGAATAAATTAGATTATTAGTAGCAAAAACAGGTTTGACACCAACAAAAAAAATCTGAAATTTGGCCTAAATATGAGTTACCAATCAACTAAAACAACTTAATAAGTTCCCCTTCAACTTCAAATATACACAATTTCAACATTTAAAAAGACAAAAGCTTCCTTAAACCAAGAAATTTCACCAAGCTATTAACTTTTTGATATATTGATATGTAAAACACAAAACCCATCACTAAAGGCATAATCTTTATACACGCACGTCATTGTTCTCAAACTAGGGTTTCATTTTCTTGAAGGTTGAATCTTTTTGATAAATTATATGCAAAACACAAAACCCATCACTAAAGGCAGAATCTTTATAAACGCAGATCATTGTTCTCAAACTAGGGTTTCAGTTTCGTAATTAAACCTAACTTTCATACATATTCAGCAATTTAAATGAAATTAAACCTAAAAACTAGCATACCTGAGCAATAAAAGCAGCAATCGACATTCCAAGTGGAAGAGCAAGCGCGTCGGCTTCATTCGATCTTTTAGAAATCGAACCTTTTAGATTCCTAGATTTTGTACGGTTAGTTGAAATACGAATCCCTTTTGATTTCAAATGTGACAATTTAGATGTGGAACAACTAGATGATGACGATAAGGCTGAATCGATAGATTCTTGTAGTGGATCAGAAACGACGTCGGTTTGGGATTTTGTTACGTCTTTTCTCTTTCTTTTGTTTTTCATGTTTTTCTTGATAATTGTTGTATTCGTTGTGGGGAGTGGTTGGTTGAGTTGATCGTCGCTAAGATTGGAGTCGGCGGTGGAAACACCGGCGGCGGTGATTGGCGGCTGCGGTGATGGTGGAAGTGGACTTTCCATCGGTCATGAGCGGCAGAGGAAAAGGGGGGAACTTGAAAGTTGTTTTGCGTAGAGTCAAGGTTTCTTTTTCTTTTTAAAAAGTGGTAAAATAAATACTCTAGTACTTCGTACGAGTAAATTTTAAAAATTGTATGATTTGACATTAGCATTTTCCTAAAAATAATAACTAGAGTTTGAAAATCATCCTAGCCCGAGTTTGACAGTATTTAAGCTCGCCTCGATTAATTTTTTATAAAGTTCGAGCCGAGCTCGATTAGATTCTTTATTGTTTGCTTCGATTAATTTTATAAAGCTTGAGTTCAGCTCTAGTCGATTCTTTATTTTTTCTGTTTGAATTCGGCTCGAAAAAAAATTGATGAAAAATAGGACCATCAAGCGCACTAGTCAGATTACAGTACATCTTTTCTCCAAGTTGTATTCATCACGTTCTTCAGTAAGCATATTATGTAGAGTGCATAAGTCATTCGTAACTCGTGAACGTGGCCATTTAAATTCGGCTTCAATGTACTTTCAAAGCTTGGTATCTTGACCATCGGACCAAATCTTGAATCTCGATTTCTAGGTAGAATAATTATCCATATTCATCGGTCTCGGACATTTTGTTCCACTACCGGATTCACTTTCTTCCAGAAGTAAACGTTGAATCATATTCGTAATACTCTGAACTAACTGAGCAGTCAACGCATAGTCGTTTGAATTATACATCTTTAAACAATTAAATATAAGTCAACCGTGCGGTTCAAGTAGTCAAGCGTACGTTTCAGAACACTAAGTTCTCAACCGTACGAGTCAGAAAGTCAAACGTGCGAGTGACTTCAACTTCTTAAAGACAACGACACTAAGATCTCGGGTGTACGAGTAAGATCAACCGTATGATCAACTGTGCGTTTCAACGTTCAAGCGTACGAGTCTAGGATCAACCGTGTGATCAGAAGTACGAGTTACAAGCTAACATAAAACACCCTTAAGTTTAGTCCAACCATGCGGTTTAGCTCAACTGTAAGCTCAACCGTGCGAGTGAACCTTCAAATTCAACCTCAACCGTATATCATTTGATTCACCTCAAATTACCAAATTTTGCTGTAAAACACAAAATTCTTTGTTCACAAGATGTATTAGAACTAAACTAACAAAAACACAACAACTAAACACAATTACAAACGTAAATATGATTACTTTTAATCCAAACTCTCTTAAGAACACAAAACCCAAAATATTAGCTCTTGAATCTGCAAAATTACACTAGAATCATGTTGTTTCTTCAACCTATGCTCTGATACAGTGTTAATACATGGTTATGACCTTCAGAAATCAACAGATTCAACACACACAAGGCAAAAATAGTGTATTGAACTCTCTAGTGAATATTGAGATGTGTTTTGGGATTGATTGAGTCAAACCACACTTGATTGTGTGATTAAGTCAACACCTAGAGCTATTACTCATCTTATGTGTGACAACCCGAAAATTTCTGACCAAATTTAAACTTTAATCTTTATATGCTTCCGACACGATAAGCAAAGTTTGTTAAGATAAATCTCAAGAATTTTAAACTGTGTTCATACATTCATTTAAACCTCGACCAAATTTTGACGATTCACGAACCATTAAATGAACGGATATGATTATATGTATATGTGTATATATTATAACTTGAAACATTAACAAAGTACTAAACGTATAATACTTTACATGAACGTATTTGTTTCAATATATTTATCGATGAAATTAGAAGATAAGATCAAATGATTGATTTATCAGATACATTGTATGATTACGAGTCTCTGTTGAGAGGTCCACTTTGATTTAGGAAACTTTTCCTTTTTAACGATATTCGGAATAAATGGTAAAGTGATTTATAAGTGAGAACAAAATGCCGATTATCGAGTACTAGACAAATATTAGTGGACATTCCTGTTTGATTTCCAATTCATTATTTACAACATTTTCCTCAAGACTTTGATAAGATAACTATTTTAATTTTCATTTTATTTAAATGTAAAATTAAGAAAGTGTAGGGTAAGTAATTTAGATGTTGGATATTGACAAGATAAGTAAATCAACGTTTTACATTAAATGATTTTTTAACCATTGAACCTTATGTTATGCTTCACCAACAAACGACGATTTAGAAACTTGAAATTTATTATGTGTCATATATGATTTTATTTTTCTAAAACATTTTATGATATAATGACTTCCATTATTTTAACCTTTTGAAATGAGTCCTAAATATATTTTATTATATTTATTTAATTTAATTTCAAACGTACGAAAACGTTTTTCGATATAATAGAACTTGATTAATTAAAATATTTTTGATTAGTTAACGTAAGTTGGAATATTGGTTGTTAAATATTTAGATAACTTGCAACGTGTATTTAAAACGTGTTTATGTATATTAGATATACCTGATTCCAAATTAATTAAGTAAACAATTGTAACACTCGCTTATTGATTCGATTGATATTTAGATATGTCAATTAGAACGTTAAGAGATTAAAATAAACGCTAGTACATAAATGAACTATACTTAGTTAAGTTTTAAAATGAAAAACGTTATATGATTTAGTAATTCCTATTATGTAAATGATCTTAAATTACACTTTGAAATATAATTAGTTTTGAAAAACTAAATATTATATTATTAGATAAATATTTCAAATATATATTATATGTATAAACTTGTATTTCTAAAATGAACATATATATTTTATAAGGTGATAAAATATAATATTAACTTAATCATAAAACATTTTGATTTAAAATAATTTTTAACAATACTTTGAAATATAACGAAATGACGATTTAAAGAAGCAAATGACCAAAACACTCAAATGAATAAGTTACACTTTGAGTGGGATTGTTTTTCATTGATTTGAGTCTTGTTATGTATAAAGGTACACTACACAAAACATAAAGTATCAGTTTTCTAAACGTATGAGAATGCGTTAGAGAATCCAAAACCGAGACATAAGTCGAGAGACAACGTACGAGACATTGGAACTAAATTTACAAATTGACTATGCACGTGAATATAATATATTATATAAATAATTATATAGATTAAATAATTAATTATATATAATAATATTAAACAAAAGTGTCGACAGCTTGAAAACAATCGAATGTGGCCAAGAGAAGAAGCTCATGCGATCGCATGGCTTCTCCCCTTGCCTCCCATGCGATCGCATGGCAGGGGTTGGTGGCTACATCCTTTAAAAACCGAACTCAATTTCATTCTGATTCATTTTCATCTTCTTTCTATTACGTAGTATTACTTATATTAATTAAATTATTATTATTATTATTATTATTATTATTATTATTATTATTATTATTATTATTATTAATATTATTATTATTATTATTATTATTATTATTATTAGTAGTAGTAGTAGTAGTAGTAGTAGTAGTAGTAGTAGTAGTAGTAGTAGTAGTAGTAGTAGTAGTAGTAGTATTTAGTATTATTATTAGTATTAAACATAAAATACTATGACGAGGTTCTGCTCGCGTGATCTCAAAATAAGTTTTTCGAGTGGAATAGAGCTAAGGAAATTATGGGCTATAGCTATGGAGGTTATGGGTGTGGATCAGGGGTATGCTAGTAAGGTCAATCTACTGTTTATCATCTTCGTTGCGTCTACGTACTTTCCTGCAATATTGAATCTCAATATTGATGCGTGAGCACTCATAACTTAACTTTTATATATTAATAGTGTATCCCTGACTAGTGCTCGAGTATATATGTTTATGCATGCTTGTAGGTTTAATTTTGTCGTTAGATAACTTATGATAAATTATGAATTTGATACATATGCGATTGAGATAAGGTATATGATATGCATGTTGTTGGAAAGCTGGCGAAAAACTATAAAATTTTCAGTTAGATATCGTATGGTTTTTATGAACGGATTAAAAGAAATCGTCAATTGAATTATCTATAATTTTAAAGTATTATTGTTAAAATGATTATCGTTATCGTTATCGTCGTTATTATCGTTATTATTATTTTTATTTAATAGTCAATATTATTATTATTATTATTATTATTATTATTATTATGTTTATCATTATTATTATTAATATTATTAAAATAATTAATATTTTTTTATCAAAACTATCAATTTATTATTTTTATCGTCATTATTATTATTAAAAGTATCTCTAATATTAAAACCATCATTTTTATTAAAATTATCATTTTTAATAGAAATATCATTGTTATTATAAAATATCATTATTATTATCATTTTAGTATTATTATTATTTAAAAATTTTCATTTTGAATAGAAATATTATTTTTATATAAAATATTATTATTACGGTTAATATTAAAAGTATTGCTATTATTAAGACTGTCATGATTAGAATTATCATTTTATTATAATCATTAGTAAATATAAATATTGTTATTTTTATTAGTAGAATAATAATAATTATTATTACAAAATAATACAACTTTCAATTATTATTGTTATTATCGATAATATTTTATCAAATCAATATGTGATACAAAGATATTTTACTACATGTAATATAATTACATTAATAATACCTATCATTATATTTTTATGATATTAAATGAACTTTATAAATTTTATTACTTAAGATATATAAAAGTATATTTTTATTATATAAATTTTAATATAAAATTTTATTTATTAATAAATGAATTATATTATTACTCTAATAAAATCTGTTAAATATATTAAATATATAAAACGACTATATTTAAGTTATATAATAATCATGCATAGATTTTGAAAGTCATTTTGGGTCAAGTTGACTTTTGTTGACTTTTGCATAATAATCTCGAGCATTCGGATTGTGATACACTATGACCTGACCTAAATTGTTAGACATATATTGACCAATCTATGAATATATATATATATACTTAATATAGGTTTGTGAATCCGATGCCAACCCTATACTTGTCAGTGCCATCATATGCACAATTGCTACGAAATACAGTATTGTGAGTTTATTTGCTCCCTTTTTAAATGCTTTTGCAATATATATTTTTGGGACTGAGAATACATGCACTGCTTTTATAAATGTTTTACGAAATAGACACAAGTAATCGAAACTACATTCTATGGTTGGATTATCGAATCGAATATCACCCCTTTTAGCTTGGTAGCTTAAGAATTAGGGAACAGACACCCTAATTGACGCGAATCTTAAAAGTAGATCTACGGGCACTAACACCCCCCATACTAGAAAATGGTATGCTTTAGTACTTCGAGTTTATATTATACAGATGGATTTCTGTTTTGGGGATTTTCTATATGCATGATGTTAATGTCGGTTACCAGGTGTTCAATCCATATGAATGATTTTTTTAAACACTTGCGAGTGTATGATTATTGAATAAAGGAAATCTTATGGTCTATTAAAATTATGGAAATGATTGATTACGATAAACTAATGAACTCACCAACCCGTTGGTTGACACTTTAAAGCATGTTTATTCTCAGGTATTAAGGAAATCTTCCGCTGTGCATTTGCTCATTTTAAAGATATTACTTTGTAACAACCCTCACTTTTCGACTTCTAAATTACTGAATTAACCCTAGGGTTATATGTCTGACTATATGTATTAAGGGTTGTTATATACAATTAAATATTGACTGAATAGTAATTTTTAGTCAACAATGTACGCTTAAATAAATAATATATTATTAATTTATATAATTTGACATAATTTAACTAAGTATATAAACTTTGTATCACTTTTATTATTTAGTTAATGTATTATATATTTAACTATATAATAAATCCAATTATATATAAATGTAATAATATTTATAAACTTACTAAAACTATAGTTCAATAATTAAAATCATAATTATTATTAAAAATACAAAATACCGAATTATTTATTATTTTTATGCAAAATTTGTATTTATTAATTAAATAAAACAAAAATAAAAAAATAAAAATAAAATATTATTGACAAATATTCTTGGAAAAACATTAAATAAATTTGTTTATTTACATAAAAAAAATCCTTAAAATAAATAAAAAATAAATAAATAAATAAATAAATAAATAAATTACTTTTTAATTAAAAATTTTAATGGAAAAACTACTTTTATTATTTTACTTTGTGCATTATCCCATGACCTAACATTTAATACTTTTTAATTTTAAAATCCCATTAAGAATTAAATATTTCTTTTTCTTTTAATTATTTTATTCTTTTTACCTAATTTTTTCAAGTATAAATACCCCTCATTTCTCATTCAAACTCACACCAAAATTTCTCTCATTCTCTCTTTGAAGAATTACTACTAGTAAGTATTCTTTTCTTACTTTTTATTTTTTTTTACTTTTCACTTTTTACTTTTTACTTTTTACTTTTTAATTTTTACTTCGGTTATTATTTTTACCGAAATATGTAAATAATGTTATAAATTATATGCAATTAAAAATAAAATAAATAACATGTATACACTATTACTATTACTAGCACCTATAACCTACTACTTATATTGTAACATAAAAACATTTTGGGATATGTATTAGAGATGTATAGATCTTCGAACTTTCTTGACGAATGGTTTCTATGAGATTCTAGGCAGAGGGTTTGGATTTCCGATTTAAAGGGTCCTATGGCTCAAGCCCCTAGATCTAAATTAGCCATTCGAAGGGAAAGGGGTGATTGGAAGCTTATCTAATACGACAAGTATCCTAAAATGGAAAACACTGATAAAAGTAGAAACTCTCTAGTCATAGAAACTTAGTAAAATAAGAAACTTTCTAAAAATGGAAACTTTATAAAAATAGTAACTTACTAGGAATAGAAACTTAGTAAAACAAACTATACTTAAACACATACTTAAACTTTAACATGGGCAAAACACTTAACTACTCTTAAATGTCAATAGGTTGACTTTCCTGCTCACTCGTTCAACTCTTTATTCCGAGGAATAACACTATCTCTACTTACTAAGGTGAATTCATAGCCCCTCTTTAATTGCTAGCAAACTTACTTACTTTTACTTGGGGTGAGACACATGCTGTTTTTACTTTTTACACTATAGACACAAGTACCAAACTGTTAAACTATGCTATACCCGGCTATGTCCGACTAAGTCCCTACAGTGATATTTTTAATTGCTGCGGCATGCTTAATTATTGGGGGTAGGCCTATCGGGAGTAACGTCCCCGATACATTTGACCAAGTCATTGTATTACTTAATAATGAAATTAAACCGACAAGGACAGACACAACTTGTCATGGGGCAAACTTGAACGTTTAGTCTAAATATCACGCATTGGCATAACTTTTTAATCCTGCGGGAGATCAACTTTACAAACTAAATCTTGTGGTCTAAAACAACGACAAACTTTTTGTTAAACCTATGAACTTCACTCAACCTTTTTGGTTGACACTTTAGCATGTTTTGTCTCAGGTACTGTTTGATTCAAGCTCTTATACTTACTGCTTATGTGATGCTACTTGGGCATAGGATCAAGAGATATCGCATTTATTACTTCTGCATGTGAACATTTACGATATTGTTATTCTTGTCATTGTAACGATATTTCATTTTCCGCTGCGTACTCATTAAAGTTAAATTCATCATTTAGTATTGTTCTCGTTTATTATAATATGTTGGTATGTTTTGATATTAGTGACGTTCCTTCCAGACCCTATTGGGAGGACGTTACAGATTGGTATCAGAGCATAACCAGACTGTTATAGAGAACCAGGATTTCATTTTTATGTGTGCCTTACTTGTTAGCTAGGGTGCCTTAGCAATCTAGGAAACTATAACCTTTCCTGCCTTAGAATTAAAGCACTTAGGATTGCTCCATAATCTTAACGATTATGCTTTAATATACTTGACTTAAAGATTCTAATCAAAATCTCTTTCCTAATATTAGGATGTCTAATTCTCATCAAGCGAACAAAATGAATCTTTTCGAGCCAACCGAAAAAGATACTGAAATATCTTCCACTGAAAGACCAGTCCAAAGCCCACCTTATGGCTTTGGTGGTCCTCCATCACCAAATTATAGCCCAAATACTAATCTTGATTCACATGGGTCTCCTCAATACTATCCAACCCCAAGAAATAAAGACAAGAGGAAACGTCTTGAAGAAACTGGCCCGTCAAAGAAAAGATCCCGATTTCCTTCCTACGATGAAGTTGATGTCAAGTACGAGATCATGAATCTGCGAAGAACTACCGAAGGCCTAATTCGCCATATTGCAAGGATCGATGCTCAAATGAAGGAAAAAGACCTAGCGATCAAGAAGCTCATGAAGGAAAATGCTGAGCTAAAGAAAGAGATTATATACATACATTTGTTTTATCCCATGACTGATGTGGGACTTTGGTTTGCACCCTTACAAGAAATGCCCGATGGGGGAAGCAATATCTCTCCTACATAAGAGAAGATGTTGACTTTAGATTGAAGATGGAGGAAAACCGCGTGAATAATCAACTTTATATGAGGGACCACAAGTACCATGTAATCAACAATGATGTTTCCAATCTTTATGATAACATTGAGTATCTTTATGAGGAACAAAAGGAGAAGAATGACAAGTTTGAGAAGTTTATGAAGGAGGTTGAGGACGAGAAGAAGAAATATGAAGACTACTTCAATATTAATATTTCCTAGTTATTTTCTGTCTATGCAAAGGCTAGGCCTTAAACTATTTCTATCCCCGAATCGTGTAATAAGAAGGCTTGTTTAAAGCCTTGTTCTTAATAAAATAAAGTGTTTCATTTATATCATATTCATCTTTATTCCACTTAATTTTTTTTTTCAAACTTATGACTTATCAAGTTTATCAAACTTCTATATGTTATTGAAGATAACGGTTCGTCCACAAGCTCCTGCTACTACTTCAAACACTCACGTATGTTATGCCTTTATGCATCGATTTGCGAACTGGAAAATATTATTGGGTTATCACAGTATACGAATTGAAATTCTTTAATCAATATCTGGTTACAAATCTCAACACGTCATACCACCATTATTGCATAAATGGATGACACATCATATCTTATCATATATTATCATGTCTATAAACTTTGTCTACCACTTATCCTAAATTTACTCCGTAAATTACGGAAATCTTTTTGCTATAAATACGTATTCAAGGAGACGAATATATCATTCGGTATTCAATACCCATTTCATATCAAACCCTATTCCAAACATATAATATGAATTTCTCAAACTCTTCAAGCTCCCGCGGCAGCGTAACCAGAACAAACGAACCAATCAGCCATCATCTATTCTGGATGAATTGGGGATGGGTTCGTAGCCGACTCAATCAATAGAGACAAGAAGAAGGTGATCCCTTCCACCAACCGAATTCACCTCTTGACGAAGAACCTGAAGCGCTTACCGGCGAACCAGTCTGAAACACCATTTTCTCTCTTCTTTCCAGGGTATCCCGTCACGAATATATAATATCGTAGATTCTAGATCTTATTCACCCCCTTGTTCCAACCACCAATCATCCCGGAATAATAGAAGAAGTCAACGAGCTTCGCGCTCGAGTAGTGGCTCTGGAAAATCTGGTGCAAAACCTACGAACACCAGCAGCAGCACCAGCAGCATAACCAGCATCACCACCAGTACCATCAACATCACCACTAACAGCATCAGCTTCATCAACAACAACATTCGCATCCCCCGCCTCAACAACACACTTAGTACCTCAAACATCAACATGATACGCCCCATAGATACCAAGGAATATTAGCAATAAAGAGTTAAAATGTATTGACTCATTCTTCGTGAAGAATTATATATGTATACCTTATATATATATGATTTGGAACAATAATAAATCTTGTCGTACTAAGCAATTACGTGAGAATCTCAACTAGTATGTACTACTTGGTTAATTCATATCACTAATATGCTATAATGTACACCCTTCGCTAATGACTTAACAATTGTTAATCACTGCTTCAGCACAATAAACTCCATTTCATAATAAATCAAGTATAACGATGAATGTATTGATTCATAACTTCATTAGCGAAATATTTCGCAACAATTATGAAATCTCTAAGATTTTGGAGATTATTTACTCTCGTTCCAAACCGCAAATCAAATGAGTTTAATATATATTAACTCATTAAATCCATGATTATATCTGAAGAATACATATATGAACGTATATCTTCATAAAGATTGTAAAAACTGTTAATTGTGAAAATATTTTAACGGGTAGGTAATACCCGAGAAATATTTACATCTCACATAAATACACTGTACATTCTTCAATTTCGATTCATAAATCATTAATTATACTCACTGCCTTCACTGTGATACACAATCATTTTCATACAAATTTAATTACACATTCTGAAATTAACATACCAGAATTCAAGTAAAGCTTTAGCAGGTGTTATCTTCCTAAAGATCACTACATTCATGAATTATATTCATTCGTATTCTATGATGAATTATCACATCAAACCACCGAAATTATCATCAACAACGCCTATTCGTTAACCATTAGATCCGTTGACGATTACAATCAGCGTTTAATCATCTAAAAAATAAAATTTCTTGAAACCATCTCGGATTGATAACCAATGATTCAGATATGGTAGCATTAAATGCAGAGGAAACAAAAGAATTTTCCTCGTCATTGGAACTTAGAAATTCTGAGATATCACTGTATCTTTCGTTATAAATATCCTCTATATTTCTGAAGATATCTTTATAACGATTCTTGTCAGCAATTAATTATCTCTTTGCGATATCTTTATCACATCATAAAGGAAACTGTTTTAGTTTCTATATTCTGTAAAGTTTAAGTTTAAATTATGAATGATTTGAAGTAGTGTTGGGAATTGAAGCATGAGTTAGTATAATATAATGACGTCAGGCCAACGTGATTATATTACAGTAAGTCATGCTAAATTTTTAATGGAAGATGATGATTCATAGACTTTATAATCATCATTTGCCATGTTACACGACTCTTATCTATTTAAACTCTAAACATATCAAGAAAATATTTTTCTTGATAATTCGGTCTTTTCCGGATATTCTGATAATATGACAAATCAAATCGTGCTATTACCTTTCCTTCTGCTTTGAATATCATGATCATTCGAAACTTCATACCTACGAATTCTGGACCGTTACTTGCTTTACAAAAGCATGAAGCTTCGACATATAAGGGAAAATATAAATCCCGATAACAACACTGAAATTACAAACCGTGTATATCAATGCGTATAGCAATATAAAGACACGGGAGAACTAAAAACATAATAAATCCTAGAGCATAGTAGAAGTAAACAGACTCCTCTGGTGGGAGTTGGAAAAGAAGGATGATTGTGGCGATAACCAATATAATGTCAAAGACAAGAACTAGATTGAGCATATTAACAAAACTTTTGGAAGTATGAATTGAGAAAGAAAGTATATAAGTGGTGAAGATAATGAAACGGAAGAAGTTAATTTATAGCAAAAATTCCAGACACAGCAATCGAGGCAATTCACCGCATTTAATTAAAGAAAATTCTAATTTCCGTAATTACCGGAAAATCAAATCTTATAAAGATTTCGAAGATTTCTTTAATTCCTTGAAATCCGGAAATCAATCGTAACTACGTCAAAAGTTAAGGCGAACATTTAATTTTCTCATTTACTCTTTTACGATAGCTTCGTTTATACTCTTTCTATAATCGAATTACTTTATCCATATTATTTAATGTCGATAAAACTCTAATTCATCATTCTTGTTATAAAGAATGACGATCTCTATCAAATTTCATGACTATGATTTTCATGAACTCCTCTCTGTTTTGTCTGCCTAATATTGCAGCATAAACGCTCAAGGTTTTAAATGAGCTCAATATTATTCATAACATATTTCATATATCCAATTTACTGAAATGACTTGCATAACATCATCATTTTGAATGATCTCTGCATTAATGATAAAATGCACTTCGTAGAAGAACCTATAGAGATTATGGTTTGTATGACTTAAACGCTTGAAACAAAACAATATTCTATCCTTTGGAAAACACGCAAGGCCCCGAACATACCTGGGAACGTGAAGACCAAATGAAACAGAAATATCCCCATCTCTTCTCAACCGCTGATGCATCCGAGAAGTCTACCTAAAACTTCGGGACGAAGTTTTTATTAACGGGGAGGTACTGTAACAACCCTCACTTTTCGACTTCTAAATTACTGAATTAACCCTAGGGTTATATGTCTGACTATATGTATTAAGGGTTGTTATATACAATTAAATATTGACCGAATAGTAATTTTTAGTCAACAATGTACGCTTAAATAAATAATATATTATTAATTTATATAATTTGACATAATTTAACTAAGTATATAAACTTTGTATCACTTTTATTATTTAGTTAATGTATTATATATTTAACTATATAATAAATCCAATTATATATAAATGTAATAATATTTACAAACTTACTAAAACTATAGTTTAATAATTAAAATCATAATTATTATTAAAAATACAAAATACCGAATTATTTATTATTTTTATGCAAAATTTGTATTTATTAATTAAATAAAACAAAAATAAAAAAAATAAAAATAAAATATTATTGACAAATATTCTTAGAAAAACATTAAATAAATTTGTTTATTTACATAAAAAAATCCTTAAAATAAATAAAAAATAAATAAATTACTTTTTAATTAAAAATTTTAATGGAAAAACTACTTTTATTATTTTATTTTGTGCATTATCCCATGACCTAACATTTAATACTTTTTAATTTTAAAATCCCATTAAGAATTAAATATTTCTTTTTCTTTTAATTATTTTATTCTTTTTACCTAATTTTTTCAAGTATAAATACCCCTCATTTCTCATTCAAACTCACACCAAAATTTCTCTCATTCTCTCTTTGAAGAATTACTACTAGTAAGTATTCTTTTCTTACTTTTTATTTTTTTTTACTTTTCACTTTTTACTTTTTACTTTTTACTTTTTAATTTTTACTTCGGTTATTATTTTTACCGAAATATGTAAATAATGTTATAAATTATATGCAATTAAAAATAAAATAAATAACATGTATACACTATTACTATTACTAGCACCTATAACCTACTACTTATATTGTAACATAAAAACATTTTGGGATATGTATTAGAGATGTATAGATCTTCGAACTTTCTTGACAAATGGTTTCTATGAGATTCTAGGCAGAGGGTTTGGATTTCCGATTTAAAGGGTCCTATGGCTCAAGCCCCTAGATCTAAATTAGCCATTCGAAGGGAAATGGGTGATTGGAAGCTTATCTAATACGACAAGTATCCTAAAATGGAAAACACTGATAAAAGTAGAAACTCTCTAGTCATAGAAACTTAGTAAAATAAGAAACTTTCTAAAAATGGAAACTTTATAAAAATAGTAACTTACTAGGAATAGAAACTTAGTAAAACAAACTATACTTAAACACATACTTAAACTTAAACATGGGCAAAACACTTAACTACTCTTAAATGTCAATAGGTTGACTTTCCTGCTCACTCATTCAACTCTTTATTCCGAGGAATAACACTATCTCTACTTACTAAGGTGAATTCATAGCCCCTCTTTAATTGCTAGCAAACTTACTTACTTTTACTTGGGGTGAGACACATGCTGTTTTTACTTTTTACACTATAGACACAAGTACCAAACTGTTAAAATATGCTATACCCGGCTATGTCCGACTAAGTCCCTACAGTGATATTTTTAATTGCTGTGGCATGCTTAATTATTGGGGGTAGGCCTATCGGGAGTAACATCCCCGATACATTTGACCAAGTCATTGTATTACTTAATAATGAAATTAAACCGACAAGGACAGACACAACTTGTCATGGGGCAAACTTGAACGTTTAGTCTAAATATCACGCATTGGCATAACTTTTTGATCCTGCGGGAGATCAACTTTACAAACTAAATCTTGTAGTCTAAAACAACGACAAAGTTTTTGTTAAACCTATGAACTTCACTCAACCTTTTTGGTTGACACTTTAGCATGTTTTGTCTCAGGTACTGTTTGATTCAAGCTCTTATACTTACTGCTTATGTGATGCTACTTGGACATAGGATCAAGAGATATCGCATTTCTTACTTCTGCATGTGAACATTTACGATATTGTTATTCCTGTCATTGTAACGATATTTCATTTTTCGCTGCGTACTCATTAAAGTTAAATTCATCATTTAGTATTGTTCTCGTTTATTATAATATGTTGGTATGTTTTGATATTAGTGACGTTCCTTCCAGACCCTATTGGGAGGACGTTACATACTTGGAGTCATTCATGGCATATTTCAAAAGACGTTGCATTCAAGTCGTTGAATTCAATAAAGATTATTATTAAGTAAATGACAGATTAGGTCATTTATAGTTTGGATATTATGAAATGGTATGCATTCCTGTTAACTTTCGATGTAATGAAAGTTTGTCTTTTTAAAACGAATGCGATGTTTGCAAAATGTATCATATAGAGGTCAAATTGTGACAACCCGAAAATTTTCAACCAAATTTAAACTTTATCTTTATATTATTCCGACACGATAAGCAAACTTTGTTAAGTTAAATCTCAAGAATTTTTAATCGTGTTCATACATTCATTATAACCTCGACCAAATTCCCACGATTCACGAACCGTTATATATAAATAAATATGTATATATATGTATATATATATATATATTATAACTTGAGAATATTAATAAAGTATTAAACGTATAATACTTTACATGAACGTATTTGTTTCAATATATTTATCGATGAAATTAGAAGATAATATCAAATGATTGATTTATCAGATACATTATGATATGATTACGGGTCTATGTTATGAGGTCCACTGTGATTTAAGAAATCTATTCTTTTTGACAACATTCGAAAAATGGTAAAGTGATTTATAAGTAAGAACGTGAAGTGTAAATAACTTAGATGTTGGATATCGACAAGTTAAGTAACTCGACATTTTTCATTAAGATGATTTCATACGTTTATTTAACCTTTGAACTTTATCCCATGCTTCACCAACAAACTGTAATTTAAAAGCTTGAAACCTATTATGAATATATATGATTCTACTTTTCTAAAACATTTTATGATATAACGATTTCCATTATTTTAACCTTTAAACAAAATGATTCTTAAAAATATATTTGGTTTTGGAAAACAAAATTATTATATTTATTTGATTTAGTTTCAAACGTACAAAAACGTTTTCAGTTTAAAAAGAACTTTATTATTAAAACGTATATAACTTTTATAAATATCTAGAACCACTTTTGACAACTCATTACTTAACCAGTATGATAAAGATAACGATATTTATATTTTATTTTATTAAATATATATAACGATTTAAATTAATATTATATATATTTATACGCGTATTATACGTACATAGTTTTATACTTTTACTATACTTAAACTTACCTTTACTTTATTTTTACTTTACTTTAACTTTAATAATTCACTTTAATAATTCATACTTTAATAATTCACTTTAATAATTCATACTTTAATAATTCACTTTAATAATTCATACTTTAATAATTCACTTTAATAATTCAAAAATCTATTATAAATAGAATTCAATAGGTTTCATTATTTCATAGAAACTTGAAAATATTTTTCTCTAAACTCTCTCAATCGATTTACATATATATATTTACTCCGTATTATTTCAAGATATTATTAGTATACATAAAATATTACGTCAGAGTGCTGTCCGAGTGATTTTGAAATTGTTTTTCGAGTGGGATTGGATTAAGGAAATTATGGGTTATAGCTATGGAGGTGATTGGGTATGGTTCATGGGTATGCTCGTGAGGTCAATATAGTGTTTATCATCTCCGTTGCGTCTACGTACCTTTCCTGCAATATTGAATCTCAATATTGATACGTGAGTACTCATAATTTAACTTTTACATACTAATAGTGTATCCTTGACTAGTGCTCGAGTATATAGGATTATGCATATTTGTACTTTTGATATTGCCTTTAGTTAGGTTATGTTGAATCCTGAATTAGTTATATATGCGACTGAGATAAGGTATAAGATATGCATGTCGTTGGAAAGCTAACGAAAAATTAAGAACTTTTCATTTAGACATCGAATGATTTCGATGAACGGATTTGAAGTTATAGTCCATCGAATTTTTGTATTATTATTAAAAATGATTATTATTATCGTCGTTCTAGTTTTATCTTATTATTATTATTATCTTTATCAATAAAAGGATTTATCATTAAAAAAATTGTTATTTTTTATTATTATTACTATCGTTATTATCGTTAAAGTTATAATTAGTATTATTATTATTATCCAATTATTATTATTATTATTATTATTATTATTGGTATTATTATTATTATTATTATCATTATTACTATATATATCATTATTTAAAAATGGTTATTGTTATTGTTAATATTATTATTACTATATTATCATTAAGATAATTATTAGCATTATCGTTAATAATGTTATAGTAACTATCATTATTAATATTAGTGTAATTAAAACAAATATTTGTAACACCTAATTATTTTGATTACTATAAATATCATTATTACGAACAAGGTATAAAAGACGATTAAAAGCAATTAAACGAAACGATTAGGAAATAATGGGTAAGAGTATCATGATGAAATTAAAATATTATAAGATATTGATTTAGATAAAATTATCGTTCTTATTATTTTTATCATTACTATTATTATTAAAATTATCGTTAGTATTAAAACTATCATTTTAACAAAAATTATCATTTTAATAGAAATGTCATTGTTACTATAAAATATCATTATTATTATTATTTTAAATAGAATTATTATTTTAAAGATAATATTAAAAATTATCGTAAATATTAAAGTTATCATAATTAGAATTATCGTTTATCATAATGTCATCTTAGTAATTATAAATATTGATATTTTTATAATAATAATTATTATTACAAAATAATACAACTTTTACTTACTATCATTATAGATATTATTTTATCAAATAAATATTTGATACAAACATATTTTACTACGTGTAATACCCTATAAATTTTATTACTTAATATATATAAAAGTATATTTTATTATATAAATATAATATAAAATTTTATTTATTAATAAATAAATTATATTATTTACTCTAATAAATCTTTTAAAAATATTTAAAAATATAAAACGACGATATTTAAACTATATATTAATCATGTATAGATTTATGGAAATTATTTTGAGTCAAATTTACTTTTGTTGACTTTTGCATATTAGTCTCGAGCATTAGGATTGTGGTACACTATGACTTGACCTAATTTGTTAGACAAATATTGACCAACACATAAATATATATAATTAATTTAGGTTCGTGAATCCGAGGCCAACCTTGCACTTGTTCAATGACGTTATATGTATTTTTACTACGAAATACAGTATGGTGAGTTTCATTTGCTCCCTTTTACTCATTACATTTTTGGGCTGAGAATACATGCAAATGCTTTATTAACTGTTTTACAATATTTATATGTGTGAGTTTCATTTGCCTTTTTACCCTTTATATTTTTGGGACTGAGAATACATGCGCTTTTATAAATGTTTGATGAAATAGACACAAGTAATTGAAACTACATTCTATGGTTGAATTATCGAAATCGAATATGCCCCTTTTTATTAAAGTCTGGTAATCTAAGAATTAGGGAACAGACACCCTAATTGACGTGAATCCTAAAGATAGATCTATTGGGCCTAACAAACCCCATCCAAAGTACCGGATGCTTTAGTACTTTGAAATTATATCATGTCCGAAGGAGGATCCCAGAATGATAGGGGATATTCTTATATGTATCTAGTTAATGTCGGTTACCAGGTGTTCACCATATGAATGATTATTTTTTGTCTCTATGCATGGGACGTATATTTATGAGAACTGGAAATGAAATTCTTGTGGTCTATTAAAATGATGGAAATAAATGATTATGATAAACTAATGAACTCACCAACCTTTTGGTTGACACTTTAAAGCATGTTTATTCTCAGGTGTTAAAGAAATCTTCCGCTGTGCATTTGCTCATTTTAAAGATATTACTTGGAGTCTTTCATAGCATATTTCGAAGAACATTGCATTCGAGTCATTGAGTTCATCAAAGATTATTATTAAATCAATTTATAGTTGGATAGTGAATATTATGAAATGGTATGCATGCCTGTCAATTTTTGATGTATAGAAAGATTGTCTTTTAAAAACGAATGCAATGTTTGTAAAATGTATCATATAGAGGTCAAATACCTCGCAATGTAATCAACTATTGTGAATCGTTTATAATGTATATGAACGGGTTCTTTCAGTTTGTATCAGAGCGGTGGTCTTAGCGAACCAGGTCTGCATTAGTGTGTCTAACTGATAAGTCGTTAGGATGCATTAGTGAGTCTGGACTTCGACCGTGTCTGCATGTCAAAAGTTTTGCTTATCATTTCTAGTCGGAAATCATCTGCTTATCATCTATAGGAAATTACCTGCTTATCATTATTAGTCTAGACACGTCTTGCTACATTAATTGCATGAGTAGTGTATAGACAAAATTCATATCTTAGCGTATCTGCTAAATCATATCTTATCGTATCTGTTACTTTAAACTTTGCCTGACATATCCTGCAAATTCCTCCGTAATCTATGAAATTTTTTGATATCTATATATAGATATCCTATGTAAATAGAATACCACCCGATAGCCGAAAAATCATTTTATATCGAAAATCCTTTATCCAATCGTACGAAATGGAATTTGTCATCAGTTCAAGTCACTCGGATTCTGAAATGGAATCTCACTCAAGCTTCGAAAGCAGTGTGACCGGAATGGATCAACCAATCAGTCATCACCTATTCTAGATGAATTGGGGATGGGTTCGTAGCCTCTTCAATCATTGGAAACAAGAAGAAGGCGATCCTTTCCATCCACCACATTTCCCTCTTGGCGAAGAACCTGAAGCACTTACCGGCGAACCTGTTCGAGACACCATTTTCTCTCTCATTTCCAGGGTATCTCGTCACGATTATATACTACATCAAATTCTAGATTTTATTTATTCGCTCGTTCTGACCGACAATCATCCTGGAATAATAGAAGAAGTCAACTAACTTCGCGCTCGGGTAGTGGCTTTGGAGAATATGGTGCAGAGATTACAAACACCAGCAGCAGCACCAGCAGCATAACCAGTACCACCATCATCAACGCCAACAGTACCATTACCACCTCCAACCACAACCACGTTGTAAACCTCAACTTCACAATCTGTCTGTCATAACCCGTCCTTAACCATAAGAACGAGTTAGATAACGTATGATTTCATTGCGAGGTATTGACCTCTATATGCGACATTTTTAAAAGAACAACTGCATTTATTTTACATTACAAACCATAACTCTTATTTTAATACAAGCTTTAGACAATAAAAAGATGATTATCGTTTAGCGATAATCTTAGACTTACAAACTTTACATGTGATGATAACAATACGATTTCTAGCATATTTTACATTACAAATCCTCCGATATGCAGTTTTATTTTTGACACAAATATGCATACTCAAGATCTTGTTTAAATTCAACATGTTGCAGCGGAAGCTTCTAATTATTACCTGAGAATAGACATGTTTAAAACGTCAACATAAAGTTGGTGAGATATAGGTTTAATGCGGGCAGCAATATATATATAGACCACAAGATTTCATATATAAACGTTTTAATAAAAATATTCTAAGTGGTTGAGCACTTGGTAACCATACTTAACATTTAATCACGTCGCATATTCCCTTTATTATGAAATCTTACTACACCGTACCAAGTGTAGTCACAAAACGAAGTACTGTGCAACCGTTGAATACTGGTCGTCCAGTCCGGTTGGGGTTGTCAGGCCCGATAGATCTATCAACAGGATTCGCGTTTACAATACCGCTGTAAATAACAGTTACCAAGCTACAGGGAAGTATGCCAGTGGTACAACTCAACGTAGAATATATTTTTCAGTTACTTGTGTCCATAACGTAAAACATAAAATACATGTATTCTCATCCCGAAATACTTAGAGTTTAAAAATGGGACTATATACTCACTTTCGTCTTGAAGATATGTAATTTTGACTTGGTCTCCGATTGATATCACGAACCTATCCATATATAATATATCAATACCTTTTCTTTTTAAACAAACGTCACATATATATACTTATAATACTTTTAATACTTTTAATAATTCATTAGTCCGTAGTTAGCAGTCCGATGTTAGTAATTCAATTTTAATGGTTCATTTTTAGGTGTTTAATAAACCCCCAATGAAATAAATAAAAACCCCCATCGTATATGTATTGGTCGAGATTAATCTTGACCCACGGTACCGGTGTTGTCAAATGACGTGTTGCGTACATAAAGTACCGGTGTTGTCAAATGACGTGTTGCGTACAATCATGGGATCTTATGATTAATCTTCTCGTATTGTTTACGGGTGATCCTGAACCATATAAAATTAAATTATGAGTACATATATATAAAATATCATGTTATTTTAAAAAGATGTGATTTATTTAATTTTCTCCAATTATTTTCGTAGCTAAACTAGTCTTAGATATCCGATCTCGTTTTGGTCATAGTTTCTTCGTTACAACTCCGTTTTCGTTGATTCAACTTGCCACTTCCTTGGATCGAGTCCCTCTTTAAGACTATGAACTGTAAATACCTTAGTTTGTATTCAAAATCACAGGTCATAGGTCAAACTTTAGTGAAACTTATGAAGTTAATCATTTTCCATCATGTAAACAACCTTAAATGATTATTTTTCTAAAAATACTTATACTTTGAGTTAAATCATGAAATTTTTATGTGTTATCATATTCATAGTAAAAATCATTTTTCCAGAAAATAAACCTCCAATTCAAAGTTTAAGATGGTTTTTAATTATCCAACCCAAAACAGCCCCCGGTTGCACTCCGACGTCGTAAATTCAGTTTTTAAGGTGTTCTTTGAAAAACCAAGTTATACCTTGTTAAATTAGCATATATTTTAGATATATTACAGGTCTTGAAGTATTTTAAAAGTTAAGTTAGAAGGATCTATTTAGTTTGCAAACAAGTTTGAAAACATTCAAACTATGTTCTTGTTGTTAAAATTTTATACCACAAAATAAGATAGCTATATATATATATGAATCGAATAAGGTTATGAACAAAGTTACTACCTCAAGTTACTTGGACAAGATTGCTGTAAAAGAGAAGTAAAAATCTAGAACCAAAAGAGTGATGGAGTTGGATGAAAGATTGGAAGTAAACTTGTGTTCTTGAAAGGATTCTTGAAGTGTTTTTGTAAGGTTTTTCTTATGGTGTTTAAGTGATGTTTTTATGGCTAGATCTTCATGGATACTAGCTGAATGGTTATGGAGTTTCTTAAGAGTGCGTTTTTGGTTAAAGAAATGAGGTAATAAAATTTGAAAATGGAAGATGTATTTAAGGCCATAAAAACATGATTAATGGAAAAACATGGACAAAATTTCATGTTGTATTTTTATGTAATTAGTCATACTAAACATCAAAAGTAGTTACCTTATACATAAGGCATGAACAAGGGCTGGTTGGTGGTGATTTGATGTGTATATACCAATAGTAAATACGTATAGAAGCTAGGTATGATACGAGTACATATACTCTAGATATACGTATAGAAAATCTTGTGAAAAATGGAATGAGAATTCAAATATAGCTATCTTTTGTGAATATACTTATATTGTTTTATGTATTTAAGTCCTTAAAAAGTGATTAAATACATTATATATACGATATATGTATAAACATTATAGGTCATAAGTATTTATATCAAAAAACGTTACGTATGGTTATTGTTTTGAAAACTTAAGTTAGTAGTTTCAAAATATACTTATAACTTATTGTTATTAATACAAAATGAGGTATTAAAACATTCTTAGATCATGTTAAATATGTATATATACATATATATACACAAACGTATAATTATCATATGTTATATAGTTCGTGATATCATCGGTCAAACTAGACGGTCAAACGTTGTGTAAAACTCTTTTCAAAAACATAAATCTCAACAATTTGGATTACTTATCATGTTGGTAAGGTTTAATTTATGTAAATATTAATCTTATAAGTATAGAACGATCGAAAAAAAATGCGGGTCATTACAGTACCTACCCGTTAAATAAATTTCGTCCCGAAATTTTAAAATTGTACCTATTTTGCGTCATCGAGAAACAAGTGTGGATACTTTTGTTTCATCTGATCCTCTCATTCCCAAGTAAACTCAGGACCTCTTCGAGCATTCTAACGAACCTTAACGATCGGTATGTTGCTCTGCTTGAGCTGTTTAACTTCACGGTCCATGATTTCGATTGGTTCTTCGATGAATTGTAGTTTCTCATCGACATGGATTTCTTCAAGAGGAATGGTGAGATCTTCCTTTGCAAGACACTTCTTAAGGTTCGAGACATGAAATGTATTATGTACTCCGGCGAGTTATTGTGGTAACTCGAGTCGATAAGCTACCGGTCCAATGCGTTCGATAATCTTGAACGGGCCTACGTATCTTGGGTTCAGTTTACCCCTTTTTCCGAAACGTATTACACCTTTTCAAGGTGACACCTTTATCATAACAATGTCAGCGATCTGAAACTCTAATGGTTTCCTTCGAACATCGGCGTAGCTCTTTTGGCGACTACGGGCTGTTTTCAATCTCTCCTTAATTTGTACTATCTTTTCAGTAGTTTCATGTATGATCTCGGGACCAGTTAATTGTCGATCTCCTACTTCATTCCAACAGATAGGAGATCTACACTTCCTTCCGTACAATGCTTCGAATGGTGCAGCTTTAATGCTCGCATGATAACTATTATTATACGAGAATTCTGCTAATGGTAGATACTTATCCCATCCGTTTCCAAAATCGATCACACATGCCCTGAGCATGTCTTCAAGAGTCTGAATTGTTCTTTCACTCTGCCCGTCCGTTTGCGGATGATATGCAATACTCATATCCAAACGAGTTCCTAGTGCCTCCTGTAGTGATTGCCAGAACTTTGAGGTAAATCTACTATCACGATCAGATATAATTGAAATAGGTATTCCATGCCTTGAAACAATTTCCTTTATATACAATCGTAATAGTTTCTCCATCCTATCCGTTTAAATTATAGGCAAGAAATGTGCAGACTTGGTGAGATGATCAACAATCACCCAAATGGTGTCGTATCCCCAGGCAGTCTTTGGTAACTTCGTGATGAAATCCATGGTAATACCATCCCATTTCCATTCTGGGATTTCTGGTTGTTGAAGTAACCCTGACGGCTTCTGGTGTTCTGCTTTGACCTTAGAACAAGTTAAACACTCCCCAACATATGTTGCAACGTCTGTCTTTAAATTAGGCCACCAATAACGTGTCTTAAGATCTTGGTACATCTTTCCAACTCCAGGATGTATCGAGTATCTTGTCTTATGTGCCTCGTTCAATATCAACTTCCTTAATCCACCCAACTTCGGTACCCAAATACGATTTGCAAAATATCGAATTCCATCTTCCCGTATAACGAGTTGCTTCTCATACTTCTTCATTATTTCATTTCTTATGTTTTCTTTAGTAAGTGCTTCTCGTTGAACTTCTTTGATTTGTGAGTTGAGATTCATGCGAATTTTTATGTTCATCGCTCGTACTCGAATTGGTTCTCGTTCCTTTCTGCTTAATGCGTCAGCCACCACATTCGCTTTCCCGGGATGATAACGAATTTCACAATCATAGTCGTTTATTAACTCGACCCACCTACGTTGCCTCATGTTCAGCTGTTTCTGATCAAAAATATGTTGAAGGCTTTTATGATCAGTAAACACAGTGCATTTAACCCCATACAAGTAGTGTCTCCATATCTTCAATGCAAACATGACTGCTCCCAGTTCTAGATCATGCGTCGTATAATTCCGCTCGTGAATCTTCAATTGTCGGGATGCGTATGCAATAACTTTCTTCCGTTGCATAAGAACGCAACCAAAACCTTGTCGCGAAGCGTCACAATATATTTCAAAATCATCGTTCCCTTCTGGTAACGATAAAATAGGCGCCGTAGTCAACTTCTTTTTCAGTAATTGAAATGCACTCTCCTGCTCAGAAGTCCATTCATATTTCTTCCCTTTTTGCGTTAACGCTGTCAACGGCTTAGCTATTCGGGAAAAATCTTGAATAAACCTTCTATAATAACCGGCTAAACCCAAAAATTGGCGTATCTGCATTGGTGTCTTAGGAGTCTCCCATTTTTCAATGGCTTCAATTTTTGCTGGATCAACCTGAATTCCTTTGCTACTAACAACGTGGCCAAGAAATTGCACTTCTTTCAACCAGAAAGCACATTTAGAAAATTTAGCATATAGCTGTTCTTTTCTTAACAACTCTAATATCAACCTTAAATGCTGTTCATGCTCTTGCTCACTCTTGGAATAGATAAGAATATCATCAATGAAAACGATAACAAACTTATCTAAATATGGACTACAAACTCGATTCATGAGGTCCATGAATACAGCTGGCGCATTCGTCAATCCAAACGGCATGACCAAAAATTCGTAATGACCATAACGTGTCCGAAAAGCAGTTTTCGGTATATCTTCTTCTTTGACGCGTAGTTGATGATAGCCCGATCTTAGGTCGATTTTCGAATAAACACATGATCCTTGCAGTTGATCAAATAAGTCATCAATTCTCGGTAGTGGATACCGATTCTTGATAGTTAACTTATTTAATTCACGATAATCTATACACATCCTAAAAGATCCATCTTTCTTCTTAACAAACAAAATTGGAGCTCCCCACGGTGAAGTGCTTGGTCGTATGAATCCACGGTCTAGTAATTCTTTTAACTGACTTTGAAGTTCTTTTAATTCGGACGGTGCAAGTCTATATGGAGCACGAGCCACTGGTGCAGCTCCTGGTACTAAATCTATTTGAAATTCTACAGATCTAAATGGAGGTAATCCCGGCAACTCTTCCGGAAAAACTTCAGGAAAATCTCTTGCCACAGGCACATCGTTGATGCACTTCTCTTTTTCTTTCTTTTCGACTTTATTAACATGTGCTAGAATAGCATAACATCCCTTTTCTAAACACTTCTTGGCTTTCAAACAGCTAATGAGTTTTAGCTTTGAATTACCCTTCTCTCCATAAATCATCACCGGCATTTTATCCTTACTAGGAATGCGAATTGCCTTCTTGGCACACACAACTTCAGCTCCTACTTTGGACATCCAGTCCATGCCGACTATTACATCAAAACTTCCTAATTCTACGGGTATTAAGTCAATTTTAAACGTTTCTCCGGCTAAATTTATTTCACAATCACGACAAATTTTATCGGCTTTAATTAGTTTACCATTAGCTAACTCAATCATGTACTTAGCATCTAGAGGTAATGATGAACAATTCAATTTAGTGTAAAAATTTCTACACACGTAACTTCTATCGGCACCAGTATCAAATATAATAGACGCTGATAAGTTATTAATGGTAAACGTACCCGTAACAAGCTCCGGGTCTTCACACGCCTCTCTAGCATTAATAACAAATGCTCTTCCACGTGTAGATCCATTATTCTTCTCTGGATTTGGACACTGGCTCTTATAGTGACCTTGTTTTCCACACCCAAAACAAGTAACGGTAGCCAAAGCAGTTCTATTTGCATTGGTGGCAGGAGTCTTGGTACCATTTGTATTTGTAACGAGAGCCCTACAATCTTCAGCAAGATGACCCTTTCGATTACATTTGTTGCATACCACATTACAGTAACCAGAGTGATGTTTGTGGCATCGGTTGCATAAAGGATTTTGTCCTTTATAACCAAAGCTTAAACCACTACCCGCACCTTGCGTGTTTTCTTGTTTCTTAAAAGATTGTTGTTGGTTACCTCGATCATAATTTCCATTCCACTTTCTTTTGTTACCTGATACCTTCACATCAGTATTGGATACTTTCTTATCCATGATGACCTGATCCATTAGCTCGTTTGCCATGGTTATAGCTTCATGAATTGTCTTAGGTTTCGATGCTGTAACATTTGCCTTGACCTTTTTGGACAAACCATCTTTGTACATTTCAATCTTCCGTTCTTCGGTTGGAACCAATTCAGGACATAGCAAAACTAATTCCATGAATCGCTGATTGTAGTTGGTGATTTCAGTACCAATAACCTTCAGACTTCGTAACTCATCTTCCAACTTCCTAACCTCGTTCCTTGGACAATATTCGTTGATTAACATTGTTTTGAATTCTTCCCACGGAGTATCATAAGCTACATCTCCTCCTACAGCCTTCACATAATTTTTCCACCACGTGAGTGCACTATCTTGTAAAGTGCACGATGCATACTTGGTCATGTCCTTTTCAACACAACCACTGATTTTAAACACAGTCTCCATCTTTTCTATCCACCGGGTTAAACCGATCGGTCCTTCTGTTCCACTGAATGATGAGGGCTTGCAAGCTTGAAAAGTTTTGTAAGTGCACCCCACACGAGGATTTGGGTTAACTGCAGCACCTCTTGCAGCCTCGAGCCATAACATTCTGTCGTTCACTCGCTGATTGATGAGTTCCTAGATTTCTTGTTCTGTCATTCGGTTCAATCGCGCCATATTCTTCTATAAGAATGAAAAGAAAATAATTATTCACATGGAATATTATAGATGTAGTGTATATTTACAGTACATTATAGCTTATTAATAATATGAACCAGGTATTATTATAAAAGCCTTTTCTTCTTATTAGCGTTTTATAATTATATCTAGGGTAGTACCTACCCGTTAATGTCCATACTTAATAGCTTAGTACAGAATCAATTACTACCATCTAAATAATACTTAACCATGGAAAATTATTGCATTTCATACTTCACTATTTTACATATGCTTATCTTACATCGAACATTAAGCAAACCACTCTAATAATATTATACAAAACATTATATGATCGCATGGTTTAATACGGCAGCGCATCGTTTGGTCTATTTTCTAGGACGTTTAGGTTCAAGGAATGGCCTAACGCTTATCCTAGCTGTCTGCCTATATTTTGGCGGTGGGGCTGAAGAACTGGATGCCGGGATAGAACGAATAGGTATATCGGGAATAGGGGTGGTAGTGTTTAGTGGAGTTGGTGCCACATCATCCTCACTAAACTCGGGATTTGAATTTTCTAATTCATTAGCCTTTTGTTTCTTTCCTAATTCGAACTTGTCTTTCGTAATTTCCTGTATTTCTTCCTCGGGTTCACTTTCCTCCTCGGGTTCACTTTCCTCCTCGGGTTCACTTTCCGGGTTCCCTATAGTTGGTTCATCCGGAATTTGTGAGTCTTCCCCAAAGATATTATTTTCGTCATCGGATAGGTTAATGACTGAAACGCCATCTGAAGATTCTGATTCGGAGTCGCTGAATGTGATAATAAGTTTCGAGCCCGACATCTATCACATAACAACTAACCCATTAGTATTACATAATATTTACATATAAATTTTAACCAACAATGATAAGCAATGGTTTTTAAATCAGACCCGGTCAAAGTCCAGACTTACTAATGTATCCTAACGACTTATCAGTTAGACACACTAATGCAAACCTGGTTCGCTAAGACCACCGCTCTGATACCACATGTCATAACCCGTCCTTAACCATAAGAACGAGTTAGATAACGTATGATTTCATTGCGAGGTATTGACCTCTATATGCGACATTTTTAAAAGAACAACTGCATTTATTTTACATTACAAACCATAACTCTTATTTTAATACAAGCTTTAGACAATAAAAAGATGATTATCGTTTAGCGATAATCTTAGACTTACAAACTTTACATGTGATGATAACAATACGATTTCTAGCATATTTTACATTACAAATCCTCCGATATGCAGTTTTATTTTTGACACAAATATGCATACTCAAGATCTTGTTTAAATTCAACATGTTGCAGCGGAAGCTTCTAATTATCACCTGAGAATAGACATGTTTAAAATGTCAACATAAAGTTGGTGAGATATAGGTTTAATGCCGGCAGCAATATATATATAGACCACAAGATTTCATATATAAACGTTTTAATAAAAATATTCTAAGTGGTTGAGCACTTGGTAACCATACTTAACATTTAATCACGTCGCATATTCCCTTTATTATGAAATCTTACTACACCGTACCAAGTGTAGTCACAAAACGAAGTACTGTGCAACCGTTGAATACTGGTCGTCCAGTCCGGTTGGGGTTGTCAGGCCCGATAGATCTATCAACAGGATTCGCGTTTACAATACCGCTGTAAATAACAGTTACCAAGCTACAGGGAAGTATGCCAGTGGTACAACTCAACGTAGAATATATTTTTCAGTTACTTGTGTCCATAACGTAAAACATAAAATACATGTATTCTCATCCCGAAATACTTAGAGTTTAAAAATGGGACTATATACTCACTTTCGTCTTGAAGATATGTAATTTTGACTTGGTCTCCGATTGATATCACGAACCTATCCATATATAATATATCAATACCTTTTCTTTTTAAACAAACGTCACATATATATACTTATAATACTTTTAATACTTTTAATAATTCCTTAGTCCGTAGTTAGCAGTCCGATGTTAGTAATTCAATTTTAATGGTTCATTTTTAGGTGTTTAATAAACCCCCAATGAAATAAATAAAAACCCCCATCGTATATGTATTGGTCGAGATTAATCTTGACCCACGGTACCGGTGTTGTCAAATGACGTGTTGCGTACATAAAGTACCGGTGTTGTCAAATGACGTGTTGCGTACAATCATGGGATCTTATGATTAATCTTCTCGTATTGTTTACGGGTGATCCTGAACCATATAAAATTAAATTATGAGTACATATATATAAAATATCATGTTATTTTAAAAAGATGTGATTTATTTAATTTTCTCCAATTATTTTCGTAGCTAAACTAGTCTTAGATATCCGATCTCGTTTTGGTCATAGTTTCTTCGTTACAACTCCGTTTTCGTTGATTCAACTTGCCACTTCCTTGGATCGAGTCCCTCTTTAAGACTATGAACTGTAAATACCTTAGTTTGTATTCGAAATCACAGGTCATAGGTCAAACTTTAGTGAAACTTATGAAGTTAATCATTTTCCATCATGTAAACAACCTTAAATGATTATTTTTCTAAAAATACTTATACTTTGAGTTAAATCATGAAATTTTTATGTGTTATCATATTCATAGTAAAAATCATTTTTCCAGAAAATAAACCTCCAATTCAAAGTTTAAGATGGTTTTTAATTATCCAACCCAAAACAGCCCCCGGTTGCACTCCGACGTCGTAAATTCAGTTTTTAAGGTGTTCTTTGAAAAACCAAGTTATACCTTGTTAAATTAGCATATATTTTAGATATATTACAGGTCTTGAAGTATTTTAAAAGTTAAGTTAGAAGGATCTATTTAGTTTGCAAATAAGTTTGAAAACATTCAAACTATGTTCTTGTTGTTAAAATTTTATACCACAAAATAAGATAGCTATATATATATGAATCGAATAAGGTTATGAACAAAGTTACTACCTCAAGTTACTTGGACAAGATTGCTGTAAAAGAGAAGTAAAAATCTAGAACCAAAAGAGTGATGGAGTTGGATGAAAGATTGGAAGTAAACTTGTGTTCTTGAAAGGATTCTTGAAGTGTTTTTGTAAGGTTTTTCTTATGGTGTTTAAGTGATGTTTTTATGGCTAGATCTTCATGGATACTAGCTGAATGGTTATGGAGTTTCTTAAGAGTGTGTTTTTGGTTAAAGAAATGAGGTAATAAAATTTGAAAATGGAAGATGTATTTAAGGCCATAAAAACATGATTAATGGAAAAACATGGACAAAATTTCATGTTGTATTTTTATGTAATTAGTCATACTAAACATCAAAAGTAGTTACCTTATACATAAGGCATGAACAAGGGCTGGTTGGTGGTGATTTGATGTGTATATACCAATAGTAAATACGTATAGAAGCTAGGTATGATACGAGTACATATACTCTAGATATACGTATAGAAAATCTTGTGAAAAATGGAATGAGAATTCAAATATAGCTATCTTTTGTGAATATACTTATATTGTTTTATGTATTTAAGTCCTTAAAAAGTGATTAAATACATTATATATACGATATATGTATAAACATTATAGGTCATAAGTATTTATATCAAAAAACGTTACGTATGGTTATTGTTTTGAAAACTTAAGTTAGTAGTTTCAAAATATACTTATAACTTATTGTTATTAATACAAAATGAGGTATTAAAACATTCTTAGATCATGTTAAATATGTATATATACATATATATACACAAACGTATAATTATCATATGTTATATAGTTCGTGATATCATCGGTCAAACTAGACGGTCAAACGTTGTGTAAAACTCTTTTCAAAAACATAAATCTCAACAATTTGGATTGCTTATCATGTTGGTAAGGTTTAATTTATGTAAATATTAATCTTATAAGTATAGAACGATCGAAAAAAAATGCGGGTCATTACAGTACCTACCCGTTAAATAAATTTCGTCCCGAAATTTTAAAATTGTACCTATTTTGCGTCATCGAGAAACAAGTGTGGATACTTTTGTTTCATCTGATCCTCTCATTCCCAAGTAAACTCAGGACCTCTTCGAGCATTCTAACGAACCTTAAAAATTATCGTAAATATTAAAGTTATCATAATTAGAATTATCGTTTATCATAATGTCATCTTAGTAATTATAAATATTGATATTTTTATAATAATAATTATTATTACAAAATAATACAACTTTTACTTACTATCATTATAGATATTATTTTATCAAATAAATATTTGATACAAACATATTTTACTACGTGTAATACCCTATAAATTTTATTACTTAATATATATAAAAGTATATTTTATTATATAAATATAATATAAAATTTTATTTATTAATAAATAAATTATATTATTTACTCTAATAAATCTTTTAAAAATATTTAAAAATATAAAACGACGATATTTAAACTATATATTAATCATGTATAGATTTATGGAAATTATTTTGAGTCAAATTTACTTTTGTTGACTTTTGCATATTAGTCTCGAGCATTAGGATTGTGGTACACTATGACTTGACCTAATTTGTTAGACAAATATTGACCAACACATAAATATATATAATTAATTTAGGTTCGTGAATCCGAGGCCAACCTTGCACTTGTTCAATGACGTTATATGTATTTTTACTACGAAATACAGTATGGTGAGTTTCATTTGCTCCCTTTTACTCATTACATTTTTGGGCTGAGAATACATGCAAATGCTTTATTAACTGTTTTACAATATTTATATGTGTGAGTTTCATTTGCCTTTTTACCCTTTATATTTTTGGGACTGAGAATACATGCGCTTTTATAAATGTTTGATGAAATAGACACAAGTAATTGAAACTACATTCTATGGTTGAATTATCGAAATCGAATATGCCCCTTTTTATTAAAGTCTGGTAATCTAAGAATTAGGGAACAGACACCCTAATTGACGTGAATCCTAAAGATAGATCTATTGGGCCTAACAAACCCCATCCAAAGTACCGGATGCTTTAGTACTTTGAAATTATATCATGTCCGAAGGAGGATCCCAGAATGATAGGGGATATTCTTATATGTATCTAGTTAATGTCGGTTACCAGGTGTTCACCATATGAATGATTATTTTTTGTCTCTATGCATGGGACGTATATTTATGAGAACTGGAAATGAAATTCTTGTGGTCTATTAAAATGATGGAAATAAATGATTATGATAAACTAATGAACTCACCAACCTTTTGGTTGACACTTTAAAGCATGTTTATTCTCAGGTGTTAAAGAAATCTTCCGCTGTGCATTTGCTCATTTTAAAGATATTACTTGGAGTCTTTCATAGCATATTTCGAAGAACATTGCATTCGAGTCATTGAGTTCATCAAAGATTATTATTAAATCAATTTATAGTTGGATAGTGAATATTATGAAATGGTATGCATGCCTGTCAATTTTTGATGTATAGAAAGATTGTCTTTTAAAAACGAATGCAATGTTTGTAAAATGTATCATATAGAGGTCAAATACCTCGCAATGTAATCAACTATTGTGAATCGTTTATAATGTATATGAACGGGTTCTTTCAGTTTGTATCAGAGCGGTGGTCTTAGCGAACCAGGTCTGCATTAGTGTGTCTAACTGATAAGTCGTTAGGATGCATTAGTGAGTCTGGACTTCGACCGTGTCTGCATGTCAAAAGTTTTGCTTATCATTTCTAGTCGGAAATCATCTGCTTATCATCTATAGGAAATTACCTGCTTATCATTATTAGTCTAGACACGTCTTGCTACATTAATTGCATGAGTAGTGTATAGACAAAATTCATATCTTAGCGTATCTGCTAAATCATATCTTATCGTATCTGTTACTTTAAACTTTGCCTGACATATCCTGCAAATTCCTCCGTAATCTATGAAATTTTTTGATATCTATATATAGATATCCTATGTAAATAGAATACCACCCGATAGCCGAAAAATCATTTTATATCGAAAATCCTTTATCCAATCGTACGAAATGGAATTTGTCATCAGTTCAAGTCACTCGGATTCTGAAATGGAATCTCACTCAAGCTTCGAAAGCAGTGTGACCGGAATGGATCAACCAATCAGTCATCACCTATTCTAGATGAATTGGGGATGGGTTCGTAGCCTCTTCAATCATTGGAAACAAGAAGAAGGCGATCCTTTCCATCCACCACATTTTCCTCTTGGCGAAGAACCTGAAGCACTTACCGGCGAACCTGTTCGAGACACCATTTTCTCTCTCATTTCCAGGGTATCTCGTCACGATTATATACTACATCAAATTCTAGATTTTATTTATTCGCTCGTTCTGACCGACAATCATCCTGGAATAATAGAAGAAGTCAACTAACTTCGCGCTCGGGTAGTGGCTTTGGAGAATATGGTGCAGAGATTACAAACACCAGCAGCAGCACCAGCAGCATAACCAGTACCACCATCATCAACGCCAACAGTACCATTACCACCTCCAACCACAACCACGTTGTAAACCTCAACTTCACAATCTGTCTGTCATAACCCGTCCTTAACCATAAGAACGAGTTAGATAACGTATGATTTCATTGCGAGGTATTGACCTCTATATGCGACATTTTTAAAAGAACAACTGCATTTATTTTACATTACAAACCATAACTCTTATTTTAATACAAGCTTTAGACAATAAAAAGATGATTATCGTTTAGCGATAATCTTAGACTTACAAACTTTACATGTGATGATAACAATACGATTTCTAGCATATTTTACATTACAAATCCTCCGATATGCAGTTTTATTTTTGACACAAATATGCATACTCAAGATCTTGTTTAAATTCAACATGTTGCAGCGGAAGCTTCTAATTATTACCTGAGAATAGACATGTTTAAAACGTCAACATAAAGTTGGTGAGATATAGGTTTAATGCCGGCAGCAATATATATATAGACCACAAGATTTCATATATAAACGTTTTAATAAAAATATTCTAAGTGGTTGAGCACTTGGTAACCATACTTAACATTTAATCACGTCGCATATTCCCTTTATTATGAAATCTTACTACACCGTACCAAGTGTAGTCACAAAACGAAGTACTGTGCAACCGTTGAATACTGGTCGTCCAGTCCGGTTGGGGTTGTCAGGCCCGATAGATCTATCAACAGGATTCGCGTTTACAATACCGCTGTAAATAACAGTTACCAAGCTACAGGGAAGTATGCCAGTGGTACAACTCAACGTAGAATATATTTTTCAGTTACTTGTGTCCATAACGTAAAACATAAAATACATGTATTCTCATCCCGAAATACTTAGAGTTTAAAAATGGGACTATATACTCACTTTCGTCTTGAAGATATGTAATTTTGACTTGGTCTCCGATTGATATCACGAACCTATCCATATATAATATATCAATACCTTTTCTTTTTAAACAAACGTCACATATATATACTTATAATACTTTTAATACTTTTAATAATTCATTAGTCCGTAGTTAGCAGTCCGATGTTAGTAATTCAATTTTAATGGTTCATTTTTAGGTGTTTAATAAACCCCCAATGAAATAAATAAAAACCCCCATCGTATATGTATTGGTCGAGATTAATCTTGACCCACGGTACCGGTGTTGTCAAATGACGTGTTGCGTACATAAAGTACCGGTGTTGTCAAATGACGTGTTGCGTACAATCATGGGATCTTATGATTAATCTTCTCGTATTGTTTACGGGTGATCCTGAACCATATAAAATTAAATTATGAGTACATATATATAAAATATCATGTTATTTTAAAAAGATGTGATTTATTTAATTTTCTCCAATTATTTTCGTAGCTAAACTAGTCTTAGATATCCGATCTCGTTTTGGTCATAGTTTCTTCGTTACAACTCCGTTTTCGTTGATTCAACTTGCCACTTCCTTGGATCGAGTCCCTCTTTAAGACTATGAACTATAAATACCTTAGTTTGTATTCAAAATCACAGGTCATAGGTCAAACTTTAGTGAAACTTATGAAGTTAATCATTTTCCATCATGTAAACAACCTTAAATGATTATTTTTCTAAAAATACTTATACTTTGAGTTAAATCATGAAATTTTTATGTGTTATCATATTCATAGCAAAAATCATTTTTCCAGAAAATAAACCTCCAATTCAAATTTTAAGATGGTTTTTAATTATCCAACCCAAAACAGCCCCCGGTTGCACTCCGACGTCGTAAATTCAGTTTTTAAGGTGTTCTTTGAAAAACCAAGTTATACCTTGTTAAATTAGCATATATTTTAGATATATTACAGGTCTTGAAGTATTTTAAAAGTTAAGTTAGAATGATCTATTTAGTTTGCAAACAAGTTTGAAAACATTCAAACTATGTTCTTGTTGTTAAAATTTTATACCACAAAATAAGATAGCTATATATATATGAATCGAATAAGGTTATGAACAAAGTTACTACCTCAAGTTACTTGGACAAGATTGCTGTAAAAGAGAAGTAAAAATCTAGAACCAAAAGAGTGATGGAGTTGGATGAAAGATTGGAAGTAAACTTGTGTTCTTGAAAGGATTCTTGAAGTGTTTTTGTAAGGTTTTTCTTATGGTGTTTAAGTGATGTTTTTATGGCTAGATCTTCATGGATACTAGCTGAATGGTTATGGAGTTTCTTAAGAGTGCGTTTTTGGTTAAAGAAATGAGGTAATAAAATTTGAAAATGGAAGATGTATTTAAGGCCATAAAAACATGATTAATGGAAAAACATGGACAAAATTTCATGTTGTATTTTTATGTAATTAGTCATACTAAACATCAAAAGTAGTTACCTTATACATAAGGCATGAACAAGGGCTGGTTGGTGGTGATTTGATGTGTATATACCAATAGTAAATACGTATAGAAGCTAGGTATGATACGAGTACATATACTCTAGATATACGTATAGAAAATCTTGTGAAAAATGGAATGAGAATTCAAATATAGCTATCTTTTGTGAATATACTTATATTGTTTTATGTATTTAAGTCCTTAAAAAGTGATTAAATACATTATATATACGATATATGTATAAACATTATAGGTCATAAGTATTTATATCAAAAAACGTTACGTATGGTTATTGTTTTGAAAACTTAAGTTAGTAGTTTCAAAATATACTTATAACTTATTGTTATTAATACAAAATGAGGTATTAAAACATTCTTAGATCATGTTAAATATGTATATATACATATATATACACAAACGTATAATTATCATATGTTATATAGTTCGTGATATCATCGGTCAAACTAGACGGTCAAACGTTGTGTAAAACTCTTTTCAAAAACATAAATCTCAACAATTTGGATTGCTTATCATGTTGGTAAGGTTTAATTTATGTAAATATTAATATTATAAGTATAGAACGATCGAAAAAAAATGCGGGTCATTACACTGTCCCACTAGTATCAACGTCATACGCACCATAGATACCAAGGAGTACCAACAACAATAACTGACGAAGTATTAATTCATAACTTCATTGGAGAAACATTCCGCGGCGATTATAGAATCTCTAAAGTCTTAGAGATTATCTAATCTAGCCCTAACCATAAATCAGTTAAGCGAACCAAAATGATAGAAGGAAGAGTAGAAACCCTAAAAAAATGGTGTGTGATTAACAAGTTAAACTTGTTTTACCAACAGCATCAACAGTACCGTCAACGTCACCAGCATCGTCAGTACAGTCAACATCAGAATCAACAACACCTATAATATCACAAACTCCGTCAGTTCAAGAATCACTGTGGACATCATTACGAATCAATAACGTGTATATTGTATCAACAAGTTATGAAGAATTAACTCATTCCCTCTGAAGAAATTATATATATATTATATATTATATATATATATATATATATATATATATATATATATATATATATATATATATATATATATATATATTTTGAAATAAAAAAATAAATCTTTCCGTGCTAAGCTATTGTGTGTGAATCTTAACTACTCGATTAATTCATATTACAAATATGCAATAATGTACGTCCCTCGCCCGTGACTTAACCATCGTTAACTACAATCTCTGTCTCAATTCAACAAATTCCAATTCCTAATAAATCAAGTATATATTTGATTTTACACTTCATCATTGATGTAACCGAAACTTTTCAGATAACATCATTCGTACTTTGCGAAGTTCACAAGAATTTAACGAAAACCAACATCACATCTCAACAAATAACGAAGTATTGATTCATAATTTCAATATTATTGAAGAAATACTTATGTAACCTCTAAAGCCTTCAAGGAATTATTCAATTCTAGTTCTAACCGTAAATCGAATGAGTTTAATTCAGTATTAACTCATTAAAATCTATGTTACATCTGAGGAGAATATATACATATATTGTGGCGACTCCGTCAAAACACTTAACGGCTCCGTCACTTGGTCCCACAGCTTGATCGAAACTCTATATGAATTTAATAAAACAACCTTGCATTCTTTATTTAAAAATGATTTCCTATAAAGGAAATCTACTAAATTGTATAAGTTTAGAAAAACTATACAATAATACTTTAACCAAAAGTTGACCAAAATAAAGTCAACAAACAACCACTTTTTAATGTAACAAAATAGAATGCAAGTTAATGTTTAACAAAAGCTGCCATCATAAATATGCAGACTCTCTAAGCACAGTGGAAGCAATCAATCATGAACCTGAGAATAAAACATGCGAGTAACTGTCAACAAAAATGTTGAGTGAATTATAGGTTTAATATTGCAAACAATATTTAATTTAAACAATAAAAATTTATGTTTGAAAACATAAAAACTCCTTTTTGAACCACCAAATTATATGCTAGAAAACATATAATAAAACATTATTCCATTTTCCGTGAGCCACCTGGTAACCACTTAATCATTTATTTACCCTTGCCAAACACAATAAATAATATACACCGAACAAGTGTATCTACAACAAAATACGAAGTACTAAACATTCCGATTATAAATTGCTAGCGCGACTAGCTCGAAATGGGGTTGTCAAACCCGATAGATCTATCCATAGGATTCGTGTTCACCAGTAGAAACCAGTGATTACAGTTACCAGATTAGGGAATATTTTTGTTCGACTCACAATGAATAATTTAAACCAACTTCCACTTGTGTCCAAAATATAAAATAAATTGCATGTATTCTCATCCCAAAAGATTTAAAATAGAAAAATGGGACTATAACTCACCTTAATAGCAACTGAAGAAATCTCACAAACAAGCGAACATCAAATAAAGTAAAGTGATCAAGAAAGATCACAACGCCGACCTATAAATAAAGCAGGTCGATATAAATAACTAACTTAGGTCAAGTCTTAGTATGATAGCTATTGTACATGTTGCAAGTAGACATAGAGCAATACTCAACATGCATCGGTTTGATCGGAACAGCGTACGGACACACACTTTCTATTTTTAGAAAGTTTCTATTTTTAGAAGGTTTCAATTTTTGGAAAGTTTTCTATTTTAGGAAAGTTTCTATTTTTGGAAAGTTTCTATTTTTGGAAAGTTTCCAAATTTAGAAAGTTCTATTTTTAGAAAGTTTTGAAGTTAGGAAAGTTTCCTTATTTAGAAAGTCAACAGAAGTCAACTGAAAGTCAAAGTCAACCGAAAGTCAACTCAAAAGTCAACCTTGGTCAAACATAGTCAACATTAATTTGAAAAGTGTAAGTTATAATAATAACATAGGTTATAATGTTTATTAAAGTCAAAAGTGTATAATTATGTCTTAACATAAGTTTAATTAAATAAAAATGAATTATTAAAGTTTAGATAAGTTTAAATGATATAATTAATATAACATAAGTGTTTAATTAATTAATTAAATATTAGTCATAATATAAGTATTATTAATTAATAATAAATTTTAAATCATATCATAAGTATTATTAATTAATAATGAATTATTAATCATATCATAAATTTCTAATTATACTTATTAAATCATAAGTATTTAATAATTAAATAATAACTAAGTCTTATAATAATTAAATAATTATTTAATCCTTATTATAAGTCCTATAATAATAATAATCTTATAATATAAGTTTAATACTTATCATAAGTATTTTTCATTAATAGTAAAAGTATTATTAATCACAAGTTTAATTAAAATGTTAATTAAATCATAAGTATTAATTAAATGATATAATTAAATATATATCATAAGTCTTAAATAATAATAATAATTACTTTTTATATTATAAGTAATTAAATGATAATGAAATCCATTATTTATATCATAAGTTTAATAATAAATCCCAAGTTTTAAATCAAAAGTTCATCGGGTCGTATCCTGAGCCCCGGGTGTCGGTTTTCGGCGAGCCTTACATATATCTCCGCCTAAGCAAACCACCCGACACTTTGGTACACTCAAGAACATACCATGAACAGCCCACAAGTCGTGATATACAGCCAATACACTACTTGGAACTTCAATTCAATCAAAAACGTGTTTTAGACGTAACGGGTGATACGTGGCTCGGATTGAGATGACCCGAACATGAAAGTTCGCCCCACCATCAGTCCTAACACACTAAAACACCCTAAAGTCACCAAATATGGTCACAAAGTCGGACCAAACCTGGTTCATACCAAAATCACATTTCAATCTTAACAAAATACCACTTTGCTCGTATCTAGGGCTCCGGGAATCGAAACGACATGAATCCGGAGTCTAAAATTAATGTCTTGATGAGAGGAACTCATTTATATACTTTATTTTATGATCAACATCAGTTAAAATATCAGAAACACACGAAAAAGCTGCTGTCCCAATTTTATCAAACCGAAAAAATATGCAATCGAGCAATTCTACGCATACAATCAACAATACAATAACATATTATCATCATACTATCAATATAACATGTAAAAACAGAAAAATAATTGAAAAATTGAAAATCTAGGGTTAGGGTTTATACCCTAATCAACAATCAAGTAATATGAACGCGTAGAGATCGTTGTGTAGAATCCGAATATGTGAATGATTTCTTGATCCAAGTATTATTTGATGAAGATGATGATGGATTATGGTGGTGGTGGTGACGGCTAAGGAGGGAGAAGAGGAGAGAGCACCAAATGAATTTTAGGGTTGATAAAATTAGGAATAAAATGTGAAAATGAGGAGAATTGCAAAAATGAAAGGGGTATACCCCCTCCCCATGGGGTGTCCATCCAAAATCAATGGGGTGGGCCCCATTTCTGGGCCAAATTGATGCTAAGATAAATTGCTTGTGGCCCGGATGCCCGAACGAAGCCCTAAACGCGAAAACACCGCTACGCGATTGATTTTTCGGAGAGATAATAAATACGCGACGAATAAAATATATAAACACTATATATGATCATATGAAATTAAAATATCATATTTAAAATAATTAGGACTTAAAAATCCCAAAAGCTCGACCGTTGGTTTGAAAACCGAAAAGATTCGCCGGATAGAAATCCGCGACACGTAGAAACGTACAATTAAAGATATGAATACAAATATTCATATGACACATAATAATTAATATATTACTATAAAATAATAATATAGATCATAAAAATGACGTGGCACGAATAACAATTAACGGTCGTTAAATAATTAACGGCAAAAGATAACGGAAAAAGTCGGGTCGTGACAGTACCTTCCCGTTACGGAAATTTTGTCCCGAAATTTAAGCAGGTGCAGGGGTTGACTCAACATTTGGGAACAAATGCGGGTACTTCTGCCTCATCTAATCTTCACGCTCCCAAGTGAACTCGGGACCAATTCGTTCCATCTAACTCGAACAATAGAAATTCTACTCTGTTTAAGAGTCTTAACCTTTCGATCCATAATTTCAACAGGTTCCTTAAAAGAAAAAGTAGTTTCTTATCAACATGAAGTCCCTCCATAGGAATGGTTTCCTCGGCCTCGGCCAAACACTTCTTTAAATTCGATACATGAAAAACATCGTGAACAGCACTGAGTTCTTGTGGCAATTTCAAACGATAAGCCACGGGTCCAACTCTCTCAATAATTTCAAAAGGTCCAACAAATCGAGGATTCAACTTTCCCCCTTTTACCAAAACGTATCACGCCCTTCCAAGGCAATACCTTCAACATAACACGATCACCGACCTGAAATTCAATATCGTTCCTTCTCTTATTGGCATAGCTCTTTTGCCGACTTCTGACGGTTCTCAATCCTTCCTTAATCTGTACGATCTTCTCGGTAGTCTCGTGAATAATGTCTGGACCTGTGAGTTGAGCATCCCCAACCTCATTCCAACAGACAGGAGACCTACACTTTCTACCATACAGAGCTTCAAACTGTGCGGCTTTAATACTTGCATGATAGCTGTTGTTATAAGAAAGCTTAGCCAACGACAAGTATCTATCCCTACAATTACCAAAATCAATTATGCACGCCCTCAACATGCCTTCTAACGTTTGGATGGTCCTTTAATTCTGACCGTCCGACGGTGGATGATAAGCGGTGCTCATATCCAATTTAGTTCCCAAAGCATCTTGTAAAGACTGCCAAAACCTCGCCGTAAATCGACTGTCTTGATCCGAAATAATAGATACGGGAACACCATGCCTCAAAACAATTTCCTTCAATTATAAACGGGTAAGCTTCTCCCTCGAATCAGTTTCCTTAATCGGTAAGAAATGAGCTGATTTTGTGAGTCGGTCACAATCACCCAAATGGTATCATAACCACCCACAACTCCCGGTAACTTCGTAATAAAGTCCATTGTAATACCTTCCCACTTCCACTCGGGAATCTCAGGTTGCACCAAAAGTCCAGACGGTTTCTAATGTTCAGCCTTAACCTTAGCACAGGTCAAACAGTTAACCACATACGTAGCCATATCAGCTTTCAAATTAGGCCACCAATACAGCTCCTTAAGATCATGATACATCTTTCCTGAACCAGGATGAATAGAGTACCCATACTTATGAGCCTCATCTAAAACAAGTTTCGTAGATCACCAAACTTCGGAACCCAAAGGCATCCCGCAAAAATACCGAGTGCCATCGGTTCGTACCTCAAACTGTCTACTTAGGCCTTTGACCTTCCCGTTACGAAATTTTCCTCCTTCAAGGCTTCTTGTTGAGCTGCAAGAATCTGCCTTGCGAGGTTTGTTCATATGGTCATATTCAAGGCCCTAAACTTACGAGGTTCAACTCTCTCTTTTCGACTCAAAGCATCGGCTACAACATTGGCCTTTCCAGGATGATATAGAAGTTCAAAATCATAATCGTTCAACGTCTCAACCCATCTTCGCTGTCTCATATTTAGCTGTTTTTGATCAAGAATATGTTGAAGACTTTTGTGATCAGTGTACACTGCACATTTGACCCCATATAAGTAATGTCTCCAATTCTTGAGTGCGAATATAACAACTCCCAATTCTAAATCATGGGTTGTATAATTCTGCTCGTGGATCTTCAACTGACATGACGCATATGCAATAACCTTCTTTCATTGCATCAAAACACACCCAAAGCCTTGACGCGAAGTATCACAATAAACAACAAAATCATAATTACCCTTAGGTAGTGACAATATCGGAGCGGTAGTCAACTTCTTCTTCAAAATTTGAGAAGCATTCTCTTGTTCATCCTTCCACTCATACTTCTCCCCCTTATGCGTTAAAGCAGTCAGAGGTGTCGCTATACGAGAGAAATCTTAAATGAACCTTCTATAATATTCTACCAATCCTAGAAACTGACGGATCTGAGTAGGAGTTTTCGGAGTTTCCCACTTTTCGATCGCCTCAATCTTAGCAGGATCAACTTGTATTCCCTGTTTACTAACAATATGTCCAAGGAATTGAACTTCTCTTAACCAGAAAGCACACTTAGAGAATTTAGCGTACAACTCTTCTTTTCTCAATAAATCAAGCACCAACTTCAAATGTTCTTCGTGCTCTTCATCACTCTTGGAATAAATAAGGATATCGTCGATGAAAACAATAACGAATTTCTCCAGATAGGGTCTACAAACGTGGTTCATTAGGTCCATGAACACAGCAGGTGCATTTGTCAATCCGAACAGCATAACAAGAAACTCAAAGTGACCGTAACGGGTGCGAAAAGCAGTTTTCGAAACATCAGATTCTTTAACACGCAACTGATGATAACCGGAACGAAGATCGATTTCAGAATAAACGGACAAACCTTGAAGTTGATCGAACAGATCATCAATTCTCGGAAGAGGGTAACGGTTCTTAACTGTAAGCTTGTTCAACTCGCGATAATCACTATACCATCGGAACGAACCACCCTTCTTCTTTACAAACAAAACAGGAGCTCCCCAAGGGGACGAACTGGGATGAATGAAATGTAGTTGCAACAATGAGGGAAGAAATATATGAAGTAGTCACTTCGGTGGCATAGATATTTAAGGCAATTCTCTCGAAGGACATAACGAGGATCATGGACTTCAAAGTAAATTTTGATTACATTTCCGAAAGGAATACGTACGAAAGGTGTGATATTTCAACGAGAGTGAACTTCCTTGTACAATGAGCGAGGCAATCTAGGATTCATCCATATTCTTAAATTTATGTGCGGATGAAAAGAACGCGAATCATGGGTTATAAAGAATGGCCGACTCCAGGTTAGATGAATCTCCAAAAATAATTTCGTGCACCCTAAAGTATCGAATCCTAGGATTGATGTTTACGAGGGTGTTGCGGTTGACAGTGAAAATTGAGAGTACAAACTCCTCAAACGGTCTAGAGTAATATATATCCATGATACCCATTATAACAACAGTTGGGGTAGAAACCCACCTAGCGCCTTTTCTACAATAAGGTGACCATCGAGGGTACCCCAGAAAATTGATTTATCGGTCCGCGTTTCGGCCATGTCCAACCATAAGAGATAAAATCTAATGAGCGCAAAGACTCTCCAACAAATTTACAAAGCCGGCCCCCAAAGTGGTGTATGAGTTTCTATCAATGAACTTAATGGTAAGTTTCATCCTTAAACGGAGGATGAGGAGAACTGTGATCCAAACACTCGGTAGAGTAATGCGAAAATTCTAATGTAATCAATCAAAGAAGTTTTGAAAAAGCTTTAAACGTCTAATGTAACCCCATAAATGGAACGAAGCTCTTAGTAAATTTAGAAGTATGTACAACGTGTACCATTTTACGTAAATCAATTTGAGTTAACTAAACAACTCAACAAGAGTGGTTTTTAAAATAATTTTGAAGGTATAATTTAGTGTATAATAGCCAAAATAGGTAAGGGTAAATTAGTCCATTTGAATTCATACGTACATATATGATTTTATAAATAGTATACATGACAAAATATTTCATTACTTCTATTCGCCCATAAATCTCGTGAGAACCGCCCAATTGCACAAATGTGTAAAAATTTTAATGAAAAGCAGGGTATCCGCATTACAGAGGTTACGAGTTGAAGTAAGATCGTTAAAGCTCGGGTGATGGACTTGAATCGTCTTGCGACATCTAATCAATAAATGCTACGAGGTCATGAAAACCAATGAGTTAAATATTGTTTTGACTATTATCAGGACATAAGTCCTTGGGCCAAAACTCTTCACGTGCGAAGCTGTCACTAACAAGCGAGTTATGAATGATAAAACATAGGGTAAGTAGTTCGGTTAAGACGAGTCTCTCGTATATCAACAAATAAGATAATGAGTATCTTCCTTACTCATGTAACAACGTTAGAATTTCCGAATGAGTGGTGTATAAATTTTCTCTGACTCGCTTTCTATTCCTCATGTCACAATATTGGGACTTTTTATGAATTAAAGTAATATAATCACGTTGGCCTGACGCCATTATATTTCACTAACTCATAGTTCCATTCCAATATCACTACATAAGGTCAGGACACGTGGTCAACCTCGAATTTCAACACAATTTCCCTAAAACAATTTCTTAACAATGTGCTAAGGATAGCACAAGAGACAAAGACATCGAAAGTAATGAATAGGAGTAACGATGACATAAAAATGTCTTCGAAGTACCAAGAATATCTAAAAGTAAGAATGACGTTTTCCGTTTCAACAACCAAAGCACATAGGCACAACGGCACAAATGCACGTAATATAACAAAAATGTTATATACCTAAACATAATAGCTGACATTGAAATGCCGAGTATTTAGAAGTCAAGAATGACATCTCGCGTAATATAACTCAAACGTTATATACATAACCATAATAGATGACATAGAAATGCCGAGAATTCTAGAACACGTAATGTAACTTAAACGTTATATCAATAAACACTAATTATGGCATAGAAATGTCGAGAATTCCAGAAGTCAAGAATGACACCCCCTCGGTTTCACTAACCGAGGTGTTCCTTTAAAAGATGAACTCGCATGAGTCGGAGAATACGTTTAAATCGGAATGGGAGTTCCTCCCGGATTCAGAACATAATAGAAATGTATGTATGATAACAATATACATACCAACACGACACAAATAATCACATATAATAATATATAATAGGCCGGGCTGTAGACTAGACTCACTAATGCACCCTATTGACTCGGGTAACGACATCAATGCAGCCTAATTCCCTACAACCAGAGCTCTGATACCAACTGTGGCGACTCTGTCAAAACACTTAACGGCTCCGTCACTTGGTCCCACAGCTTGATCGAAACTCTATATGAATTTAATAAAACAACCTTGCATTCTTTATTTAAAAATGATTTCCTATAAAGGAAATCTACTAAATTGTATATGTTTAGAAAAACTATACAATAATACTTTAACCAAAAGTTGACCAAAATAAAGTCAACAAACAACCACTTTTTAATGTAACAAAATAGAATGCAAGTTAATGTTTAACAAAAGCTGCCATCATAAATATGCAGACTCTCTAAGCACAGCGGAAGCAATCAATCATGAACCTGAGAATAAAACATACGAGTAACTGTCAACAAAAATGTTGAGTGAATTATAGGTTTAATATTGCAAACAATATTTAATTTAAACAATAAAAATTTATGTTTGAAAACATAAAAACTCCTTTTTGAACCACCAAATTATATGCTAGAAAACATATAATAAAACATTATTCCATTTTCCGTGAGCCACCTGGTAACCACTTAACCATTTATTTACCCTTGCCAAACACAATAAATAATATACACCGAACAAGTGTATCTACAACAAAATACGAAGTACTAAATATTCCGATTATAAATTGCTAGCGCGACTAGCTCGAAATGGGGTTGTCAAACCCGATAGATCTATCCATAGGATTCGCGTTCACCAGTAGAAACCAGTGATTACAGTTACCAGATTAGGGAATATTTTTGTTCGACTCACAATGAATAATTTAAACCAACTTTCACTTGTGTCCAAAATATAAAATAAATTGCATGTATTCTCATCTCAAAAGATTTAAAATAGAAAAATGGGACTATAACTCACCTTAATAGCAACTGAAGAAATCTCACAAACAAGCGAACAGCAAATAAAGTAAAGTGATCAAGAAAGATCACAACGCCGACCTATAAATAAAGCAGGTCGATATAAATAACTAACTTAGGTCAAGTCTTAGTATGATAGCTATTGTACATGTTGCAAGTAGACATAGAGCAATACTCAACATGCATCGGTTTGATCGGAACAGCGTACGGACACACACTTTCTATTTTTAGAAAGTTTCTATTTTTAGAAGGTTTCAATTTTTGGAAAGTTTTCTATTTTAGGAAAGTTTCTATTTTTGGAAAGTTTCTATTTTTGGAAAGTTTCCAAATTTAGAAAGTTCTATTTTTAGAAAGTTTTGAAGTTAGGAAAGTTTCCTTATTTAGAAAGTCAACAGAAGTCAACTGAAAGTCAAAGTCAACCGAAAGTCAACTCAAAAGTCAACCTTGGTCAAACATAGTCAACATTAATTTGAAAAGTGTAAGTTATAATAATAACATAGGTTATAATGTTTATTAAAGTCAAAAGTGTATAATTATGTCTTAACATAAGTTTAATTAAATAAAAATGAATTATTAAAGTTTAGATAAGTTTAAATGATATAATTAATATAACATAAGTGTTTAATTAATTAATTAAATATTAGTCATAATATAAGTATTATTAATTAATAATAAATTTTAAATCATATCATAAGTATTATTAATTAATAATGAATTATTAATCATATCATAAATTTCTAATTATACTTATTAAATCATAAGTATTTAATAATTAAATAATAACTAAGTCTTATAATAATTAAATAATTATTTAATCCTTATTATAAGTCCTATAATAATAATAATCTTATAATATAAGTTTAATACTTATCATAAGTATTTTTCATTAATAGTAAAAGTATTATTAATCACAAGTTTAATTAAAATGTTAATTAAATCATAAGTATTAATTAAATGATATAATTAAATATATATCATAAGTCTTAAATAATAATAATAATTACTTTTTATATCATAAGTAATTAAATGATAATGAAATCCATTATTTATATCATAAGTTTAATAATAAATCCCAAGTTTTAAATCAAAAGTTCATCGGGTCGTATCCTGAGCCCCGGGTGTCGGTTTTCGGCGAGCCTTACATATATCTCCGCCTAAGCAAACCACCCGACACTTTGGTACACTCAAGAACATACCATGAACAGCCCACAAGTCATGATATACAGCCAATACACTACTTGGAACTTCAATTCAATCAAAAACGTGTTTTAGACGTAACGGGTGATACGTGGCTCGGATTGAGATGACCCGAACATGAAAGTTCGCCCCACCATCAGTCCTAACACACTAAATCACCCTAAAGTCACCAAATATGGTCACAAAGTCGGACCAAACCTGGTTCATACCAAAATCACATTTCAATCTTAACAAAATACCACTTTGCTCGTATCTAGGGCTCCGGGAATCGAAACGACATGAATCTGGAGTCTAAAATTAATGTCTTGATGAGAGGAACTCATTTATATACTTTATTTTATGATCAACATCAGTTACAATATCAGAAACACACGAAAAAGCTGCTGTCCCAATTTTATCAAACCGAAAAAATATGCAATCGAGCAATTCTACGCATACAATCAACAATACAATAACATATTATCATCATACTATCAATATAACATGTAAAAACAGAAAAATAATTGAAAAATTGAAAATCTAGGGTTAGGGTTTATACCCTAATCAACAATCAAGTAATATGAACGCGTAGAGATCGTTGTGTAGAATCCGAATATGTGAATGATTTCTTGATCCAAGTATTATTTGATGAAGATGATGATGGATTATGGTGGTGGTGGTGACGGCTAAGGAGGGAGAAGAGGAGAGAGCACCAAATGAATTTTAGGGTTGATAAAATTAGGAATAAAATGTGAAAATGAGGAGAATTGCAAAAATGAAAGGGGTATACCCCCTCCCCATGGGGTGTCCATCCAAAATCAATGGGGTGGGCCCCATTTCTGGGCCAAATTGATGCTAAGATAAATTTCTTGTGGCCCGGATGCCCGAACGAAGCCCTAAACGCGAAAACACCGCTACGCGATTGATTTTTCGGAGAGATAATAAATACGCGACGAATAAAATATATAAACACTATATATGATCATATGACATTAAAATATCATATTTAAAATAATTAGGACTTAAAAATCCCAAAAGCTCGACCGTTGGTTTGAAAACCGAAAAGATTCGCCGGATAGAAATCCGCGACACGTAGAAACGTACAATTAAAGATATGAATACAAATATTCATATGACACATAATAATTAATATATTACTATAAAATAATAATATAGATCATAAAAATGACGTGGCACGAATAACAATTAACGGTCGTTAAATAATTAACGGCAAAAGATAACGGAAAAAGTCGGGTCGTGACATATATATTTTCATAAAGACTGTAATAAAATTCTTATGTACAAAATATTAATTGTGAAATTTTTTTAACGGGTAGGTAATACCCGAGAGATATATATAAATTTACAATTAATATGTTACATTCTTCGAATCAGATTAAGCAAATTATCAATTATACTTCCTACTTTCACAATAATATACATTCTTTCATAGAAATCAAAACAATCATACTCATTCAAACCCAATTACATATTCTGATTTTAAAATCTCAGAATTCAATTCGAGATATAACCGGTACCATCACTTTTAGATTCCTACATCTTTCAAAGCTATACTTTGACTTCAAAAGTGTGTTAGAACATCAAATGTATACAAACAATTACAATCTGTGTTCAAACCCTTCGAAAATCTCTGAAGACACTTCAAATAACGAGCAATCGAGATGATGATCCAACCACATATTACCCACAGTTATGTACTTAAAAAGCTCTCGAAACCAAAGTCATAATTTAACACATATCTGTGTCAGATCTTTTGGCATTTATTAGCAAAAATAACCTTGCAATTCCTTTGCAAAGTAGCAAATTATATCACAGCTCCAGCAAGACAACTTCGATTTTTCATTCAGAGTAGCCTTATCATAATTTTGATATATGTGATTACCCTTTTGTTACCGGAGAACCTTTCATATTCCACCACATTAGCAATAAACTTACCAACAACTTCACTGATCTTGGGCATTCCGAAGAATCTTTATATTTATCGAAACCTCATCATTTACTCATCTGCCTCTTGTAACGAGAATTACCATACGAATCATTGGGAATTAGCAATCAGTATTTTGAAATCTCACAGCATGTTGACGCCAACAGTTATACATAACGTCTATTTCCAAGGCTTACATACTTCGAATGTGAAGTTTCTGAAAAACACTCTGAACCGCGAACTAGTTCTCGAAATGCTGATGAAGCAACAAAAACTCTAAACGACCTTAGCAGTAAAAAGTTTGATGATAAAGATTAGTGTATTAACAAAGCTCAGAAATAGAGAAGTTTTGGAACTGAAAAACGGATTGAGCAAAGTATGAAGGAGGCTGTGGACAAATCACAAAGACTGAACCTGCCTTCAAAGAATCCAAATGATTCAGTGTCTGCTGAAGTCATTAACGAATACCTTGCTCCTGACACTAAACCCTTACAGACAATATTCTTCATCATCCTCTGATATTAGAAATTCTAAGATATCATCGTATCTTTCATTATAAATATCCTCCATATTTCTGAAGATATTTCCATAACTATTCTTATCTGGAATCATTTATCTCTTTGCGCTATCTGTATTACATCAAAAAGGAAACTGTTTAGTTCCTATACTCTGTAAACCTTTGAGTTTAAAATATGAATGTTTTTGAAGTAGTGTTGGAAACTGAAGCATGAGTTAGTATAATATAATGACACTTGATCAACGTGATTATATTACAGTAATTCATGATGAGTTTCTAAATGGAACGTGATGATTCACAGATCATAACATCATCATGTGCCATGTTATACGACTCTTGTATTCTATTTAACCTCTAAAATATCAAGAAAATATTTCTTGATGATTCGGCCTTTTCCAAGGTATTCTAGTAATTTGACAAGTCAAGATCGTGCCATCACAATTTCCTTCCTAGAACATTAACAATGTTCATTCCGAAATTCATATCTGTGAATTCTGGACCATTACAAGCGGTGCTTAATCGCAAGAAGAAGAAACGAAAGGACAAAACTCCGAAATAGAAATTGGGATATAAATTGCAGCAAATAAAAGAGAGCATTAACTGTGGATGACAATGATTATAGAAGATAGAAACAGAGACTTTGAAATATAAGGGAAGATATAAAGCCCAACGACAAATCAAAAATTATAAACCATATATATCGATGCATATAGCAATATAAAGACACGGGAGAACTAGAAACACTATAAACCCAAGAGTATAGTAGAAGTAAATAGATTCTTCCAGCGGTAGATGAAAAAGAAGAATGACCGATATGAAAGTTATAAGTATATCGAGAATCAGAACTGGATGGAGCATATTGATGAACACTTTAAAATATGAGTTGAGGGGGAAAGAATAGAAGGTGATGAAACATGACTAGGAACTTAGAAATCAACAGATTTAACTCACACAATGACGGAATAAGTGAATCAAACCCTCTAGTAAATAGGTTAAGCTTTTTGGGATTAATTTAGTCATACCATAACTAAATCAAGTGTGATTAGATCAACACCTAGAGCTATTATTCACCACCTGGGTGATTTGGGTTGAGAGAGAATCGGAGGAGCTCACCAGATCTGAGTGTGTGTAACAAATGAGAGACTTAACCTAAAATGATGAACATAAGACTTTATATACCCCTGCCGTTGACTCACCCGTACGATTCATCCATCACACATACGAGTTGGCTTCATCAGCCATACGGGTGATCACTCACTCGTGTCTTCTCATTTAGGTTGTAATTGTGGCTTAGCTCAGTATCAACCGTGCGTATGAGCCTATCAGCCGTACGAGTGAGGCTTCACTCAGACGTCTGACTAAGTCTAACATAGTCAAACATCTAAATCTCGTTCCTGCAGTTGCTGTAACCACATACAAACACGGATAGGATAATAACGAACGATCAGGGTGTCCTGTAAACTGTTGTACCTGCAATAGACGTGGGTAGATGTCTAGGGACTTGCATAAAATGCATCAACAGAAGGTGTGAGTTGTAAGAAAACGAAGGAGGTGAATTTATAAGAAAATCTACGACAGAACAATTAAAATGGACTATCGCATTTAAAGCGGATCCAAATTCCTTTTGTTACCGGAGAATCAAATCTTATTACAAAGATTTTCTTCAAATCCCTTGAAATCTGGAAATCAATCATATCTACGTCAAATGATAAGATGAATCTACACTTACTCATTTCACTCTTCTATGTTAGCTTCATTCGTACTCTTCATATAAATGGATTGTTTATCCAAATTATTCGCTGATGATAAAACTCTAATTTTCAGCCTGTATGCATCATGAAAACATACTTATTATCATTCACGACCTTTCCACTCAAATTTCGGGACGAAATTTCTTTAACGGGTAGGTACTGTGACAACCCGGAAATTTCCAACCAAATTTAAACTTTATCTTTATATTATTCCGACACGATAAGCAAAGTTTGTTAAGTTAAATCTCAAGAATTTTAAATCGTGTTCATACATTCATTATAACCTCGACCAAATTCCGACGATTCACGAACCGTTATATATAAATAAATATGTATATATATGTATATATATATATATATATATATTATAACTTGAGAATATTAATAAAGTATTAAACGTATAATACTTTACATGAACGTATTTGTTTCAATATGTTTATCGATGAAATTAGAAGATAATATCAAATGATTGATTTATCAGATACATTATGATATGATTACGGGTCTATGTTATGAGGTCCACTGTGATTTAAGAAATCTATTCTTTTTGACAACATTCGGAAAATGGTAAAGTGATTTATAAGTAAGAACGTGAAGTGTAAATAACTTAGATGTTGGATATCGACAAGTTAAGTAACTCGACATTTTTTATTAAGATGATTTCATACGTTTATTTAACCTTTGAACTTTATCCCATGCTTCACCAACAAACTGTAATTTAAAAGCTTGAAACCTATTATGAATATATATGATTCTACTTTTCTAAAACATTTTATGATATAACGATTTCCATTATTTTAACCTTTAAACAAAATGATTCTTAAAAATATATTTGGTTTTGGAAAACAAAATTATTATATTTATTTGATTTAGTTTCAAACGTACAAAAACGTTTTCAGTTTAAAAAGAACTTTATTATTAAAACGTATATAACTTTTATAAATATCTAGAACCACTTTTGACAACTCATTACTTAACCAGTATGATAAAGATAACGATATTTATATTTTATTTTATTAAATATATATAACGATTTAAATTAATATTATATATATTTATACGCGTATTATACGTACATAGTTTTATACTTTTACTATACTTAAACTTACCTTTACTTTATTTTTACTTTACTTTAACTTTAATAATTCACTTTAATAATTCATACTTTAATAATTCACTTTAATAATTCATACTTTAATAATTCACTTTAATAATTCAAAAATCTATTATAAATAGAATTCAATAGGTTTTATTATTTCATAGAAACTTGAAAATATTTTTCTCTAAACTCTCTCAATCGATTTACATATATATATATTTACTCCGTATTATTTCAAGATATTATTAGTATACATAAAATAGTACGTCAGAGTGCTGTCCGAGTGATTTTGAAATTGTTTTTCGAGTGGGATTGGATTAAGGAAATTATGGGTTATAGCTATGGAGGTGATTGGGTATGGTTCATGGGTATGCTCGTGAGGTCAATATAGTGTTTATCATCTCCGTTGCGTCTACGTACCTTTCCTGCAATATTGAATCTCAATATTGATACGTGAGTACTCATAATTTAACTTTTACATACTAATAGTGTATCCTTGACTAGTGCTCGAGTATATAGGATTATGCATATTTGTACTTTTGATATTGCCTTTAGTTAGGTTATGTTGAATCCTGAATTAGTTATATATGCGACTGAGATAAGATATAAGATATGCATGTCGTTGAAAAGCTAACGAAAAATTAAGAACTTTTCATTTAGACATCGAATGATTTCGATGAACGGATTTGAAGTTATAGTCCATCGAATTTTTGTATTATTATTAAAAATGATTATTATTATCGTCGTTATTATCGTCGTTCTAGTTTTATCTTATTATTATTATTATTATCTTTATCAATAAAAGGATTTATCATTAAAAAAATTGTTATTTTTTATTATTATTACTATCGTTATTATCGTTAAAGTTATAATTAGTATTATTATTATTATCCAATTATTATTATTATTATTATTATTATTGGTATTATTATTATTATTATTATTATCATTATTAATATATATATCATTATTTAAAAATGGTTATTGTTATTGTTAATATTATTATTACTATATTATCATTAAGATAATTATTAGCATTATCGTTAATAATGTTATAGTAACTATCATTATTAATATTAGTGTAATTAAAACAAATATTTGTAACACCTAATTATTTTGATTACTATTATTATCATTATTACGAACACGATATAAAAGACGATTAAAAGCAATTAAACGAAACGATTAGGAAATAATGGGTAAGAGTATCATGATAAAATTAAAATATTATAAGATATTGATTTAGATAAAATTATCGTTCTTATTATTTTTATCATTACTATTATTATTAAAATTATCGTTAGTATTAAAACTATCATTTTAACAAAAATTATCATTTTAATAGAAATGTCATTGTTACTATAAAATATCATTATTATTATTATTTTAAATAGAATTATTATTTTAAAGATAATATTAAAAATTATCGTAAATATTAAAGTTATCATAATTAGAATTATCGTTTATCATAATGTCATCTTAGTAATTATAAATATTGATATTTTTATAATAATAATTATTATTACAAAATAATACAACTTTTACTTACTATCATTATAGATATTATTTTATCAAATAAATATTTGATACAAACATATTTTACTACGTGTAATAACTTACTTTAATAATACCTATCATATTATCTTTATAATATTAAATGAACCCTATAAATTTTATTACTTAATATATATAAAAGTATATTTTATTATATAAATATAATATAAAATTTTATTTATTAATAAATAAATTATATTATTTACTCTAATAAATCTTTTAAAAATATTTAAAAATATAAAACGACGATATTTAAACTATATATTAATCATGTATAGATTTATGGAAATTATTTTGAGTCAAATTTACTTTTGTTGACTTTTGCATATTAGTCTCGAGCATTAGGATTGTGGTACACTATGACTTGACCTAATTTGTTAGACAAATATTGACCAACACATAAATATATATAATTAATTTAGGTTCGTGAATCCGAGGCCAACCTTGCACTTGTTCAATGATGTTATATGTATTTTTACTACGAAATACAGTATGGTGAGTTTCATTTGCTCCCTTTTACTCATTACATTTTTGGGCTGAGAATACATGCAAATGCTTTATTAACTGTTTTACAATATTTATATGTGTGAGTTTCATTTGCCTTTTTACCCTTTATATTTTTGGGACTGAGAATACATGCGCTTTTATAAATGTTTGACGAAATAGACACAAGTAATTGAAACTACATTCTATGGTTGAATTATCGAAATCGAATATGCCCCTTTTTATTAAAGTCTGGTAATCTAAGAATTAGAGAACAGACACCCTAATTGACGCGAATCCTAAAGATAGATCTATTGGGCCTAACAAACCCCATCCAAAGTACCGGATGCTTTAGTACTTCGAAATTATATCATGTCCGAAGGAGGATCCCGGAATGATAGGGGATATTCTTATATGTATCTAGTTAATGTCGGTTACCAGGTGTTCACCATATGAATGATTATTTTTTGTCTCTATGCATGGGACGTATATTTATGAGAACTGGAAATGAAATTCTTGTGGTCTATTAAAATGATGAAAATAAATGATTATGATAAACTAATGAACTCACCAACCTTTTGGTTGACACTTTAAAGCATGTTTATTCTCAGGTGTTAAAGAAATCTTCCGTTGTGCATTTGCTCATTTTAAAGATATTACTTGGAGTCTTTCATAGCATATTTCGAAGAACGTTGCATTCGAGTCATTGAGTTCATCAAAGATTATTATTAAATCAATTTATAGTTGGATAGTGAATATTATGAAATGGTATGCATGCCTGTCAATTTTTGATGTAAAGAAAGATTGTCTTTTAAAAACGAATGCAATGTTTGTAAAATGTATCATATAGAGGTCAAATACCTCGCAATGTAATCAACTATTGTGAATCGTTTATAATGTATATGAACGGGTTCTTTCACAAATACCTCGCAATGTAACCATATGTTATTGTATTCGTCCTTATGGATTAGGACGGGTCGCTTCATTATGCAAGGTTTTGGTCTTGAATCACAGAAATAGAATCGGCCAGGGTTACCAGATTTGAGTGAAAACAAATGAGAGGCTTAACCTAAAATGAAGAACATAACACTTATATACTTCATACCGACCTATCAACCGTACGGGTCACTTCTCACTCGTACGAGTGAGCAGAATTAACCGTATGGGTGGTCCTTCACTCGTGTGATCTTCAACAAATTAATTTTGGGACTCAACTCAGCACAACCGTGCGTATGAGCTTGTCACCCGTACGAGCGAGGCTTCACTTGTACGTGTGACTGAGTCTAAAGTACAAAATAACCTTATCTTGTACCTGTGATTCACTTTAAGCAACCATAACAGAGATAAATACACAAGTAAATAAAGATAGGTAACATCATATGATCAAAGTAACCAAATAACTGAAGTTCATACAATAACAGTCTGATAGATGTCTAGGTACTTAATAAAATGCACTAACAAGGATTAGCCTTATCAACTAGTTTTAGGTCAAGATATTCTAAGGTCAAAAGTTATCATCAATTAAGTTTGCACTTCAATTAAATGCAATTGGAAACAATGTATGAAAATGTTCAAACACGTATTTTTAATATTATTGTTTATTCCTTTGAATTTTATTAGTTACTCTTGTTTATCTTTAGTTATTCTTATTTTTGCTTAGGTTACCACTCAATTTCACAACCACAATATTGAAAACATAAAAGTAATTACCCGTTCTCTTGAGACGAATCCTTAACTTATTAAAGAATACTATACTGCATTTAGCCGAGTTTTGTTGCTCGTTAGAGTGCTCTAGTGATTAGTAAATTAAAGAAATATAAATATAAAAATTTAAAATATATCTCTCAAATTAAACACACATTTTTGCACGTCACACTCAATTTGGCGGCGTATATTAATGAGTTGAAATGCGTTTTTGGTGATTGGTGAAGTGATATTAGATTAAAAATTATATGTGTTATACATAATTACAATTTCAGAGAAATAATAAGTTTTAAAGCTATATATAACACGCTAAGTCATGCGTACACAAAGATAATAATAAGATAAAAATTTAAACGTTGAAAAAGAACATGAAAACTTAGTAAAATGTCATTATCAGAATCTAGACGACCTCGGATTGAAAGAAAATTCCAGTGAGTCACTTTAAGAGATAATAATAATAATATAGACATTTAAAACGTTAAAAAAGAACGTTAAACTCGATAAAATGTGATTTTCGGCATCTAGACGACCTCGAATCGCAAGTCACTTTCAGAGAGTCTTGCTCCTTAGGTCGTTTTAGGGTAATCTTACAAATTTAAGCATAATCAGAAACCGAAAATTATTCGTCGCCGAATGCCGCCAATTTGTCGGCGTATACTAATGAGTTGAAATTTGTGTCTAGTGATGTGACATTAGATTAAAAATTATATGTGTTATACATAATTACAATTTTGAGAAATAATAGGCCTCAACACTATATACCATGCTAAGTCATGCGTACACAAATAAAATAATGATATAGAAAGCAAAAACTCTCAAAAAGATTATTAAAACTCAGTAAAATGTCATTATCATAATCTAGAAGACCTCGAATGACAAGACACTTTAAGAGGATTTTGCTCGTTGGGTCGTTTTACGGTGATCTTGCAAATATCAGAATAATCTGAAACTCAAAATTATTAGCAGCCAAATGTCGCCCAATTTGGCGGCGTATATTAATGAGTTGAAATGTGTGTTTAGTGAAGTGACATTAGATGATTAAAAATTATATTCGTTATACATAGTTACAATTTTAGAGAAATAGTAGGCCTTAAAAAAATATATACCAGGTTAAATTATGCGTACACAAAAATAATAATAAGATAGAAATTCTAAATTTGAAAAAGAATATTAAAACTCTTGAAAATATCATTTTCGGCATATAGACGACCTCGAATGGTAAAATACTTTCAGAGAGACTTGCTCGTTGATCCATTTTAGAGTGATCTTGCGAATTTTAGCAAAATCTGAAATCGAAAATTATTCGACGCAAAATTTTATCAAACTTTACGGCATATATTAATGAGTTAAAATGTGTGTTTAGTGAAGTGACATTGGATTCAAAATTATATGCGTTATACATAATTACAATTTTAGAGAAATGATAGGTCTTAAAACTATATATATATGTATATAATTTTTTTTTTTTTGGGCGAAAAAACAAATGCTCATATAGAAACGATGTCGTTTTTCAGAAAAACGTCCTCAACAAGGAATATAAAAAGTCGGTAGAAACGGGGAAACTCGCACCTAGAAAGCAACTATCTAAACAAAACTATCTATACGCGAGCCTCCCTAACAACTCGAAAAACTGTAATGACAAACTAACCAAACAAAACCGAATACAACTCGAAAGAAGAATTAACCAACCTAACAAAACAAAACGAACCCAACTACTTAACCTCGAGGTCCATCCTTTTCAATTTACCGTTTACCGTCTCTTTCAGGAATTCTTTCCAGACCGATTCTCAATCTTGTATGATAACACACTAGCGGATCCGTCACCCGATGCACTCTCGTCATCCAAACGTGTCATCATTTCATCTAAAGCCGCAAAGCCTTTGTGGACATATTACCTCTCCCGAATGTCGATGAACCGCCTTCTTTACCATCTTGAGGATCCATAAACAAGTTTTGAATTGCTTCCCCATAATCCATGTCATCAACATTATCTTTAAGCTTATAAGTACCCGAAGTAGATGCTTCGTTCATCTTCTTTCTAGACCTCAGATTAACTTCGTTCGATTCTAAGTTCCGTTTAGCTAGCAATTCTTCTTTCATTTTCTTATTCTCCTCTTTCAATCAGGCCAATCTTTCCGCAAAAGTTGTGTTATCGTCATTTGGTTCCGAATCTTCATCTCATGTATTGGCTCCAATCCATTCCCATCAATACCACTTGCTCTATTTCCCATATTTTTTCTAAAATCGTCAAAATTTACAACACCATCACTAGATGAAACTCCACCTGATACCTTATGACTAATAGCCTCTCTTTGCAACCTAGATGAACTAAAACATGTATGATCATCGAACTGAACCAAACCTTATACCAAACTCCTTCCACCTCGTAGCATAAAAAACACCATGTCACGTCTTAACCGATGGTTGCATATCTTGTCGAAGCAACTGACTTTCGGCCAAAGTTCCGCTAGACACTACAAACCGATTAGTGGACTCTATCAAAAACTTATCGAAACCATCCACTAAAACCCGATTCAAAGAATTAATATCCGAAACTTCCGACACCCAAACACTACATCTCGAACATGTCAAATCTTCCAACTCCACAACAACCGTATCGTGAATGTGTTTCACGAAAACGGAAAAGAGAACCAACGTTATCCAAAGTCGAGAAAGACTCGAAAACGGAAATAACTTCACCGAACAAAGCGGCCACTTTCGATGCACTATCTTCGGACGCATACGTAACCGGAACACCCGTTATTTCCAACCAAGCGTAACGATGAAAGGAAGCGGCGAGATCCACAAAAGGAGAAACCTTTACAAACTCCATTGAGCTAGAATTAATGATGTTATTGTAGCTCTCCAAATCACCGCAATAGCAAATACAACCAAAGTGACCAAGTTTGCTAATCCGTGAAACATGTGCTTTACATGAGATCAAGAAGCTAGAGATTTTCGTCTCCCTCAACGGAACAAGATCGAGCAGAAAAACAGCAAGATGGAGTTGCTGTGAAATCTTCTGATTGGGTACAATATTGCACCTCAAAACCTTGCTAAAAACTGAAACATGACGGCCATGAACACCATCACCTCGAAGTTTTGGCCATCCAACATAAATAGGTCTATCAAATATTCTTGAACCATTAAAATCCTTAACAGCCTTTAAAGCATCAGTTGCATCAACAAAGGAAACAAACGAATAACGTGTCAAAGGCCAAAATTTGATTTCTAAAAGAGTGCCAACCTTATCGAACGTGGATTCCACCAAACTACGAGTAACCGATTTGTCCAACCGTCCAATGAAAATAGTGTTGTTAGCCCTCTCAAATGGAGAACCACCGTCTCCGAAACCTTCTCCGGCAGCAAAGGAGTTCCCTGAAGTTTGGATCGCCGGAGTTTTATACCCCGATCTCGAAAAGCCACGTGGTGAAGAATCATCCGACGAAATAGGGGGCTCTGACTGTGTTGGATTAACTCTGACATTGGAGGGGGCAGAGAACAAAGGAATATTTGGGGAGAAGGGTTAAAATGGCTGTTAGAGTTTGGTGAAAAATGAAAACTGGAAGAGGAAGGTTGAAATTGGTTCATTTTAAGACTATGGTTGAACACAATTAAATGTTGATAGTGGGAATCAATTAGGGTTGTTGAAATTAGGGTGGTAAAGGTGGAATTTTACGGCAATTGAATTGGGTGGAAAAGAGGTTTGAAAAATTCCGATGAAAATACAGGCTGGGCATGCTTTTCTGAACAGAGCATCCCAACGGTTACTTTCTTGGTTTAGGTAGAGATAGTCTAACAACCATAATTGGAAAAGACTATGGTTAAACTATATATACATGCGTACATAAAGATAACAATAAGATCAAAATATAAAATGTTCAAAAAGAACATTAAAACTCATAAAGTGTCGTTATCGACATCTAGATGACCTCGAATATTAAGACACTTATATTGAGTCTTGCTCGTTTGGCCGTTTTAGGGTGACTTGTGAATTTCAGTACAACATGACATCGAAAATTATTCGTCGCCAAATGCAATTCAATTTGGTGAAGTTCTCATTAGATCCGTGACTATATATCACTCTAAAGATTTACTTCATATCTATAACTACTATATATGATGTTAATCTTCAAGTTACTTAAACTAAAATATATTACAATTATTAAAAAATTTCAAAAGTATCTTTTAAAAAGGTTTTGATAATTGATAATGTCAAATAGAGTTGGCTCATGTGGGCAAGGAACATAATCCTATAGCCAGGTCATATGCCAAATTTTAATAACTCCTTCAACTTTAAGTTTAACCAACTTTACCCCTTTCATCTACCATTTATATACATCTCACACGTTAAGTTTTATAAAATGATCATACATATTTGTTGGTAATACCTGTATTTATTTTAGTACAGCCAAACCCTATTACAACTTCAAGAATGCATTGCAGATATTCCAGAAAGTAATTGATACATAAATATCACAGCAAAAAGTAAATAGAAGTATTAACAACAAAAAACTGTTTCATCTCAAACTAACACAAGCATTAAAGTTAAATGAATAAAAATTAAATTAAATTAAAAAAAAGACTACTCTGCAAACATTGTTGTTCTTTCCTGCAGTTAGTACATCTTAAACAATCAATTGACTTTACACAAGAAAAAAAAAATCAAGGGGAGAGGTAGAAAACAATGAATTGTGACTTCGTTTAGCCCGAAAATTTGCGGCTCGAAACCAATTTAAACCAAAGAAATAAACAACCAAAACCCAACATTGTACAAAACCTTCAAACAACAGATATGGCACATAAATCTTCCAACACTTGTCTCATTGTAGGCCTTTCGGTTACTGGAAGTATACACCGAAGTGACACTTCAAGCAAATCATCCATCGCTTTCGACTGTTGTTCGCCGCCTGCAATATCCCGATCAATACAATCCATACCCCGACCTTCTTGGTCACACAACCGAACCCAATCTGTTAGGTCAACCGCACCAGATTGACCCGAGATGATGTCACCTGCACTTCTACGCGTTAATAGTTCCATCAAGATTACTCCGAACGCGTACACGTCGGCTTTTAATGATGGAACGGGTTTGGGCCCGGAAGCAAGTTCCGGGGCCCGGTAACCGAGTGCACCGAGGTTAAGGATTTGTTCGGCTATGCCTGCGGGTGTCATAAGACGGTGCAGACCAAAGTCGGTGAGCCGTGCATCGTATTGTGTGCCCTCTAAGATTATGTTTGTTGGTTTAAGGTTTCCGTGGGGCATGTTTCTTCCATGAAGGTAGGATAGGCCTCGAGCTACATCAATGGCTACCTTTAGCCGTTGGCTAAATGATAGCAGCGAGTACCTTCGAGGGGTTGTCTCTGCAAAAAATAAATAAATAAATGAATGAAAATTAAAGGCTAGAAAAAAGAATTTTTCATTCATATGGTCAACAAACTGATGCTAAACTGGGCAACTGGTCAAAACGGTTAAATTTCTTGTACTGGTAAGTTAAGATAATATCATTTCATTAATAATAATCTAATTTTTTTGTGTCTAAAACAATTTAGGGTTAATACACTGTTTGTGACATTCAACCAGTTTAACCCCATAGAGATGAAACATAATAAACCAAACCAACCCATCTATAACTAAATGGGTCAAAATTCTTTAACCGGGGCAAAATTAGCAATCATGACAATTGTTATATAACAATGGGTTAGTTTGGGTAATTTTACATCTGACAGGTCAAATGGGTATGTTTTTAAAAACAATAAACTATAAAAGGAAAAAGGTTAAATGGTCGAACAAGTTGAAATATGCCCCAGGGCATTTTTCGTGCACATAGTCGCTTTAATTGTCACATTTAAGAGAGCAAATTATAGTAACTATATCGTTTTTCACATCATATTTAACACGCTAATTATCTATAAAAAAAGTTTAAGCCTTTATAGGTAAAAAGTGGTTCGCGCCGACTCAACCCGATGAGTACAAAAATTACCCATTTTGACCTGAATAACTCATTGACCACCTCTATCGACAGGTTGCAAAGAATGTAACTAAACAAGAAAATACTTACCATAAAGATGTAAAGCCAAGCTATCTCCTTCAATGTAGTTAGCCAAAGTAAGTCGTTCCTGTTCTCGTGGGCCCCAGTAATAAGCGATTAATCGCACAACATTAGGATTAATCATTGTTCCAATCTTCTTAATCTCCTTCGCAAATTCTTTCTTATCTTTGGTCAATCCAACCCTCAACCACTTAACCGTTAACATTTGTCCCCCACCTAAGGTGGCTTTGTACAACGTTCCATGGCTACTTCTTCCAAGAATCTCGGCTGGAGCTCGAGACAGATCTTCAGCTGTAAACGAAACTTGTGGTCTCGGGTCAAAGAAGAAAAGCTGACCCGCAAACCGATCCGGTGAATACACGTCTAATGTTACCGCTTGTTCAATTGTCTCAACAAAACGTGGTGAAGAAGCAACGGGTGAATCAAAAGACATTCTTCCGGAAGGCGTAGGGTCCGCGTCGATCAGATTGGGTATGGCTGATACTGAACTGGCGGCGTGCACTGGCGGCTCCACCACATCACCGCCAAGCTCCGACTGTCCGGAAAGCGACCGTGAATTTGAAGTGAGCAAATGAGTATTTGAAAAACTCAGTGAAGTAGCGGGTCGGGTCGATATTCCATGCTTTATATCCCTAGTGGTCAAATTCGTTTGACCACCGAACGCGGTTTTAACACGAAAATCCTTAATTTGAGCCCGGTAATACGCTAATAACACAAAAGCTATCATCAATGCCGCTACAACCGAAGCAACAATAATAGCTATTTTAATGCTAGACTTTCCATTATGGTGTTTTCCTCCGTTGGCGGATTGTGGCGACAAACCGCCACCGGTTGACGGTTTGCCGCTAGGTGTGGTTAAAGACGGGTTTCCGGGATGAAAAGAGGTATCCGGAAAGTTATTCAAGTTCTTGGGAACTTTCCCGGATAGATCGTTACCCGAAACGTTAAGAAACTTCAACGTTGGAGACAAATTTTCGGGGATCTTACCCTTGAAGTTATTATTAGATAAATCAAGAACCTCGAGTTGACTAAGTTTGGTCAACTCACTTGGTAACTCGCCTGATAAACCGTCATTTTCAAGGTTCAATAACTTAAGTCTCCTAAAGTTGCCTATATTAGATGATAATATACCCGTAAACATATTTTGTGAAAGATCAAGAAACTCCATGGGCGGATACGGGGATAATTCTATCAAAGATTTTTCTTGTGACCCTTGAAGAGGAATTTGACCCGTAAACCGGTTATTCGAAAGATCCAAATGGGTCAACGTCATTGAAGTGAAAAACCCGGGTGGAATTGTCCCGTCAAATTCATTTGTGCTTAGGTCAAGAAAAGTTAGACTTGGAGATGATAGCAAAATAAGAGGAACCGAGCCTTTTAAAGAGTTATTTCCTAGATTAAGAATGGTCAAACCCTTAAAGCTTGAAGTCAAATTAGGTAAGTTCCCCGTTAACTTATTCGAGCTCAAATCTAGTGCTTGTATAGGAGATTCCCATTTCTGTACAGCCGAAATATCGTCTGCGAGTAGGTTGTTGCTCAAATCAACAATCTGACAATTTCCTAACGAAGGTGGTAGAGAACCTGATAGCTCATTTGATGACAGATTTAAAGTAGTCAAACTGGTAGAGTTGATTTTTGGAATTGAACCTGAAATTTAACATTTAACATAAACAAGAAAACATGAATGATATTAAAAAGAGTATTATCATCGTGTAATAATCACGGTTTAACAGACATAAATGGCAACATAATGAATGTGATAAATGCATATAAACTAGGATCAATAAACGAGATAACATACGTGGAAGAACAATAGTACGTGTTTCCTTAACATACATTTGAGATATATTATGGGATTATGTATTCATAAAATAATAAATAATTAGATCATACACCTTTTTTGGCACAACTACATTCTAAATGACTAGTTTGTCGTTCAAATGATACTATTACACTATACAAGCTTTAAAATCACACAATCAATCCCCATATCTTTCTCAAAGACTAGATTTTAACAATTAATTGACAATATCGAAGTACGTAAAATGCCTACACTCCAAAGGAAACTACGATGATTGGTCGTTTACAAAAAAAAAAAAAAAAGAAACCAACAAGTCTCATTTTGGTGTATGCATTGAAAAAATATTTTTCATCACTCAACATTCTCAATTATTCAAACTAATAACACATCGAGTAAAAACTATATCAAAGTATCAAACCATTACTATATAAAAGATATCATTAATCATTACCAAACACAGGCAGCATTTCATCATAACGAATGAAACAGTAGCCAAAAGTCAAGATCTTTACCTGAAAAACCGTTTCGACTGAGATCCAACTCTTTTAAAGGAATCGAACCTTCCAAAAGCTCTTCGGGTATCGGACCAAACAACTGAGTGTTTCCCAACCTCAAAACCTCGAGATTCGGTAACATCCCAAAAGAAGGCAACTTTCCATTCAACTGATTACCACCCAAATCCAAAACATGCAAATTCCTAAACAACATTAGAGTTTCACCACTAAAAAAACCACCACCTAATTTATTATTACTCAAATTCACATATTGCACAGTGTTAACCAAACTAGGTACATTCCCATTATCCATAGATAAAGACCCATAAAATTGATTATTACTTAAGTCAACATACTGCACATTCTTAAGCTCTGAAAACAAAACCCCTAAATCACCCCATAACGAATTCGAATGCAAATCGAGTACCGCTAACTGCTGCAAATTCTGAATCCCATTTGGGAACCCACCAGTGAAATTATTGTTCGACAAATTGAGATAATTTAACCCATAAAGATCATTAATTTTTTCAGGAATTGGACCATAAAATTGGTTGCTTGATAGATCTAAATACTGAAGTGAATACATTGATCCAAGAATTGGTACAATTCTGCCACTGAAACTATTACCAGAAAGACTCAAATTCCTTAAATTTTTTAATGAATATAAAGTAAAGAACTTGAGTTCACCGGCTAAGTCAAGGCGGTCAAGATTGATTGCAGTAACAAGCCCTAATTCATCGCATGAAATGCCGTAAAATTGGGGGCAAATTGAAGCTGGATCCGAGGTTGAAATGTTCCATGAATCGGTGATTTTTCCGAGTGGGTCTTGACTGATCCCTTTTTTGAACTCAAGTAGTGATCGGAGTTCATCCTGCGTCGCTGGCGGTGGTGCTGGAGCTCCGGCGACGAACACCGCCGTCAAGAAAAGAAGTAGCAGGTGTAATTGCATTTGCATAATGGTTTTTTTTGTGAAGAATAAAATTAGGGATTTGGGTATTTAGGGATTAACTGAGTGAAGAAGCTGTGTGAATTAAAGTTGACAACTTGAAATCATTAAGCCATCAATCTTCAACATCTTGTTTGAAGCTAGCTTTAGGGTATTAAAAAGCTGGCTTTTTTTTTTTTTTGGGTGAATTATGGACCAGATGTAATATTCTAAGCCCTAAAACATAAATCGACACTGGAAACAAATCATTCCCCTTTCACTTTTATTTATTTTATTATATTTCTCTGTGTTACTGTCATATCCTATCTTTTTATAGTCCAAACTAGTGTTTGAACCCTAGCTTCGCGCCGAGGGTTCGATTTTTAATGTATTTTATTGTGTTTAGTTTGTAAATTTTTTTTGTGGCTAACGATGATGTTGTTGAAGCGCAACTCGATTCGAACTAAAAGGTATAACCCTTGAAAGATTTAAATGTTATTTAAAATTAACAATATATGTGCATCTCCGCGTTTCGCTATGGAGTTGTCGACTTTTAAAAATTTAACGGGGAATTAACGTGTATGAAAAGTACCCCAAATATTTAGCGTTTTTTAAAAAGCGCCCGTTTTGCGTATAGCTAGTGACATTGTGTTCCTAAAATTATTTCGAGTTTAACGATGGTGGCGGAAAAATTTAACTCGTTGCGAGTGCGAAGATATGACCTGTTGAATATTTGTGTGGAGTTTGTTTAAGATTTTTTATGAGAATGGTTAATTGACACTTTACCCCCTGGTTGTGGGGTGGATTTGATTTTTTGGATAAAGTGTGGGGTGGTTTGTGGTTGAATTTGCAAAAAAAAAAAAACAAAAAAAAAAAGTCGAAAATAGCCCCGGGTACTATTCATTTCCCCTATGCCTTTTAGAATATAGGTTATTCATTTCCCCTGGTTGGGGGTGGATTTGATTTTTTGGATAAAGTGTGGGATGGTTTGTGGTTGAATTTGAAAGAAAAAAAAACAAAAACAAAAAGTCGAAAATAGTCCCGGGTACTATTCATTTCCCCTATGTCTTTTAGAATATAGGTATAAAAAAAAAAAAAAAAAGTCAAAAATAGCCCCGGGTACTATTCATTTCCCCTATGTCTTTTAGAATATAGGTTATTCATTTCCCCTGGTTGGGGGTGGATTTGATTTTTTGAATAAAGTGTGAGATGGTTTGTGGTTGAATTTGAAAAAAAAAAAAAACAAAAAAAAAAAAGTCGAAAATAGTCCCGGGGACTATTCATTTCCCCTATGTCTTTTAGAATATAGGTATAATATAATATAATAAGGTTGTTTTTATTTCATAATTTAATTTCCATGATTTTAGGTTTTTAAGATAAATTCACCATGATATTTTCAACAATATATTTGATAAATCCACTTATTTTATATATTAATATATTGTACTGTACAAACTGTCAATACATAAACTGAGTAAATTTATTAAATACGTTGTCTCTATCTCTATCTCTATTTTTATTATTATTATTATTATTATTATTATTATTATTATTATATAATTATAATGTCATAAATGAAGAATACACAAGCTAAAAAAAATTTCAAAAATAAAAAATAAAAATTATAAACTACTCATGATGATGTTATTAAAATAAATAATTATTTATTTAATAAATATATTAATATTAACATGTTAATTGTATAATATTTGAAGCATTATGTACAACCTAATGGTGAAACACCCTCATGACCATATGTAAAATATTGGAAACATTATGTACAATTTTATAGTAAAACACATTCATAACTATATCTACAATATTTAAAGTATTAGGTACAACTCATTATAAAAAGCTCTAATGACCATATATACAATCTTTATAATAAATTGTACAATATTATATAAAACACCTCATGAACACATGTACAAACTTTGAAAAATATTGTATAAACTTTATATTATAAGTGTATTTAATAGTTAAAAAAATTCCTAGAGTTATTTGTTATTACTAATAACTATTATCAAAAATATAAATATTTAATTCTTAATCAAACTTTATTATTATTATTATTATTATTATTATTATTATTATTATTATTATTATTATTATTTATAAATATAATTATTATTTTATTATTATTTAAATCTAGGTTCTTTTTAAAGGATTAAATACGTTACATATGTATGCGAAATACATGTCTCAATAAAAGGTTGTATTGTAGACTTTTATGACAAGAAAAATAAAGGTTGTGATGAAAATTAGAAGAGGGTTGTGAGAGAATGAATATACTTCATTTATTCTGTTAAATATGTTTATAGTTTATCTTTGATTATTTCGGATATATATGTTACGGGCAAAATATTTGTGGTACGCTTTTGTTATAATTATTTGTCATATGCATTTTATAAGCTTCAATGATTTGATTATGTTTCTCAATGATTTGGTAAGTAGTCTCATAAATAGTATGTTCAAATTTGAATTATGTAATAAACCCATGATTTCACGGATCTTTTTACTAGTAATATTATCATTACTCTTTTATAAAGTTATATAGGTAAGGTATGATTTTTGGTTTTTATAAAATTATAGTTTCATTTGATAAGGTGATATTTTTAATTTTTTCTTCTATTTGTGTACTTCAACTTCAATTAAAAAGTGTCATGACTAGAATTGAATAGCCTAGTAGTTAATGTTTGATCAAAATTAGGGTTTTAAAGATGATGGCATGAGAAGATGTGTGATTTGTACTTTTCAGAACATGACCATGGTCCCTATCTATTAATTTGACCATCACCAAATTAAGCAGCAAATTTATGTTCAGGGTTGAAAACAACTTGTCATAAGTTGTGATAAAATCGGTTCATATAAAATGGTTCGTAATGATGACGAGTTTATGACATTGTTATTCAATAAGCTCGAAAACATTAAAGAATGAGATCACTGGTCAAATGTACGAACTTGATTTGAAAAAAGTTTATAAAAAATGAATTCAGAAGATATAATTGAATATGACAATCGATATTAAATACAACAATGTTGATTGATTGTGACGATTATCTCTTTTAATTCTAGAAATTTAGGAGCAAAGAAATGTAGCAACTATAATATGCAAATAATCTTACAAATATTGTCCTTTTTTTAATAGCAAAAATACTTTTAGTGGTATGAAAAAATACATCATAATATATTTATAAATATCTATTACCAATACACAATGTAAAATACGTTTGTCTTTTGATGTGTCTACATTACTATTTTGCAAATTCTAATCTACTTTTATGTTTTTCTTTTTTTTTTTTATTTTAAGTAAAGAGATATTTATTAATCACCCTAAAACGTAGCATGAGAAAAATTCCTGTTCAGATCTCAATTCTAAACTATTTCGAGAACATTATAATACAAAAAGCAGGGTTTACCCATACCTATACATAAACAAATACATTAGTAGAAACAAAGAACAAATGACAACAACAAACAGACTAACAAATACCACCAAAACCTATTCAAAAGAAACTTCTAGTAGATAAATATGTTATTTGACTGGCAAAAAGTGTAGTTAGTAGATAATCATAAGATTGTGTGTCGTATTTCCCTTTCTTGGGTTAAGGAGAAATTCCAAACATTTCCATTTGATATCGTATTTCCCTTTTAAGTAAAACGCAGCGTGTTTAAATTCTAATCGCATTTATTCTAGAAAGGGGGATGAAAATGCCAAACGTTCGCCAAGTTTCATGCAAGCGGAAAGGAGATGTCTTTAATTATAAAAATACCTTATTTGTTTACCCCGTTGCAAATAATTGGATTTGTTATCAAAAAAGTGTATATAACACTATGGTAAGTTTGTGAGTCAATCTTAATATATACGGAGTACCAAATTAAGATCACTCTCAATCATAACACACTGCTATAAATAAACACATGATACATCAGTGTTACATCAGCATTTTCTTACCATCGCTAACATTATCATTCATACCAGACTTCTTCAAATTAACATGGGCCCACTTTACTAATTAACTAATGCAAGGTATAAATGTTGCACTTCCTTCGTGATAAAAAATGTTGTGGATTCATGACTTTGTTGGTCAGTGTTCCAAGTTAAAGATTGACTAGACAATGCTATTGGCGCCAATCTTTGGCTAGGCTTTGGCATGCCTTTGGCGAGTATATATTTGTGATGGACGGAAATGGTTTGAGTATCTTTTCAAAAAGTGTATATCGAAAAGGACATCCAACTAAACCTTGTGTATCTTATGCAAACCCATCAAATTCACATCGTAAGAGCCAGATGCATGTAAAATCCGTTCACCAAATATGTTGGAGGTTTTATTAAAATTTCGTGTAGGGTAAAATAATCGATAGCCGGATAAATTACTGAATCGCGGTATCACTTTCCGAAAGTAATTATCCGACCCTTATTGCCTGGGTTACACGAATATCACTTTGGGATAAGACAGAGATTAGTTCTTGTTATTGGCAGTAAACAAGAACTCTTTTGCATAAGAGTATTAAGGTGTTTTTGTATCTATTTTTTCTCATGAATGATAGTCCTTATTTATAGACACCCAAAAACAAGTATTATTCCATGATGGAGATGTTTCACTAACTAATTTCCTTTTCAAATCTAAAACAAATCATTTTCATAAAGTTGTTTGTTTTATTTCCAACAACCAAATCAAGAAAATCGATTAAATCCTTTTCATAAAGTTGTTTGTTTTATTTCCAACAACCAAATCAAGGAAATCGATTAAATCCTTTTCATAAAGTTATTTGTTTTATTTTCACGATGGAGATGTTTCACCTAGTGCAGGAATAATACTTCCGTAATCACTCAAATTTGTGATAATGAAAAACCACTTTCGGGTCCGGGTAATCTATCACTTAATGGGTGTACACTCCGTACCTCCTAACCCATTTACAAGTGTAGATTAAATCCCTCAATTACACTAAATTTCTAATAATCCTCCCCAATTTAGTGCAATTCGTTTCATGAGAATTAAACAAATTAAAACAAAAACTCATGCATAAATGAAAATATCTTGAAGATTGAATTTTTACCTTAGTACATTACACATTCCAAATATTCGAGAATCAGGGTGTTCTAAGAATTGAACCCTTCAACCCATTTGAATAACTGAAAATAATATACACATAAGTTTTCAAATACTCTAAAGCTATCCTGACACTTTACAAGCCATGTGTCCATATCCTTTCATGAATGTATCCAAAGCTAAAAGTCCAAGCTTTGTTGAAGCGGCAAAACTTCACATTCACATAGGTAGTTCACTTCAGTCATGCACCTGCTCTTGCACTTTTTCAAATGAACTGTTAAGAAGCTAGACTTCAACCTCACCTTCAGCAGATCCGAGTACATACCTTACCTTGGGATGATATAAAATTTATGTACTCCAAATTTCTAAGTATAAGCCTTCCGCATTGAATTCAACTTCTAATTTTCATTGGAAGGGAATTGGGTATCTTATAATTAGACATTTATGTGGACTTTAAACCCATCCTCATAGCAGACTTGTCAACCAAGTCTCTTGCCAATCCCTTCGTCAAGTGATCAGCTAAATTCTGTTGTGACCTCACGAACACTATAGAAATCACCCCATTCATGATGAGTTCACGAATCATGCTATGTCTGGCACCTAAGTGTCTAGACTTTCCATTGTACATCTGGCTATAAGCCTTTGCCAATGTCGCAGCACTATCACAATGGATAAACATGGGTGCTATAGGTTTAGGCCATAATGGTATCTCATGGATCAAGTTTCTAAGCCATTCTGCTTCTTTATCAGCAGCAGCTAAAGCAACAAACTCAGATTCCATCGTTGAGTTGGTAATACATGTCTGCTTCTTAAAAGCCCATGAAATAGCACCTCCCCCAAGCAAGAACACCCAACCACTCGTTGAAGAATGATCTTCAATATTGGTTATCCAACTCGCATCAGAATATCCTTCTATTACGTAAGGAAACCCATTATAAGATAAACTATAGTCCATAGTTTTCTTCAAGTACTTCAGTACCCGCTTAATTGCTTGCCAGTGATGATACTTGGATTACTAGTATATCTACTCAGTTTTCCCACAGTAAAAACAATATCCGGCCTTGTACAAGTCATGGCGTACATCAAACAGCCAGTCACCTGAGAATACTCAAGTTGTGATACAGCTTCACCTTGATTAGACATAAGCTTCTCACTTGGATCAACAGGGGTACTCACAGGAGTACATTCAAAGCAATTAAACTTTTTCAACACCTTCTCAACATAATGAGATTGACAAATCAAAATTACTTTGCTTTCACGTTTGATCCTAATGCCAAGGATAACGTCAGCCTCCCCCATATCTTTCATGGAGAATTTTGATGACAAAAATTCTTTTGTTAAATCAACCTGACTTTGGTCAGTCCTAAAGATTAACATGTCATCAACATATAGACAAATTATAACTCCTTTACCAGAATCATAAAATTTGCTATATACACATTTATCTGCTTGGTTTAATTTAAAACCACTAGATAAAACCACTTCATCAAATTTCTGATGCCATTGCTTAGGTGCTTGTTTCAAACCATATAAGGACTTTACAAGTTTGCACACCTTGCCTTCATTACCTGGCATGACAAAGCCTTGAGGTTGGTTCATATAAACCTCCTCATCCAATTCACCATTCAAGAATGCTGTCTTCACATCCATCTGGTGAATAACCAAATTGTGAATTGTAGCCAAAGCAATCAACAGTCTAATGGTAGTGATACGTGCCACGGGAGCATAAGTATTAAAATAGTCAATTCCAGACTTTTGTCTAAAGCCTTGAATGACTAACCTTGCCTTGAACTTTTCAATAGTTCCATCTACCTTCATCTTCTTTTTGAAGATCCATTTGCAACCCAAAGGTTTGCAACCAGGAGGTAGATCAGCTAACACCCTAGTGTTATTGCCCATGATAGAATCCATCTCATCATTAATTGCCTCTTTCCAGAATGCAACATCCCGAGACCTCATTGCTTCATCATATGTTTTAGGATCATCATCAACATTGAAACAATATGAATATTGGGTAAAAACATCATCCCTAGAACCTTCAATTAAGTATAACTGAAAATCAGGTCCAAATGATTTAGGTTTCCCTTTTCTTTTGCTTTTTCGAATCTCAAGTGACTGATCAACAGCCTTTTCAGATACTTCATCATTACAATCCTTATTAATTCCATTATTACTTGGAATCATATCCTTTGGTCTAGGTATAGATGAAAATCGATTTTCATCAAAGATTGCATCCCTTGATTCAATCACAAAATTAATTGAGACAAACTCATTAGGCTCTATAACATAGAACCTATACGCCTTGGAATGTTCAACATATCCAATAAATATGCAATCTATACCTCTTTCACCCAAACTTTTCTTCTTAGGATCAGGCAGTCTTACAACAGCCCTACAACCCCATACCCGAATGTGACGATCGCTCCAAATCCATATGGACGAACACGTCATTCATCGATTTCATTGCGAGGTATTTGACCTATATATGATACGTTTTGTAAACATTGAATTCTTTTGAAAGGGAACACCATAAATGAATATTTAAATCAAAGGTTTTCGACATCTGATGATTTCTACATATAGACAATCACCGTAAATAATAGTTTACAATAGTACTTTAGTTGACAATGCAGTCAAAATAAGATACATGGTGATGATTTGGTGAATGCAACATTTCCTTGAAAAATATGCCATGTAAGACTCCATGCACATTGTAGTGACCCGAACTTTTCCATGTTTATATATATTAATTGAGATTGATATTTACATGATTAAATGTTTCCAACATGTTAAGAAATCAAACTTGTTAAGACTTGATTAATTGAAATATGTTTCATATAGACAATTGACCACCCAAGTTGATCGGTGATTCACGAACGTTAAAACTTGTAAAAACTATATGATGACATATATATGGATATATATATAGTTAACATGATACTATGATAAGAAAACATATCATAAAGTATATTAACAATGAACTACATATGTAAAAACAAGACTACTAACTTAATGATTTTTAAACGAGACATATATGTAACGATTATCGTTGTAAAGACATTTAATGTATATATATATCATATTAAGAGATATTCATACATGATAATATCATGATAATATAATAATTTAAAATCTCATTTGATATTATAAACATTGGGTTAACAACATTTAACAAGATCGTTAACCTAAAGGTTTCAAAACAACACTTACATGTAACGACTAACGATGACTTAACGACTCAGTTAAAATGTATATACATGTAGTGTTTTAATATGTATTTATACACTTTTGAAAGACTTAAATACACTTATCAAAATACTTCTACTTAACAAAAATGCTTACAATTACATCCTCGTTCAGTTTCATCAACAATTCTACTCGTATGCACCCGTATTCGTACTCGTACAATACACAGCTTTTAGATGTATGTACTATTGGTATATACACTCCAATGATCAGCTCTTAGCAGCCCATGTGAGTCACCTAACACATGTGGGAACCATCATTTGGCAACTAGCATGAAATATCTCATAAAATTACAAAAATATGAGTAATCATTCATGACTTATTTACATGAAAACAAAATTACATATCCTTTATATCTAATCCATACACCAACGACCAAAAACACCTACAAACACTTTCATTCTTCAATTTTCTTCATCTAATTGATCTCTCTCAAGTTCTATCTTCAAGTTCTAAGTGTTCTTCATATATTCTACAAGTTCTAGTTACATAAAATCAAGAATACTTTCAAGTTTGCTAGCTCACTTCCAATCTTGTAAGGTGATCATCCAACCTCAAGAAATCTTTGTTTCTTACAGTAGGTTATCATTCTAATACAAGGTAATAATCATATTCAAACTTTGGTTCAATTTCTATAACTATAACAATCTTATTTCAAGTGATGATCTTACTTGAACTTGTTTTCGTGTCATGATTCTGCTTCAAGAACTTCGAGCCATCCAAGGATCCGTTGAAGCTAGATCCATTTTTATCTTTTTCAGTAGGTTTATCCAAGGAACTTAAGGTAGTAATGATGTTCATAACATCATTCGATTCATACATATAAAGCTATCTTATTCGAAGGTTTAAACTTGTAATCACTAGAACATAGTTTAGTTAATTCTAAACTTGTTCGCAAACAAAAGTTAATCCTTCTAACTTGACTTTTAAAATCAACTAAACACATGTTCTATATCTATATGATATGCTAACTTAATGATTTAAAACCTGGAGACACAAAAAACACCGTAAAACCGGATTTACGCCGTCGTAGTAACACCGCGGGCTGTTTTGGGTTAGTTAATTAAAAACTATGATAAACTTTGATTTAAAAGTTTTTATTCTGAGAAAATGATTTTTATTATGAACATGAAACTATATCCAAAAATTATAGTTAAACTCAAAGTGGAAGTATGTTTTCTAAAATGGTCATCTAGACGTCGTTCTTTCGACTGAAATGACTACCTTTACAAAAACGACTTGTAACTTATTTTTCCGACTATAAACCTATACTTTTTCTGTTTAGATTCATAAAATAGAGTTCAATATGAAACCATAGCAATTTGATTCACTCAAAACGGATTTAAAATGAAGAAGTTATGGGTAAAACAAGATTGGATAATTTTTCTCATTTTAGCTACGTGAAAATTGGTAACAAATCTATTCCAACCATAACTTAATCAACTTGTATTGTATATTATGTAATCTTGAGATACCATAGACACGTATACAATGTTTCGACCTATCATGTCGACACATCTATATATATTTCGGAACAACCATAGACACTCTATATGTGAATGTTGGAGTTAGCTATACAGGGTTGAGGTTGATTCCAAAATATATGTAGTTTGAGTTGTGATCAATACTGAGATACGTATACACTGGGTCATGGATTGATTCAAGATAATATTTATCGATTTATTTCTGTACATCTAACTGTGGACAACTAGTTGTAGGTTACTAACGAGGACAGCTGACTTAATAAACTTAAAACATCAAAATATATTAAAAGTGTTGTAAATATATTTTGAACATACTTTGATATATATGTATATATTGTTATAGGTTCGTGAATCAACCAGTGGCCAAGTCTTACTTCTCGACGAAGTAAAAATCTGTGAAAGTGAGTTATAGTCCCACTTTTAAAATCTAATATTTTTGGGATGAGAATACATGCAGGTTTTATAAATGATTTACAAAATAGACACAAGTACGTGAAACTACATTCTATGGTTGAATTATCGAAATCGAATATGCCCCTTTTTATTAAGTCTGGTAATCTAAGAATTAGGGAACAGACACCCTAATTGATGCGAATCCTAAAGATAGATCTATTGGGCCTAACAAACCCCATCCAAAGTACCGGATGCTTTAGTACTTTGAAATTTATATCATATCCGAAGGGTGTCCCGGAATGATGGGGATATTCTTATATATGCATCTTGTTAATGTCGGTTACCAGGTGTTCACCATATGAATGATTTTTATCTCTATGTATGGGATGTGTATTGAAATATGAAATCTTGTGATCTATTATTATGATTTGATATATATAGGTTAAACCTATAACTCACCAACATTTTTGTTGACGTTTTAAGCATGTTTATTCTCAGGTGATTATTAAGAGCTTTCGCTGTCGCATACTTAAATAAGGACGAGATTTGGAGTCCATGCTTGTATGATATTGTGTAAAAACTGCATTCAAGAAACTTATTTTGTTGTAACATATTTGTATTGTAAACCATTATGTAATGGTTGTGTGTAAACAGGATATTTTAGATTATCATTATTTGATAATCTACGTAAAGCTTTTTAAACTTTTATTGATGAAATAAAGGTTATGGTTTGTTTTAAAATGAATGCAGTCTTTGAAAAACGTCTCATATAGAGGTCAAAACCTCGCAACGAAATCAATTAATATGGAACGTTTTTAATCAATAAGAACGGGACATTTCAGTTGGTATCCGAGCGTTGGTCTTAGAGAACCAGAATTTTGCATTAGTGTGTCTTATCGAGTTTGTTAGGATGCATTAGTGAGTCTGGACTTCGACCGTGTTTACTTGAAAAATGATTGCTTAACAAATTTTGTTGGAAACTATATATTTTTAACATGTGAATATTATGTGATATATTAATCTCTTAACGCGTTTGATATTATGTGATAGATGTCTACCTCTAGAACAAGTCCCATTGACTCACCTAATAATAATGAAGAGTCAAATGTAAATTGGAATGATTCGTGGACTGATTCACAAGTTCCCGAAGAGGAACCGGAAGAAGAGTCGGAACCGGAAGAAGAATCGGAACCGGAAGAAGAATCGGAACCAGATGAAGAAATAGAACCGGTGGGGGAAATAATAAAACGGTTAAGTAAAAGAAAATTCTCAACCAACCGGCCAAGGTTAATTATGGTCAATGGTGTTTCCGCCAAGGAAGCAAAATATTGGGAGGATTACCAATTCTCCGATGAATCGGATTCCGACGAGAATTCCGATGATGTTATAGAAATTACCCCAACTGAATTTAAAAAGGCAAAAGAAAATAATAAGGGAAAGGGCATAAAAATAGAGAAATCTAATTCCAACCCCGATGAACTTTATATGTATCGTCAACCCCCGAAGTCCTTAAGTTGTAACAATGACCCGGGAACCTCTAAACCACCAGGTTTTTCTAAACCGTTGTGGAAAACGACAGCTAGTATTAGGGGAACATCATATATCCCTAGAAACTTGGCAAAACGAACCAAAACCGAAGAAGAAGAAACGAGCGAGTCGGAATAAGATAGTTGTATTCGTGTGGTGTAATATATGTAATATAGTGTGCTTATGCTTTATGATATATGTAAAAATTGCTTGTATTAATAAGTATTTTTTTTTTATGAATCTAACTCTTGTCTATTTTACAGTATAAAAACACAAAATGGATAGACAACCCAATATTTTAAGAGACCTACCCGGAGACATGATTGATGAAATCTTGTCTAGAGTCGGTCAGAATTCTTCGGCACAACTATTTAAGGCGAGATCAGTTTGTAAGACATTCGAAGAACGTTCCAAGAATGTCTTGGTTTATAAGAGACTTTCGTTTGAAAGATGGGGGATATCACATTGGGAAACCCATAAGTTACGATGTGTTTACTTTGACGCATATATTGCGGGGAACCCAAATGCTATTTTACGCAACGGGTTAAGAAATTATTTTGACTCAATGTATCCGAATATAGGACTTCATGATTTAGAAAAAGCGGCTAACATGCAACATAAAGAGAGCATGCTATGCTTACGGGTTAGTAATGTTTGCTTCTCACCAAAGTGAGAAAAAGAACATCGGGCTACAGCTATTAAACAAAACGTTCCCACAAGTGACGGAGTCGGTAATTGGGGTAAGAAATGAGGTTTTTAGATTGTTACGGGACTGTTGGACATTACGTAACCCTCGTCCCTTTGACGACGTTACAACACGCTGTCTTATCAACGGCCATAACGGTTATGTTCCACAAGACCAAGGATGGGAAGTAATCCTAGTAAAACCAGAATGCATGACTTGTTTCTGGACGTATGAATTACGTGTCTTTATCGCCTTTGCTGAACGACTTGTGTACTAGCTAGAATTATCTTCACAACCATCTTGTATCAAATTTATTGTGTGCTATATTTCATGCTATATGTAAAATAAGCGGTATTGTAAGTTTGTAAAATATTGTGTAAAAGTTTGAACGCGAAATATTATTATAATCAGTTTTTCATATAGAATTATAGTAGTTGAATTGTATATTAGCTACTAAGTATGAACTTAACGGGTAGGTACTACCCGAATTTAAACTTATAAAACGCTAATATGAAGAAAAAGCTTTTATAAATGAGTTCATATTATGCTACGAAATACTATTAACTACTCTTAATATTCTGTATGATTAACTTGTTCCATTTGACTATTTTGAAGGAAATAGCACCGACTACTCGACACACCGTGAATATGAATGAAGAGGAATTCCGTACTTTTCTAGCTTCAAACATAGCCGCAGTACAGGCTGCGCTACATACCAACAATAACATTGGATCTAGCAGTACAGGAAATCGTGTAGGATGCACCTACAAAGAATTCACTGCCTGCAAACCTTTGGAATTTGATGGAACCGAAGGACCGATCGGATTGAAACAGTGGACCGAGAAGGTCGAATCGGTGTTTGTCATAAGTAAGTGTACTGAAGAGGACAAAGTGAAGTACGCTACGCATACCTTCACAGGTTCTGCGTTAACATGGTGGAATACCTATCTAGAGCAAGTGGGACAAGACGATGCGTACGCACTACCGTGGTCAGCATTCAAGCACTTGATGAACGAGAAATACCGTCCCAGAACCGAGGTCAATAAGCTCAAGACAGAACTTAGAGGGTTACGAACCCAAGGATTTGATATTACCACGTACGAAAGACGATTCACAGAATTATGCCAATTGTGTCCGGGAGCGTTCGAAGATGAGGAAGAGAAGATCGACGCGTTTGTGAAAGGATTACCGGAAAGAATCCAAGAAGATATAAGTTCACACGAGCCCGCCTCCATACAACAGGCATGTAGAATGGCTCACAAACTAGTGAACCAGATTGAAGAAAGAATTAAAGAACAGACTGCTGAAGAGGCCAATGTGAAGCAAGTCAAAAGAAAGTGGGAGGAAAACGGTGATAAGAATCACCAATACAACAACAACAGCAATTACAACAATAATCGCAACAATTATCCCAGCAATCGCAACATCAATCGCAACTACAACAAACGGCCCAACAACAACAACAACAACAACAACAACAACAGCAGCAACTACAACAATCATCCCAACAACAATAATAACCGCAACAACAACAACAATCAGAAGCAGCTATGCCAAAGGTGTGAAAAGTATCACTCGGGGTTCTGCATCAAATTTTGCAACAAGTGTAAAAGAAATGGTCATAGCGCGGCGAAGTGTGAGGTCTACGGACCAGAGGTTAATAGAACGAAAGGAACAAATGGTGTCGGAACGAATAATGGCGGAGCAAGTAGTGTCGGAGCAAGTTATGCCAATGTAGTTTGTTATAAATGTGGAAAACCGGGCCACATCATTAGAAATTGCCCGAACCAGGAGAACACGAATGGACAAAGCCGCGGAAGAGTTTTCAATATTAATGCGGCAGAGGCACAGGAAGACGGAGCTTGTTACGGGTACGTTTCTTATTGACAATAAATCTACTTACGTTTTATTTGATTCGGGTGCGGATAGAAGCTATATGAGTAGAGATTTTTGTGCTAAATTAAGTTGTCCATTGACGCCTTTGGATAGTATATTTTTACTCGAATTAGCAAATGGTAAATTAATTTCAGCAGATAATATATGTCGGAATCTAGAAATTAAACTGGTTAGCGAAACATTTAAGATTGATTTGATACCAGTAGAGTTAGGGAGTTTTGATGTGATAATCAGTATGGACTGGTTGAAAGAAGTGAAAGCAGAGATCGTTTGTTACAAAAATGCAATTCGCATTATACGAGAAAAAGGAAAACCCTTAATGGTGTACGGAAAAAAGGGCAACACGAAGTTACATCTTATTATTAATTTGAAGGCACAAAAACTAATAAGAAAAGGTTGCTATGCTATTCTAGCACACGTCGAGAAAGTACAAACTGAAGAAAAGAGCATCAATGATGTTCCCATTGCAAAAGAATTTCCCGATGTATTTCCGAAAGAATTACCGGGATTACCCCCACATCGATCCGTTGAATTTCAAATAGATCTTATACCAGGAGTTGCACCAATAGCTCGTGCTCCTTACAGACTCGCACCCAACGAGATGAAAGAACTACAAAGCCAATTACAAGAACTTTTAGAGCGTGGTTTCATTCGACCAAGCACATCACCGTGGGGAGCTCCTGTTTTGTTTGTCAAGAAGAAAGATGGTACATTCAGGTTGTGTATCGACTACCGAGAGTTGAACAAACTTACCATCAAGAACCGCTACCCACTACCGAGAATCGACGACTTATTTGATCAACTACAAGGCTCGTCTGTTTATTTAAAGATTGACTTACGTTCCGGGTATCATCAAATGCGGGTGAAAGAAGATGATATTCCAAAGACTGCTTTCAGAACACGTTACGGTCATTACGAGTTTATGGTCATGCCGTTTGGTTTAACTAATGCACCAGCTGTGTTCATGGACCTTATGAACCGAGTGTGTGGACCATACCTTGACAAGTTTGTCATTGTTTTCATTGATGACATACTTATTTACTCAAAGAATGACCAAGAACACGGTGAACATTTGAGAAAGGTGTTAGAAGTATTGAGGAAGGAAGAATTGTACGCTAAGTTTTCAAAGTGTGCATTTTGGTTGGAAGAAGTTCAATTCCTCGGTCACATAGTGAACAAAGAAGGTATTAAGGTGGATCCGGCAAAGATAGAAACTGTTGAAAAGTGGGAAACCCCGAAAACTCCGAAACACATACGCCAGTTTTTAGGACTAGCTGGTTACTACAGAAGGTTCATCCAAGACTTTTCCAGAATAGCAAAACCCTTGACTGCATTAACGCATAAAGGGAAGAAATTTGAATGGAATGATGAACAAGAGAAAGCGTTTCAGTTATTGAAGAAAAAGCTAACTACGGCACCTATATTGTCATTGCCTGAAGGGAATGATGATTTTGTGATTTATTGTGACGCATCAAAGCAAGGTCTCGGTTGTGTATTAATGCAACGAACGAAGGTGATTGCTTATGCGTCTAGACAATTGAAGATTCACGAACAAAATTATACGACGCATGATTTGGAATTAGGCGCGGTTGTTTTTGCATTAAAGACTTGGAGGCACTACTTATATGGGGTCAAAAGTATTATATATACCGACCACAAAAGTCTTCAACATATATTTAATCAGAAACAACTGAATATGAGGCAGCGTAGGTGGATTGAATTATTGAATGATTACGACTTTGAGATTCGTTACCACCCGGGGAAGGCAAATGTGGTAGCCGATGCCTTGAGCAGGAAGGACAGAGAACCCATTCGAGTAAAATCTATGAATATAATGATTCATAATAACCTTACTACTCAAATAAAGGAGGCGCAACAAGGAGTTTTAAAAGAGGGAAATTTAAAGGATGAAATACCCAAAGGATCGGAGAAGCATCTTAATATTCGGGAAGACGGAACCCGGTATATGGCTGAAAGGATTTGGGTACCAAAATTTGGAGATATGAGAGAAATGGTACTTAGAGAAGCTCATAAAACCAGATACTCAATACATCCTGGAACAGGGAAGATGTACAAGGATCTCAAGAAACATTTTTGGTGGCCGGGTATGAAAGCCGATGTTGCTAAATACGTAGGAGAATGTTTGACGTGTTCTAAGGTCAAAGCTGAGCATCAGAAACCATCGGGTCTACTTCAACAACCCGAAATCCCGGAATGGAAATGGGAAAACATTACCATGGATTTCATCACTAAATTGCCAAGGACTGCAAGTGGTTTTGATACTATTTGGGTAATAGTTGATCGTCTCACCAAATCAGCACACTTCCTGCCAATAAGAGAAGATGACAAGATGGAGAAGTTAGCACGACTGTATTTGAAGGAAGTCGTCTCCAGACATGGAATACCAATCTCTATTATCTCTGATAGGGATGGCAGATTTATTTCAAGATTCTGGCAGACATTACAGCAAGCATTAGGAACTCGTCTAGACATGAGTACTGCCTATCATCCACAAACTAATGGGCAGAGCGAAAGGACGATACAAACGCTTGAAGACATGCTACGAGCATGTGTTATTGATTTTGGAAACAGTTGGGATCGACATCTACCATTAGCAGAATTTTCCTACAACAACAGCTACCATTCAAGCATTGAGATGGCGCCGTTTGAAGCACTTTATGGTAGAAAGTGCAGGTCTCCGATTTGTTGGAGTGAAGTGGGGGATAGACAGATTACGGGTCCGGAGATTATACAAGAAACTACCGAGAAGATCATCCAATTTCAATAACGGTTGAAAACGGCCCAGAGTCGACAAAAGAGCTACGCTGACATTAAAAGAAAAGATATAGAATTTGAAATTGGAGAGATGGTCATGCTTAAAGTTACACCTTGGAAAGGCGTTGTTCGATTTGGTAAACGAGGGAAATTAAATCCAAGGTATATTGGACCATTCAAGATTATTGATCGTGTCGGACCAGTAGCTTACCGACTTGAGTTACCTCAACAACTCGCGACTGTACACAACACTTTCCACGTCTCGAATTTAAAGAAATGTTTTGCTAAAGAAGATCTCACTATTCCGTTAGATGAAATCCAAATCAACGAAAAACTTCAATTCATCGAAGAACCCGTCGAAATAATGGATCGTGAGGTTAAAAGACTTAAGCAAAACAAGATACCAATTGTTAAGGTTCGATGGAATGCTCGTAGAGGACCCGAGTTCACCTGGGAGCGTGAAGATCAGATGAAGAAGAAATACCCTCATCTATTTCCAGAAGATTCGTCAACACCTTCAACAGCTTAAAATTTTGGGACGAAATTTATTTAACGGGTAGGTACTGTAGTGACCCGAACTTTTCCATGTTTATATATATTAATTGAGATTGATATTTACATGATTAAATGTTACCAACATGTTAAGAAATCAAACTTGTTAAGACTTGATTAATTGAAATATGTTTCATATAGACAATTGACCACCTAAGTTGATCGGTGATTCACGAACGTTAAAACTTGTAAAAACTATATGATGACATATATATGGATATATATATATATATAGTTAACATGATACTATGATAAGAAAACATATCATAAAGTATATTAACAATGAACTACATATGTAAAAACAAGACTACTAACTTAATGATTTTTAAACGAGACATATATGTAACGATTATCGTTGTAAAGACATTTAATGTATATATATCATATTAAGAGATATTCATACATGATAATATCATGATAATATAATAATTTAAAATCTCATTTGATATTATAAACATTGGGTTAACAACATTTAACAAGATCGTTAACCTAAAGGTTTCAAAACAACACTTACATGTAACGACTAACGATGACTTAACGACTCAGTTAAAATGTATATACATGTAGTGTTTTAATATGTATTTATACACTTTTGAAAGACTTCAATACACTTATCAAAATACTTCTACTTAACAAAAATGCTTACAATTACATCCTCGTTCAGTTTCATCAACAATTCTACTCGTATGCACCCGTATTCGTACTAGTACAATACACAGCTTTTAGATGTATATACTATTGGTATATACACTCCAATGATCAGCTCTTAGAAGCCCATGTGAGTCACCTAACACATGTGGGAACCATCATTTGGCAACTAGCATGAAATATCTCATAAAATTACAAAAATATGAGTAATCATTCATGACTTATTTACATGAAAACAAAATTACATATCCTTTATATCTAATCCATACACCAACGACCAAAAACACCTACAAACACTTTAATTCTTCAATTTTCTTCATCTAATTGATCTCTCTCAAGTTCTATCTTCAAGTTCTAAGTGTTCTTCATATATTCTACAAGTTCTAGTTACATAAAATCAAGAATACTTTCAAGTTTGCTAGCTCACTTCCAATCTTGCAAGGTGATCATCCAACCTCAAGAAATCTTTGTTTCTTACAGTAGGTTATCATTCTAATACAAGGTAATAATCATATTCAAACTTTGGTTCAATTTCTATAACTATAACAATCTTATTTCAAGTGATGATCTTACTTGAACTTGTTTTCGTGTCATGATTCTGCTTCAAGAACTTCGAGCCATCCAAGGATCCGTTGAAGCTAGATCCATTTTTCTCTTTTTCAGTAGGTTTATCCAAGGAACTTAAGGTAGTAATGATGTTCATAACATCATTCGATTCATACATATAAAGCTATCTTATTCGAAGGTTTAAACTTGTAATCACTAGAACATAGTTTAGTTAATTCTAAACTTGTTCGCAAACAAAAGTTAATCCTTCTAACTTGACTTTTAAAATCAACTAAACACATGTTCTATATCTATATGATATGCTAACTTAATGATTTAAAACCTGGAGACACGAAAAACACCGTAAAACCGGATTTACGTCGTCGTAGTAACACCGCGGGCTGTTTTGGGTTAGTTAATTAAAAACTATGATAAACTTTGATTTAAAAGTTATTATTCTGAGAAAATGATTTTTATTATGAACATGAAACTATATCCAAAAATTATAGTTAACCTCAAAGTGGAAGTATGTTTTCTAAAATGGTCATCTAGACGTCGTTCTTTCGACTGAAATGACTACCTTTACAAAAACGACTTGTAACTTATTTTTCCGACTATAAACCTATACTTTTTCTGTTTAGATTCATAAAATAGAGTTCAATATGAAACCATAGCAATTTGATTCACTCAAAACGGATTTAAAATGAAGAAGTTATGGGTAAAACAAGATTGGATAATTTTTCTCATTTTAGCTACGTGAAAATTGGTAACAAATCTATTCCAACCATAACTTAATCAACTTGTATTGTATATTATGTAATCTTGAGATACCATAGACACGTATACAATGTTTCGACCTATCATGTCGACACATCTATATATATTTCGGAACAACCATAGACACTCTATATGTGAATGTTGGAGTTAGCTATACAGGGTTGAGGTTGATTCCAAAATATATATAGTTTGAGTTGTGATCGATACTGAGATACATATACACTGGGTCGTGGATTGATTCAAGATAATATTTATCGATTTATTTCTGTACATCTAACTGTGGACAACTAGTTGTAGGTTACTAACGAGGACAGCTGACTTAATAAACTTAAAACATCAAAATATATTAAAAGTGTTGTAAATATATTTTGAACATACTTTGATATATATGTATATATTGTTATAGGTTCGTGAATCAACCAGTGGCCAAGTCTTACTTCTCGACGAAGTAAAAATCTGTGAAAGTGAGTTATAGTCCCACTTTTAAAATCTAATATTTTTGGGATGAGAATACATGCAGGTTTTATAAATGATTTACAAAATAGACACAAGTACGTGAAACTACATTCTATGGTTGAATTATCGAAATCGAATATGCTCCTTTTTATTAAGTCTGGTAATCTAAGAATTAGGGAACAGACACCCTAATTGATGCGAATCCTAAAGATAGATCTATTGGGCCTAACAAACCCCATCCAAAGTACCGGATGCTTTAGTACTTTGAAATTTATATCATATCCGAAGGGTGTCCCGGAATGATGGGGATATTCTTATATATGCATCTTGTTAATGTCGGTTACCAGGTGTTCACCATATGAATGATTTTTATCTCTATGTATGGGATGTGTATTGAAATATGAAATCTTGTGGTCTATTATTATGATTTGATATATATAGGTTAAACCTATAACTCACCAACATTTTTGTTGACGTTTTAAGCATGTTTATTCTCAGGTGATTATTAAGAGCTTCCGCTGTCGCATACTTAAATAAGGACGAGATTTGGAGTCCATGCTTGTATGATATTGTGTAAAAACTGCATTCAAGAAACTTATTTTGTTGTAACATATTTGTATTGTAAACCATTATGTAATGGTTGTGTGTAAACATGATATTTTAGATTATCATTATTTGATAATCTACGTAAAGCTTTTTAAACTTTTATTGATGAAATAAAGGTTATGGTTTGTTTTAAAATGAATGCAGTCTTTGAAAAACGTCTCATATAGAGGTCAAAACCTCGTAACGAAATCAATTAATATGGAACGTTTTTAATCAATAAGAACGGGACATTTCACACATAGCTTGTCTAACATATAAGCAAACAGCGGCAGACTTCTAGGAAATCTGAGAATAAACATGCTAACAAGTGTCAACACAAACGTTGGTGAGTTCATAGTTTTATTGTTTCATATTATCTGTATATAAAGGTGGATCACAAGATTTCATTTGTTTCATCCAGAAACGTTTATCAAAATATTCCACGAAATTGAGCACCCTGGTAACTAAACTTAACGTATATATAATTTATACCCTTTGTATAATCATCTTAATAATACACGCAAACCAACGTGTACGCTTCTCAAATAGCATACATCCGTTAAAAGGCTAGTGCTCTTGCTCGAACGGGGATATCAAGCCCTATGGATCCATATACAACTATTCGCGCCCACCAGTTCTTATAACTGGCAGCTACTAGTTACCAAAGCTAAGAGATTTTCGGTTCAAACTCGGTGTAGAATTTAGTATGTACTTGTATCCATTGCGTTTAAAATAAAGTGCATGTATTCTCAGCCCAAAAATATATATTGCAAAAGAAATTAAAAAGGGAGCAAATGAAACTCACCTTAGCAGCATATAAAGTCGTTCACCAAAATGTGACCGAAACTCGGATTACCAATTAATCGTAGATCTTAACCTAGAGAACATATGTTGGTTAATAAACGTCTATCAAGCTAGGTCAGGTCATAGTGTATCACAATTCTAATGCTCGAGATCGACATACAAAAGTTATCCAAAGTCGTTTTAAAAAGTCAGTTTTAACAAAAGTTCAACAAAACGAGACATACCTTATATAAGGATTCATTTACTCGGTTGGTAATATTCAAAAATCCAACTTATCAATCTCGTAAACAAGTTGTTTAAATCTTAATTGCAGATTCAAAAGTAATTTCAATTAACGTCAATTATAATTCAGTTGATCATATCTTTTAATCCGTTCATCGAAACTATTCGATATCTAAATGAAAAGTTATTGATTTTTCGCCAGCTTTCCAAAAACATGTATATCATATAACTTTTACCAGTAATATATGTATTTAATTTGTGATTCATTATAAACTGTTTAACGACGAAATTTAGTATACAAGCATATATAAATATATATACTCGAGCACTAGACATGGATACACAATCAAGATATAAAAGATAAGATATGTATACTCACGTATCAATATTTAGATTCAATATTGCAGGAAAGTACGTAGACGCAACAGAGATGATAAACACTAGGTTTGACTTGTGAATGGTACTCAAGAATATTACCCATAACCTCCATAGCTATAACCCATAGTTTCCTTAGCTCTATCCCGCTCGAAAACCATTTTTGAAATTGTTTGGACATAACCTCGTCGTAGTATTTTATGTACTAATACTACTAATAATAATATTACTCCTAATAATAGTAATACGATTAATATTAATAATATTAATCTTAATAATAATAATAATAATAATAATAATAATAATAATAATAATAATAAATAATAATAATTATAAATGTGAAAGAGAGATTGATCGAGAGAAATGGTTGTAATCAATTCACAAACTGACCTCGTTCATATATATATATATATAAAAATAATAATATAATAATATAATATAATAATAATAATAATAATAATAAAAACTTGTAAATTAAAAATAATAATAAAAAATACCACATCTATCATCAATTTAGATGTTCTTGTGTCGACATCATTTATATAATATAAATATAATATAATAATTATAATAAAATAATATAATACGTAAATCGAATATTAAAATTTTAAAAAGTGGTATTTATTAAATACTTCAGGGGTATTCTATGTAACTTATAATTAATAATTTCCATCATGTCGTTTTCATGTAAATAGTAAATGAATTAATTTAAATTCAACTATTTAAGCTACACGTTGTACGTTGTGCTTTACAAATTGTACATTATTAATTTAACTTCGTTTCTTAAAAAAAATACAAAAATTATATCATAAAAATAAAATGACTTAATACGTAAAATTTTTAATTTGAAATAGCATCGTTTAATAGTAAATTTTTAAATCATTTCGTATATAAATATTATTCACATGATTCCGTATATATCGAAAACTCTTATATTTATTAAAATATGTATATAATACATGTTATGACTATAACAACCCTCATATTTCCATACCTGAATTGACTAATTTGACTATAGGGTTGTTATCCATACGTAATATATAATTAAATTTGACGTTGATCAAATATTTATTTTTAGTTGACACGTTCTGTTAACTAAAGTTTACACTAATTATATAAAATAACTTTAGTTAATATTAATGCGTATTATATTTAAAACTATATGTAACATAATTATTAATTAAATGATAAGTTATTTTAATCATTATATATATTTTTAGCTTATAAAAAAAATAAAAATAAAAAGAAATAAGATTTTTTTTAATAAATTAAATAATGAGCCCATGAATTTTGACTAAATATTTTCAAAAATAAAAACTTATTAAAAACATTTTTAACATGTTTTTATTATTTTGTCAAAATTAGCACCTTTATTTTATTATTTTTTTTTCTTTTCACCAACCATTTTTTACCTATAAATACATGGCTCCTCATTCATTTTTTCTTGCCAAACACAAAAACTTAAGTTATTCTCTCAAAACCATGAAGAAAATTTGAGGTACTTTCTATTTTTATTAAAAAAAATTCAATATTATCATTTATATTTATATTTATTGTATATTCTTTGTAAAATTCGAAATTAATTATATTTATATGTTATAATTAGTATTATAAGTGTTATGATGCATAAAAATAATTTTGATAATTTATGGAATATTATTTATAATTAAATACGAATTATGTAGTGTTTAAACGTAAAAATAATGTAAAATTCGTAATAAATAATTTTAACCAAAAATAAAATATATATAATTTTTTCTGAGTTTTTAAAACTTATATAGATCTGAAAAAAATTATAAAAATAATTACTTGGGTCGAATTGGTATTTATTATATAATTAAACTCTATTATTATGTAATTCGAAGGTAAATTAAGAATAAATATAAAATAATAAAAAATATTTTTTAAATATTTTTCTACAGGTTATTAGACTGATAGAAACTTATAAAAATTATAAAAATAATTATTTGGGTTTATTTAGTAATTATGTAGAATTAAAATTATTTTGTGAATACATTAAGGGTAAAAACAAAAATAAATACAAAAATATAATAAAAACATTTTCTTAAATTTTTCTACTAATCTATATGATTAACTAAGACTATAAAAATTATGTATGTAATTTTTAGATATTTAATTTATTATTTAGACATTTTTGAATAATGTTCGATTAATAAAACACTATTATTTTTGAAGTAATTTAGGTATTTATTTAAAGGTAATTATATTTAATATATATAAGACATACTAAGGTATAATAACTAAATATTAAATAAAACTTAGGTTATATTATCACATATATAATTATTAAGTACATTAATAATTCGTTGTGTGTATACACCTAAAGTGAAGGTTAATCAAAGATAATGTATAATTCATGTGAACTTCATCGCTACTCACGGTCGTAAGTGAATGATGTCTAGGTTGCCATTTATGGGTAAGCTTGTGGATCTCGAATGCCATGACTTAGATTCTGGTCAAGAATCCTGGGCTCCCGGTTACATCTGGTCATTCCTGACTTATTTGATAGCAACGAAGTTTGAGTAAAGTTATACAACGTCTTGCTAAAGATTAACCCGAACTTTCTAAAATTGGAAAATTACTATAAGTGGAAACTTTCCATAAATAGTAACCTTCTGAAAATGGAAATTCTTTAGTGAACCATTACTATCAATATAGTACTATATACTATTGTCTGTTAGGCAATGTCTGATCATACGTTCCATCTCTAGGTTGAGATCTCGGTCACGTCCTTTCGTTCAATTCTTTCGTGTGCTACTAAGGTGAACTTCATAGCCCCACTTTTTACTGTTTCATAACTGTTTTATAACTTTTGGGGTGAGACACATGCTTGCTTTATAACTGTTTTACGCTTAGACACAAGTACTAAATTGTTAACTATGCTGTCATGCTTTGATTCATGCTAAATCCCTACCGTAATATCGTTAATTGCTACGTTTAAATGCAAACTTAATTATTGTGAGTAGGCCTATTGAGAGTAACGTCTCTAACCATTCGACCGTTGGTCTTTGGTTACATAATAATGATTCCACGACACTGACAGTACAAGGTGTCATAGGGTAAACTTGTTTAGTAGCAATATTACAAAATGCAGCAATACTTTTAGATTGATATTTCTATATCAATCAACTTTAAACTAAATCTTGTGGTCTAAAACTTTGGATATTATTTATAAACCTATGAATTTCACTCAATCTTTTTGGTTGACACTTTAAGCGTGTTTTGTCTCAGGTGATGATTGAGCTAGCTGCTACTTGCTACTAGATGATTGATGTATGCTTTGCTGCTTGCATGGAGTCCATCATTCATATTTATCATTTTGTTTAAGACATTTTCCATTTACTGTACTCTTATGATGTAAAACTTTGAATAATGCTTCCGCTGTTTATTTAATAAATAAAACGTCTCATTTAGAGTCGTTCTCGCTTATACAACTGTGTTATGATATGATTGGTCACAATTACCCCTGGTCCATTTTGGGGGTGTGACAATGACGTTCATGAATCTTTGGATAAACAGGGTGGTCAACCGTTATATAAAAAAATCATTTTCAAAAGTTTTAAAACTTGTCAAAATTCATTGCTTATCATGTCGAAAATATTAAAATATATAGAGAATTGGTTTAAATAAGTCGAAATTTTTCGGGTCATCACAGTACCTTCCCGTTAAAGAAAATTTCGTCCCGAAATTTGAGTGGGGTTGTATGACGATCGCTCCAAATCCATATGGACGAACACGTCATTCATTGATTTCATTGCGAGGTATTTGACCTCTATATGATACGTTTTATAAACATTGTATTCTTTTGAAAAGGCATACCATAAATGAATATTTAAATCAAAGGTTTTCGACATCTGATGATTTCTACATATAGACAATCACCCTAAATAATAGTTTACAATAGTACTTCCGTTGACAATGCAGTCAAAATAAGATACATGGTGATGATTTGGTGAATGCAACGTTTTCTTGAAAAATATGTCATGTAAAACTCCATGCACATAGCTTGTCTAACATCTAAGCAAACAGCGGAAGACTTCTAGGAAACCTGAGAATAAACATGCTAAAAAGTGTCAACACAAAGGTTGGTGAGTTCATAGTTTTAATGTTTCGTATAATCTGCATATAAAGGTGGATCACAAGATTTCAGTTGTTTCATCCAGAAACGTTTATCAAAATATTCTACGAAATTGAGCACCCTGGTAACTAAACTTAACGTATATATAATTTGTACCCTTTGTATAATCATCTTAATAATACACGCAAACCAACGTGTACGCTTCTCAAATAGCATACGTCCGTTAAAAGGCTAGTGCTCTAGCTCGGACGGGGATATCAAGCCCTATGGATCCATATATAACTACTCGCGCCCACCAGTTCTTATAACCGGCGGTTACTAGTTACCAAAGCTAAGGGATTTTCGGTTCAAACTCGGTGTAGAATTTAGTATGTACTTGTATCCATTGCGTTTAAAATAAAGTGCATGTATTCTCAGCCCAAAAATGTATATTGCAAATGCAATTAAAAAGGGAGCAAATGAAACTCACGCATATAAGTATTGTAAATCAGTTAATAAAGCATTTGCATGTATTCTCAGCCCAAAAATGTATTGAGTAAAAGGGATCATATGAAACTCACGCATATAAATCTAGTATTTTCAGTATTTATAAACAGTCGCATGTATTCTCAGCCCAAAAATATATTGAGTAAAAGGGATCATATGAAACTCACGCATATAAATCTAGTATTTTCAGTATTTATAAACAGTCGCATGTATTCTCAGCCCAAAAATATATTGAGTAAAAGGGATCATATGAAACTCACTGTTTAATATTGATATACAATATTGCAGGAAAGCACGTAGACGCATCTGAGATGATAAACACGAGGTTTGATTCACAAAAATACCCCTGAACATTACCCATAACCTCCTTGGCAATAACCCATAATTTCCTTAGCTCTAGCTTGCTCGAAAACTCATTTTGAAAATTACTTGGACAGCACTCCGTCGTAATATTTGATGTACATTATTATTTTTGTATCGCAAAAATAATAACACTAATAATAAAAAAAATAATAAGATTAATAATAATCTTATTAATAATAATAATAATAATAATAATAATAATATAAATAATAAATAAAATAAATACGGAGTAATATGTATGTGTGTGTTTTTTTTTCTTTCTTTACTCGGCAGAAAATGTTGCAATTTATAGAACCTGGCCTGAAATCTGGATTCATGCGACTCGCATGGAAATGGCCTTCTGGCCATGCGACTCGCATGAGGACCAGGGACAGCTCACATTGTTTTTGTCCTAACATTTGTCGACATAATAAAATATAAATATAATATATATAATTTAAATTAATTAATTATATATTATATTAAATTCACGTGCATAGTTGACTTGTAATTTTTGTTCCGATAAGTCGTACGTTGTCACTCGACTTATGTCCCGGTTCCGGTTTTTCGAACGCCCTTTCGTACGCTGAGAAAACTTGTACTTTACGTTTCGTGAATCGTACCTTTGTCAAAATATAGTCTTAAATCATCCATAAAATATACCACTGTAGCAAAGTTACTGTAGCAATTCACTGTAGCAATTCACTGTAGCAAAGTCAATTTCACTGTAGCAAATAGTGATTTTCAAAAACACTGTAGCATTTTGGGTACTGTAGCAATTTGAAAATGTTACTATCGTTTACTAAATAACTTAAAATTATATATATGTATATATCTTTTTAATATATATAAATCAGTTTTTAAATACACATTGGAAGTTATTTATAAATAAATTTTAATAATAAATATTTCAACTTATCATATATATTCAAATAGATATTTAAACCAATAAGTTTAATGTACGGTATCAAATAATTAATACATTGTTACCTTTTCAAGTTATAGTATATATGTATCTATTTACATATAATTGTTCGCGAATCGTCGAAAACAACCGAAAGGTATTTAAATATATAAAAGTAGTTCAAAAATTTTGAGATTCAGTTTTACAGACTTTGCTTATCGTGTCGAAAATGTTAATCATACAAAGATTAAGTTTAAATTTGGTCAGAAATTTCCGGGTCATCACAGGTTGTCATGGTTAACAATAAGAAAGTTTTCATAACGAATATGAGTTGTTCACTAGAGTTTTATCATTACTGAGTAATATAGATAAAACGATTCGGTTACTTGAAGTGTATGAAAGGAGATATCGCAAAAGAGTGAAATGAAGAATAAAGATTCGTCTTAACTTTTGACGTAATAACGATTGATTCCCGGAATTTAAGGAATAGAAAATCTTCATAATCTAAATAAGATTTGATTCTTCGAAATTTAAGGAAATTGAGATTTTCTTTGATTAAATGCGTAATCTGCCTCAATTGTTATGTCCGATATTTCGCTATAAATTGACCTCTTCTGTTTCATTTATTTTTACCACTCCTATAATCTTCCTCCTTATTTCATACTTTTTAATAGATTGTGAAAATACTTCATCCAGTTCTGATTCTTAATATACTCCTAACTTTCATATCTATCATTCTTCTTTTTCATCTGACGTCGAAGGAATCTATTCACTTTTACTATACTCTTGGTTTTATAGTGTTTTTAGTTCTCCCGTGTCTTTACGTTGCAATACTTATTGATATACATGGTTTGTAATTTATGTGTTTTTATCGGGCTTTATATTCTCCATTATATTTCGAAGCTTCATGCTTTCGTTCTCTCTTCCCGCCTTTAAGTCAAGCTAATAATGGTCCAGAATTCGTAGGTATGGATTTTGAAATGAACATAGTTAATGTTCTAAGAAGGGAATTGTAATGGCACGATCTTGATTTGTCAAATTACTAGAATATCCGAAAAAGACCGAATCATCAAGAAATATATTGTCTTGATATATTTAGAGATTATATAGAATGAAAGAGTTATGTAACATGGTTCATGATGAGGGTGGGATCTGTGAACCTTTATCGCGTTCCATTAGAAACTCAGCATGACTTACTGTAATATAATCACGTTGATCAAGTGTCATTATATTATACTAACTCATGCTTCAATTCCTAACATTACTTCAAAACATCTATTTTTTAAATTTTTCAGATTTTAGAAACTAAAATAGTTTCTTTTATGATGTAACACGGATAGCGCGAAGAGATGAATGATTTCAGATAAGAATGGTTATAAAAAAATATCTTCAGAAATATGGAGGATATTTATAATGGAAGATACGATGATATTTTAGAATATTTAAGATAAGATGATGATGAAGAATATTGTCCGCAAATGTTTTAGAGTAAGGAGCAAGGTATTTGCTAAGGATTTTAGCAGACACTGAATCATTTGTATTCTTTGAAGGTAGATTTTGTTTTTGTGATTTGTCCACAGCCTCCTTCATGGTATGCTCAATCCGTTTTCCAGTTCCAAACCTTCTCTTTTTCTCAGCTTTAACACCATACTATTCTTTATCATCAAACTTTTGATTGTTAAGGTCGTTTATAGTTTTTACTGCTTCATCAGCATTTTTCTAAAATTCGGAGAACTAGTTTCGTAGTTTGGGGTGTTTTTCAGAAACTTCACATTCGAAGTATTAAGTCTAGAAGATAGATGTTATCTATATATAACTGTTGTCGTAGAAAATGCTGCGAGATTCAAAATACTGATTGCTAATTCCCGGTGGTTGGTATGACAATTATTGTTACAAGATGTGGATGAGTACATGATAGGGTTTCAATGAGTATAAGGATTTTTCGAAAGGTCAAGGATTAATAAAGTTGTTGGTAAATTTACTGCTAATGTGGTGGAACATGAAAGGTTCCCCAGTAACAAGAACGTATATGTCAAGGTTATAATAAGGCTAATCTGAAAAGTCGAAGTTGACTAGTTGGAAGTGTGATAAAACTGGATACTTTGAAAAGGAATTGCAAGATTATTTTCGGTAATAACAACGCTAAAGGATCTTTCACAGTTTTGAAGTCAAAGTATAGCTTTGAAAAATGTAGAGATCTAAGAATGATATCACTTGTTAAATCTTGACTTGGATTCTGTTTTGTCAGAATATATAATTGAATTTGTATGAAAACGATTGTATATCGCTGTGAGCATAGTTAATAATTTTTGAATCAAAGTTGAAGAATGTACAGTGTAACATATTAATTGCGAGCTTATATATTTCCCGGGTATTACCTACCCGTTAAAGATTTCACAATTAATACTTTGTACAAAAGAATTTTTATTACCGTCTTTATGAAAATATATGTATGTATATTTTCTTCAGATGTAACACAGATTTAATGAGTTAATATCATATTAAGCTCATTTGATTTTCGGCTTGACTTAAAAATGATTAATCTCTAAAACATTAAAGATTACATAATCTTTGCGGAGTATTTCGCTAATGTAAACGATACTTCATTATTTATTTTTATTCCTCGGTGAAGGATGTTGATGCTCGTGGAATTTTTGTGAACCTTACAAGGCACAGATGATGTTTTCTGAAAAGTTTCGAGTACATCGAAAATGAAAATGTAATATCAATTATGTAATTGAATAATACACTTGGTTTATTATGAAATAGAATTCATTGAGTTGAAACAGAGATTGTAGTTAACGAAGGTTAAGTCGTTAACGAAAGATGTACATCATAGTATATTAGTAATATGAATTAACCGAGTAGTATTTACCCATTTTCAATTCATACATAATAGCTTAGTATGAAAAGATTTATGATAGTTTTAAAATTTATATATATTAGATATACATATAAATTCTTTAGAGGAATTGAGTTATTACTTCATAACTCATTGATACAATATACTCATTGTTGATTGTGATTATGTTGGTGATTATGAAATTGGCGGAACTTGTAGTGCTACAGGTTTTGCCAGTGTTGGTGATACTGGCGGTACTGTTGATGCTGCTGGTAAAACAAGTCTAGCTTGTAAATCGTGCACCATTCCGGTCAGGGTTTCTACTCTTCCTTCTATCATTTTGGTCCACTCATCTGATTTACGGTTACGGCTGGAATAGATTATCTCTAAGACTATAGAGATTACATAATCGCCACAGAATATTTCTCCAATGAAGTTATGAATCAATACTTCATCGGTTATTGTTGTTGGTACTCCTTGGTATCTATGGTGCGTATAACGTTGATGTTCAAGGTACATATTGTGAAGTTGAGGTTTGCGATGCGGTTGTTGTTAGTGGTGGTAATGGTATGGTTGGTGTTGCTGATGGTGGTACTGTTGCTGCCGGTGCTGCTGCTGGTGCTTGTAACCTTTGCACCATGTTCTCTAAAGCCACTACTCGAGCGCGAAACTCGTTGACTTCTTCTATTATACCGGAATGATTGTCGGTTCGGACGAGCGGGTGAATGAGATCTAGAATGTGAGATAGTATATAATCATGATGAGATACTCTGGAAATGAGAGAGAAAATTGTATTACGAACAGGTTCGTCGGTAAGTGCTTCAGGTTCTTCGCCAAGAGGGCAATGTGGTGGATGGAAGGGATCGCCTTCTTCTTGTCTCCAATGATTAAGTAGACTACGAACCCATCCCCAATTCATCCAGAATAGATGATGACTAATTAGTTGATCCATTCCGGTTACACTGTCTTCGGAGTTCAGGTGAATATCCATATCGGAATAGCTGTCGGAGTTTAAGGAATTTGAACTAGATACGGGATCCATATTGTATAATTAGGGAGATGATTTTTGATATGAATTAGATTATAGAATTTAGTTTGGTATTCTTCAATACATAATTTACATATGTATATATAATACCAAATTCCATAAATCACGAAGAAATTTTCGGAAGATGTCAGGAAAAGTTTACAGTAACAGATACGCTAAGATATGAATTTTTTTCTATACACTATTTATGCAATAAATGCAGGAAAACGTGTCTAGACTTAAGAATGATAAGCATGTAATTTCCGATAAGAAATGATAAGCAAAACTTTTAACATGCAGACACGGTCGAAGTCCAGACTTACTAATGCATCCTAACAACTATCAGTTAGACACACTCATGCAAGACCTGGTTCACTAGGACCAACGCTCTGATACCAGCTGTGACGATCGCTCCAAATCTATATGGACAAACACGTCATTCATCAATTTCATTGCGAGGTATTTGACCTCTATATGATACGTTTTGTAAACATTGCATTCTTTTGAAAGGGAACACCATAAATGAATATTTAAATCAAAGGTTTTCGACATCTAATGATTTCTACATATAGACAATCACCGTAAATAATAGTTTACAATAGTACTTCCGTTGACAATGCAGTCAAAATAAAATACATGGTGATGATTTGGTGAATGCAACGTTTCCTTGAAAAATATGCCATGTAAGACTCCATGCACATAGTTTGTCTAACATATAAGCAAACAGCGGAAGACTTCTAGGAAACCTGAGAATAAACATGCTAACAAGTGTCAACACAAAGGTTGGTGAGTTCATAGTTTTATTGTTTCATATTATCTGTATATAAAGGTGGATCACAAGATTTCATTTGTTTCATCCAGAAACGTTTATCAAAATATTCTACGAAATTGAGCACCCTGGTAACTAAACTTAACGTATATATAATTTATACCCTTTGTATAATCATCTTAATAATACACGCAAACCAACGTGTACGCTTCTCAAATAGCATACATCCGTTAAAAGGCTAGTGCTCTAGCTCGAACGGGGATATCAGGCCCTATGGATCCATATACAACTATTCACGCCCACCAGTTCTTATAACTGGCAGCTACTAGTTACCAAAGCTAAGAGATTTTCGGTTCAAACTCGGTGTAGAATTTAGTATGTACTTGTATCCATTGCGTTTAAAATAAAGTGCATGTATTCTCAGCCCAAAAATATATATTGCAAAAGAAATTAAAAAGGGAGCAAATGAAACTCACCTTAGCAGCATATAAAGTCGTTCACCAAAATGTGACCGAAACTCGGATTACCAATTAATCGTAGATCTCAACCTAGAGAACATATGTTGGTCAATAAACGTCTATCAAGCTAGGTCAGGTCATAGTGTATCACAATCCTAATGCTCGAGATCGACATACAAAAGTTATCCAAAGTCGTTTCAAAAAGTCAGTTTTAATAAAAGTTCAACAAAACGAGACATACCTTATATAAGGATTCATTTACTCGGTTGGTAGTATTCAAAAATCCAATTTATCAATCTCGTAAACAAGTTGTTTAAATCTTAATTGCAGATTCAAAAGTAATTTCAATTAACGTCAATCATAATTCAGTTGATCATATCTTTTAATCCGTTCATCGAAACTATTCGATATCTAAATGAAAAGTTATTGATTTTTCGTCAGCTTTTCAAAAACATGTATATCATATACCTTTTACCAGTAATATATGTATTTAATTCGTGATTCATTATAAACTGTTTAACGACAAAATTTAGTATACAAGCATATATAAATATATATACTCGAGCACTAGATATGGATACACAAACAAGATATAAAAGATAAGATATGTATACTCACGTATCAATATTGAGATTCAATATTGTAGGAAAGTACGTAGACGCAACAGAGATGATAAACACTAGGTTTGACTTGTGAATGGTACTCAAGAATATTACCCATAACCTCCATAGCTATAACCCATAGTTTCCTTAGCTCTATCCCGCTCGAAAACCATTTTTGAAATTGTTTGGACATAACCTCGTCGTAGTATTTTATGTACTAATACTACTAATAATAATATTACTCCTAATAATAGTAATACGATTAATATTAATAATATTAATCTTAATAATAATAATAATAATAATAATAAATAATAATAATTATAAATGTGAAAGAGAGATTGATCGAGAGAAATGGTTGTAATCAATTCACAAACTGACCTCGTTCATATATATATAAAAAAATAATAATATAATAATATAATATAATAATAATAATAAAAACTTGTAAATTAAAAATAATAATATCATCAATTTGGATGTTCTTGTGTCGACATCATTTATATAATATAAATATAATATAATAATTATAATAAAATAATATAATACGTAAATCGAATATTAAAATTTTAAAAAGTGGTATTTATTAAATACTTCAGGAGTATTCTATGTAACTTATAATTAATAATTTCCATCATGTCATTTTCATGTAAATAGTAAATGAATTAATTTAAATTCAACTATTTAAGCTACACGTTGTACGTTGTGCTTTACAAATTGTACATTATTAATTTAACTTCGTTTCTTAAAAAAATACAAAAAATATATCATAAAAATAAAATGACTTGATACGTAAAATTTTTAATTTGAAATAGCATCGTTTAATAGTAAATTTTTAATCATTTCGTATATAAATATTATTCGCATGATTCCGTATATATCGAAAACTCTTATATTTATTAAAATATGTATATAATACATGTTATGACTTTCATGAATCGTTGGACAAACAGGGTGGTCAACCGTTATATAAAAAAATCATTTTTAAAAGTTTTAAAACTTGTCAAAATTCATTGCTTATCATGTCGAAAATATTAAAATATATAGAGAATTGGTTTAAATAAGTCGAAATTTTTCGGGTCATCACACCGAAGATAGTTCAAGTTAGGTTTTCTTTTATTCCAAAGTTCATAAGGTGTAATCTTGTTCCTTTTGTTAGGAACTCTATTAAGCAAATTACAAGCTGTTAATATAGCTTCTCCCCAAAATCCCTTACTTAAACCCGAATAGGATAACATGGAATTAACCATATCTTTGAGGACCCTACTCTTCCTCTCAGATATACCATTTTGTTGTGGAGTATAAGGAGCTGTGGTCTCATGGATAATACCAACGGATTGGAAATACAATTGGTCAATGTATTCACCTCCCCTATCCGTTCTAAGTCTTTTAATCAATGCCTTTTGTTGTAATTCTACTTCAGTTTTAAATATTTTAAATTTATCTAATGCTTCATTCTTAGTATGTAACAAATAAACATAGCAAAATCTAGAAGCATCATCAATAAAAGTCACAAAATATTTCTTGTTCCCTAAAGTAGGAGTTGCATGCAAATCACATAAATCACTATGTATTAATTCCAAAATCTCAGTATCACGATGTATATTTTGAAAAGGTTTCTTAGTGATCTTTGTCAAAATACACGTTTTACACTTTTCATTGTTCATATCAAAGGCCGATATTAATCCATCTTTAGACATATCTTGCATTCTTTTAAAGTGTACATGTCCTAGTCTAGCATGCCAAATAATAGAATTATTTGTGCTAGTAGTAGACATACAAGCAATATCAACACTTACATGTTCAATGTTTAGTCTAAATATTCCATTACTCAAATAACCAAATCTAACAAATAAACCATTTTTAGATAGAACAAACTTGTCAGATTCAATAACTTGCTTGTAACCACAATTATTCAACATACTACTTGAAACCAAATTTTTCCTAATTTGTGGTACATGCAAAACATTAAACAAAGAAACAATCTTTCCAGAACTAAAACTTAAATCCACACGACCACGTCCATGAATAGAGGATGTTGACTCATTTCCCATATGAAGAATTGATCCATCAGTCACCGACTCGTACGTCTTGAACCAACATCTATCCTTACATACAAGAATAGTAGCTCCAGAGTCAACCCACCACGCAATATCATCATCCTGCACAAAACATATCTCAGATATATACGAAACATAATAATTCTCAATTGAATTATTAAATATATTCTGACCTTTCGGGGCTTGGTTGTTCGAACTATTGCCCGAACCATTTGTGCTATATCCCTTAGCATTGTTAGTGCCAAAAATAACCTTGCAATCCCTCTTCAAGTGTCCAGATTTATCACACTTCCAACAAGTCAATTTAGACTTCTTATTAGGATCAACTTTGTTATTACCTTGATGTTTACGTTTTCCCTTTTTGTCATTATTACTAGTGAACTTTTTATGTTCCACCATATTGACAACAGACGTACCAGCAACTTCGTTGCTCTTAGGCTTGTCATTATCCTGCAACCTGAGGGATTCCTCAATACGCAGATGACTACCCAACTCAACAAGAGTTAAATCCTCCTTCTTATGTTTCAAAGAATGTTTAAATTCTTTTCAAGATGGAGGTAGTTTATCAATTATGCTTGAGACTTGAATAGACTCATCCATGTTCATCTTATGTTGTGTGAATTGACCAAGTATACAAATGAGCCCATTGTATTGTTCCAAGACCGGTCTAGAATCGACCATCTTGTAATTATTAAAATTACTCACAAGGAACTTTTTACTAGAAACATCCTCAGACATATACTTGGTTTCTAAACAGTCCCATAGTTCTTTAGCAGATTCAACATTTAGGTAAATATCAAAAAGGGAATCAGCCATACCATTGAGGATTAAACCTCTAGCGATGTAGTCATCGTTCTCCCACTTGAACCTTTTTCGAATTTGTTCAACAGTGGCATCATCACCATGATCTTCGGGAATTGGTGTGCTGAGTACGTACACCACACTCATGCTGCTCAGAAAGAAATGCATCTTCTTTTTCCATCTCCTAAAATCAATTCCTTCAAACTTATCAAGTTTAGAGAAATTCGCCGTCATGTGTTTCATCGTAGCCGCCATCGATTATAACAAATAATTACTTTCGATTGTTGGAGGTTTTATTGAAATTTCGTGTAGGGTAAAATAATCGATAGCCGGATAAATCACTGAATCGTGGTATCACTTTCCGAAAGTAATTATTCGACCCTTATTGCCTGGGTTACACGAATATCACTTTGGGATAAGACGGAGATTAGTTCTTGTTATTGGCAGTAAACAAGAACTCTTTTGCATAAGAGTATTAAGGCGTTTTTGTATCTATTTTTTCTCATGAATGATAGTCCTTATTTATAGGCACCCAAAAACAAGTATTATTCCATGATGGAGATGTTTCACTAACTAATTTCCTTTTCAAATCTAAAACAAATCCTTTTCATAAAGTTGTTTGTTTTATTTCCAACAACCAAATCAAGAAAATCGATTAAATCCTTTTCATAAAGTTGTTTGTTTTATTTCCAACAACCAAATCAAGGAAATCGATTAAATCCTTTTCATAAAGTTGTTTGTTTTATTTCCACGATGGAGATGTTTCACCTAGTGCAGGAATAATACTTCCGTAATCACTCAAATTTGTGATAATGAAAAACCACTTTCGGGTCCGGGTAATCTATCACTTAATGGGTGTACACTCCGTACCTCCTAACCCATTTACAAGTGTAGATTAAATCCCTCAATTACACTAAATTTCCAACAAAATACCCCTTAATGGCAGGAACAAGGGGAATCCAATTACGGCAAGATGTGTAAATTTGTCATGAGTGAGGCTCGAACCTACTCCTGCATTATCAAAAGCTTCAATATACCGGACTCAAGCTTCTAAGACAATTTTGTACCACCAAGCAATTTGTTGGTAACTAGGGATCTTGGTATGTAAGATATGATCTCATACTACTATTTGAGCACTTATTCCGATTGAGAGAATCACTTCTAATCACCTTGACAATCAAGTGCCACGTCAGATTTTTCTTATAATGTTTAATCTTTTATCACAAACTAAGGATGTACATTTTTTACAGCAAAAAACATAATTACATTTTATTAATTTAATATGATGATATAGTAGATATACAAGTGCTACAGATCCAAACGACTTCATATATTCTTTATAAAATTCCGTTTTCCGGAAGTGGACTTGAATAATATTTGGACTTCTAATTTCGATACCGAAGGGTATAGATTATATGTGGTTGATTTATGTAGCGGATTTATTATGCTGTCACTGTTAAAAAAACTACTCCGTACTATACTCCGTAGTTCATAATAAGACATCCAATGGTCACCAAAATACCCAACCTTCAAAATTTTCAAAGAAATACAGTAAGAAAAGTATAGTACACCCGTACAAGTTATGTCATACATACATACCTAATTGAGTAACTGTTAAAGTTCCACCAAGTGGACCAAGCCCATATCCATTGTGTCTTCAAGTATGAGTTGCCACAAAATTAAATAAATCTCATGTGTGAAGTGGCTTTTGCCCATGAGTGACTTCATCAACATTGTCATGCAACAGAACTACCTACTGTTTTATCCGAGTATTATATGTTTTACTATAACTATTATTATGAAATTATGAATACTTAACATTAAACTGAATACTTAACATTACTAATTCAATATTTTTAAATACGGAGTATAACATTTGTAACTTTATTCGATACTTTGACCATTTATAAATTCAAGAATTAAAGAGAGCGTACACTAAATAACCTATACAAGTATAATAACCAAGTAATTTGATGAGAAGAATTCATTAGCTATCTGTATTAACATAGATTTTTTACTGTTAGACTTTTACACCGAATTACAGCACACACACCCGATCATAGAAAACAGAGCATGGTCAAACCAGGCCCTTTTCATACGGAGATACATATCTACAGTTTGGATTGTGACAGTCAACTATGATGATTATTATACCCTGATACAAGCTTACGCGATTGACCTTAAGAGCTTCAATGGCTAGCAAAAACAAGCTTCGGCTAAATTAATATATTCCTGCGATTATTAACAGCCTGCAGTCTTTCACATAGATCTCTAAATTGAACTTGGAATGCTTATTGGAAAGATCATCTGTCTACAAAACTCTGTAGCTCAGGTGTAAACTTGTATGTAGATGAAAACACAACTATTTACTCTTTCAATCTGCATAAAATTTGCATATAATTAGTGGCGGAACTTGAAGCCGCCTACAGATGGGGCGTTTGCCCAAACCTAATAAATTTTTCGTTGATAGGGGATAAACACTAATAAAAACCTTATTTTTTTAGTGTAATTTCTTTTCTTTTTCTTTTTTTTTTTTTTTTTTTTTTGAAATCCAGATGGGGCGGGTGCCCCTACCCGTCTTCACTATATTCCGCCCCTGCATATAATCATATGGTTTACACAGTGAAGGAGTAAGTAAGAACATGCCATAGTTAAGAGCAGTATCTGATATTGAATAAAGTTGAGAATATGTTAAAAAAGGTTGCTTCTAGTTACTGTATTTATAATCATCAGATAACTAGATGTATGAATGTGTAACAATATTGAATTATCCGAGATTAAACTTACAATTTTCTTAAGCCGTTCCAGTAATCAATTTCTCTCGCTGATCAAGTTTTTTGACCTTGAGCAGGCCGATGAGAACTTGCAAGCCAAAAAATGCACAAAAGAAATATGATATCATAGCAGGACCCTGAAAAACAAGAAAACGTCGTAAGATACTTGGAATCATCTGAGTTATAATAATAATTTTGGTACTTACTCTGATTGCATTGAGATGTAAAATAGTTGCCAGGTTGACTAGACTTCCAGCAGCAACAGCCTGTTAATTAGACCACAGAAAGAAAGAAAATAAGTAATTCAACAACTAGGAGATGTACTTTTGAGCTCAACAGGTGGGTGTTTGGGTAACATCTCAAAACTGGTTTGGGTCAAAATGGAAATTACTATTCACGGGTCCGGTTTGAGCGGATTGGGCCCACTAACCAATGACTTGTTTACAAAGAGACCAACAAACTTACACTTCCAATTGTTTTCTGAACAGCAGCAACACGCTGAAACGACCTCTCCGACTCCAATGCCCGAACTCGTAACTTCAAGTCACCTTGCTCCTGTATGTACATGAGACACCAAATTGTGGTATACATAAATCAAGAAACACACAAAAAAGAAAGCTAGAAAAGATATATAACATGTATCACAATCATGTCAACTGGTGTAAATATACATAAGAAAGATATTTACCAATCGCTCGATAACTCCAACAAGTTTCTCAACTCTGTCAGCTTGTCTAAATAAGTTGTACACTGCTTGTGATTGTCTATCCCATCTCTTCCTGAAGTCCTGAAACACACAAAAAACAAATATAATAATAAAAAAAAGGATTAGCAGATATATTAGTTTTTATTAATACTCAAAGCCATATATAACATAGATGGTTATAACTTGTAAAGGATCAAACCTTAATGACTACTTCAACACCAGCTTCACGAAACTTTAGCAGTTCCAGAGCATAGCTATAAACAAATAAATTATCATGTTACTGAAAACAACAACCAGGAACTCAAAAATAGAAGATTTCTAAGAGGGTGTCAAAATGGGCAGATCGGACGGGTCGGGTGAAAATTGGTAACTGTTGGTATGGATAAAAATAATTCGGCTGCGTAGACCAAAAACTTGGCCGCATATGAGACTAATATTTTATTAATATCTAGTGTGCCAAAGATAAATATAAAATTTATATATTATCACAATGTAACTTTGATTATAACAAGAGTTAGGTGGTTGGATGCATTGAAAATACACTTTGGATAACTTTCAAATTGTTTTACACTGTGATAAACATAGTTTATCAAGGGTATACATAGTTTGAACGCATTTATAAGGTCAAAATGAAAACCGGAGACTTATCGGAGAGCATATTCACAGTTTAAAAACACTCACGGTTTCGCGATTTCGGTGATATCAAAACGGGGGTCGAGACCTTTCCCAATGCCATCTAACACTGCAAATTAAAGTACAAACAGTGAGATGTCTCTGAATTATAGCTATATTCGTATATTATTGTAGAGTCCATTTTCATTATGTAACATAATATAAGAATGGAGAGCAAACTTAAACATCAGATACCAGAAAAAGCTCTAACAACAAACGTGAATGTGGCAGGAAAACGGAATGGTTGATCTGCTGCAATAGCCAAAAGATCCTCACCTGAACAATCATATTGATAACATTCAACGCATTTTCATAAAACAAAAGTTTAAAAACAAAAATAAAAATGCAATAAACAATTTTATACTATTTGTTAAAAATCTAGTATTCGCTAAACTTAAATTTTCTAACAAGCGTGACATTTTGCAAAAGCGCATTAGTTAACATTAGGTTTTTTTATCCTTTTTTTTTTTTTTTTTGCATGAAGCAATGACAGGAAAAAAAGTCAATACCGATTGCAGCTAAACGCTGCTTTTTCTTCTCTGTTTTTTCTTCTTTGCTCAACGGTTTCTTAAATCCAAGCTCTGCGTTGGCCAACTCTCTTTCTTTTCGTTGTGCCACAAGGCGTTCTTCGAAGCTACAAGTAAGTAGGTAACATTCATACGTAATAAATAACAAGTACAATGTTTTCATAACTGGGAAAACACAGTGAATAACAACAATATAAAATTGCACGCGACACACTATAAAGTTCCCTTCTTTCTAGTTAATTCTATGTGCTTTTCCTAGTAAGTTCACACGTACAAAAATCAAGTAGAGAGCTAGAGGCTTAAGTCTAACCTATTAAGGAAGAATAGTGCAGTTCGTCTGACAGCTGTCATATCTCCAGTAGGCACAAGTACACCCATTTGAACCATTGCTTGAAGAACCTGCATCATAAGATAATCGTATAAAGTAATATTTAATAAGGTGAGAAGTAATCAATGCAATAACAAGAATAAAAAGAATTGAACAATTAACCTTATTTGGATCCTTCTCATAAACTCCATAAAACACTTCCAGTAAACCTTCTCTGATGTTTGGGCTTATGCTGCAAGAACTCGATGCTTAGCATTTCAATATAAAATAAAATAAAATAAATTATTGTAGATGTTTACTTTAAGAAAATATTTATTTGGTTGAAAAAATAAATAATCTAGTCATTATTACCTCCCCATCATTCCAAAATCATAAAATATCAATCTTCCACCATTAACGTCATCAACAGCTATATTACCAGGGTGCTGAATCAAAGAAAGTATAGATTTTAATCATACACTATTACAATACACGTGACCTATTTGTAATTATAAGAATCGTTACTTCTAATATAACTTACAGGATCAGCATGGAAGAAACCATGGGACAGAATCTGCTCCAAATACGATTCAACGGCATAACGACCTAGCCTGTGGAACAATCATATAAGTATATAACCAACCATATATACTAAGTAGAAGTGGGTCCCATGATTAGACAAATAGTACAGGGTTTATAGTAGAACATTGATCTAGTAACCAACATCACCATATACCACTCGGTTACCATTTCTTATTTTATTATCTTTTCGTTTGTAGTTTCTCAATTTTATGATTACTTGTTTGACTACTTACATCCGTACACTTAGCTTCTGATATGACTAAGGTACTTCTCGATTTGCTACATTTCAACTATATACACATTAAAAGGGTTTATGATATGTAGTTTTCATTTGGAACACTTTTATGTTCTTTACAAGATTTAACCAAATTTTTTGCTTTCAGTTAGCACCATAAAGCATCATATACAAAACATTTCATGTATATTATTTCACGTGTAAGAAGATAGTAACATTATAACAGAAAATGTGGCAAATAAGGCAATAAAAAGTACCGCCAACTAGCCTAATGCTCTGTAAAGTTGTAAAATAATAGTACACTTACTTTTGGCGATCAACGCCTAATTGATCTAAAGCTTGTATCCTGTTAATCTTGATTCCTGGGACGTACTCCATTGTAAGAACCTACATTCAGATTAACATTATGAGCTAAAGAAGATAAAGTTCTATAACCGGGATCAAAATATAGATGCTAAAATATTAACCTGTGGAGTGGTGTATTCCCAATATATACTCGGGACTTTTACATAATCTAGATCTTTAAAGTTACTTGCAAACAACTCCGCATTTGCAGCTTCTTTTGTATAATCAATTTCCTGTAAATAAACACATTAGAATTCACTAATAAAAAACATGAACGTAACACAAATGGAAAAACTGTACTGCATACTCAGTTTATAAAATGTTTGGTAGAACAGGGTTACCTGATACAAAACATTGGCACACTCATCGTAGATAGCAACCCAATCCCTTTTTGCACCATCAGACTTCGGGTCAATTTTTTGAAGATTTTCTGCTATTACCTGAGAAAGATAAAACAAAATGCTAAATCAAATCCAACATCATTTAATAAAATAATAAATAATCAAGTAAATCAAAATTGAGGACTGCAATTCATTTCATGTAAATGAAAACAAACCCTCAGATTTTTCAGATCAATATCGAAAAGATCCTTGAGTCCCGGTCTTTGAACTTTAATTACCACGTCTTGGCCCTTCAATCTTGCTCGATGTACTTGACCTGCAATAGATATTATATGTTATTAACCAGCAATAAGTTTTTCGATAACAATAACATAAAACGAACTCTTGATTACCAAGACTGGCAGCAGCTATTGGCTCAAAATCAAAGTAATCGAATACTTCATTAACAGGGGCTCCAAGTTCTTCTTCGATAATCGAAACAGCAGTCTCTGATGGAAAAGGAGGAACTTGATCCTGTGCAGAGTTCATAGAGTTCTTTATTTTATGATAGGCAAAAATAAAATAAACTTAAGCAAAATGGAGAAGTACATTCTCGTATATTCATATATTTTAAAATAACAAACTTAAGCAAAAAGACTCATGAATCACATGGCTATATTCTAATGATCATATAAATTACATAATTTTTGTCTAACTATTAGTAAGACCAAACTAAATAACATAAATCGCCAAATGTTAACATTCTATGAAAAATACCTGAAGTTCTGATAACTGATCTACATATTCCTGTGCTAGAATGTCAACTCTAGTTGAAAATTGTTGCCCGATCTTGATAAATGTAGGACCTAATCTTAAAATACTCTCCTTAAGCCACTTCGCTAGAGTTTTTCGCCTTTCAGATTTCTTCTGCTCTGTCATTCCCCCTGTATACAACTAAAGGCTTAGCCAAAAGTAATCAAAACGACAATAACATTATTAAACTAATTGTCTCGTAATGTGCAGCGAGAGAAATGTGGGATGTGCATGTGTAGATAACGTGTGACTGGAGTTGACCAGGCTACTTGGGCATATTGATCATAAGTTTATCATTTTCTAAAATCATCACTAGTTTATTTTTTAACTAAGAAATAACAAATCATCTTGTGCCGGAAAACATGGACATATAAATTTTAAACCATCATCACATAGCTGAGTTGGTAACTAACCACGATATGCGAATTTCTGATTGTTGAACCAGGCTTTGAAAAGAAATGATATAACAAAACCCCATATTTCACAAGTTCTTTGAATGGTTGAATAAGTCTTGAATCTATTCCATCGCCCACCGGGAGCAACTGACACCTACAATAAGAAAACTAGTATCAGAAACAAGTCATGCACACTCATCTCCCCAAAACTTCAATAATCGCGCACTTCATTTAGCATATTGGCGCCATTCATAAGTTATCAACTTATCATACAACCTGCAAACTTTCTACAAGATTTCAAATTTCAAAATACATAAGTTATCGGGGTGTTTGATGCTTATCAACTTCAGCTTACAACATATTGAAGTTGATAAGCTCATAACACGCAAAAAATGTAGCTTTTTCAAATTTCAATAAGCTGATAAGCCCATAAAATTAACTAAAGGTGCGTTTGATTACCTCTTAATTGAATGGTTTAGAACTGAATGTTGAACCATTGCGTTTGTTACTGACCTCTGAATGACAAATGGTGCTAAATTGCGAATTAACCATTAAGCACCTAAAATTTTATATTTTATGTAATATTCTGTTTAAATTATATCATAAACACTTATTAAACAACAATATGGTAGTTTTCATTCATGTTAAAGGTTAATAAGGTAATTTTACATCCTTCACATTATTCTTTCAAATTGATTATCAAACAGGTTATTGTCATTTAGAAGCAAATTCTTTCAGAACCTTTGAATCATTCAGATTATTAACTATTCAGAGCTTATTCATTCAGTTTTATCAAACACGCCCCAAATCAAACACCCTATAATCATTATATTCAACATTAACATTTCAACATAACACACAAATTTAGCAAACAAAAAACAATATAATCATTTAAACAAATAGTACCTCAACTTTCCCCTTCCCCTTATTTTTAAACCATGCATCTTCCTGACCAATTTCCTCAATTGTCTTCTTCTTATTCTTATATCCATTCTGACTCCCACTCCCATTTCCATTGCCATTAACATACTTAGCCAAACTCCCATTCCCATTTCCATTAACATATTTATTATAACTACCATTCCCACCCAAATCAATCTTCCCATCTTCTTTCTCAACTACCACCACTTCCTCCCTCCCAGCAGCTTGAATTCGACCTCTATTCGAATTCAATTTACGCAGAGCATTGCGTCTATATATAGAAAACTTAAGTTTATTACCAGCTGTATCTGGACGGAGAAACGTAGGTTCAATTGAAAGTGAAGCAGTAAAACAAGATGCTGCCATTGTTTGCAGCAGCAAAAGCTGGTAAGTTTATTGAATTGAGTTGAAACCCTAACCCTAATTGGCTAATTGTGAAAATTGGAGATTGATCATAGGAATGGGGGAAGGAAGTAGTGAAAAGAGTGGTGAAAGAATAAGACACGGAAGCAAGAGGAAGATGAGTGTAGGGATAAAAATAGAGGCTGTGATTGGTTTAATCAAATTTCATTTTTTTGTAGTTTACTTGACTCATGGATTGGGTTGACAAGTCAAACTAAGGTCAGCCTCAAAGTCACAATTTTATAAAGTAATAAATTTCCTTTAACACTAGCCATTTATTTCATTTCGTATGTACTCCGTATTACAATATATACGTAGCACATAGACATACGCACCAAGTGGGTTCGAGTTTTATTAAAATAGGGATAGGGAGTTGTCAATTTGTATTGTATATTACAAGTAATAATGGATACCAATATCCACAATCATATTCATTTAAGTACTTTTTATTCATTGATATTTATACCAATCTAATTAAAGTCCATCTATCCACATTTATATTTAATATATATTAAACGAGTTAGTAAGTATTCATTAGAAAATGCTAACGACAACCCTTAAGGCTGTCATTAACACGCTTTAAAATATTGTAAATTTTGATAACCGCCTTTATGAAAATGACTAATAACCGCCATGTATAAATACTTAATGCATGTTAACGACAACCTTTAGAGCTGTCGTTAGCATTTTTCTTTTGATATTAGAAAGAAATAAAATTAATTATTATAATTATTGACATAAGCTACCTCGCCATCCTTGTATCGTCACTTTACATCACACACGAAAAACTAAACAAGACTTGAATGCAACGTCTTTTGAAATATGCCATGAATGATTCCACGTAATATCTTTAAAATGAGCTAATGCACAGCGGAAGATTTCTATAATATCTGAGAATAAACATGTTTTAAAGTGTCAACCAAAAGGTTGGTGAGTTCAGAAGATTATGATTAAGTAAATGACAGATTAGATCATTTATAGATAAATATTATGAAATGGTATGCATGCCTGTCAACTTTCGATGTAATGAAAGTTTGTCTTTTAAAAACGAATGCAATGTTTGTAAAATGTATCATATAGAGGTCAAGTACCTCGCGATGTAACCAAATGTAATGTATTCGTCCAGATGGATTAGGACGGGTCGCTAATATGATGTCCTTACAAGTTACAAGGACTATCCAAACACGGCCCTGTCTTTGTGACCATAAAAACCGATCTTGGGGTATCATGTTTTACACATGATAATTCATAATCACGTATTCACGTATCAGCATCATATTCATAGCTTATATTTTCTGTTTTACCTTGATATCTATATCTCTAATATATATATCTATACGACATACATTATACATATATACTATTAACTGAGGACAGTAAAATTATTATTATACTATACGTATATTAGTATATACTATATACTACTATTAACTGAGGGTTGTGAAATTACAGGGTACCCCTATGCACACTGCCCATTTCAGTTTTGTTCACATGGGTATTTTGATAATTATAAATTATTAATTTTATATCAAACAACTTTAGTTATCTGACTGGTTTTCTATAGAATGGGTCTAAATTTTCATGTGCAATAATAATACAATTGTTTTTTAACAACTTTAGATTATTTGACTGGATTATAAGTCCTAACATTGTCAATAATAAAACATATTTGGTCTCTACAATCTTATATTGCCATAAACACGAAACTGAGAAAATAAGACCCCTGATAAAACCCATAAAGTGCGATATCAACTGGTTTCATTAGAACCACCATTCGAAAAAAACCCACACCAATTCAATCGCTGGTATTAGGTGTGAAGATCACATGAGACACGAGCTTCTTAGAAAAGCCCGGGTTCCTTATGAGTTATATGACATAATCTCAGAGCTTTGACATCGAATAATCCAACGCATCAACTAGAAAATCTGCACATAACAAAATATACTATGTATATGCATACTTATTTGTACATAGAAAAATATGTAACGTACATGTGCGAAAAGTGAAATGTGTACCTGCATCATCTTTGTTAAAGCACATAGGTGGTTTGATTCTGAAAACATTCCCATGTAATCCACCTTTACCAACCAGAACTCCAATCTCTTCATTCACGCACACAAAAATAGTTGAATCGAGTTAAGAGGGAACGATTTTGACCCGTATATGTAAACTTAACAGATATAGCAGCAAAAGAAAATGCCGGGGTTTACAGGTACACAAATTAGTTATTGAAAATTTTGGATCACAACTTTAATATAATAGTCTGAAAAATACAGGATTAATTCATATTACATACAACATATCTAACAAGTTAAAGGGGTGAAATAAATAAATGTTGCAAATACAAAATGCAAGTCAGAATCTTAGAATGATAATTATCGATATCATTTTTGACATACCAATTTTGTATTGTAATTTTCACAAAAAGAAATTGTTTAAACAGCGGTGTTTCAGGTCGACTAGACCAGCACAAAAAAAAGTTGTATGTTTTGACTTTTGAACGTAATCCAGTTTATACCTGATATGCCCATCTACTACGCATATCCAGCAAACGATAAGTATTTACATGTACCTCGTAATTTCTCGAACAAAACGGCAGTTTCGGCTTTAGCAGGCGTCTTCTCTTTACGGTCAGTTACAAGCTCGATGCCAACCATCAACCCCTTCCCTCTAACATCGCCGATTACTAGAAAGGAAAAATGAATATCTATAAAATATTGTTGTAAACCAATAATAATTCCAAGATATCAATTTCAAGAGAAAATTACTTTCATATTTTTGTTGAAGATCTTTCAACCGCCCGATCAAATGGGACCCGACATTAGCACAATGACTTTGACGGTTTTCCTTATCGAGAACCCTAAGGACCGCAAGTCCACCAGCCGAGCACACAGGGTTACCTCCAAACGTGTTGAATTGTATTTTTTGAGACATCACTTGTGCTATTTCAGGAGTTGTAACCACTGCTCCTAATGGTAAACCATTTCCGATTCCCTAAACCAGATCAACAAATCCACAATCAGTTTTATATAAAACACTTGAAACGAGTAAAAAAAAAAAAAAGGAAACTAAAACTTAAAATAAAATGAGTTATATGGATCGAATGTTTCTGTAAGGGTAATACACAGCTGCACACAACTTTCTCAATCATTTAATAGAACTCTCAGACGATTATAATCATACTTAAGACATTAATTCTTCGTAAATGAACAGAACGTGTTGGTGAGTCGACCTAATTAGGCCCTGTTCATCACGTAATAAGAGTACCCATTTTGACTCATCAACCAACTACTCTAAAGTCTAACCTTTCCATTTTTCAACTTCTACCCAGACACGTTTCAGTACTTCATATAGTAAAAAGGTTAGAAAAAGTTTACCTTAGCCATGGTGACAATATCCGGGATCACATCTTGTGTTTGAAAACCCCAGTAATGGCTTCCGGTACGACCGAAACCCGTTTGAACTTCATCAGCAATACACACACCACCCGCTTTACGAACCATGTCGTAAACCAACTTCAAGTATCCCGGGGCCAATTCAACCGCTCCCCCAACTCCCTAAAGTTCAATCAAAATTCTAGCTTGACAAGTAATTGTACAAGTTCATCATAATATAAAACAAGATTTAAATAAAAAAAACTAACCTGAATGGTTTCAGATATAAAACCTGCAACTCTTCCTGAAGTACCATGATCAATGTGATCTTGTACGTCTTGCGCATAGCTTTTAGCATCCGACCCAAACACCCCACGGTACGGATTTGGATTCACAACATGATGAATTTCACCCTACAAGATTTTCACATAATATATTTGGTAGATAGGAAACAACATAAGTGGAGAAGTTTTTAGAGAACTCGCAAATAAAATGACAAAAAACTACTCCATCTGTTCCAAAAAAAGTGTCCACCTTACTATTTATATATCCGTCCCAAAATAATTATCCACTTGCAAAAAATAACCACTAAATATCATTGAACTCCCCACTTTACCCTCATTGTATTTGCAACATTTATTTATTAAAATAAATTCATCCAAACATACCTTGCATATAAGGGCAAAACGGTACATTTATCAAACCTACCATAAATAAAACAAAATTTCCAAGAAGACATTCTTTTTGGGACAGAGAGAGTATTTGCAGATTGGCCCGACCCGGCCCACATTAGGACCTGTTCTCAACCGACTCAGATGGCGAATTTTCCACTGGTACTAGTGACATGTAGCTAAGCATATGTTGTTTTTTTAGTCCTTAAGATTTTTTAGGTAGACATACCTGTGGTATCGGGTACTTCCATGTGTTCAAAGCGGTCAAACCGATTGTACCCGCACTGCCACCATGGTACGCATTTCGCAAAGCAATCATCCCAAGGTTACCGCTGTATAAGCGTGCCATTAACATTGCTAGTTCATTAGCTTCTGTTCCAGAGTTTACAAAATACACCACCTGTTGTATCATCGTCAAAATGAACTTTTACCCATTGTTCAACGTATAATTATACATTAAAAAGGGTCTAGGATGAAAAACAGGATTCAACATAACTCGTACATTATCATTTATAACAAGTATCATCCTTTCGCATTCAGAAGCGTTACTAATATTATTATTTTTTGGGCGAAAACACAATATTCTATAAAAATGTATCCGAAGATCAATAGAGTACAAACCGATACAATAAATAATTAACAACCGCAACATATGGTAAAACATCAAACAAATTAACCAAACTACACCTAACCACCAACAGCGTGGGAATAAAGTTAACAAGGCTATTGTAACAGCAACCAAAGCTACATTCAATTCAAAGTGTTACTAATAATGTGGTATAATAGTTTTATTTAAAGGCATGGGCCAAGTGAGTTGATTATGTACCTAAGTGGGACCACTAGGTGAATATGTTTAATCTTAAAGTAGAGCTAATGACAACCAAAAGCATCATACAAACACATAAAGTACCTTTAAATTTCCAGGCATCTTTTGTGCTAATCCCTCTGCAAAATCACCAATTGCATGGTGCAAGTATATAGTAGTAGCATGCTGAAGAAGCTTATTTTGTTCTTCAATGGCACTCAAGATTTCGGGGTGACAGTGACCACAAGAAACGGTAACTATCCCCGCAAACGCATCAAGATAACGCCTACCATTCTCATCAAACAAATATTGCATCTTCCCTTCAACTATATTTAGCTGTAATGATCATTAACAAAAACACTATTATTATAAAACAAAGAGCAACAATCATAAAAATACACTGTTACTAAAGAAAGTACTGTACCACATTGGACGTTTATGAAAAAAATCTTTAAAGATCACATTTTTAAAGAAAAAATAACACTCCATTATTGTTAGTCATTTGGGGTTTTCACCTAATCTTTAAAGATCACATTTTATAGCCATGCTCATGTTTTGATTATTTTGCTAGCTTATTCAAATTAAATTAAATTCAGCTGCAAACATCAAATTTAACTTCTCAAATTCAACTTTTATATACTAATTAGGTCAATTATTTTACTAGATACATACATTTATCACTATGTATCCAATCAACCATCCTATAAACAAAAATCCCACTACCATTTTAGTCATAATCTAAGCAAAAATGTTACCTTATTTTTGGTGCTTCTTCATATTAAAAAACACATATAAATGCAAAACATATATATCACCAGCTAAACTTTTTATATGAATGAGAGTGATAAATGATTACTGGTTTCTGGTAGTAATGAAACAGCGAAGGGCCAAGGTACTTCTTTCTCTTTTCAAATACTTCATCAGCTAAGGGGCCTTTGTACGGAACCGGCTGGTAATCAAACGGAGGAATCTCCGGCGGTTGCGCCGACGAAAACCGCCGGAACGAAGAAAGATTAGAACCCCACTTGGAATTTACAAAATGTTCAAGGGTTTTTTTGTTCACAAGGTTTCTATGCACACCCATTATTTGGTTGATGAAGATAGAACAAAATGAATTGTAACGTATTGAGTAGTTGCAGCAAAAATTGGAAATTTGTTGTGATGTTGTCAGGGGGAAAATGATATGATAGGTTTGTAATGCTAAAAATGGTGAATGGGGTGCTGGAATCCACAGTTGTTTCTATAGATGACAAGATATGAAAGTGTGACACGGAATGAGGTGGAATCAAGAATTCAAGATTCTTTTCTATCTAATGAAAATTTAATACTCTAATTAATTTGATAAAATATACTCTTAATAATAAAAGGGAATTGATATTTCCACCACAACATTTACTATATCCACTTGAATGTACTGAATTACTCTTAATGATGACTTACATAATTTTTTTTATTATAATCAAACAAGGGATATTTTGGGAATAGAGACATGAAATGATGGTGGAAGAATAAATTTTGAATGTGGAAATATCACCTCCAATATATTTGATTGCGAAGGTGATTAGCGTTCTTCCGGTCACCGCTATTTGGTTATTTGTTTATTAGTTTGTAGTTTAGTATAATTTGTTATAATTCAGTAGGCTTATAACTACCTTTAGTGACCTGGTTCTTGACTATAGACTAATAAGTATATAGAGATAATATAAGAGAAGTATATGTTTTATATATGTTTGAAGTGTGTGAATTATGAACTCATAACACACATATTTATACTCAAAAAAATATACTATGCAATATCTATAATAATAATAAAATTAGCATCCAATATTGACTTTTATAACACTCCCCCTTGGATGACAATTTTATTAGAGAATAACTAGTACTGCCTCGTTAAAAACCTTGCTAAAGAAAACCCATTGGGATAAAACTTTAGTTAAGGGAAAAAGAGTGCAGCATAGAGTTGACTCCCCCTCAAGTAGGCAACGCCTGAGTTGTTACATCTTCTGAACATGCCTCATGCCAATATTATGAACGTGTGTTCTGAAAATAGTAGTTGGAAGTGCTTTGGTGAAAAGGTCAGCAGAGTTTTTGCTGAACTGAACATATCTCATTTCAATTTGGTTGTCCTTAATGAGATTTTGAGTGTATGAGAAGAATCTAGGAGGTAGGTGTTTTGTTCGGTCACTTTTGATATACTCTTCTTTCATCTGTGTTATGCAAACTACATTATCTTCATAGATAGTTATTGGACTTTTATCGCGTTCTAGTCCACAAGAATCAGTAATGAGTTGTGTCATTGATCTCAACCAAAAACATTCCCGCGTAGCTTCATGTAATGCAATCACTTCGGCATGATTTGATGATGTTGCAACAAGTGTTTGTTTTTGAGAACGCCATGATATTGCGGTACCTCCATTTAGGAATACATATTCATTTTGAGATTTAGCTTTATGTGGATCAGATACATAACCTGCATCTGCATAACCAACCAAATCTTGTTTCGATTCGTTAGAATAAAATAATCCTAAATCAGTAGTTCCTCGAAGGTATCGAAATATGTGTTTGATCCCATTCCAGTGTCTTTTGGTAGGAGCTGAGCTGAACCTTGCCAACAAATTAACTGCAAAAGAAATGGCAGGTCTTGTACAATTTGTAAGATACATAAGAGCTCCAATTGCACTAAGATATGGTACTTCTGGTCCCAGGATATCTTCATGATCTTCACAGGGACGAAATGGATCAGTGTCAACATTAAGTGATCTAACAACCATAGGATTACTTAATGGTTTTGCTTTGACCATATTAAAACGTTTTAAAATCTTTTCAGTATATGTTGTTTGATGTACAAGTAAACCATTAGGCATATGTTCAATTTGTAAACCAAGGCAATACTTGGTTTTTCCGAGATCTTTCATTTCAAATTCTTTCTTTAGAAGTTGAATGGCTTCATGGATCTCTTTATTTGTACCTATGATATTAAGATCATCAACATAAACAGCTATTATCACATATCTGGATGTTATTTTCTTAATGAAAACACATGGGCAAATAAGATTATTGGTATACCCTTTGCTTATCAAGTAATCACTTAATCGTTTATATCACATGCGACCCGATTGTTTCAACCCATATAAAGACCTTTGTAACTTGATTGAGTACATTTCTTTGGATTTTGCATTGGTTGCTTCTGATACCTTAAATCCTTCAGGTATCTTCATATATATATCACTATCAAGTGATCCATAAAGATAAGCAGTCACAACATCCATGAGATGCATTTCTAAATTTTTAGAAACTGCCAGGCTGATTAAGTATCTAAAAGTAATTGCATCCATAACAGGAGAATAAGTTTTCTCATAATCAATTCCTGGTCTTTGAGAAAAACCTTGAGCTACAAGTCTAGCTTTATACCTTGTAACTTCATTTTTCTCATTTCTTTTTCGCACAAAAACCCATCTATATCCCACAGGTTTCACATCTTTAGGTGTGAGAATGATAGATCCGAAAACTTTTCTTTTATTGAGCGATTCAAATTCAGCTCATATTGCTCCTTTCCAATGATCCCAATCATGTCTATTTTGACATTCCATGACAGATTTTGGTTCTGGATCATCATCATCATTCATGATGTCATATGCAACATTATATGAAAATATCTCATCAAGATTTTTCATTTCATTTCGGTTCCATAATATTTTTGAATGTGCATAATTGATTGAAAATTCCGTATTGACATCATCAATCTCCTCTGTAGAAGGAGTATTGATTTGTAGTTCTTCTTGAACACTTTCTTTTACCTCATTATCAAGCGATTTTCTTTTTCGAGGATTTTTATCTTTGGAACCAATTGGTCTCCCACGTTTCTGGCGTGGCAAAGACTCAAGAATGACATTATTGCCAGTTTTTGGAATTTCAATTCGAGCTGGAGCATTTGCTGCTGGTATATATGATTTAGTCACTATTTTTGTATCTGTAAATGCATCAGGCAATTTATTCGCAAGTTCTTGCATATGCATTATTTTTTGAACTTCGATCTCGCATTCTTTTGTGCGAGGATTAAGATACATTAATTGAGGTTCACACCATGAAACATCATTTTCTTTATTTTTTATTTCTCCCCTTAATCTAGGGAATAATGTTTCATTAAAGTGACAATCAGCAAAACGTGCTGTAAAAACATCACCCGTCATGGGTTCAATATATCTTATTATTGAAGATGTTTCATATCCAACATATATTTCCATCCTTCTTTGAGGACCCATTTTAGTGCGCTGTGGTGGTGCGATAGGGACATAAACCGCACAACCAAATATTCTAAGGTGAAAAATATTTGGCTGATGGCCAAAAGCAAGTTGCAAGGGAGAATATGTATGACTTGCGCTTGGTCTAATGCGAATCAATGATGCAGCATGCAAAATTGCATGGCCCCATACAGATACTGGGAGTTTTGTTCGCATTATCAATGGTCTAGCTATTAGCTGCAATCGTTTAATTAATGATTCAGCCAAACCATTTTGTGTATGCACATGGGCAACGGGATGTTCAACAATAATCCCAATAAACATGCAAAAGTTATTAAATGCTTGAGACGTAAACTCACCGGCATTATCTAGTCTCACCCTTTTAATAGTATAATCAGGGAAATGTGCTCTCAATTTAATAATTTGAGCAAGAAATTTTGCAAATGCCATATTTCGACTTGATAATAGACAAACATGAGACCATCTACTAGATGCGTCTATTAGAACCATAAAATATCTAAATGGTCCACATGGTGGATGAATTGGTCCACATATATCACCTTGAATTCTTTCAAGAAACATTGGTGATTCTTTTTCAACCTTAAGAGGTGATGGTCTTATTATCAACTTTCCAAGTGAGCATGATGTACATGGGATAAGTGCATCATGAGGGATCCTTTGATCCGCCAATGGATGTACATGTGTATTTTGTATTATTCTTTTCATCATTGTTGATCCTGGGTGGCCTAATCTCTCATGCCACAAACTGATCATTACAGGATCACATGATTTTTCTTTAACTACCACATTTACTTCAGGTACATTTATATGTGTATAATGTAAACCAGAATGAAGTCTTGGTAGTTTTTCAATTACACGATTCTTATCAGTGATACTTAAATATTTTTCATTTTCTGTTGTCACTGACTGATAATCATATCCATTTTGGTATATGTCAGAGAAACTTAACAAATTTCTCTTTGACATGGGAGAAAATAAGGCATTATTTATCAGAAAATTCGTACCATTTGGTAACATGAATTTTGCCTTTCACATTCCTTTTATTAAGTCCACAGAACCTGATATAGTATGTATAGTTCCTTCCGTTGCTTTCAAGTCTGTGAAATATTTTTTAGATTTGAGTATGGTGTGAGTGGCACCACTGTCTGCAATACAAATATCTCCACCATTTGACTGATTTTTTTATTCCGGCAGTATACATCATGAACTTCAAAAAAAATATGAGAAACAAATAATGAGTACATAATTCATCAATATATTACATTCAAAACATGTTACAAAGGATAGCACATAATAAGGAAATATGTAGTAAACTAGATATGGTGTAGATTGAAAATCTACAACCATTTATTTAACGGGAACATATAATAGGATATCTATATATATAGATATTAGAAATTTATTCATTAAAGTAGTCACAAGTTGGCTCTGTGATTTTTGTATCAAGGTCATCCACAAGATTTGCTTCTTTTCATTTTCCCTTTAGGGATTCTTTGAAGAGCCTTCTTCAACATTGTGATTTGTGGGATTGTATGGTGTTTGGACTTTATAATTTTGTGGATTATTATTTCTTTGTCCACGACCACCACGACCACGACCGCCACCACGACCATTACCATAAGGGTGATTTCGAACATAGTTATGATTTTTATTATTGTTATGGTAATTTCCATGATGATGGTTTTGGCCAATATTGAAAGGACCCGTCCTAATCCATCCGGACAAAGTCCACATTGATTACAAACGATTCACAATAGTTGGTTACATCACGAGGTACTTGACCTCTATATGATACATTTTACAAACATTGCATTCGTTTTGAAAAGACAAACTTCCTTACATCGAAAATTGACGATATGCATACCATTTCATAATATATATAACTATAATTATCTTAATAATAATCTTGATGAACTCGACGATTCAAATGCAACGTCTTTTGAAATATGTCATGAATGACTCCAAGTAATATCTTTAAAGTGAGCAAATGCACAGCTGAAGATTTCTTTCGTACCTGAGAATAAACATGCTTTCAAGTGTCAACCAAAAGGTTGGTGAGTTCATTAGTTTAACATAAATAATCATTTCCATCATTTTAATAGACCACAAGATTTCATATTTCCATTTCTCATAAACATACGTCCCATGCATAGAGACAAAATATCATTCATATGGATTGAACACCTGGTAATCGACATTCACAATATACATATAAGAATATCCCCATCATTCCGGGATCCTCCATCGGACATGATATAAATTTCGAAGTACTAAAGCATCCGGTACTTTGGATGGGGCTTGTTGGGCCCGATAGATCTATCTTTAGGATTCGCGTCAATTAGGGTGTCTGTTCCCTAATTCTTAGATTACCAGACTAAAAAGGGGCATATTCGATTTAATAATCCAGCCATAGAATGTAATTTTAGATACTTGTGTCTATTTCGTAAAACAGTTATAAAAGCAGCGCATGTATTCTCAGCCCAAAAATATAAAGGGTAAAAAGGCAAATGAAACTCACCTAATGTATTTTGTAGTAAAAATACATATGACTATATTGAACAACGGAACAATGCAGGGTTGGCCTCGGATTCACGAACCTATATCATTTGTATATTTATTAACACGTATAATTGTAATCGAGCGAGTTTATATAAATTATTATTAATAATATGCTTGTTATATTATATGTTATTTACTTCAATTTAATATATTTAATTTGTATATTTTATATATACTAATATTTATCTTTCTTTATAACAGGTTATAAATAAAAACTTATACTAGGGTTTTTATATGATAAAAATATATTTATATATCAATTGATATCTTTTATAACTTAATTAGTATCATAAAAAAAATATGGTGATATGTATTACTAATATCATAGTAATGAAATTTCTATATATGAATATCATTTTGTAATAATTTTGATAATGATCAATGATAATAATAATAATGATCTTTCATTCATAATTTTCTTGAAAACAGTATATTTATTTTAAAAAGTCTATTTTTATAATCCTGCTAATTTCAAAAATAAAGATGTTGATAATACAAATAATAATATTAGTATTAGTTCTCATTTTAACAAAGTGCTAATAATTATAATGATAATAGTTTTTAACAATGACAATATTAAGGATACTAATCATACTAATAATAATTATAATGATAGCATTAATAATAGTCTTTATGATAATAATAATAATTAATAGCATGGTAATATCACTAATATTAATGATAATGATAATGGGTTGTATTATTTTCTTAGTAACGATAATAATAATCTTAATCATGATAATACTTATAATTATGATATTAATAATAATACTTGCAACACTAATAATAATAATCATAATTCATAATAATAATAATAATAATAATAATAATAATAATAATAATAATAATAATAATAATAATAAATATAATAAGAATAATAATGATATATTAAGGAAGCTACCTCATAAAAATTTTCCCAAAAACAGATAAAGTGTCCCTGCCATGGCTCGAACCCAAGACCTCATGCTCAATCCTAAACACACAATACCATTCCACCACATCCACTTTTTTGATTAATGCTAGATTCACTTAAATATAAACTGTATTCATCTGGCTCTAACCTCTTCTTCTTTACAAACGATTTAATCGACCATAACCCACTTTTTCAAAGATTTGTATTCTCAAATATAACTAGACTAATAAATATTAATTGTTTTCAATAATAGAAAAAAAATATATAATAAATAAAAAAAAATTTTGAGAAAGGCCTGCTGGCTTCGTCGGTTAATGAAGAAAAAAAAAAGATCTAGCTTTCAAGAATGTTTTAGACCAAGATCATAACACGAAATACCTTTTAAATCAATCCTAGAAACATGTGGAATCATCAATTTAATCTAAACTGCAACAGATGTCTCGAATTTGATCCAAGAACAATGGTTGACCTTTTTATTTGCAAACTTTGACTCTATAATTAAAACTCAATAAGAGGAATTAGAACTTGGGACTTTGCAGAAAGTTTAAGTGTGAGATTTGCAACATATCTGCATTGTTACATTTTCAAGATTCATTCTAATTCGAAATATGATAGAAAAGTTAAAGAACAGAGGTAATGGGGTATGTGTTCTTGAACGTTTTTATTTAATTTCCCTGATGTAAACCGAATTGCACTTGCTGAGTGTTATCCAGAGATTAATAGATATATTCACAGCTAATATGACCAATTTAGCATTTGTTTTCTAGTTAATTGGCGCTACTGAAATATTCCTTCAACACAATAAAAAAAATAAAAAAAATTACCAATTCAATTTGATTTGTACTATCTATTGTGATATTTCAAATCTAGGGGACAGATGACAAAAATTAAATAAAGTTTGATTGCAACTGGAACTGAAATTGATTCCCTATGTATGGGTACGTATTCACCTATGTCTGCATATGTATATACCGTATTTTTATAAATATATATCTGTATAAGTATCTGATGTATATACGTACTGTATTATGTATATATATATCTGATTATAATCTATTAAACATATACATGTATTATTAGTAACATAATAAACATATAAATAATAATATTAATAATAATATCAATACTAAAATTAATACTAATTATTAAATATTATATTAATAATACAGATTAATAAAATAGAACATAAATGATAAAAAAACAATAGTTTGTATTATAATAACAACAAAAATAATGATAGTGATAATAATTTATAATAATAATAATCCTTAATAATAATATCTATTAATAATCATAATAAAGTGATAGCAATAATATGTTTATTAATACTAACAATAATACTACTTATCATAATATTGTTGATAATAATAACGTTAGTAATTTTGATAATGCAATAACTTATATCAAATTTGATATATAAATTTATATATCTGTATTTTAAATATATAAAGAATCATAATAACATTCATTATACAATTTTAATATCTAATATTAATGAAACAGATAACAATAATAATAATAGAATTGATAATGATAATAATACTAATATTAATAATAACACTTGTACATAACAAAGTTCATATATATACATTAATATAATATATATAACTAATCATATATTATATAATAATATAATATATATTGAATAATTTGTTATACTAATAATATATAATATTATTTCAAATACTAAGAATGGTAAGTTATATTATAATATATAAATATTATTATTAATAGATATATTTACATTATGATGAAAAATGGATGTAAATATACTATTATTACTATAACAATTATAGTTTAATTTATAATTACATTTATTGTATCAGATATTAACATTACATGTTATTAATTACATGATTAAATATAATACTAATAATAATACTTAATGTCAATAAATAATAAAAATTCTTGGTTCAATTGATTAAATGTTGTTATTTCCAATTGTTATATTTATTTACATTTATATATGTATACACCTGTACATATTTATTTACAATTAATTTGTTCGTGAATCGTCGGGAATAGTCATAGGTTACTGAATCCATGTAAACAAATTCCAAAACTTTTGAGACTCAACTTTACAGACTTTACTTATCGTGTCAGAAATATATAAAGATTAAGTTTAAATTTGGTCAGAAATTCCCGGGTCATCACAGTACCTACACGTTAAAGAAATTTCGTCCCAAAATTTGAGTGAGGTGGTCATGGCTAATAATAAAATTGTTTTCATGACGAATATGAGTTGATAAATAGAGTCTTATCATCATTGAGTTTTGTGGATAAAAAAATTCGATTATTCGAAGAGTACGAATGAAGCTATTCACAAAAGAATGAAATGAGAAGCAAAGATTTGTTTTTAACTTTTGACGTATTCAAGTTTGAATTTAAAAAATAAGGTGCGTCTTAACTTTTGACGTGGAGGGTTGAATTCCGGAATTCAAGGGATTTAAAAGAAAATCTTGAAAATCTATAAGATCTGATTCTTCAGCGAATAAGGAAATTAAGATCTTTCTAATTAAATACAGTGATTTGTTTCAATTACCCTGTCTGATATTTCCATTATAAATTAAACTCTTCCGTTCCATTACTCTCACCATTCCGATACATTCCTTCTTGTTTCATACATCCAAAAGATTCTGAAAATGCTTAATCCAGTTCTAATCCTTGTCCTCACCCTTACTATCGTAACGATCATTCTCCTTTTCCAACTTCCACCAGAAGAATCTGCTTATTTCTACTTTTACCTTGGGGGAATACTATTCTTAATTCTACCGTGTCTTTATATTGCTATTCGTATTAATATCTACGGTTTGAAACCTCCGTGTTGTCATTGGGCTTTATATTTTCTATTATACTTTGGAGTACTTGTTTTCGTCTTCTATAATCATTGTCATTCACAGTTAATGCTCTCTCTGATTTGCTGCGATTTATACCCTCTTTCTATTTCAGAGCTTCATGCTTTTGTTTTCTTTTTGCAAGTAACGATCCAGAATTCATAGGTGTGGAGTTTCGAATGAGCTTAATGTTCTAAACAAGAAAGAACATAATAGCACGATTTGATTTGTCAAATTACCAGAATCACTGAGAATAGAACTATCAAGAATATATTTTCTTGATATGTTCAAAAATTAATCAGAATGAAAGAGTTATGTAACATGATACATGGTGACGTTATAACCTGTGAATCATCATATTCCATTTAGAAACTTAGCATGACTTACTATAATATAATCACGTTGATCAAGTGTCATTATATTATACTAACCCATGCATCAGTTCCCAACATTACTTCAATAACATTCATATTTTTAGCTCGAAAGTTTACAGAATATAGAAACTAACAGTTTCTATATGATGTAATACCAATAGCACGAAGAGATTAATGATTTAAGATAAGCATAGTTATAAAAATATCTTCAGAAATATGGAGGATATTTATAATGAAAGATACGATAATATCTCGGAATATCTAAGATCAGCGGATGATAGAAACTATTGTCTGTAAGGGTTTAGAGTAAGGAGCTAGATATTCACTAAAGACTTTAGCAGACATTGAATCATTTAGATTCTTTGAAGTCAAACTTATTCTTTGTGATTTGTTCACGGCTTTCTTCATAGTTTCGCATAATCTGCTTTTCGGTACTAAATTTTCTATTAAATGTTTCCAATATAATGATACACAGGAAGTACGAAGAGGTGTATAATCTCAGACGAGAATATTTATGAAAATATCCTCAGAAATATCGAAGATATTGATGATGATATTTTTGGAATTTCTAAGTTTGAAGGTTGACGAAGAAAAATTTTTCGCAAGATTTTAACATGACTTCAGAGCAAGATATTCTCTAAAGACTTCAACGGATCCAGAATTACCTGGATTCTTTGAATATAGGGTATGGTCCTTGTATTTTTCCTTGGTCTCCTTAGTGGTTAGCTCAATCCGCTTTCCAGTTCCAACTTTTCTGAGCTTTTCCAACATACTATTCTTTATCATCAAACTTCTGATGATTAAGGTCGTTTACGGTTGTCTACGGTTTTTGCTGCTTCATTCAGCTTTTTCAACATTCAGAGTATTGATTTGTAGACTGAGTGCTTTTCAGAATTTCAGAATGAAAGATCATAATTCTAAGAAATAAATGTTATACATATAATTATTGATGTAGATATGCTGTGAGTTTTTAAAGTACTGATTGCTGATTCCCGATAATTGGTATGGCAGTTCTCGTTACAAGATGCAGATGAGTATATGATAAGGATTCAATAGATAAATATAGTGATTTGTCAAAGAGATTTAAGCTAAGGAGCAACGAGGTTGCTGGTATGTCTGCTGGTAATATGGTGGAATATAAAAGAATTCTCCGGTATCAAAAGGGTAATCGTATATATCAGGATTATAGTAAGGCTACTTCAAATGACAAGTCGAAGTTGACTTGATGGAGCTGTGACAAAATTGGCTACTTTGAAAAGGGATCGTAAAGTTATTTTTGCTAATAAATGCCAAAGGATCTGACGCGGTTGCGTGTTAAACTTTTACTCAGTTGCCGAGAGTTTCTCCGGTGCAATACTATATACATAAATCTTTTCCTTCCGTAGATGAAGTGCGGTTGGTTCATCCTCTCGATTGAGGTGTTTTCAAGAATCATGAAAGGTTTGAACACAGAATGTAATCGTGAAGATACAAATGAGGTTTAAGACGAAATCAAGTGGCAAACTTGAAGAATTGTTTAGTTTCATATGTTATAATCAATATTTTAATTCATTTTAATTGTCCAATGTTGATAGTTCACAGTTACTAGTCCACATTTAGCATTTCAATAATTCATATATAATATTCGAATTAATTAATACGTGTCGTGACCCGTATACGTCTCAGACTCGATCACAACTCAAATTATATATATTATTGTAGAATCAACCTCAACCCTGTATAGAGAACTCGATCATTACTGCATATAGAGTGTCTATGGTTATTCCAAATAATATATATAAATGCGTCGATATGATATGTCAAAACCTTGTATACGTGTCCCGATATTTAAGGTGCGAAAAATAAATACAGAAATTAAATGACAATAAATAAAGTGCGTAAAGTAAATAACAGAAATTAAATGACGATAAATAAAATTGCGAGAATATAAATTGCGATAATTAAACTACGATAAATAAATTAAATGGTAATAAGGAATTAACAGTTAGCTAGGAACAGTTAGCTAGGATTTTGTTAGCGTGGATTCTTAATAGAATTTCATGTTATTAATTAGTCTGTTTCTAATCAATTTTTATTGTGTTTATTATTTCTTCATTATGCCACTTGTTGGATTCTGGTAAGTCAAAATCCAAATATGAAATTGAATTTGAATGAAAATGGTTATTCTGTGGTGAACGAATTCGTATATCGGTAGATGTAAATAGGATAGTAAATGACTGTTGAATCAGATTCGAAGAATGTACAGTGTAACTTATTACTGCGAAATCTAAATATTCCTCGGGTATTACCTACCCGTTAAAATATTTTCACCATTAACAGTTTGTACAATAAAAATTTTAATTACAATCTTTATGAAAACATATATACATATATATTTTCTTCAGACGTAATTATGGATTTAATGAGTCAATGTGATATTAAACTCATCAGATTTACGGCTAGAACTAGAGTACGTAATCTCTAAAACATTAGAGATTACATAATCGTCATGAAGAATGAAGATAGTTTATGTAGAACGATGATTATACTCGAGGTACAGAATGAGGTGTCGAAGCTGGTGATGCGGATGTTGTTGTTGGTGGTACTAGTGCTGTTGGTGCTAAGGTTGGTGATGTGACTGGTGTTGGTGATACTGATGGTGCTTGCAAACTGTGTACCGTGCTCTCTAAAGTTAACACTAGAGCTCGGAGTTCTTTAACTTCTTCTACTAACCCTGGTTGGTTATCAGTGTGAGGTAGAGATTGGATATCTTCTCTAGTTCCGTTAATGGTAGTCTCAAGACGAAAAATTCTAGCAAAAAGGGTATAAACGGTGTTGCGAACAGGTTCTCCGGTGAGCGGGTCGAGTACTCCAAGGTTAGGTGGTAGATTCGGTTCATGATATGGAGTACCTTCTTCCCTTCTCCATAGGGTGAGTATGTCGCGAACCCACCCCCATTTTCTCCAGTAATCACGATAGTTGATTGATCGATGTGCTCCTATCACGCTGTCTTCGGAGTCAGAGGAACTTGGTCAATTCGTAGAGGCCATTTTACGCGATCTCAGGAAAGATTCTTGATATGAAGAGTTTAGTGACAGTAATTGATAGTTGGATGGTATTCTCAATGCATAATTTACATAGATATATTTGGTATCAGGATCCCTTAAATTAAGGAGAAATTTACGAGAGATATCAGGCAAGGTCTACAGTAACAGATACGCTAAGATATGTATTGTCAGATACGCTAAGATATGAATTTTGTCTATAAACTATTCATGCAGTCAATGCAGTAAAACGTGTCTAGACTAAGAATAATGAGCAGGTAATTTCCTAAGGATGATAAGCAGATGATTTTCGACACGAAATGATAAGCAAAACTTTTGACATGCAGACACGGTTGATAATGCTAAAAACGAACATATATTTCATAGCATTATTCCTCAAGAAAGACAAGCTTTTAGTTGCAATTGTTCTATTTAAAAGTGATATTCGTTTAAATAATAAAAGGTGAAGACAAAAGACAGATTCGACGAATTGAAGACGCAAATGACCAAAAAGCTCAAAAGTACAAAAGACAATCAAAGAGGTTCCAATTATTGATAAGAAACGTCTCGAAATTACAAGAGTACAAGATTCAAAACGCAAAGTACAAAATATAAAATTGTACGCAAGGACGTTCGAAAATCCGGAACCGGGACATGAGTCAACTCTCAACGCTCGACGCAACGGACTAAAAATTACAAGTTAACTATGTATATAAATATAATATAATATATAATTAATTATATTAATTATATATATATTATATTTATAAATAAATCGTCGGCAAGAAAGACTCCAATAGCTGGTGAGCTGTATTTACAAACTCCGCAACTCGCGGAGTTTGAAGGCAAAAGGGCCGCGAGTCACGGAGCCCCAATTTCTGAAACTCCCAATAAAAGCAACCGAATTCTGATCGCAAAAACCATCTTTTTTTCTTCTTCTCTCATAAACGTATTATATATATATATTATAATTTTAATTTTAATTTTAATTCTAATAATAAGGGTATGTTAGCAAATGTTGTAAGGGTGTAAGTCAAAATTCTGTCCGTGTAACGCTACGCTATTTTTAATCATTGTAAGTTATGTTCAACCTTTTTAATTTAATGTCTCGTAGCTAAGTTATTATTATGCTTATTTAATCCGAAGTAATCATGATGTTGGGCTAATTACTAAAATTGGGTAATTGGGCTTTGTACCATAATTGGGGTTTGGACAAAAGAACGACACTTGTGGAAATTAGACTATGGGCTATTAATGGGTTTTATATTAACTAAACAATACCTTGTTAATTTAATATACAAACTTATAATTCGACGTATTTATATATAACCACATACGCTTGACTGGGTACGGTGGGCGGGATATCTATAAATACCAATAATTATTCATGTTACCGGATACGGAACTGGATTAATAGTTAATAGACTTGTTGAAACAGGGGTGAATTACATTCAAGGGTAATTGGTGTAATTGTTAACAAAGTAGTAAAACCTTGGTTTACACGCAGTCGATAACCTGGTGTATTCATTAAACAAAGTATTAAAACCTTGTTACAATTCGAATCCCCAATTAGTTGGAATATTTGACTTCGGGAATAAGAATAATTTGACGAAGGCTTTCGCTCTTTATATTTATGACTGATGGACTATTATGGACAAAATCCGTATGGACATATTAAATAATCCAGGACAAAGGACAATTAACCCATGGGCATAAAACTAAAATCAACACGTCAAACATCATGATTACGGAAGTTTAAATAAGCATAATTCTTTTATTTCATATTTAATTTCCTTTATTTTATATTTAATTGCACTTCTAATTATCGCATTTTTATTGTTATTGTATTTAATTGCACTTTTAATTATCGTACTTTTTAATTATCGCAAGTTTATTTTATCGCATTTTTATTATTCGCAATTTCATTATCGTTATTTACTTTACGCTTTAATTTAAGTCTTGTATTTATATTTATTATTTTACATTTGGTTTTAAATGCGACTAAAGTTTTAAAAATCGACAAACCGATCATTAAACGGTAAAAACCCCCCTTTATAATAATAATATTACTTATATATATATTTGTATTTTTATAAAAGTAAACTAATATAGCGTTAAGCTTTGTTTAAAAAGATCCCCTGTGGAACGAACCGGAATTACTAAAAACTACACTACTGTACGATAAGATACACTGCCTATAAGTGTTGTAGCAAGGTTTAAGTATATCCATTCTCTAAATAAATAAATATCTTGTGTAAAATTGTATCGTATTTAATAGTATTTCCTGTAAAAATTAATAGCTATTTCGTATACCCCGCTGCAAACATCAAGTATTTTTGGCGCCGCTGCCGGGGACACTCTTAAAAGCCGGAAGCGCAACGCTAATATTAAAAAAAAAAAAAAATTTTTAGTTTACTTTTATTAAAATTCGTTTTTATAAAAATACGTTTTAAATATTCAAAAATATTAAAAGAAAAAAAAATATAATTATTTTTAGAAGTTTGATAAATATTTAAGTTTTATAAAGTTTCTTTAGTTTGTAAAAATATAAGTTTTATTTAATTTATTTTATAAATATATTTTATAAATATAAAAGACCGAAAAAAAAAATATAAATATATATAAATCTATTTTTTTTAGATTATTATAAAGTATTTTATTTTTATCTTATTTATTAAAGATAAGTTTTATTTAAATTATATAAATATTTTAATTAGATTTTAAAACAGAAAATAAAAAAATAAAAAAAAACGCGTCAATTTTAAACTGTTCCAGGGTTGAATTTTGAAACCCCGCGACTCGCGGAGGTTTGCTGCTTCTAATACCGCAACTCGCGGAGCTTTTTCTGACACGCCTGCCAGAAACCCTAACTGCAATTAATACGAAGTAATAATTATTATTATTAATTAATTAAGATTTAGGTTTTAATTAAATTAATATTTAATTTTAATCATTTAGTTATATTAAGTTTTAATTAGTTTTATTTTTATATTTAAATTAATACTTTTATAAAATAATATAAAAATAATATTTTTATAAAAATTGTAATTTTTACAACTTTTTGTATATTTTTATATTTTATCCCTTTTTAATCGTTTTAGCGTAATATTTGTATTTTTAGCTCATATTTAGTTTTAAACTTAGTTTTTGCAATAGTTATTTTTACTTCTAGATTTTTAGGCTTTGCCGTAGAATTCCTTAAGTGTTTTTTTCTTTAGACTAAGATTTAGGTGCTTTAGAATTTTGCGACGCCTTTTTAAGTTTTAGTTTTTTTTAAGTTATTTCCATTTGGGATTTAGTTTTTCCTGTAAGCTTTAATATTTTTAGACACCTTTTACCTATGTATCAATTATCATTTCAATTAGTAATCTCAATTTGCGATTATAATTTTAAGTTAGTTGTAGTAATAAGGTTAGGTTAGTCAAGTATTTTTAAGTTTTATAAGTTTCTTTTATTTTTCCGTCACCTTTTATTTTTCAACCATTTTTCTTTTTCGACCTTTTCCGACGAGCTCTTTTTCTTTCTTATTTCTCGCTATTCTAGTTTTAGGACATAGATTTTTATTCTACTTCTTATCTAAATTTCTTAAAATTACGAAAATTTATTTTAAGTGGTTAAATTGATAGACATCAAAATTTTCTGGTTCGTAGTAATAGTTGATTTGTACGTGGACCGGGTTATTGGAACCAAACAGTCCTCAATTATATTGAGACCAAACGAATCCTGCCCCTCTGCTGCATCTTTTGGCTATTCGAAACGTGGGCAAAATCAGAAAAGTCTATTGATTAGATAACTTATTATAATTTTTCTTTCCTTTTAAAAACTAATAGGATATTCAGTGAATGCACCGAGCAAGACGTTCACCACCTTTTGTACGTTCACCACCTGTAACTAGATCAAGACATTTAGCAAATATTACTGCCGTTGATTTTTCTTTAGAATCGTCATCCAGTCGACCAAGTACTCCAGTTCAAATTTCCGATAATCCATTTTTTGAACCCAACCTCACAATTGAGAATTCAGAGAATATTCAGGAACGATTCGTAGATCCTGAACCATTAAATTTTCCTCCGGAACCACCAATCATTCAAACAGGGATTGTTGAGGAACGAACCATTAAATCAGAATCCTCTAGTGATTCCGATTCAACAAATTCAATTATGGAGAATCTGGAACCTTTAAGTATGGAAGACCGAATGAGAGCTAAACGCACTAGCCAAGGTCACGCAATTACTCATCCAGACATTAATGCGCCAGATTATGAAATCAAAGGACAAATTCTACACATGGTGACTAATCAATGCCAATTTAGTGGTGCGCCAAAGGAAGATCCAAATGAACATCTACGTACCTTTAATAGGATCTGCACACTATTTAAAATCCAAGAAGTGGAGGATGAACAGATATATCTCATGTTATTTCCCTGGACTTTAAAGGGAGAAGCCAAAGATTGGTTGGAATCATTACCTGAAGGGGCGATCGATACATGGGATGTTTTAGTTGAAAAATTTCTTAAACAATTCTTTTCTGCATCTAAAGCCGTAAGACTTCAAGCAGAAATTGTTACGTTCACACAGAAGCCAAATGAAACTCTATATGAGGCGTGGACTAGATATGGAAAATTGTTAAGAGGATGTCCGCAACATGGTTTAGACACCTGTCAAATAGTACAAATATTCTACCAAGGATGCGACATCACTACAAGAAAAGACATCGATATAGCAGCTGGTGGTTCTATTATGAAGAAAACCGAAACTGATGCTTACAAAATTATTGATAACACTGCTTCCCACTCACATGAGTGGCACCAAGAAAAAGATATCGTTAGATCATCTAAAGCAGCTAGAGCCGATTCTAGCCATGACTTAGATTCCATTTCCGCAAAGATAGATGCTGTCGAGAGACGAATGGAAAAGATGACTAAAGATATTCACTCAATACGAATTAGTTGTGAGCAGTGTGGAGGACCACATTTGACAAAAGATTGTCTCAATATTGAATTAACAATGGAACAAAGAGAGAATATTTCATACATAAACCAAAGGCCTGGAAATAATTATCAGAATAATTATCAACCGCCAAGACCGATTTACAATCAAAACCAGAATTATAACCGAAATATTCCATACAACAACCAACAAGGTCCTAGCAATCAACAAGTATCCAATAATACTTACAATCAGCAAAGACCTAATTTTCAAAACAAACCACCACAACAAACCGATGATAAAAAGCCGAATTTAGAAGATATGATGACGAAGCTAGTTGAAACTCAAACGCAGTTTTTCACATCTCAAAAACAAACCAATGAACAAAATGCTCAAGCATTTAGAAATCAACAAGCTTCTATTCAAAATCTGGAACAAGAAGTAAGTAACCTAGCAAGGTTAATAGGTGAAAGAAAATCGGGAAGTCTACCTAGTGATACAAATGCTAACCCTCGGAATGAAACAGCTAAAGCCATTACCACAAGAAGTGGTACAACACTTAAACCACCTGAAATACCTGTAACTTCTGATGAAGCTATTCCTACTCCACAAGAACCACAACCTGATCAAGATAAGGAAAAAGAACCGGTAGTTGAAAAGGTTAATGAAAATAACAAAGTTAAGGCTAAACCTTATGTTAAACCATACCAACCACCACTTCCTTACCCGAGTAAAATGAAGAAAGAGAAACTTGAAGCCGAGCAATCCAAATTCTTGGATATGTTTAAACAGATAAATGTAAATCTTCCTTTTATTGATGTGATTTTAGGAATGCCTAGATATGTTAAATTCTTGAAAGATCTAATCTCAAATAGAAATAAAATGGAAGAACACTCGGCTGTTACTATGAATGCTAATTGTTCAGCAGTGCTGTTGAATAAGATACCAGAAAAATTATCTGATCCAGGAAGTTTCACAATTCCATGTTTTCTGGGTAGTCTTAGTTCAATAGAAGCATTGGCAGACTTAGGTGCTAGTATAAATCTAATGCCATATTCACTATACGCTAAACTAGACCTTGGAGAATTGAAACAACTAGAATAAGCATACAACTAGCCGATAGATCAATAAAATATCCTAGAGGGATAATGGAGAACATGCTAGTTAAAGTTGGTACTTTAGTATTTCCAGTAGATTTTGTTGTTTTGGACATGGAAGAAGATTCTCAAGTTCCTCTCATATTAGGAAGACCATTCTTAAACACGGCTAAAGCAATGATAGACGTGTTCGGTAAGAAATTGACCCTAAGTATAGAGGACGAGAGTGTTACCTTTTCAGTTGATAGAGCAATGCAATAACCACAATCTGCAGATGATACATGTTATTTTATTCAAACTATAGATGCACATGCAGAATTATTAGAAGAATTTCCAGAATTACAAGGAACAGGAGAATGTTCTTTAGGAGAAGGTAATGAACCAATTGATGAAGCTGAAATGTTAGCTACACTTATAGCTAATGGATATGAACCAACAACAGAAGAAATTCAAATGCTAAAAGAAGAAGACAGATATCGATACAAATCATCGATAGAAGAACCTCTGAAATTAGAGTTAAAGCCACTTCCAAACCATTTGGAATACGCTTATTTACATGGTGAATCTGAATTACCTGTAATAATATCGTCTTCTCTTACTGAAAATGAGAAATCACAACTCATTTCTGTGTTGAAAGCTCATAAACCAGCCATTGCATGGAAGATTCATGATATTAAAGGAATAAGTCCTTCGTATTGCACACATAAAATCCTTATGGAAGAAGGTCATAAAACGTATGTGCAACGCCAACGAAGACTAAATCCTAATATGCAAGATGTAGTTAAGAAAGAGATTATTAAACTGCTAGATGCAGGTTTGATATATCCAATCTCTGATAGTCCATGGGTAAGCCCAGTTCAATGCGTGCCTAAGAAGGGTGGCATGACTGTCATTACAAATGAGAAAAATGAGCTTATTCCTACTAGAACTGTAACAGGATGGCGTGTATGTATTGATTATAGAAAATTAAATGACGCCACCAGAAAAGATCACTTTCCCTTACCTTTCATTGATCAAATGTTGGAAAGATTAGCCGGAAATAGTTACTATTGTTTTCTAGATGGATTTTCCGGATATTTTCAAATTCCAATAGCACCCGAAGATCAAGAGAAAACCACATTCACGTGCCCTTATGGTACTTTTGCTTACAAACGCATGCCATTTGGACTTTGCAATGCCCCTGCAACCTTTCAAAGGTGTATGATGGCGATTTTTCATGACATGATAGGAGAATGCATGGAAGTTTTCATGGATGACTTTTCAGTCTTCGGTGATACATTTGAATCATGTCTAGTTAATCTTGAACGAATGCTTATTAGATGCGAACAATCAAATCTAGTACTTAATTGGGAGAAATGCCATTTTATGGTTAAAGAAGGCATCGTTCTTGGTCATAAAATTTCAAAAGAAGGAATTGAAGTGGATAGAGCTAAAGTAGATGTAATTGCTAAACTTCCACATCCCACCAATGTTAGAGGAGTTAGGAGTTTTCTAGGGCATGCCGGTTTTTACCGACGTTTCATAAAAGATTTTTCTAAAATTGCCACTCCTATGAATAAACTCCTAGAAAAGGATGCTCCATTCATCTTTTCAGATGAGTGTATCAAATCTTTTAATATTCTTAAAGAGAAACTCACTCATGCACCGATCATGATAACACCAAATTGGAATCTACCATTTGAACTAATGTGCGATGCAAGTGATTTTGCAATGGGAGCCGTTTTAGGACAAAGGATTGAAAAACGATTTCAACCTATATATTATGCTAGTAAGACGTTACAAGGAGCACAAACGAACTATACAACTACTGAAAAAGAACTCCTTGCTATTGTCTTTGCTTTTGACAAATTTCGATCATATCTCGTTCTAGCAAAAACGGTGGTCTATACCGACCATTCTGCTCTTAGATACCTATTTTCAAAACAAGATGCTAAACCAAGATTAATCCGTTGGATCTTACTCTTACAAGAGTTTGATATTGAAATTCGAGATAAAAGAGGAGCAGAAAATCTCGCCGCTGATCATCTTTCTCGTCTTGAAAATCCCGAGTTAGAAGTTCTAAATGAATAGGCCATACAAGACAACTTTCATGATGAATATCTATTGAAGATAGATTATAATGAAATTCCATGGTTTGCAGACTATGCAAACTACTTAGTTTGTGGATTCCTTGAAAAAGGATTATCGTACCAAAGACGAAAGAAATTCTTCAGTGATATAAAACACTATTTTTGGGAAGATCCACATCTGTTTAAAAGTTGTCCCGATGGAATAATACGCCGATGTGTATTCGGAGATGAAGCCAGTAAAATATTAAACCATTATCACACAGGACCAACAGGAGGGCATTATGGGCCTCAACTAACAGCAAGAAAAGTTTATGATGCTGGATTCTATTGGCCTACAATTTACAAAGACGCACACCTTCTTTGCAAATCCTGTGATGCTTGTCAAAGGGCCGGAAAAATAAGTCAACGTGATGAAATGCCACAAAATGTCATCCAAGTATGTGAAGTATTTGACATTTGGGGTATTGACTTTATGGGTCCATTTCCAAAATCTCATAATAATCTATATATACTCGTAGCCATTGATTATGTATCTAAATGGGCGGAAGCACAAGCTCTCCCAACTAACGATGCACGAGTTGTAGTCAACTTTTTAAAACGTCTTTTTGCAAGGTTTGGAACACCGAAAGCTTTAATAAGTGATCGGGGTACTCATTTCTGTAATAATCAACTTGAGAAAGTTCTTAAAAGATATGGAGTAACTCATAAAATCTCAACCGCATATCATCCACAAACAAGTGGACAAGTTGAAAATACCAACCGAGCTTTAAAACGTATTCTAGAGAAAACCGTAGGATCAAATCCAAAGGAATGGTCCATTAAATTGGAGGATGCACTCTGGGCTTTTAGAACAGCCTACAAAACTCCAATTGGAACCACACCTTTTAGACTTGTTTATGGAAAAGCATGTCATCTTCCAGTAGAAATTGAACACAAAGCATTTTGGGCTTTGAAGACATGTAATCTTGATTTACATGAAGCCGGACGTCTACGATTAAGTCAACTAAATGAATTAGAAGAATTAAGACATGAAGCATACGAAAATTCGTTAATCTATAAAGAAAGAACAAAGAAATGGCATGATAAAAGAATCAGAAGTTCAAAAGAATTTAAAGAAGGAGACAGAGTTCTTCTTTTCAATTCACGATTCAAGCTATTTCCTGGAAAATTGAAATCAAGATGGTCTGGACCATTCATAGTCAAAAGAGTTTTCCCATACGGAACAGTAGAATTGATAAATTCAAATGGGATTGAATTTAAAGTTAATGGTCACAGAGTTAAACACTACATAGATGGTCCGATGGAAGTCGACAACGAAGTTAATCACAATTTCGACACCACAGCTAACTAAGTGTGGGGAGAATCAAGTCTTTAAAGGTTTATGCATTTCTGTTAGAGTTAGATTGTCTGTTTTCGTGTAGTTCTCGAAAATGGAACCCGAATGGTCTTTCCCTAGCAGACCCTAAAGAACTAGTCTTCTCCCCCCATTCTGAATTTTTATTTTTTTAGGTTTTTACGAAATGAAGACTGCCTGTGAACTAAACCATGGTCTAATGCTACACGCTTTGATCACTAAACGTAATAATGACACACTACCGAGTGAAATAGTATCAGTAATCAGAGAAAGAATGGACGGAGTTAGAAAAGAATCCAGATGCGAAGATAATAAGTTACAATTTGGTAAAGGAAAATCAAAATCCGCAGCGAAAAGAAGAGCACGACACCTAGAAAGATGTCACAAATGCGGAAAATGGTCACATGGAGGTAAATGTTCAAATAATCAAACCTATTCAAATACCGAATTTGTTACTTTATGCAGAGACGGACCGTTCATATGTTTAGAAGAAAAGACACTGAATGCTCGAGGTTACGCCTATGTAGCCATGGAAAACTAATTAAACCGACTATCTTATGAATGGAATAGATCGTATAACTAAGAAATCTATTTCAAAGGTATGTCTGTACAGTTTTTTTTTATTTTTTATTTTTAACCTTTTGATAATAAACGCTAATTTGTTCGCTATAAAGTATTAAATTGGTATTGAATAAAATTAGGTTTGGCGACCGAAATTATTGATATCATACAAAAATTTATTACATCACTGCGAAATTTAACGTTTATTCTTAAGGTATAAATATCTTTAATCAATCAACCCAAAATATTTCAAAAATTCTTCATGAGTTAAATTAGGTTTTGGAACCGAAATTACTTTACCGAAAAGAGGGGCGCATATTTTTGATAATATTTGATTGATTAAAGTGGGGTAAAAAAACAAAAAGATTTTTAATTTTATTTTTACCATGTTTTTAAAATTAATATATAAATCTTAAATTAATATTGTAAACTTTGTAAAAACAATATTTTTAAAATTGTAAATATTTGAAAAATTAATATAAGTTTGGTGTGAATTTATAATATGAATCTTTAAATTAAGTTTGGTGTGAATTTTTTTTTTAATTTTTAAAATATGAAAATTTTAATTTTATGCATTTTAAATTGTAAGTTTGGTGTGAATTTTTAATATTAATTTTGAATTTTATATTTAAATTGTGTGAATTTAAAAACAAAAATTTACTTTATCTCATTAAGTTAAAAATATGATTTTTAAAATTCGTCGTAAGTTGAAGACTAGGTCTTTGAACCGAAATTGCTTTACCCGAGGGAGGGACGAGAACTTTTATTATTATTATTTTTAATCTTATTGAATTAAAGTATGCCAAAAACATTAAAAAACCCAAAAATCTTAGCTTTTAAAACAATCGCTACAAAAAGAAAAATTTTAAAATTTTGTCGAGGAACGGACTAGGACATCGATCCGAAACGACCTCGTCCTAAATAACAAGGGAAACAAAATTTTAAAAATAATTACTTAATTATTTTATAAGTTAAGGATTATATAAAAAAAAAAAACAAAAACAAACTCCGTGACTCGCGGAGTTTGAAGGGTAATTCACCGCGAGTCGCGGGAGGTTCGGGTTACAGAAAAAAATATAAGAGCTGGAACAGCTCAGTCCCAACCCAAAACAAAGAAGAATACTGCGAAATAACTGCACGAAAAAACCCGAAAAATACATCCCAAAATCACAATTTTTAACCGTTAATCATCAAATCTTTTACTAAAATCATGTTGAGAAGGATGCTATCAAGGAATTACTCAAGAAAAACAGTATATTTCTACACCTAAACACCATTTAATCCGAAAATTAGTGTTCTTGAGCAATTTTTTCCTCAATTTGATTTTGATGCTTTTTAGTGTAATTAGGCTTAAATTGTTTATGTATTATGCTTGTATAACCTAGATTGATGCTATTTAACATGATTAGAAGCCTTAAACTTCAAATTTTGAGTAATCTAGGGTTTGTGTTCTTGAGTAAATTTGGGGCTTTTTGATATAAACAGGTTATGGCCGATTTTTGTCATGAATTGTTGCTAAATTAAGTAGTGTAACATGTTTAGGTAGTTAAATGATCCAAACTTTGAGCCTAAACATGATTTTGAGAATTAAAGTGGACTTTTTAAGTCCAAAATTCATGAACTTGATTAATTTGATATATTTGCCATTTGAGACTTGTTTAATTATTTGTAATGAATATTTTGACATGTTATTTGAGTTAAATGCTTATGAATTTTGTATACATTTTCATATGTGCTTATTTGAAAAGTGTAGAATTGTGAAAAAATTGTGAAAATGTGTATAAGTTTAATTTTGATTTAACATGTTATAGTGATTGTTTTAAGTTGTTATTTTGCTGACACTAATGCATATTTGGATGCACAAAAATTGTGTTTGATGTGTTTTGCAGACTGAAAGGGGTGAATCTTCATCCCAAGCTCGCAATGCTCCTGCTGAGAATGCGGAACAACAGGAGGTGGATAACTACTACAAGCAAGATATACCTCATCCAGTCATGACCTTTTCTGATATGCACTTGGAAGATTTGCACCCGAACCTGAGATTTGACAGACTTTGGATAGATTATCCAAAATACCAAAGGGGTTTGCATACTCTTCATTCTAAAGTTGTTGAGGTACCTAGGGTCATAGAATGGGGACCCTTAGAAGCTGTAGAATTGGCCGGGCCAATTAGAGAATTACTTGTACAGAGGTATGGTAATTCTACTTTTAATGACTGGGTACGTTTATTCACCATGCGTAGACCTGTATATAAAGTATAGTGTGAAGAATTGTTGTGTAGTATAGAGTTGAATGATCGGGTAGCTAGTTTAACCGATCGATTTTTATTAGATTTTTGTTAGGAGGTTCGATGCGCCACATGTCTTTACTAGACATGGCTCAGGCTTTACGTATATATACGCCTGAGGAGTTAGCATCTGCCGATTGTAGAGGGTTGATACTAAATGGTAGAAAGATAGATGAAAATTTTGATACACACGGTGTATGGAGTCAAATGACAAGCCATCACCATTTCAAAGGGGGAAATTACTCTTATTTATATATAGATAGAGCTGAATTAAGAGTGATTCATAGGTTTTTAGCTAATTCGATTACACAAAGAGGTAAGAACAAGGAAAAGGTAAATGAACAGGATTTGTTTTACCATATGTGTATTCGAGACCCACAAAGCGCTGTAAGTATACCTTATTGTGTGGGTTATTATTTATCAGCTATGGTTAGGGGGATGAGACCGCATAGCATAATAGGAGGTGGTATTTTTATTACTTTGATTGCTGAATATCTCGGTGTGGATATAAGTCGGGGGGAATTATTAGTAGAAGAACCAGAACCCCGCGATACTATAGGTTTAAATGTATACCATGGTGCGAAAGTTTTGAAGAGGCGAAATAATGCCGCAGTACAATATCATGGTAGACATCCACAGGTTGAGAGAAACCAACAGCAAGGTAATGTAGGAGGGGGAAATGAGATGCAAGAAATGCAAAGGTTTATAGCTTCACAGGAGTACGAAAATGCTAGACAGAGAGCATTTGAAGATTGGCAAGTTCATCAGAACCAAATCATAGCTCATTGCCAACATATAGGTAGAAACTATATTCCTACACCAAAACCCATATTCCCTCCCTGGTCTATAGAGATGCAACCACCGTATCCTACGTATAACCCTGCCGAAGCATTTTATAGCACCTATGGTTATGCCTGGAACCCCTATTGGTATCAGTATCATCCTTAGTCTACTTAGTTTTATTTATTTTGTAATTTGTAATGTTGATACATTTAATACTTATGTTAATATTGTAATAGTTTTTATAATTTTCTAACTTTTATTCTTAGATTTTAATAATTTTTGAATGTGGGGTAATATACCAAACTTCAAAAATATGTATATATATTTGCAGTTTATCTTATGTACACAACAGGGTAAAACAACGCATTTTCAAAGACTGGCATTAAGTTCAGCAAAAGCAACTAATTTTGACGACAAGATGCAAAATATATGTGAAATAACAACAAGACGGAATGAACAAATGATGTGCACAATTTATCATTCAGCAAACAAACGCCAATATGTTTGGAAACTTTGGTAAAATTTAATCATTTTCACACAAATCACCCTCAATAATTTAAATTGTTACTGATTTCTTGCAAATGAGGGCATTGCAAGATCTTAAGTGTGGGAAGGGGTTAAATTCTTTCGGATTTTAAAATTTTTACTATATACACTTGGTTACCATTAAAAATACTAGTAAAGCAGTAGTTGTATTAGAATCTAGTGCTCTCTGATAATAAAGAACAGCCCTAGTCTTATATACTGACTACCCAATTCTAGTAAAATTTTTCAAAATTTTCAATTAAATGAACTCAAAATCATGTTTATACATATTTATGAACAATAAAACTAGGTTTTAACACCAAAATTATTATAACCTCGGAAAGGACATAAATTGAGAAACAAACCAAAATGTTAAAATTCATTTAAAATGGAATAGAGGACGATAAAAAGGAAAATAAAAGCCAAGTGTGGAAAAATTTACCAAGTTATCTTAAACATATGTCACATATATCTGTAACAAATAACTGAAAATACTTTTGCTTTGGACTAAACTAAACTGTTTTACCCGATGAAAGAAAAGAAAAGATGGATCTATACGATGAATCAATTCTATCATTAAAAGGAAGTAAAGTCTTCCGAAAAAGACACGCACTTCTTGATTTAAGTCAGGAAGTTGTCGTCCAGACCAGCTGTAGGTTGACGAAAAATCTAGAAAAGTCATCACTAAAATCAGCAGGAAATCCACGGACCTCAGCATTAAACAGGGTCGCCAAGTGGTCAGATTTATCCTAACCATGAGAAGGATTTATCTCGTACAATGGGGGGCACCATGCAAATTAGCTGGATAAGACTAATGAATCAGATCCCCAGAAAGGATAATCTCCTTAAAAGATCAAAAATCAGCTTTTAAGCCTGATATTACTCAATCCTTGAGATTGACCTTAAAGATTGAGAATTACAAACTCATGGAATTCAATGATATCTAAACTCGAGCTTGAACGAGAAAATATTTTGATCAAAATTACAAACCGATTTGTTTTCTGAAAACCCTATTTTCAATGCGTTCATTAAACGTAAAATCCTAGGAATTCACCTGGAATTCATTAGGTCACCTGAACTAAATCGGGTGTCAACCGTAAGAACGGTGGTTGCATAGTGGTCAAAGACAGGACCTTGTGCCAGACCGAAAAATTATAAGGGTGAGCTTTACTATTGCTCCTACCAAGGATAGTAATTGCGTCCGATACGTTATAGACCATAATTAAAAGCATGTCAGGGGACATTGCCTTAACAGTTGCTTGTTCAACGCTTTCCTTTACAACCGGACGGTAGTTTACCGAAAGGTAATATACGGGACAAGTAAACTGGACGTGTTGCTTTCCTAATACAAGGTTAGCAAGTGGGTGACACAAAACCGCAAGTTTTGAGCTAAAATTTTCAAATCTGAAACCCATCAAACCCACAAAAATATTTTGCAAACACCGGTGAAGGGTTATTTCGGAAAACTTATCTAGGGTAAAAACTAGATTTAATTTTCAAAGGATCAAATGTTTTCATAAAGATCCAATTTCCTTAATGGATCTAAATTTTTATAGTCATGTGGGACTGTAAACCATATCGTTACTATCATTGTTTATACCGCCGTATAAGAAATCACTGATGTACAAAGTGTGAAGAATAAAGAAGTGATTCTAGTATTTCAAGACGATATTGCTTGAGGACAAGCAACGCTCAAGTGTGGGAATATTTGATAATGCTAAAAATGAACATATATTTCATAGCATTATTCCTCAAGAAAGACAAGCTTTTAGTTGCAATTGTTCTATTTAAAAGTGATATTCGTTTAAATAATAAAAGGTGAAGACAAAAGACAGATTCGACGAATTGAAGACGCAAACGACCAAAAAGCTCAAAAGTACAAAAGACAATCAAAGTGGTTCCAATTATTGATAAGAAACGTCTCGAAATTACAAGAGTACAAGATTCAAAACGCAAAGTACAAAATATAAAATTGTACGCAAGGACGTTCGAAAATCCGGAACCGGGAAATGAGTCAACTCTCAACGCTCGACGCAACGGACTAAAAATTACAAGTTAACTATGTATATAAATATAATATAATATATAATTAATTATATTAATTATATATATATTATATTTATAAATAAATCATCGGCAAGAAAGACTCCAATAGCTGGTGAGCTGTATTTACAAACTCCGCGACTCGCGGAGTTTGAAGGCAAAAGGGCCGCGAGTCGCGGAGCCCCAATTTCTGAAACTCCCTATAAAAGCAACCGAATTCTGATCGCAAAAACCATCTTTTTTTCTTCTTCTCTCATAAACGTATTATATATATATATTATAATTTTAATTTTAATTTTAATTTTAATTTTAATTTTAATTCTAATAATAAGGGTATGTTAGCAAATGTTGTAAGGGTGTAAGTCGAAATTCTGTCCGTGTAACGCTACGCTATTTTTAATCATTGTAAGTTATGTACAACCTTTTTAATTTAATGTCTCGTAGCTAAGTTATTATTATTCTTATTTAATCCGAAGTAATCATGATGTTGGGCTAATTACTAAAATTGGGTAATTGGGCTTTGTACCATAATTGGGGTTTGGACAAAAGAACGACACTTGTGGAAATTAGACTATGGGCTATTAATGGGTTTTATATTAACTAAACAATACCTTGTTAATTTAATATACAAACTTATAATTCGACGTATTTATATATAACCACATACGCTTGACTGGGTACGGTGGGCGGGATATCTATAAATACCAATAATTATTCATTTTACCGAATACGGAGCTGGATTAATAGTTAATAGACTTGTTGAAACAGGGGTGAATTACATTCAAGGGTAATTGGTGTAATTGTTAACAAAGTAGTAAAACCTTGGTTTACACGCAGTCGATAACCTGGTGTATTCATTAAACAAAGTATTAAAACCTTGTTACAATTCGAATCCCCAATTAGTTGGAATATTTGACTTCGGGAATAAGAATAATTTGACGAAGGCTTTCGCTCTTTATATTTATGACTGATGGACTATTATGGACAAAATCCGTATGGACATATTAAATAATCCAGGACAAAGGACAATTAACCCATGGGCATAAAACTAAAATCAACACGTCAAACATCATGATTACGGAAGTTTAAATAAGCATAATTCTTTTATTTCATATTTAATTTCCTTTATTTTATATTTAATTGCACTTCTAATTATCGCATTTTTATTGTTATTGTATTTAATTGCACTTTTAATTATCGTACTTTTTAATTATCGCAAGTTTATTTTATCGCATTTTTATTATTCGCAATTTCATTATCGTTATTTACTTTACGCTTTAATTTAAGTCTTGTATTTATATTTATTATTTTACATTTGGTTTTAAATGCGACTAAAGTTTTAAAAATCGACAAACCGGTCATTAAACGGTAAAAACCCCCCTTTATAATAATAATATTACTTATATATATATTTGTATTTTTATAAAAGTAAACTAATATAGCGTTAAGCTTTGTTTAAAAAGATTCCCTCTGGAACGAACCGGACTTACTAAAAACTACACTACTGTACGATTAGGTACACTGCCTATAAGTGTTGTAGCAAGGTTTAAGTATATCCATTCTCTAAATAAATAAATATCTTGTATAAAATTGTATCGTATTTAATAGTATTTCCTGTAAAAATTAATAGCTATTTCGTATACCCCGCTGCAAACATCAACGGTCGAAGTCCAGACTTACTAATGCATCCTAACGACCATTAGGTAGACACACTATTACAAGACCTGGTTCACTAAGACCACCGCTCTGATACCAACTGAAAGGACCCGTCCTAATCCATTCGGACAAAGTCCACATCGATTACAAATGATTCACAATAGTTGGTTACATCACGAGGTACTTGACCTCTATATGATACATTTTACAAACATTGCATTCGTTTTGAAAAGACAAACTTCCTTACATCGAAAATTGATGATATGCATACCATTTCACAATATATCTAACTATAATTATCTTAATAATAATCTTGATGAACTCGACGACTCGAATGCAACGTCTTTTGAAATATGTCATGAATGACTCCAAGTAATATCTTTAAAGTGAGCAAATGCACAGCGGAAGATTTCTTTCGTACCTGAGAATAAACATACTTTCAAGTGTCAACCAAAAGGTTGGTGAGTTCATTAGTTTAACATAAATAATCATTTCCATCATTTTAATAGACCACAAGATTTCATATTTCCATTTCTCATAAACATACGTCCCATGCATAGAGACAAAATATCATTCATATGGATTGAACACCTGGTAATCGACATTCACAATATAAATATAAGAATATCCCCATCATTCCGGGATCCTCCATCGGACATGATATAAATTTTGAAGTACTAAAGCATCCGGTACTTTGGATGGGGCTTGTTGGACCCGATAGATCTATCTTTAGGATTCGCGTCAATTAGGGTGTCTGTTCCCTAATTCTTAGATTACCAGACTAAAAAGGGGCATATTCGATTTAATAATCCAGCCATAGAATGTAATTTTAGATACTTGTGTCTATTTCGTAAAACAGTTATAAAAGCAGCGCATGTATTCTCAGCCCAAAAATATAAAGGGTAAAAAGGCAAATGAAACTCACCTATTGTATTTTGTAGTAAAAATACATATGACTATATTGAACAACGGAATAATGCAGGGTTGGCCTCGGATTCACGAACCTATATCATTTGTATATTTATTAACACGTATAATTGTAATCGAGCGAGTTTATATAAATTATTATTAATAATATGCTTGTTATATTATATGTTATTTACTTCAATTTAATATATTTAATTTGTATATTTTATATATACTAATATTTATCTTTCTTTATAACAGGTTATAAATAAAAACTTATACTAGGGTTTTTATATAATAAAAATATATTTATATATCAATTGATATCTTTTATAACTTAATTAGTATCATAAAAAAAAATATGGTGATATGTATTACTAATATCATAGTAATGAAATTTCTATATACGAATATCATTTTGTAATAATTTTGATAATGATCAATGATAATAATAATAATGATCTTTCATTCATAATTTTCTTGAAAACAGTATATTTATTTTAAAAAGTCTATTTTTATAATCCTGCTAATTTCAAAAATAAAGATGTTGATAATACAAATAATAATATTAGTATTAGTTCTCATTTTAACAAAGTGCTAATAATTATAATGATAATAGTTTTTAACAATGACAATATTAAGGATACTAATCATACTAATAATAATTATAATGATAGCATTAATAATAGTCTTTATGATAATAATAATAATAATTAATAGCATGGTAATAGCACTAATATTAATGATAATGATAATGGGTTGTATTATTTTCTTAGTAACGATAATAATAATCTTAATCATGATAATACTTATAATTATGATATTAATAATAATACTTGCAACACTAATAATAATAATAATCATAATTCATAATAATAATAATAATAATAATAATAATAATAATAATAATAATAATAATAATAATAATAATAATAATAATAATAAATATAATAAGAATAATAATGATATATTAAGGAAGCTACCTCCTAAAAATTTGCCCAAAAACAGATAAAGTGTCCCTGCCATGGCTCGAACCCGAGACCTCATGCTCAATCCTAAACACACAATACCATTCCACCACCTCCACTTTTCTGATTAATGCTAGATTCACTTAAATATAAACTGTATTCATCTGGATCTAACCTCTTCTTCTTTACAAACGATTTAATCGACCATAACCCACTTTTTCAAAGATTTATATTCTCAAATATAACTAGACTAATAAATATTAATTGTTTTCAATAATAGAAAAAGAAATATATAATAAATAAAAATAAAAAAAAATTTTTGAGAAAGGCCTGCTGGCTTCGTCGGTTAATGAAGAAAAAAAAATGATCTAGCTTTCAAGAATGTTTTAGACCAAGATCATAACACGAAATACCTTTTAAATCAATCCTAGAAACATGTGGAATCATCAATTTAATCTAAACTGCAACAGATGTCTCGAATTTGATCCAAGAACAATGGTTGACCTTTTTATTTGCAAACTTTGACTCTATAATTAAAACTCAATAAGAGGAATTAGAACTTGGGACTTTGCAGAAAGTTTAAGTGTGAGATTTGCAACATATCTGCATTGGTACATTTTCAAGATTCATTCTAATTCGAAATATGATATAAAAGTTAAAGAACAGAGGTAATGGGGTATGTGTTCTTGAACGTTTTTATTTAATTTCCCTGATGTAAACCGAATTGCACTTGCTGAGTGTTATCCAGAGATTAATAGATATATTCACAGCTAATATGACCAATTTAGCATTTGTTTTCTAGTTAATTGGCGCTACTGAAATATTCCTTCAACACAATAAAATAAATAAAAAAAATTACCAATTTAATTTGATTTGTACTATCTATCGTGATATTTCCAATCTAGGGGACAGATGACAAAAATTAAATAAAGTTTGATTGCAACTGGAACTGAAATTGATTCCCTATGTATGGGTACGTATTCACCTATGTCTGCATATGTATATACCGTATTTTTATAAATATATATCTGTATAAGTATCTGATGTATATACGTACTGTATTATGTATATATATATCTGATTATAATCTATTAAACATATACATGTATTATTAGTAACATTAATACTAATAATAAACATATAAATAATAATATTAATAATAATATCAATACTAAAATTAATACTAATTATTAAATATTATATTAATAATACAAATTAATAAAATAGAACACTAATATTAATAATAGAAGTACTAATCTTATAAATGATAAAAAAAACAATAGTTTGTATTATAACAACAACAAAAATAATGATAGTGATAATAATTTATAATAATAATAATCCTTAATAATAATATCTATTAATAATCATAATAAAGTGATAGCAATAATATGTTTATTAATACTAACAATAATACTACTTATCATAATATTGTTGATAATAATAACGTTAGTAATTTTGATAATGCAATAACTTATATCAAATTTGATATATAAATTTATATATCTGTATTTTAAATATATAAAGAATCATAATAACATTCATTATACAATTTTAATATCTAATATTAATGAAACAGATAACAATAATAATAATAGAATTGATAATGATAATAATATTAATATTAATAATAACACTTGTACATAACAAAGTTCATATATATACATTAATATAATATATATAACTAATCATATATTATATAATAATATAATATATATTGAATAATTTGTTATACTAATAATATATAATATTATTTCAAATACTAAGAATGGTAAGTTATATTATAATATATAAATATTATTATTAATAGATATATTTACATTATGATGAAAAATGGATGTAAATATACTATTATTACTATAATAATTATAGTTTAATTTATAATTATATTTATTGTATTAGATATTAACATTACATGTTATTAATTACATGATTAAATATAATACTAATAATAATACTTAATGTCAATAAATAATAAAAATTCTTAGTTCAATTGATTAAATGTTGTTATTTCCAATTGTTATATTTATTTACATTTATATATGTATACACCTGTACATATTTATTTACAATTAATTTGTTCGTGAATCATCGGGAATAGTCATAGGTTACTGAATCCGTGTAAATAAATTCCAAAACTTTTGAGACTCAACTTTACAGACTTTGCTTATCGTGTCGAAAATATATAAAGATTAAGTTTAAATTTGGTCGGAAATTCCCGGGTCATCACAAATATGGCCACGACCTTGTCCACGCCCTCGTCCATGTGCATTTCTTCTTTTATTATTATTATTGTTAATAGCATTAGCTTCAGGAAATGTTAGCGCACCGGTAGGACAAGATTCTTGATTTTTCATCAGTAATTCTTTATTAACTTCTGCAACTAAGAGATAAGTTTAAAGTTTGGAAAAAGTTTTATAATTCTGTAATCTTAAATTTTCTTGTACAGTTATGTTTGCAGAATGCATTGTGGAGAAAGTTTTCTCCATCATATCAGCATCACTTATTTCTTGACCACAGAATTGAAGCTTTGAACGGATCTTGAACATGGCCGAGCTGTATTCACTTACCTTTTTGAAATCTTGGAACCTTAGATTTCTCCATTCTTCCCTCGCAGCTGGGAGTAATATTTCCTTTTGATTATCGAATCTACTCTTGATACTTACCCATAAAACATGTGGATCTTTGATAGTGAAAAACATATGTTTTAAGGTGGTATCAATATGTTTGCGAATAAAAGCAATTGATTTTAATTTATCTTGATCGGAACAAGTATTGTTTTCTTTTAAAGCTTCTAGAATACCCAATGATCCAAAATTTATTTCTACGTCCATAACCCATGATGTGTAGTTTGTTCCCGATACGTCTAAGGCATCAAACTCAAGCTTTGATAAGTTTGACATTTTCTATTTTTCAGAAAGATGAACAACATAAATCATAATCATAATCAATTTTTTTTTCATAGACAAATAACAACATGAAATTAGAATTAGTTTAGATTCATAAGTAGCAAACAAAGGAATAATGGTATGATTACAAATAATAAAACCATAAGGGAAGGATAAAATATAGGTTCATCTAGTGGTGTACAAGCAACAAGGATGATAGCTATTATGACCAATACAGTAGGAAAAATCATCCTTGAGTTAATCATCTTTTAATAAAAAAATTTGGAGAGTAGTAATTTGAGAAAATGAAGATTGATTTGTGAAAATGTGAAAATGGGGATGTTTAATTTATTTTTGAAAAATATAGTCGTTGTAACGTCGTCAATCGACGTTAACAACCATTATGTATATATGACCGTTGTAACGTCGTTAATTAATGTTAACGATCGTTATGTTGCCGTTGTATTAAAATAATTTTTAATAAAAGAATTTTATTAGTATAAATATGATTACTATAAAATACATTTAGTATAAATACATTTAGTATAAATACGAAGATTAAGAGAATAAACATATTATGCATAAATAATAAATTTAAGAATAAACATTAGTATGCATGAAATAAATAATGATTAATTGCATAAGTAATCATAAATGTTAGATAACATAAATATAAATGTTAGTGAAGTTAATAAGAGTTAGATTACAGAAAATATAATTCATGCGGTATAACCGACCATATATAACTTAAATAACATAAATATAAATGTTAGTGAAGTTAATAAAAGTTAGATTACAGAAATATAATTCAGGCGGTATAACCGACCATATATAACTTAAATAACATAAATATAAATGTTAGTGAAGTTAATAAAAGTTAAACAATTTTTTACCTAGATTAATGACGTGTGCTTGCTTAGATAAACCTTGATTATACGGAGCACTTCGTGCTAATAACGTGTTATAATTCAGTAGGCTTATAACTACCTTTAGTGGCCTGGTTCTTGACTATAGACTAATAAATATATAGAGAGAATATGAGAGAAGTATATGTTTTATATATGTTTGAAGTGTGTGAATTATGAACTCATAACACACATATTTATACTCAAAAAAATATACTATGCAATATCTATAATAATAATAAAATTAGCATCCAATGTTGACTTTTATAACATAATTCATATTTTATTTTTATATGTTATAGTTAAGTTATAGTCTTGTTTTAATTCCTAGTTTAATTAAATTAAACGGGTTATCACCTTGTTAGTGAGGTCATTTTTGTTTAGGATTGTTTAGTTTGATTAGGGCTGGTTTTGTATTTTTTATATAGATTGTACTTGTTGACCTTTAGATCGATTGTAATGTTATTACATTTTTTCCCGCCAAATAAAGTCAACGGCATGATAACTCTGTAATATTCGTCACTTACGAAGTTGAGGCCTCATGTTTGAAAGCCTTTTATCAAAATAGGAAGTTCATCCCGTTATACATTGTGAATTTGCAACTCCATTTGTAACACCCCGATCAAAACAAGGAACGGAAGGTCACATTTATTATTAACAATTTCACTCCATAATTATATACATAATAAATAATAACATGACACCAATAACGAATGTCTGAAAATACACTCATGAATATATCTTCAATCGATTATTTTTTAAACCACAAATAAGTCCAACTATAAAATAGATAGGTAGGTCTCTAGGCCAACATCATGTCTTGAACTCTCTCACTCATCCCATGTTACCTTAATTACCTGCCGCAGGAAAAGTAAATGCGGCTGAGCTAATTGCTCAGTGCGCGGATGATGATAACAATAGCAGTAATTAAGATATAAGAGTGAAAGGATTAAAACTAATTTATATTTTAAATTTCAAAATCTCCATCGAGTATAATCACAACACCAGAGTATGAAAATAAAAGCCAGAGTAAAGAAGGGTCAATCCATACCGAGTACACCTAACAGAACATAATATCATAATTGCACACACTAGTGCCAGAACATATCACATATCATATACTCCATTAATCACACACACGTCGCGATTCCAGGTGTCATCCTAATCGAAAGGTGTGTATGGCACTACAACACACGACCGTCAACAGAATCATAGCATAACATATCATAACCTAGGATGCATCCATACGCCCCCACAATAAATAAAGCGGTCTTCGCGAGCAATAACCACATATCATAACGCTCTCTCATGAGCAATAACCAGAAAGTGGAGACGCCGTGATGAATCACACAGCCACGGTAAGTGTGAAGTCATTGGTACCACAATGACCACCCTGTGGTAACCTCCACAGGAAGTTGACTCGGTATACCTATCTCCTGTCTACAATCTAGGGTTCTATGGTAGTACAGTGAACATACCAACCAACACCAAAACTATGTTCACCGTACATATGGAACCTAATTAAATGAATCAAGAGAGCTAGAAATAAATAAGGCCGCAGAGTTTTTCAAAAATCATCTTTATTTCAAATACATGTTTTCACCATAAATCAAATCTCATTTAGTTCATGTCAAATAGCTAGAATCATAATAAACAAATAATAATGAATTCAATAACGAGATAATCAAATGAGATAACGCTGAAAGAAAGTACGGACATCCGTACCTGGATAAATGTATAAAGCTCACAAGGTCAGAAAGATCGTTCAATATCCTCAAAGTCTACATAATAAATAATTTAACTAAATTTAGAATCTCAATTCTAATATCCTAATTTTAAATTCGGTTAACATCTAACTTATACGATTCATTAGTTTACATACCTTCACCTTCATATTGTTTAGTTTAATAATTAGTAAATTGTATAGATACTGTTATATTAAGATGTCTAAGGATATATGATAGACTCTTTGTAAATATTCATATTTATTCATCTCATACAGCTAACAATGGAGTAGAGATTATTCGTTGCCATTAAAACAACACTTTTATAAGTATTAACTTCACATATACCTATAATTTTTTTCTTGTGGTATTTCTCTACATGCAGATATAGACAATCCATAATTTAGAGTTTAACTTCCAATTTACCTTTTTGGGTTCTTATCTATAAATTTATGAAATAAAGTTATATCTAAAATATCATACTATATCTTATAGAACGTAATTGATTTACTAATAATAGCCGATTTAGTTTAAGACCCAAAACATTGTGCACTATTCAATATATTAGTAAGACATATACTAGTAATACATTATAAAAATACAATTTAGATGTACCTTTGAACAAAATTATCTTCGAATGAAATCGTATAGTAACACTTCTTTGACAGTTGACCTCTCTATCCTTTTAGTGCTCAAATGAGTTTCATAATGATAATGATAACAATATAAGAGTTTTAGTTCGAATAGACCACCTATGTTAGTTGTATTTAAAGCTTACAATTAACTGCTTGCCACATTCCATCATAACTTTAATTATTAACTAAAACTACTTTTCAGATAATTAATTAAAAGAGATGTGCGATTACATGTCATGACTCACTGTAAAGAAGGAAATGATAACGTATTTAAGCAAATGGTCTTGCTTTTTTATTAACATTCCCGCTAGCAGTTATTTAAAATAATATTTCCTTTATTAAAAAAAAAACAATCAAATTCTTATGTCCATGTGAATTAGAGGCCACTTAGAATAATATAATGGGTTATGATTGTTTCCACTAACTTAATTTATATTATACTCCATAAGTGATAACTGATGATATGATTCCTATTATTATTATTATTAGTTAATTAGTTAATTTATATTTATTTCTAGCACATACTATTTTAATCTTACATGATTGTATAACATATATATTATAACATTTATGGGTTATTATAACATATCCCACTTAAAATGATTTCATCCTCGAAATCAAAATATAAGACTTATTATTTAATGCCCAAAAGTAACAAAAACTAGATCTAACCTTAGGCGAATAGAGAAGGGTATCGCTCACGAATAGACTCCTCAAGTTCCCATGTTGCTTCCCGCTCCGAGTGATTCTTCCATAATACTTTAACATAAGGGATTGTTTTATGTCGTAGTACTCGTTCTTGGTGAGCTAGAATTTCTTGAGCTTCCTCTTCACACGAGAGATCTTCACGAATCTTATGGAGTGGGTATTGTACTATGTGGAGCGGAGAGTAGTTGTAGCCTCGTAAAGTAAACACATGAAACACGTTATGGACATGAGACAATGCTGGGGGTAGCGCCAGACGATATGAGACCTCTCCAACTCTTTCCAAGATCTCAAAAGGACCAATGAATCTCGGGCTAAGTTTTCCTTTAAGGCCAAAACGATGAACACCCTTAAAAGGAGAAACTTTAAGAAAAACGTGCTCACCAACTTTAAACTCGAGAGCTCTTCGATGCTTATTGGCATAACTTTTCTGACGTGTGCGGGCTTCTTTCAAATTTTCTTTCGCCACTTCGAATTTCTCATTAGTAATTCCTATTAGCTCGGGTCCTTCAATTACTTTCTCACCGGGTTCGTTCCAACAAATCGGGACTCAATATTTTCGTCCATACAACATCTCATAGGGTGCCATATCGATACTTGCATGCCAGCTGTTATTATAAGCAAATTCAACCAAGCAAAAATAATCGTCCCAGTTTCCTGTCCATTCCAAGGCACATGCCCTCAACATATCTTCTAAAGTTTGAATGGTCCTTTCTAACTGACCATCTGTATGTGGGTGAAATGCGGTGCTGTACTTCAACTTCGTGCCAAAGCTTTCTGAAATCCCTTCCAAAATTGTGAGGTGAATCGAGGGTCCCTATCTGAAACAATTGACACTGGGGTGCCATGAAGTCTGACAATCTCTTTCTGAAAAATTTCAGCTAACTGACTAGCAGAGTACGTCTCGCGAATAGGCAAAAAGTGGGCGGATTTCATAAGACGATCCACTACAACCCAGATGGCATCATTCTTCTTAAACATCTTTGGCAAACCCGTCAATAAATCCATGGTAATGTCATCCCACTTCCATACGGGAATATCGAGCTGTTGTAACAAACTACTAGCCCTCTGATGCTCTATCTTTACTTGCTGACATGTAAGAAATTTTGCCACAAACTCTGCCACGTCTCTCTTCATTCCATTCCACCAAAAATTCTTCTTCAAATCCCGGTACATCTTTACAGAACCCGGGTGAATAGAAAATGGGGAACTATTAGCTTCTGTCAATAATGCTTCTCGAATTTCAACATCATTAGGAACGCATAATCTGTCACATTTCCAAACAACATCATGCTCATCCACCCGAAACTCATGTTGCTTGTCGTTCCCTAGGTTTTGCATAATAGCCCACAACTCACCATCTTCCTTTTGAGCTTCTTTAATTCGGACCACCAAGTAGGTTCAACTGACAATGGAGCTATGATTCCACTTGTAGGCTTAGTGTATATCTCTACCTCAAGGCGCTCTAGGTCAGATATGATCTCTGGTTGTGTAATAAGACATGCTATATTACCTGAGCTCTTTCTACTCAGGGCATCATCAACAACATTTTCTTTTCCAGGATGATACTGAATGTTAGCATCGTAATCCTTTAAGAGCTCTAACCACCTCATCTGTCTCATGTTAAGTTTCTTCTGTGTGAAAATGTACTTAAGACTTTTATGATCAGTAAAGATATCACAAGTCTCACCATACAAATAGTGCCTCCAAATCTTAAGAGCAAACACAACTGCTGCAAGTTCCAAATCGTGTGTAGGGTAGTTCTTCTCATATGGTTTTAATTGCCTTGAAGCATAGGCGATTACTTTCCCGTGTTGCATAAGAACACATCCTAAACCCTTATTAGAAGCATCACTATAAATCTGAAAGCCACCGGTCCCTTCTGGCATAGTAAGGATCGGTGCGGTAACTAATCTCTTTTTCAACTCTTCAAAACACTTCTCGCGTTCTTCATTCCATTCAAACTTCACCCCTTTTTTGATTAGCTGTGTTAAGGGTAAGGCTAAGGTTAAAAAACCCTCAACAAAGCGATGATATTAGCCAGCCAAACCCAATAAACTTCTTACTTTCGTGACTGAGCTTGGTCTTGGCCAATTTGTAATAGCCTCAACCTTTGCAGGATCAACTTCAATCCCATTCCCAGATACCACATGTCCGAGAAAGGAAATGCGCTGCAACCAAAATTCACATTTAGAAAATTTGGCAAATAAATTTTTCTCTCGGAGGATTCCCAATACGATACGCAGGTGCTCTTCATGCTCTTCCTTTGACTTCGAGTAAACCAAAATGTCATCAATGAAGACTATAACATTTTTATCAAGATAATCATGAAAGACACGATTCATTAAATCCATAAAGACAGCCGGAGCATTCGTCAAACCGAATGGCATCACCAAGAATTCATAATGACCATAACGAGTACGAAATGTCGTCTTTGGAATATCATCTGATTTCACCCGTAACTGATGATAACCTGATCTTAAATCAATCATTGAGAAGTACTTGGCTCCCTGAAGCTGGTTAAACAAGTCATCTATATGAGGTAAAGGATATCTATTTCTGATGGTAACTCAATTTAGTTCTCTGTAGTCGATGCATAATCTCATAGAGCCGTCTTTCTTCTTTACAAACAAAACAAGAGCGCCCCATGGAGATACACTGGGTCTTATAAATCCAAGGTCCAATAATTCTTGCAACTATTATTTCAATTCCATCAACTCTAAAGGTTCCATTCGGTAAGGTGCCTTGGAGATTGGCTCAACGCCGGGTATAAGGTCAATAGTGAATTCAACCTCCCTTTCTGGTGGTAGTCCAGGAAGTTCCTTGGGAAATACATCTGGAAATTCTTTAACAATCGTATGATCTTCAATATTACATATCTCCTTTGAACTATCGTGAATACCTGCAAGATACCCTTCACAACCGCCACGAATTAGTTTTCTTGCCTTCATAGCAGAAATTACTTTTACAAGTCCATTTGGTGAAGTCCCTTGATACACAAACTCCGGTTTGGTGGCATCTCCGAATACATTTCGTTTACCATAACAATCAACATGGGCATGATTTGGAGCCAACCAATCCATTCCCAAGGTGATATCAAAATCGTGCATCTCCATAGGAAGTAATTGAGCGTAAAGAACGTTATTATTAATGGAGATTGGATAATCACGATAAACACAAGTAATAGTCACAGAATTTCCTAAAGGAGTAGCAATGTAAATAGGCGGATGCAACACAGAATGAGGCAAATTAACACGTTTAGCAAATGATAATGATATAACAGAATGAGTATCACCCGTATCAAATAACACATAAGCCTAAATACCATGTAAATTAAGAGTTCCAGAGACGGTACCTTTATAACGACCTGTCCTAATCCATCTGGACGAATACATTACATTTGTTTACATCGCGAGGTATTTGACCTCTATATGATACATTTTACAAACATTGCATTCATTTTTAAAAGACAAACTTTCATTACATCGAAAGTTGACGGCATGCATACCATTTCATAATATGTCCAACTATAATTGACTTAATAATAATCTTGATGAAGTCAACGACTCGAATGCAACGTCTTTTGAAATATGCTATAACAACCCGACTTTTTATTTTTATATTTTGTTAATGACCGTTAAAGAATTCGACGAACTCGAACATAAAACTTAGGAAATGTCCTAGGTCGACTTTAAAACTAACACGGTTATAAAAACTGAGACTATTTGATTTTGTGAAACCAGCGAGACTGTCGGGTAATTAAAATTACCAAAACCTTTGAATGTGGATTATCATCAAAACGAATAAACAAATACGAATACAATGTACATGGATTAAAGTGTACGTTGGATAAAATAACAAAAATCAAATAAATTAATTAATAAATAAATAAAGCTGAAATTATTAAAATAAATAATTACAAATCGGCTAGTTAAACAAATATAAATAAATTCAAAGGTTATAAAAATAAAATATAGAAGTTGACCCGTTTTATTTGATAAAATAATTTGACTTGTTCCTTAACTATAAGAATTCTAACTCAATATAAACTACATCCTAAGATTAGCTTGAATCATATTTTTTAAACTAAATGAATTTTATCTAAACCTTATGGAATCCAAGTCTCATTATAATTACAACCCCTATTCTATAAATATACCCTCAAACCTCACATTTGCTTCAATTAATCACCACAACAATTTCCTTTACTGCTTTTTTTTCTGTCGACTTCCAACCCCACCAACAAGTTGATTTTAATCAACTACACAACCAAAACTGAACCCTGAGATCAAACGACACCCAACCCATCAGTTCCCAGTTAATTATTTGCTACTACTGCTGGGCGAATTGCTGCTCCTACTTGAAATGTCCCGTTCTTATTGATTAAAAACGTTCCATATTAATTGATTTCGTTGCGAGGTTTTGACCTCTATATGAGACGTTTTTCAAAGACTGCATTCATTTTAAAACAAACCATAACCTTTATTTCATCAATAAAGGTTTAAAAAGCTTTACGTAGATTATCAAATAATGATAATCTAAAATATCCCGTTTACACATGACCATTACATAATGGTTTACAATACAAATATGTTACAACAAAATAAGTTTCTTGAATGCAGTTTTTTCACAATATCATACAAGCATGGACTCCAAATCTCGTCCTTATTTAAGTATGCGATAGCGGAAGCTCTTAATAATCACCTGAGAATAAACATGCTTAAAACGTCAACAAAAATGTTGGTGAGTTATAGGTTTAACCTATATATATCAAATCATAATAATAGACCACAAGATTTCATATTTCAATATACATCCCATACATAGAGATAAAAATCATTCATATGGTGAACACCTGGTAACCGACATTAACAAGATGCATATATAAGAATATCCCCATCATTCCGGGACACCCTTCGGATATGATATAAATTTCGAAGTACTAAAGCATCCGGTACTTTGGATGGGGTTTGTTAGGCCCAATAGATCTATCTTTAGGATTCGCGTCAATTAGGGTGTCTGTTCCCTAATTCTTAGATTACCAGACTTAATAAAAAGGGGCATATTCGATTTCGATAATTCAACCATAGAATGTAGTTTCACGTACTTGTGTCTATTTTGTAAATCATTTATAAAACCTGCATGTATTCTCATCCCAAAAATATTAGATTTTAAAAGTGGGACTATAACTCACTTTCACAGATTTTTACTTCGTCAGGAAGTAAGACTTGGCCACTGGTTGATTCACGAACCTATAACAATATATACATATATATCAAAGTATGTTCAAAATATATTTACAACACTTTTAATATATTTTGATGTTTTAAGTTTATTAAGTCAGCTGTCCTCGTTAGTAACCAACAACTAGTTGTCCACAGTTAGATGTACAGAAATAAATCGATAAATATTATCTTGAATCAATCCACGACCCAGTGTATACGTATCTCAGTATTGATCACAACTCAAACTATATATATTTTGGAATCAACCTCAACCCTGTATAGCTAACTCCAACATTCACATATAGAGTGTCTATGGTTGTTCCGAAATATATATAGATGTGTCGACATGATAGGTCGAAACATTGTATACGTGTCTATGGTATCTCAAGATTACATAATATACAATACAAGTTGATTAAGTTATGGTTGGAATAGATTTGTTACCAATTTTCACGTAGCTAAAATGAGAAAAATTATCCAATCTTGTTTTTCCCATAACTTCTTCATTTTAAATCCGTTTTGAGTGAATCAAATTGCTATGGTTTCATATTGAACTCTATTTTATGAATCTAAATAGAAAAAGTATAGGTTTATAGTCAGAAAAATAAGTTACAAGTCGTTTTTGTAAAGGTAGTCATTTCAGTCGAAAGAACGACGTCTAGATGACCATTTTAGAAAACATACTTCCACTTTGAGTTTAACCATAATTTTTGGATATAGTTTCATGTTCATAATAAAAATCATTTTCTCAGAATAACAACTTTTAAATCAAAGTTTATCATAGTTTTTAATTAACTAACCCAAAACAGCCCGCGGTGTTATTACGACGGCGTAAATCCGGTTTTACGGTGTTTTTCGTGTCTCTAGGTTTTAAATCATTAAATTTGCATATCATATAGATATAGAACATGTGTTTAGTTGATTTTAAAAGTCAAGTTAGAAGGATTCTTTTGTTTGCGAACAAGTTTAGAATTAACTAAACTATGTTCTATTGATTACAAGTTTAAACCTTCGAATAAGATAGCTTTATATGTATGAATCGAATGATGTTATGAACATCATTACTACCTTAAGTTCCTTGGATAAACCTACTGGAAAAGAGAAAAATGGATCTAGCATCAACGGATCCTTGGATGGCTCGAAGTTCTTGAAGCAGAATCATGACACGAAAACAAATTCAAGTAAGATCATCACTTGAAATAAGATTGTTATAGTTATAGAAATTGAACCAAAGTTTAAATATGATTATTACCTTGTATTAGAATGATAACCTACTGTAAGAAACAAAGATTTCTTGAGGTTGGATGATCACCTTACAAGATTGGAAGTGAGCTAGCAAACTTGAAAGTATTCTTGATTTTATGTAACTAGAACTTGTAGAATATATGAAGAACACTTAGAACTTGAAGATAGAACTTGAGAGAGATCAATTAGATGAAGAAAATTGAAGAATTAAAGTGTTTGTAGGTGTTTTTGGTCATTGGTGTATGGATTAGATATAAAGGATATGTAAATTTGTTTTCATGTAAATAAGTCATGAATGATTACTCATATTTTTGTAATTTTATGAGATATTTCATGCTAGTTGCCAAATGATGGTTCCCACATGTGTTAGGTGACTCACATGGGCTGCTAAGGGATGATCATTGGAGTGTATATACCAATAGTACACACATCTAAAAGCTGTGTATTGTACGAGTACGAATACGGGTGCATACGAGTAGAATTGTTGATGAAACTGAACGAGGATGTAATTGTAAGAATTTTTGTTAAGTAGAAGTATTTTGATAAGTGTATTGAAGTCTTTCAAAAGTGTATAAATACATATTAAAATACTACATGTATATACATTTTAACTGAGTCGTTAAGTCATCGTTAGTCGTTACATGTAAGTGTTGTTTTGAAACCTTTAGGTTAACGATCTTGTTAAATGTTGTTAACCCAATGTTTATAATATCAAATGAGATTTTAAATTATTATATTATCATGATATTATCATGTATGAATATCTCTTAATATGATATATATACATTAAATGTCTTTACAACGATAATCGTTACATATATGTCTCGTTTAAAAATCATTAAGTTAGTAGTCTTGTTTTTACATATGTAGTTCATTGTTAATATACTTAATGATATGTTTAATTATCATAGTATCATGTTAACTATATATATATATATATCCATATATATGTCATCATATAGTTTTTACAAGTTTTAACGTTCGTGAATCACCGGTCAACTTGGGTGGTCAATTGTCTATATGAAACATATTTCAATTAATCAAGTCTTAACAAGTTTGATTGCTTAATATGTTGGAAACATTTAATCATGTAAATATCAATCTCAATTAATATATATAAACATGGAAAAGTTCGGGTCACTACAGTACCTACCCGTTAAATAAATTTTGTCCCGAAATTTTAAGCCGTTGAAGGTGTTGACGAATCTTCTGGAAATAGATGCGGTTATTTCTTCTTCATCTGATCTTCACGCTCCCAGGTGAACTCGGGTCCTCTACGAGCATTCCATCGAACCTTAACAATTGGTATCTTGTTTTGCTTAAGTCTTTTAACCTCACGATCCATTATTTCGACGGGTTCTTCGATGAAATGGAGTTTTTCGTTGATTTGGATTTCATCTAACGGAATAGTGATATCTTCTTTAGCAAAACATTTCTTCAAATTCGAGATGTGGAAAGTGCTATGTATAGCCGCGAGTTGTTGAGGTAACTCAAGTCGGTAAGCTACTGGTCCGACACGATCAATAATCTTGAATGGTCCAATATACCTTAGATTTAATTTCCCTCGTTTACCAAATCGAACAACGCCTTTCCAAGGTGCAACTTTAAGCATGACCATCTCTCCAATTTCAAATTCTATATCTTTTCTTTTAATGTCAGCGTAGCTCTTTTGTCGACTTTGGGCGGTTTTCAACCGTTGTTGAATTTGGATGATCTTCTCGGTAGTTTCTTGTATAATCTCCGAACCCGTAATCTGTCTATCCCCCACTTCACTCCAACAAATCAGAGACCTGCACTTTCTACCATAAAGTGCTTCAAACGGCGCCATCTCAATGCTTGAATGGTAGCTGTTGTTGTAGGAAAATTCTGCTAACGGTAGATGTCGATCCCAACTGTTTCCGAAATCAATAACACATGCTCGTAGCATGTCTTCAAGCGTTTGTATCGTCCTTTTGCTCTGCCCATCAGTTTGTGGATGATAGGCAGTACTCATGTCTAGACGAGCTCCTAATGCTTGCTGTAATGTCTGCCAGAATCTTGAAATAAATCTACCATCCATATCAGAGATAATAGAGATTGGTATTCCATGTCTGGAGACGACTTCCTTCAAATACAGTCGTGCTAACTTCTCCATCTTGTCATCTTCTCTTATTGGCAGGAAGTGTGCTGATTTGGTGAGACGATCAACTATTACCCAAATAGTATCAAAACCACTTGCAGTCCTTGGCAATTTAGTAATGAAATCCATGGTAATGTTTTCCCATTTCCATTCTGGGATTTCGGGTTGTTGAAGTAGACCTGATGGTTTTTGATGCTCAGCTTTGACCTTAGAACACGTCAAACATTCTCCTACGTATTTAGCAACATCGGCTTTCATACCTGGCCACCAAAAATGTTTCTTGAGATCCTTGTACATCTTCCCCGTTCCAGGATGTATTGAGTATCTGGTTTTATGAGCTTCTCTAAGTACCATTTCTCTCATATCTCCAAATTTTGGTACCCAAATCCTTTCAGCAATATACCGGGTTCTGTCTTCCCGAATATTAAGATGCTTCTCCGATCCTTTGGGTATTTCATCCTTTAAATTTCCCTCTTTTAAAACTCCTTGTTGCGCCTCCTTTATTTGAGTAGTAAGGTTATTATGAATCATTATATTTATAGATTTTACTCGAATGGGTTCTCTGTCCTTCCTGCTCAAGGCATCGGCTACCACATTTGCCTTCCCCGGGTGGTAACAAATCTCAAAGTCGTAATCATTCATTAATTCAATCCACCTACGCTGCCTCATATTCAGTTGTTTCTGATTAAATATGTGTTGAAGACTTTTGTGGTCGGTATATATAATACTTTTGACCCCATATAAGTAGTGCCTCCAAGTCTTTAATGCAAAAACAACCGCGCCTAATTCCAAATCATGCGTCGTATAATTTTGTTCGTGAATCTTCAATTGTCTAGACGCATAAGCAATCACCTTCGTTCGTTGCATTAATACACAACCGAGACCTTGCTTTGATGCATCACAATAAATCACAAAATCATCATTCCCTTCAGGCAATGACAATATAGGTGCCGTAGTTAGCTTTTTCTTCAATAACTGAAATGCTTTCTCTTGTTCATCATTCCATTCAAATTTCTTCCCTTTATGCGTTAATGCAGTCAAGGGTTTTGCTATTCTGGAAAAGTCTTGGATGAACCTTCTGTAGTAACCAGCTAGTCCTAAAAACTGGCGTATGTGTTTCGGAGTTTTCGGGGTTTCCCACTTTTCAACAGTTTCTATCTTTGCCGGATCCACCTTAATACCTTCTTTGTTCACTATGTGACCGAGGAATTGAACTTCTTCCAACCAAAATGCACACTTTGAAAACTTAGCGTACAATTCTTCCTTCCTCAATACTTCTAACACCTTTCTCAAATGTTCACCGTGTTCTTGGTCATTCTTTGAGTAAATAAGTATGTCATCAATGAAAACAATGACAAACTTGTCAAGGTATGGTCCACACACTCGGTTCATAAGGTCCATGAACACAGCTGGTGCATTAGTTAAACCAAACGGCATGACCATAAACTCGTAATGACCGTAACGTGTTCTGAAAGCAGTCTTTGGAATATCATCTTCTTTCACCCGCATTTGATGATACCCGGAACGTAAGACAATCTTTGAATAAACAGACGAGCCTTGTAGTTGATCAAATAAGTCGTCGATTCTCGGTAGTGGGTAGCAGTTCTTGATGGTAAGTTTGTTCAACTCTCGGTAGTCGATACACAACCTGATTGTACCATCTTTCTTCTTGACAAACAAAACAGGAGCTCCCCACGGTGATGTGCTTGGTCGAATGAAACCACGCTCTAAAAGTTCTTGTAATTGGCTTTGCAGTTCTTTCATCTCGCTAGGTGCGAGTCTGTAAGGAGCACGAGCTATTGGTTCAGCTCCTGGTACAAGATCTATTTGAAATTCAACGGATCGATGTGGGGGTAATCCCGGTAATTCTTTCGGAAATACATCGGGAAATTCTTTTGCAATGGGAACATCATTGATGCTCTTTTCTTCAGTTTGTACTTTCTCGACGTGTGCTAGAACATCATAGCAACCTTTTCTTATTAGTTTTTGTGCCTTCAAATTACTAATAAGATGTAGCTTCGTGTTGCCCTTTTCTCCGTACACCATTAAGGGTTTTCCTTTTTCTCGTATAATGTGAATTGCATTTTTGTAACAAACGATCTCTGCTTTCACTTCTTTCAACCAGTCCATACTGATTATCACATCAAAACTCCCTAACTCTACTGGTATCAAATCAATCTTAAATATTTCGCTAACCAGTTTAATTTCTCGATTTCGACATATATTATCTGCTGAAATTAATTTACCATTTGCTAATTCGAGTAAAAATTTACTATCCAAAGGCGTCAATGGACAACTTAATTTAGCACAAAAATCTCTACTCATATAGCTTCTATCCGCACCCGAATCAAATAAAACGTAAGCAGATTTATTGTCAATAAGAAACGTACCCGTAACAAGCTCCGGGTCTTCCTGTGCCTCTGCCGCATTAATATTGAAAACTCTTCCGCGGCCTTGTCCATTCGTGTTCTCCTGGTTCGGGCAATTTCTAATAATGTGGCCCGGTTTTCCACATTTATAACAAAATACATTGGCATAACTTGCTCAGACACTACTTGCTCCGCCATTACTCGTTCCGACACCATTTGTTCCTTTCGTTCTATTAACCCCTGGTCCGTAGACCTCACACTTCACCGCGCTATGACCATTTCTTTTACACTTGTTGCAAAATTTGGTGCAGAACCCCGAGTGATACTTTTCATACCTTTGGCATAGCTGCTTCTGATTGTTGTTGTTGTTGTTGTTGTTGCGGTTATTAGTGTTGTTGGGATGATTGTTGTAGTTGCTGTTGTTGTTGTTGTTGTTGTTGGGCCGTTTATTGTAGTTGCGATTGATGTTGCGATTGTTGGGATAATTGTTGCGATTATTGTTGTAATTGCTGTTGTTGTTGTATTGGTGATTCTTATCACCGTTTTCCTCCCACTTTCTTTTGACTTGCTTCACATTGGCCTCTTCAGCACTCTGTTCTTTAATTCTTTCTTCAATCCGGTTCACTAGTTGGTGAGCCATTCTACATGCCTGTTGTATGGAGGTGGGCTCGTGTGAACTTATATCTTCTTGGATTCTTTCCGGTAATCCTTTCACAAACGCGTCGATCTTCTCTTCCTCATCTTCGAATGCTCCCGGACACAATAGGCACAATTCTGTGAATCGTCTTTCGTACGTGGTAATATCAAATCCTTGGGTTCGTAACCCTCTAAGTTCTGTCTTGAGCTTATTGACCTCGGTTCTGGGAAGGTACTTCTCGTTCATCAAGTGCTTGAATGCTGACCACGGTAGTGCGTACGCATCGTCTTGTCCCACTTGCTCTAGATAGGTATTCCACCATGTTAACGCAGAACCTGTGAAGGTATGCGTAGCGTACTTCACTTTGTCCTCTTCAGTACACTTACTTATGGCAAACACCGATTCGACCTTCTCGGTCCACCGTTTCAATCCGATCGGTCCTTCGATTCCATCAAATTCCAAAGGTTTGCAGGCAGTGAATTCTTTGTAGGTGCATCCTACACGATTTCCTGTACTGCTAGATCCAAGGTTATTGTTGGTATGTAGCGCAGCCTGTACTGCGGCTATGTTTGAAGCTAGAAAAGTACGGAATTCCTCTTCATTCATATTCACGGTGTGTCGAGTAGTCGGTGCCATTTCCTTCAAAATAGTCAAATGGAACAAGTTAATCATACAGAATATTAAGAGTAGTTAATAGTATTTCGTAGCATAATATGAACTCATTTATAAAAGCTTTTTCTTCATATTAGCGTTTTATAAGTTTAAATTCGGGAAGTACCTACCCGTTAAGTTCATACTTAGTAGCTAATATACAATTCAACTACTACAATTCTATATGAAAAACTGATTATAATAATATTTTGCGTTCAAACTTTTATACAATATTTTACAAACTTACAATACCGCTTATTTTACATAAAGCATGAAATATAGCACACAATAACTTTGATACAAGATAGTTGTGAAGATAATTCTAGCTAGTACACAAGTCGTTCAGCAAAGGCAATAAAGACACGTAATTCATACGTCCAGAAACAAGTCATGCATTCTGGTTTTACTAGGACTACTTCCCATCCTTGGTCTTGTGGAACATAACTGTTATGGCCGTTGATAAGACAGCGTGTTGTAACGTCGTCAAAGGGACGAGGGTTACGTAATGTCCAACAGTCCCGTAACAATCTAAAAACCTCATTTCTTACCCCAATTACCGACTCCGTCACTTGTGGGAACGTTTTGTTTAATAGTTGTAGCCCGATGTTCTTGTTCTCACTTTGGTGAGAAGCGAACATTACTAATCTGTAAGCATAACATGCTTCTTTATGTTGCATGTTAGCCGCTTTTTCTAAATCACGAAGTCCAATATTCGGATATATTGAGTCAAAATAATTTCTTAACCCATTGCGTAAAATAGCATTTGGGTTCCCCGCAATATATGCGTCAAAGTAAACACATCGTAACTTATAGATTTCCCAATGTGATATCCCCCATCTTTCGAACGAAAGCCTTTTATAAACCAAGGCATTCTTGGAACGTTCTTCGAATGTCTTACAAACTGATCTCGCCTTAAATAGTTGTGCCGAAGAATTCTGACCGACTCTAGACAAGATTTCATCAATCATGTCTCCGGGTAGGTCTCTTAAAATATTGGGTTGTCTATCCATTTTGTGTTTTTATACTGTAAAATAAACAAGAGTTAGATTCATAAAAAAAAATACTTATTAATACAAGCAATTTTTACATATATCATAAAGCATAAGCACACTATATTACATATATTACACCACACGAATACAACTATCTTATTCCGACTTGCTTGTTTCTTCTTCTTCGGTTTTGGTTCGTTTTGCCAAGTTTCTAGGGATATATGATGTTTCCCTAATACGAGCCGTCGTTTTCCACATTGGTTTAGAAAAACCTGGTGGTTTAGAGGTTCCCGGGTCATTGTTACAACTTAAGGACTTCGGGGGTTGACGATACATATAAAGTTCATCGGGATTGGAATTAGATTTCTCTATTTTTATGCCCTTTCCCTTATTATTTTCTTTTGCCTTTTTAAATTCAGTTGGGGTAATTTCTATAACATCATCGGAATTCTCGTCAGAATCCGATTCATCGGAGAATTGGTAATCCTCCCAATATTTTGCTTCCTTGGCGGAAACACCATTGACCATAATTAACCTTGGTCGGTTGGTTGAGGATTTTCTTTTACTTAACCGTTTTATTATTTCCCCCACCGGTTCTATTTCTTCATCCGGTTCCGATTCTTCTTCCGGTTCCGATTCTTCTTCTGGTTCCGACTCTTCTTCCAGTTCCTCTTCGGGAACTTATGAATCAGTCCACGAATCATTCTAATTTACATTTGACTCTTCATTATTATTAGGTGAGTCAATGAGACTTCTTCTAGAGGTAGACATCTATCACATAATATCAAACGCGTTAAGAGATTAATATATCACATAATATTCACATGTTAAAAATATATAGTTTCCAACAAAATTTGTTAAGCAATCATTTTTCAAGTAAACACGATCGAAGTCTAGACTCACTAATGCATCCTAACAAACTCGATAAGACACACTAATGCAAAATTCTGGTTCTCTAAGACCAACGCTTGGATACCAACTGAAATGTCCCGTTCTTATTGATTAAAAACGTTCCATATTAATTGATTTCGTTGCGAGGTTTTGACCTCTATATGAGACGTTTTTCAAAGACTGCATTCATTTTAAAACAAACCATAACCTTTATTTCATCAATAAAGGTTTAAAAAGCTTTACGTAGATTATCAAATAATGATAATCTAAAATATCCCGTTTACACACGACCATTACATAATGGTTTACAATACAAATATGTTACAACAAAATAAGTTTCTTGAATGCAGTTTTTACACAAAATCATACAAGCATGGACTCCAAATCTCGTCCTTATTTAAGTATGCGACAGTGGAAGCTCTTAATAATCACCTGAGAATAAACATGCTTAAAACGTCAACAAAAATGTTGGTGAGTTATAGGTTTAACCTATATATATCAAATCATATTAATAGACCACAAGATTTCATATTTCAATACACATCCCATACATAGAGATAAAAATCATTCATATGGTGAACACCTAGTAACCGACATTAACAAGATGCATATATAAGAATATCCCCATCATTCCGGGACACCCTTCGGATATGATATAAATTTTGAAGTACTAAAGCATCCGGTACTTTGGATGGGGTTTGTTAGGCCCAATAGATCTATCTTTAGGATTCGCGTCAATTAGGGTGTCTGTTCCCTAATTCTTAGATTACCAGACTTAATAAAAAGGGGCATATTCGATTTTGATAATTCAACCATAGAATGTAGTTTCACGTACTTGTGTCTATTTTGTAAATCATTTATAAAACCTGCATGTATTCTCATCCCAAAAATATTAGATTTTAAAAGTGGGACTATAACTCACTTTCACAGATTTTTACTTCGTCGGGAAGTAAGACTTGGTCACTGGTTGATTCACAAACCTATAACAATATATACATATATATCAAAGTATGTTCAAAATATATTTACAACACTTTTAATATATTTTGATGTTTTAAGTTTATTAAGTCAGCTGTCCTCGTTAGTAACCTACAACTAGTTGTCCACAGTTAGATGTACAGAAATAAATCGATAAATATTATCTTGAATCAATCCACGACCCAGTGTATACATATCTATGTATTGATCACAACTCAAACTATATATATTTTGGAATCAACCTCAACCCTGTATAGCTAACTCCAACATTCACATATAGAGTGTCTATAGTTGTTCCGAAATATATATAGATGTGTCGACATGATAGGTCGAAACATTGTATACGTGTCTATGGTATCTCAAGATTACATAATATACAATACAAGTTTATTAAGTTATGGTTGGAATAGATTTGTTACCAATTTTCACGTAGCTAAAATGAGAAAAATTATCCAATCTTGTTTTACCCATAACTTCTTCATTTTAAATTCGTTTTGAGTGAATCAAATTGCTATGGTTTCATATTGAACTCTATTTTATGAATCTAAATAGAAAAAGTATAGGTTTATAGTCGGAAAAATAAGTTACAAGTCGTTTTTGTAAAGGTAGTCATTTCAGTCGAAAGAACGACGTCTAGATGACCATTTTAGAAAACATACTTCCACTTTGAGTTTAACCATAATTTTTGGATATAGTTTCATGTTCATAATAAAAATCATTTTCTCAGAATAACAACTTTTAAATCAAAGTTTATCATAGTTTTTAATTAACTAACCCAAAACAGCCCGCGGTGTTATTACGACGGCGTAAATCCGGTTTTACGGTGTTTTTCGTGTCTCCAGGTTTTAAATTATTAAGTTAGCATATCATATAGATATAGAATATGTGTTTATTTGATTTTAAAAGTCAAGTTAGAAGGATTAACTTTTGTTTGCGAACAAGTTTAGAATTAACTAAACTATGTTCTAGTGATTACAAGTTTAAACCTTCGAATAAGATAGCTTTATATGTATGAATCGAATGATGTTATGAACATCATTACTACCTTAAGTTCCTTGGATAAACCTACTGGAAAAGAGAAAAATGGATCTAGCTTCAACGGATCCTTGGATGGCTCGAAGTTCTTGAAGCAGAATCATGACACGAAAACAAATTCAAGTAAGATCATCACTTGAAATAAGATTGTTATAGTTATAGAAATTGAACCAAAGTTTGAATATGATTATCACCTTGTATTAGAATGATAACCTACTGTAAGAAACAAAGATTTCTTGAGGTTGGATGATCACCTTACAAGATTGGAAGTGAGCTAGCAAACTTGAAAGTATTCTTGATTTTATGTAACTAGAACTTGTAGAATATATGAAGAACACTTAGAACTTGAAGATAGAACTTGAGAGAGATCAATTAGATGAATAAAATTGAAGAATGAAAGTGTTTGTAGGTGTTTTTGGTCGTTGGTGTATGGATTAGATATAAAGGATATGTAATTTTGTTTTCATGTAAATAAGTCATGAATGATTACTCATATTTTTGTAATTTTATGAGATATTTCATGATAGTTGCCAAATGATGGTTCCCACATGTGTTAGGTGACTCACATGGGCTGCTAAGAGATGATCATTGGAGTGTATATACCAATAGTACATACATCTAAAAGCTGTGTATTGTACGAGTACGAATACGGGTGCATACGAGTAGAATTGTTGATGAAACTGAACGAGGATGTAATTGTAAGCATTTTTGTTAAGTAGAAGTATTTTGATAAGTGTATTGAAGTCTTTCAAAAGTTTATAAATACATATTAAAACACTACATGTATATACATTTTAACTGAGTCGTTAAGTCATCGTTAGTCGTTACATGTAAGTGTTGTTTTGAAACCTTTAGGTTAACGATCTTGTTAAATGTTGTTAACCCAATGTTTATAATATCAAATGAGATTTTAAATTATTATATTATCATGATATTATCATGTATGAATATCTCTTAATATGATATATATATACATTAAATGTCTTTACAACTATAATCGTTACATATATGTCTCGTTTAAAAATCATTAAGTTAGTAGTCTTGTTTTTACATATGTAGTTCATTGTTAATATACTTAATGATATGTTTACTTATCATAGTATCATGTTAACTATATATATATATTCATATATATATGTCATCATATAGTTTTTACAAGTTTTAACGTTCGTGAATCACCGGTCAACTTGGGTGGTCAATTGTCTATATGAAACATATTTCAATTAATCAAGTCTTAACAAGTTTGATTGCTTAACATATTGGAAATATTTAATCATGTAAATATCAATCTCAATTAATATATATAAACATGGAAAAGTTCGGGTCACTACACTACTCGACTATATGCTGCTGCCTTTTTGCAGCCATAAACCGCCACCACCCAACACCCTTTAAGCTGCATTTTTGCAGCTGAAAAACACCCTAAATTGCTACCTTCACTGCCCCTGTTAGGCTGCGTTTTGCAGCTGGAAAACAACCCTCCAAACAGCCCCTTCATCACCCCTTTTTCTGTAGCCACCCAGCTGCGTTTTTGCAGCCCATTACCACCGCCACATAGCTGCTATTTTTAACAGCCCAACTCGCCACCATTTACAGCTGTTCTGCTGCTATTTTCGACTCCAAAGTGCAGCCTTCTGCAGCCGCTGTAACTCGCCACCAAAATAGCCTTTTTTCCTGCTACTTCTCGGCTGTAAACTGTCACCAAAAATAACCTTCAAAGTTGACTTTTGCTGCTGTTTTTCTGCAGTTTATCGCCACCCAAAACAGTCCCCAAGATTGCCTTTTTGGCTGTTGTTGTTGCTGTGTTTCTGCGTGACCAAGCAGACCCAAGACCCACTCATTATGAGACCTCTGTTGCTGCGTTTGAAGCAGCTAATGCTGCTGCTGCTCGTTCATGTTCGACCCGAAGTTTCTGCTAAAATTGCTGATCGACTAGGCTGCTGCTCGTGTGCTCCTATTTCTATTACTGAATTGAAGACCAAACATCACCCTTTTCTTGATCTATTGTTCGTTTTTCAATCCGAGGTATAACTTTCAAGTAATACTTATGAATATTAATAATAATAAATATAGTTATGAATACGATTATGATATGAACATGAATATGAATATAATTATGTAAGTATGATTATGGAATAAAGATAGTAATATGGTAATGATATAAAAGATAATTATATGATGATTAATTATGATCTTGTTTATGAGGTTAATTAAAATAGATAAGGGTTTATAAATAGGTTATGATTTTTATGTGCAAGATAAAAGATTATGACTATGATTAGTAAGAATAAGTATTATGAATAAGATTATGAACATGAATAAAGTCTAGAGTTAAATAATTATAATGATCATAAAACTAGATTAATAAGTTAAAGATTATGAATATGAATAACGCTTTAAACATAAACACATGAAGATGATTAATAATATGATTATGAATATGAGTATGATTGTGATTAACAATAACATAAGTGATGAAAATAGTTATAATATAGTTATGAATAATAGCATGAATAGTTGAAAGTGATAATTAGGACTTATGAATGTGTTTAAAGATTATAATTATGTAAAATTAATATGAAAACAAGCATGCATGCATGTACACATAAAGTATGTATATGCATATATGATATTGAAGTTAAAATTCTAATTATGATATATATATTAGTAAAACATAAAAAGAAAAGTTGGTAAGTAAAAGTATATATATATATATATATATATATATATATATATATATATATATATATATATATATATATATACCACCTTTTTATTTATATATGTAACACATACATAGAATATATACATATATCATATAGCTATAAACACATAAAGAATATATATGTATGTGTCACATAAGTGTATATTTATAATTTTATAATATATAATGATAAGATTACATAATGGTTGATTAATTAGATAATAATAATATTATTATAACCTATGAACTTATCTATATAGTAACACTTTAATTACACTAAGTATATTATCACCTATATATATAATTAATAAGTACATTAATAATTCATTATGTGTATACACCTATAACGTGAAGGTTATAATTAAAGATAACGTACAAAGTCTACAAATATCACCGCTACATGTGGCCTAGGGTGGTCCTTGTTGCCTTATGGGAACCGCTTGTGGATTTCGAATGCCATGACTTAGATTCTGGTCAAGAATCCTGGGCGCCCGGTAACAACAGATCATTCGAGTGACTTGCATGATAGCAACGAAGTTTGGGCGAGATTGTACAATATCTTCGTTAAGAATTATAACTCGAACATTCTTAAACTAGAAACTTACTATAAGTGGAAGCTTTCCATAAATAGTAGGTTTCCAAAAATAAAAACTTTTGAGAAATAGGAACATTTCTCGAAAACCGTCACTGTTAATATAGTTTACTATATTAATAAATAAACTTTATGTCTATTAGACATTAACTAATCAAACGTTATAACTCTAGGTTGAGATCTCCGGTTACATACTCCGTTCATACTTCTTGCGTGGAATATCTTACTTGCTACTAAGGTGAACTTCATAGCCTCATTTTTTAACTATCTTTATATACTTATTTTGAACTTTTGGGGTGAGACACATGCTTGCTTTTAAATGATTTACAATTTAGACACAAGTACCTAAACTAATTGATATGCACTTTCGTGAGACTTTTATTAAACATGTATTTATTGTTACATGCAAATCTCCGCCATAATATCGTTAATTGCTGGAATTGAAATTTTGCAAGCTTAATTATTGTGAGTAGGCCTATTGAGAGTGACGTCTCTACCCATTGGCGTAATCATCAAGGGGGTACATAATAATGATTGCCGACACCCGTACAGTGTCAGGGGTTAATGTTTAGTTCGATACTATAACTCATGGCATATTGAATATTTTGATATTTTGAATTAAATCTTGTGGTCTAAAACTTATTATGATTATTAAATCTATGATGTTCACTCAACCTTTGTGTTAACATTTAAAGCATGTTTGTCTCAGGTGAAGATTAGCTTGTGTGCTGCCCTATGATGCTTAGTTAGCTCTTGCATTGGAGAAAAGGAATGCATTTTCGGTTTTGTTGCCGGCCCTCAAACCCACCGGTTTCCGCCAGAGCCGGATCTTAATTCTGTGTGCCAAGTGCTCAAAAATTGACTGATTATCTAGTTAGCTCTTACATTGGAGTCCACATATTAGACTTATCATCTGTTATATATCCATGAATTCCATTATGTAAAACATTATTATGTTTCCGCTGCAAATACAAATTTGTTATAAAACGTCTCATATAGAGTCATTCTCGCTTTACACTTGTGTTATGATATTGGTTAGTCACATATGACCCCCGTTTCCATTTAAAGGGTGTGACATATGCCATGAATGACTCCAAATAATATCTTTAAAATGAGCAAATGCACAGCGGAAGATTTCTTTAATACCTGAGAATAAACATGCTTTCAAGTGTCAACCAAAAGGTTGGTGAGTTCATTAGTTTATCGTAAACATTCATTTCCATCATTTTAATAGACCACAAGATTTTATATATTTAATTGTACACGTAACCCAAGTACAAAATAACACGCGTTACCCGCAAATTAAAAATCATTCATATGGTGAACGCTTGATAATCGACTTAACTTTAATGCATAGAATATCCTCAAACAGAACCTTTCGTCTGTATAATAATAATAATCTCGAAGTACTAAAGCATCCGTACCTAGGATGGGACTTGTCGAGGTCCATAGATCTATCTTTAGGATTCGCGTCAATTAGGGGCCATACCCGTTTCCTAATTATTAGGTTACCAAGCTAAAAAGGGGTGATATTCAATATTCATAATCCAGCCATAGAATGTAGTTTTTGATCACTTGTGTCTATTTCGCAAAATATTAATAAAATCAGCGCATGTATTCTCAGTCCCAAAAATATATATAAAAAGGGAGTAATGAAACTCACAATACGATATTTTGTAGTAAAAATCTGCATACGACGGAGCTGAATAATGCAAGGTTGGCCTCGGATTCACGAACATATATCAAGTATATATATATTAACACATATGATGGTAATCGAACAATATATATATATATATATATATATATATATATATATATATATATATATATATATATATATTATTTATTGTTATTTTAGTAAATTATATGTTTCATTAATAATTTAATTAACTATATTTATCTTATATACTTTAGATAAATAATTAGTATTTACTATAAAAATATTAATATAGTTATGTTATATAGTTATCTTATATGTATTAAATAAATTTTATATAACTCATATTTATTTGGTAAAATAATAATAGAAAGTTGTATCTTTATATAATAATAGTAATAATAATGATAAAAATAAAAATAATAATGATAATAACATTAATAATAATAATAATGATAATAATGATATTACTAAAAATAACAATACTTATAATAAAAATAATGATATTAATAATAATAATAATAATAATAATAATAATAATAATAATAATAATAATAATAATAATAATAATAATAATAATGATTTTAATCATAATGATACTACTAATAATATTCTTAATGATATTACTAATACTAATGTTAATAATATTAATAATAATCTTAACATCATGTTAATACTAATAATAATAATAACTATAATAATAATAGTACTACTTATAATACTTATACAAATGATACTAATGTTAACTATATTAATGATAATAATAAAAATCATGATATCAATAATAATAATAATAATAATAATAATAATAATAATAATAATAATAATAATAATAATAATAATAATAATAATAATAATAATAATAATAATACCTTAAAAGAGATTGTAAAAGCTTCCTAAAAAAATATAGCCACTGTTGGGGCTCGAACCCGCGACCTCTCGTTCCCGTGACACACTCCCAAACAATCCTTCTGTCAGTTACTATTTGTTATTATAAGGATTTTTAATTCTTTCACTCTATATTTCGCTTTTCCTCATCATCGCCATTTATCTATATCATCACCACCTTTATCATAATTATATCATAATTATGATTTTATGTATCAATGTTAACACCATTCGTCACCATGCGTCTTCATCATATATCATCATCCTTATTATCGAGATAATATCATCATCGTTTCTTATTACGATTGTCATTTTCATTATGAATCGTGAGTCATAAACATCAACTAATTCATCCCTATCTTAATCAAAACAAGTGCGTGTGATGGGTTTCGAAAAATAGAAAGATTTGAACATGGCCCATTAGTAAAAATTGGGATCACGGCCCAAATGCAAAAAAAAATTAACTGGCTCGATAACTACTTTGATGGTCCAAGTCGTAGTTTAATACAAAAGCACCATGGGGTTGTCTGGTACATCGAACAATATAGGAAATAGAAAAAGTGGACATCATTTTCTTCTAAGCAGTCACCATATTTGAAACATCATCATCACGTTTGTATCATTAACATGTGTTTTTATACCTCATCCTCTTCTTTACAGCTCACATTTACCAACATAAATTATTCAATAATTATATCATTGTTTTAAATTACTCAACGTAATGTACCCCTTTTCTTGCTGTATATAAACAGAAAAAGAACACGCCATAGCAATACAGTTTAATGATTTGATCTATGGGATGTGTTGATGTTTGGCGTTTTTCGATTAAAACATAAACAGGTACTAAGATAAGGAAATGGCAGCAGCATCTTAATGGAGTTTGGGGTGGTTTTTAAGTGGTATCGTGTGGCGAGAATAGCAGTAGTGATGGTTGTCAACACAGGGTCAAAACAGTAGCTGCACAATGAAATGAAGGTGATGTTTATTGTCACGACCCGGAAAATTTTGACTAATTTTAAACCAAACTCTCGATACGATTTAATATTCTTGACACGATAAGAGAAATCTTTTAGGTTGAGTCTCAACAATTTTGAAGTGTTTCATATATTCATTTGACCTTTGACCATTCCCGACGATTCACGAACAACTAATTGTAAATAGATAAATGTATATTTAAATATACATATATATAATAATTTGAAATATTATTTGAAATAATATATAATTTAATTCTTGGAAATTAAATATGTAAAATAATATGCGATGTAACGAAAATTATTATTATAGATATATAGTTACATATATATAAAATATGTATATAAATATTACTTGTAAATATATAAAATTATATTAAATCTATTTGTTTAAAAATATATAATATATTTACGTAGTAAAACTTGCTATTTAAAACTGTTTGCATATAGAAAGAGTATATATTAAAAATAACTAATTTCGAGTCTAATTAGTAAACGCCAGTGACACTCGGTTGACGTTTCGTTAGTTTTAATATAGATATAATACACGTTCATGAATGATTAAGATAAAAGTTGAACTGTAATTTGATTACGAAGATTTTAGATTTGTTAAAAATATTTTTACATTTTTAAGATTAAATATTAGTACTCCGTACATATAAATTGGAACAGAAAATTAATATTTATCAAACCTTTTTGATCAGGTTTCAAACAGTTAATGACTGAAATAATTAATTATATTTAATCTAAAAGTTTGGGATTTTTAGGAACACTTTTATACGACAACTGTTTAGCAATGGACACGATATAGCACTCCGCGAATTGAAAATATCTAACCGTCGGCACATAAATTCAAAATCTTAATTATATGTTCACACGTTTTTAATTATATTATAATATAATTATTATTATATTATTATTATTTACTGTATTTGTAAGATTATATATGTTTAAGAATCTATCTATCTATTGAACTGTGTTTTATATATTATATATACATGCACTTCATCCTCCAGTTAATCACCATCCTTCCTCTTCTTCGACACCCTACACCATACACATCACCGGTCACCACCAACGAGCCACCATAACCGACACCTTGATAACTACCATCAACTTTCATGATAAACGTTTTAGGGAAACCACGACCACCTTTCGATCACCTTCATCCACCAACACTCAACAATCATCACCATCATTCACTGTTACAATTCAGTTCTACTGTTGTTATTTATGTTTCGAACAACTTCAAGCCAAGGAACAAATCCGCTATGATTATACCCCATCTTGAACCGCAACCACCTCCTTCTCTCTCACAATCTCTCTCTCTCTCTCTCCCTCTCCTCTCACTAATTATTTTTGTTTTTTTATTTATTTTGAACCGGAAAACCACCACCACTATATTGTTCTACTACTATTGAACAATGTTTCTTTTCTTCTTCTATCCAAACAAAACCCATGTACAACCACTTTCTCCTTCCGTCTTCCTGTTTAGAAACCCAACACCAACACGAACAACCATCATTAGACCTACAACTATACCTTCTGTTGCTGCATATAGTCTTGTTTCTGTTTAAAACCGTTCCAAAACCATAAACGAACACTCCTTTCCTGCTGTTATCGTATGCTTTCTTTTCTGTATCTATTCAGCCTACAATCACTATTCTTATTTTTCTTTCGTTTTCAATTCCTATTTCTATTATTTTTCTGCTGCAATACATCCGGAAACCTCACCCAAAAACGCAACATATATAACCCCACAACGGTACAGCCTGCTACTCATTTTTTTTACTCGAACTTTGCTGCTTTGCTCGCTATTACTATTTACGATATGAAAGGTCGATGATGGAGTACGATAAAGGTGAGGGAAAGAGGTAAGATTATGATGTGATCATGAGGGTGATACAATAATTGTTGTTGTGTTTGTTTTTCCTAAAGAGGAACCCACCACAAATATAAAGTTATAAATCTATTTGTTTTAAAACCCCACTTGACTTAATTAAGGTATAGCATGTTGATGAGATGATGGATGCTGGCGTAACTTGTTCTTTTGTGTCTACCATTCGAAATTTTGAAGTGCCAAACCAACAGGCCACGCAATTTTTTTTCTTTTTATTTGGGCTTATTATATTACAATAATGGACTTCATCATATTTAAGTGTTGGGCTCTATGTGGGCCGTGAATCTGGACTGGTACTTCTGTGCTCTTGTACGTAACAAATATGATGATGGTTATGTATCACAATTCTTATAAGGTTCATAAATAAATGGGATGATGATAATTAAATGGTGACGTGTATGATTAGGATATGATTATGATTATGAAACTATGAAAAACAAATTAAGATGACGATGAAATGATGTGATCATAATGATGATGCTGTATTGATAAATAATATGTGTTGGGTTACCATGAGGTCGCGGGTTCGAGCCCGGGCATAGGCATTTATTTTGGAACTTTCTCTTCTTGAGAGGTAGTTATTATTATTACTCTATTTATTATTATTATTAGTATTAACATTATTATTAATATTTTTATTATTTTTAATATTATTACTATCATTATTATTACTTTTACCATTATTATTATTATTATTATTATTATTACAGCTATATTATTATTATCAATTAATATTATATTTTATAATAAAAGTTAGCTATATAAAAATATACTTAATAAAACTATATTTTATAAATTATTTATTTAAAGTATATAAAATAAATATATTTAAGTTAATAATGAAACACATGAATTACTAAAATAACAGTTATATTAATACGTAAATTTATTCGACTTCCATTATATGTGTTAATAAATATATAAATGATATAGGTTCGTGAATCCGAGGCCAACCTTACATTTGTCCATTGTCGCTATATGTATTTTTGCTACAAAATACATTAGGTGAGTTTCATTACTCCCTTTTTATATATATTTTTGGGCTGAAAATACATGCGCTGTTTTATAAATGTTTTACGAAATAGGCACAAGTACTAAAACTAATTCTATATGGGTTTAAACCAGAAATATACCCTTAGCTTGGTAACATTAAACTACTTGTCTATGTACGGTAGGCGCGAATCCTAAATATAGATCTATTGGGCCTGACAAACCCCATCCTGACTATGGGATGCTTTAGTACTTCGAGGTTATTTTAAACACACCTACTCTGGTGTACATCAGAGGGTAAAACATTAACGTTAAGGCTTGTTACCGGGTGCCTAAAACTTATAGAATACTTTTATACACTTGCGAGTGTACATATATTTATAAACGGAAATCTTGTGGTCTATTAATATATTGAAATGATTGTTATGATAAACCTATGAACTCACCAACCTTTTGGTTGACACTTTTAAGCATGTTTATTCTCAGGTATGAAAGAAATCTTCCGCTGTGCATTTACTCATTTTAAAGACATTACTTGGAGTCGATCATCGCAATGGGACCAAATGTTGATGACTTCGTTCAGGAGGATTAGGACGGGTCATCATAGTTGGTATCAGAGCGGTGGTCTTAGCGAACCAGGTCTTGCATTAGTGTGTCTAATTGATAGTTGTAAGGATGCACTAGTGAGTCTGGACTTCGACCGTGTCTGCATGTCAAAAGTTTTGCTTATCTTTTTGTCAGAAATCATCTGCTTATCATCCTTAGGAAATTACTTGCTCATTATTCTTAGTCTAGACATGTCTTACTGCCTCTATTGCATAGACAGTGTATGGATAAATTCATATCTTAGCGTATATGTTATTGTTACCTTTGCCTGACAGCTTCCGTAGATTCTTTCGTAACTTATGGGATTTTAGTATTATATATGCATATGTAATTTATTTATTGCAGGGTACTAATCTATATCCTATAATCTGTTTCTTATCGAAAATCCTTCATCTGATTGTACGAGATAAATCCCTCAACCAGTTCGAGTCCCTCAGATTCCGATAGCTATTTCGATAGTTATTCCGACAACTATTCCGACAAGGATGTTTACCTAAGCTCCGGAAGAAGCGTCACCAGAATGAATCAGCCAATCATCCATCCCCATTTCATCTGATGAGTTCGTAGGCGACTTAACCTATTGATAATGCTAAAAATGAACATATATTTCATATCATTATTCCTCAAGAAAGACAAGCTTTTAGTTGCAATTGTCCTATTTACAAGTGATATTCGTTTAAATAATAAAAGGTGAAGACAAAAGGCAGATTCGACGAATTGAAGATGCAAACGACCAAAAAGCTCAAAAGTACAAAAGACAATCAAAGAGGTTCCAATTATTGTTAAGAAACGTCTCGAAATTACAAGAGTACAAGATTCAAAACGCAAAGTACAAGATATTAAATTGTACGCAAGGACGTTCGAAAATCCGGGACCGGGACCAGAGTCAACTCTCAACGCTCGACGCAACGGACTAAAAATTACAAGTCAACTATGCACATGAATATAATATAATATATAATTAATTCTTAAAATTAATATATATATTATAATATATTTAAAAATCGTCGGCAAACAAAGAGCCAAAGCTGGGTGAGCTGTAAAAACAAACTCCACGACTCGCGGAGTTTGAAGGCAAAAAATGCCGCGAGTCGCGGAGCTCCCCTGGACGAAAATTCCTATAAAAGCCAGCGCAGTTCGACGTAAAAAAATATCATAAATCAATCTCTCTCTATATATGTATACGTAATATTTATATTTATATTTTATATTTTAATTTTAATTTTAATTTTAAATCCTAATAATAAGGGTATGTTAGCGAATGTTGTAAGGGTGTAAGTCGAAATTCTGTCCGTGTAACGCTACGCTATTTTTAATCATTGTAAGTTATGTTCAACCTTTTTAATTTAATGTCTCGTAGCTAAGTTATTATTATGCTTATTTAAAATGAAGTAATCATGATGTTGGGCTAATTACTAAAATTGGGTAATTGGGCTTTGTGCCATAATTGGGGTTTGGACAAAAGAACTACACTTGTGGAAATTAGACTATGGGCTATTAATGGGCTTTATATTTGTTTAACTAAATGATAGTTTGTTAATTTTAATATAAATATTTACAATTGGACGTCCCTATAAATAACCATATACACTTAATCGGACACGATGGGCGGGATATTTATATGTACGAATAATCGTTTATTTAACCGGACACGGGAATAGATTAATAGCCACTAGAATTATTAAAACAGGGGTGAAATTATGTACAAGGACACTTGGCATAATTGTTAACAAAGTATTAAAACCTTGGGTTACACGAAGTCGATAATCTGGTGTAATTATTAAACAAAGTATTAAAATCTTGTTACAGTTTAAGTCCCCAATTAGTTGGAATATTTAACTTCGGGTATAAGGATAATTTGATGAGGATACTCGCACTTTATATTTATGACTGATGGACTGTTATAGATAAAAACCAGACGGACATATTAAATAATCCAGGACAAAGGACAATTAACCCATGGGCATAAAACTAAAATCAACACGTCAAACATCATGATTACGGAAGTTTAAATAAGCATAATTATTTTATTTCATATTTAATTTCCTTTATTTTATATTTAATTGCACTTCTAATTATCGCACTTTTATTTATTGTTATTGTATTTAATTGCACTTTTAATTATCGTACTTTTTAATTATCGCAAGTTTATTTTATCACACTTTTATTTATCGCAATTTCATTATCGTTATTTACTTTACGCTTTAAATTAAGTCTTGTATTTATTTTTAATATTTTACATTTTGGTTTTAACTGCGACTAAAGTTTTAAAATCGACAAACCGGTCATTAAACGGTAAAAACCCCCCTTTAAAATAATAATATTACTTTTATATATATTTGTATTTTTATAAATTAAACTAATATAGCGTTAAGCTTTGTTTAAAGATTTTTTTTCCCCTGTAGAACGAACCGGACTTACTAAAAACTACACTACTGTACGATTAGGTACACTGCCTATAAGTGTTGTAGCAAGGTTTAAGTATATCCATTCTATAAATAAATAAATATCTTGTGTAAAATTGTATCGCATTTAATAGTATTTCCTTGTAAAATTTAATAGTATTTTATACCCCTTAGCTTTGACATCAAGTATTTTTGGCGCCGCTGCCGGGGAACATCTAGCTTAAAAGCCGGAAGCGCAACGCTAAATAAAAAAAAAATTTATTTTTAGTTTACTTTTATAAAAATACGTTTTTGTAAAAATACGTTTTAAATATTCGAAAACATAGAAAAGAAAACAAAATTTTAAATATTTTTAAGAGTTTGTTAAATAATTAAGTTTTATAAAGTTTCTTTATTTTTTTTTTAAAAAAATATAAGTTTTATTTAAATATTTTTTTTATTAAAACATAAAATCAAAAACCGAAAAATATATATATATATAAATCTATTTTTTAAGATTTTATAAAATTATAAAGTATTTCTATTTTTATTTTAGTTTTTAATATAAGTTTTTATTATATAAATATTTTTATTAAAATAGAAAATATAAAACAGAAATTAAAAAAAAAGAAAGTAAAACGTCGAATTTAATACTGCACCTGATCTGAATTTTCATTCACCGCGACTCGCTGAGATTTTTTCCAGGTGGAACCGCGACTCGCGGAGCCACTCTGACACCGACAGAAACCCTAGTCAGCAATTAATTACGGGGTAATTATTATAATTATTATTATAAAACCCTAATTAGGTTTTAATTAATTATTTATTTTAGTTTTTATTATTATTTTGTTTAATTAGTTTAATTAAATTGTAAAATTAATAGTTTTAATAAATAAATAATATAAAAATAATATTTTTATAAAAATTGTACTTTTTACAACTTTTAGTATATTTTTATATTTTGTCTCTTTTTAATTGTTTTAGCGTAATATTTGTATTTTTCGCTCGTATTTAGTTTTAAACTTAGTTTTTGCCATAGTTATTTTTATTTATACATTTTTAGGCCTTGCCGTAAAATCCCTTAAGTGCTTTTTCTTTAGACTAAGATTTAGGTGCTTTAGAATTTTGCGACGCCTTTTTAAGTTTTAGTTTCTTTTTAAGTTATTGCCATTTGGGATATAGTTTTACTTGTAAGCTTTAATAGTTTTAGACGCAATTTTTAGTTTTTAGTTCCTTTTTAAGTTTTAACGCGCTACTTTCTTATTTTTATTTTTCGACGCCTTTTACCTATGTATCAATTATCACTCCAATTAGTAATCTCAATTTGCAATTTTAATTTTAAGTTAGTGATAGTAATAAGGTTGGGTTAGTCGAGTGTTTTTAAGTTCTATAAGTCACTCTTTTTCTTTCTTATTTTTCGACGCCTTTTATTTTTCAACCGTTTTCTTTTTCGACGCGCTCTTTTTCTTTCTTATATCTCGCAATTCTAGTTTTAGGACATAGATTTTTATTCTACTTCTTATCTAAATTTCTTAAAATTACGAAAATTTATTTTAAGTGGTTAAATTGATAGACATCAAAATTTTCTGGTTCGTAGTAATAGTTGGATTTGTACGTTGACCGGGTTATTGGAGCCAAATAGTCCTCAATTATATTGAGACCAAACGAATCCTGCCCCTCTGCTGCATCTTTTGGCTATTCGAAACGTGGGCAAAATCAGAAAAGTCTATTAATTGGATAACTTATATAATTTTTCTTTCCTTTTAAAAACTAATAGGATATTCAGTGAATGCACCGAGTAAGACGTTCACCACCTTTTGTACGTTCACCACCTATAACTAGATCAAGACATCTAGCAAATATTACCGTCGTTGATTAATCTTTAGAATCGTCATCCAGTCGACCAAGTACTCCAGTTCAAATTTCCGATAATCCATTTTTTGAACCCGACCTCACAATTGAGAATTCGGAGAATATTCAGGGACAATTCATGTATCCCGAACCATTAATTTTTCCTCCGGAACCACCAATCATTCAAACAGAGATTGTTGAGGAACGAACCATTAAATCAGAATCTTCTAGTGATTCAGATTCAACAAATTCAATTATGAAAAATCTGGAACCTTTAAGCATGGAAGACCGAATGAGAGCTAAACGCACTGGCCAAGGTCACGCAATTACTCATCCAGACATTAATGCGCCAGATTATGAAATCAAAGGACAAATTCTACATATGGTGACTAATCAATGCCAATTTAGTGGTGCGCCGAAGGAAGATCCAAACGAACATCTTCGTACCTTTAATAGGATCTGCACACTATTTAAAATAAGAGAAGTGGAGGATGAACAGATATATCTCATGTTATTTCCCTGGACTTTAAAGGGAGAAGCCAAAGATTGGTTGGAATCGTTACCTGAAGGGGCGATTGATACATGGGATGTTTTAGTTGAAAAATTTCTTAAACAATTCTTTCCGGCATCTAAAGCCGTAAGACTTCAAGGAGAAATTGTTACGTTCACACAGGAACCGAATGAAACTCTATATGAGGCGTGGACTAGATTTGGAAAGTTATTAAGAGGATGTCCGCAACATGGTTTAGACACTTGTCAAATAGTACAAATATTCTACCAAGGATGCGACATCACTACAAGGAAAGACATCGATATAGCAGCTGGTGGTTCTATTATGAAGAAAACTGAAACTGATGCATACAAAATTATTGATAACACTGCTTCCCACTCACATGAGTGGCACCAAGAAAAAGATATCGTTAGATCATCTAAAGCAGCTAGATCCGATTCTAGCCATGACTTAGATTCCATTTCTGCAAAGATAGATGCTGTCGAGAGACGAATGGAAAAGATGACTAAAGATATTCACTCAATACGAATTAGTTGTGAGCAGTGTGGAGGACCACATTTGACAAAAGATTGTCTCAGTATTGAACTAACAATGGAACAAAGAGAGAATGTTTCATATCTAAACCAAAGGCCTGGAAATAATTATCAGAATAATTATCAACTGCCAAGACCGATCTACAATCAAAACCAGAATTATAATCGAAATATTCCATACAACAACCAACAAGGTCCTAGCAATCAACAAGTATCCAATAATACTTACAACCAGCAAAGACCTAATTTTCAAAACAAACCACCACAACTCGATGATAAAAAGCCGAATTTTGAAGATATGATGACGAAGCTAGTTGAAACTCAAACGCAGTTTTTCACATCTCAGAAACAAACTAATGAACAAAATGCTCAAGCATTTAGAAATCAACAAGCTTCTATTCAAAATTTGGAACAAGAAGTAAGTAACCTAGCAAGGTTAATAGGTGAAAGAAAATCGGGAAGTTTACCTAGTGATACAAATGCTAACCCCCAGAATGAAACAGCTAAAGCCATTACCACAAGAAGTGGTACAACACTTAAACCACCTGAAATACCTGTAACTTCTGATGAAGCTATTCCTACTCCACAAGAACCACAACCTGATCAAGATAAGGAAAAAGAACCGGTAGTTGAAAAGGTTAATAAAGATAACATAGTTAAGGCTAAACCTTATGTTAAACCATACCAACCACCACTTCCTTACCCAAGTAAAATGAAAAAAGAAAAACTTGAAGCCGAGCAATCCAAATTCTTGGATATGTTTAAACAGATAAATGTAAATCTTCCTTTCTTTGATGTGATTTCAGGAATGCCTAGATATGCTAAATTCTTGAAAGATCTAATCACGAATAGAAAGAAAATGGAAGAACTCTCGGCTGTTACTATGAATGCTAATTGTTCTGCAGTACTGTTGAATAAGATACCAGAAAAATTATCTGATCCAGGAAGTTTCACAATTCCATGTTTTCTGGGTAGTCTTAGTTCAATAGAAGCATTAGCAGACTTAGGTGCTAGTATAAATTTAATGCCGTATTCACTATACACTAAACTAGACCTTGGAGAATTGAAACCAACAAGAATAAGTATACAACTAGCCGATCGATCAATAAAATATCCTAGAGGGATAATGGAGAACATGCTAGTTAAAGTTGGTACTTTAGTATTTTCAGTAGATTTTGTTGTTCTGGACATGGAAGAAGATTCTCAAGTTCCTCTCATATTAGGAAGACCATTCTTAAACACGACTAAAGTAATGATAGACGTGTTTGGTAAAAAATTGACCCTAAGTATAGAGGACGAGAGTGTTACCTTTTCAGTTGATAGAGCAATGCAACAACCGCAATCTGCAGATGATACATGTTATTATATTCAAACTATAGATGCACATGCAGAATTGTTAAAAGAATTTCCAGAATTACAAGGAACAGGAGAATGTTCTTTAGGAGAAGGAACTGAACCAATTGATGAAGCTGAAATGTTAGCTACACTAATAGCTAATGGATATGAACCAACAACAGAAGAAATTCAAATGCTAAAAGAAGAAGACAGATATCGATATAAATTATCGATAGAAGAACCACCGAAACTAGAGTTAAAGCCACTTCCAAACCATTTGGAATACGCTTATTTACATGGTGAATATGAATTACCTGTAATAATATCGTCTTCTCTTACTGAAAATGAGAAATCACAACTCATTTCTGTGTTGAAAGCTCATAAACAAGCCATTGCATGGAAGATTCATGATATTAAAGGAATAAATCCTTCGTATTGTACACATAAAATCCTTATGGAAGAAGGTCATAAAACGTATGTGCAACGCCAACTAAGACTAAATCCTAATATGCAAGATGTTGTTAATAAAGAAATAATTAAACTGCTAGATGCAGGTTTAATTTATCCAATTTCTGATAGTCCATGGGTAAGCCCAGTTCAATGCGTGCCTAAGAAGGGTGGCATAACTGTCATTACAAATGAGAAAAATGAGCTTATTCCTACTAGGACTGTAACAGGATGGCGTGTAAGTATTGATTATAGAAAATTAAATGACGCCACCAGAAAAGATCACTTTCCCTTACCTTTTATTGATCAAATGTTGGAAAGATTAGCCGGAAATAGTTACTATTGTTTTCTTGATGGTTTTTCCGGATATTTTCAAATTCCAATAGCACCCGAAGATCAAGAGAAAACCACATTCACATGCCCTTATGGTACTTTTGCTTACAAACGCATGCCATTTGGACTTTGTAACGCCCCTGTAACCTTTCAAAGGTGCATGATGGCGATTTTTCACGACATGATAGAAGAATGCATGGAAGTTTTCATGGATGACTTTTCAGTCTTCGGTGATACTTTTGAATCATGTCTAGTTAATCTGGAACGAATGCTTATTAGATGCGAACAATCAAATCTAGTACTTAATTGGGAGAAATGCCATTTCATGGTTAAAGAAGGCATCATTCTTGGTCATAAAATTTCAAAGGAAGAAATTGAAGTGGATAGAGCTAAAGTAGATGTAATTGCTAAACTTCCACATCCCACCAATGTTAGAGGAGTTAGGAGTTTTCTAGGGCATGCCGGTTTTTACCGACGTTTCATAAAAGATTTTTCTAAAATTGCCACTCCTATGAATAAACTCCTAGAAAAAGATGCTCCATTCATCTTTTCAGATGAATGCATCAAATCTTTTAATATTCTTAAAGAGAAAGTTACTAATGTGCCGATCATGATAACACCAAATTGGAATCTACCGTTTGAACTAATGTGCGATGCAAGTGATTTTGCAATGGGAGCCGTTTTAGGACAAAGGATTGAAAAACAATTTCAACCTATTTATTATACTAGTAAAATGTTACAAAGAGCACAAACGAATTACACAACTACTGAAAAAGAACTCCTTGCTATTGTCTTTGCTTTTGACAAATTTCGTTCATATCTCGTTCTAGTAAAAACGGTGGTCTATACCGACCATTCTGCTCTTAGATACCTATTTTCGAAACAAGATGCCAAACCAAGATTAATCCGTTGGATCTTACTCTTACAAGAGTTCGATATTGAAATCCAAGATAAAAGAGGAGCAGAAAATCTCGCCGCTGATCATCTTTCTCGTCTTGAAAATCCCGAATTAGAAGTTCTAAATGAATCGGCCATACAAGACAACTTTCCTGATGAATATCTATTGAAGATAGATTATAATGAAATTCCATGGTTTGCAGACTATGCAAAATACTTAGTATGTGGATTCCTTGAAAAAGGATTGTCGTACCAAAAACGAAAGAAATTCTTGAGTGATATAAAACACTATTTCTGGGAAGATCCACATCTGTTTAAAAGTTGTCCAGATGGAATAATACGCCGATGTGTATTCGGAGATGAAGCTAATAAAATTTTAAACCATTGTCACACAGGACCAACATGAGGGCATTATGGGCCTCAACTAACAGCAAGAAAGGTTTATGATGCTGGATTCTATTGGCCTACAATTTACAAAGAAGCACACCTTCTTTGCAAATCCTGTGATGCTTGTCAAAGGGCTGAAAAAATAAGTCAACGTGATGAAATGCCACAAAATGTCATTCAAGTATGTGAAGTATTTGACATTTGGGGTATTGACTTTATGGGTCCATTTCCAAAATCTCATAATAATCTCTATATTCTCGTAGCCATTGATTATGTATCTAAATGGGCGGAAGCACAAGCTCTCCCAACTAACGATGCACGAGTTGTAGTCAACTTTTTAAAACGTCTTTTTGCAAGGTTTGGAACACCGAAAGCTTTAATAAGTGATCGGGGAACTCATTTCTGTAATAATCAACTTGAGAAAGTTCTTAAAAGATATGGAGTAACTCATAAAATCTCCACTGCATATCATCCACAAACAAGTGGACAAGTTGAAAATACCAACCGAGCTTTAAAACGTATTCTAGAAAAAATCGTAGGATCAAATCCGAAGGAATGGTCCATTAAGTTGGAGGATGCACTATGGGCTTTTAGAACAGCCTACAAAACTCCAATTGGAACCACACCTTTTAGACTCTTTTATGGAAAAGCATGTCATCTTCCAGTAGAAATTGAACACAAAGCATTTTAGGCTTTGAAGACATGTAATCTTGATTTACATGAAGCTGGACGTCTACGGTTAAGTCAACTAAATGAATTAGAAGAATTAAGACATGAAGCATACGAAAATTCATTAATCTATAAAGAAAGAACGAAGAAATGGCATGATAAAAGAATCAGAAGTTCAAAAGAATTTAAAGAAGGAGACAGAGTTCTTCTTTTCAATTCACGATTCAAGCTATTTTCTGGAAAATTGAAATCAAGATGGTCTGGACCATTCATAGTCAAAAGAGTTTTCCCATACGGAACAGTAGAATTAATAAATTCAAATGGGATTGAATTTAAGGTTAATGGTCACAGAGTTAAACATTACATAGATAGTTCAATGGAAGTTGACAACGAAGTTAATCACAATTTCAACACCACAGCTAACTAAGTGTGGGGAGAATCAAGTCTTTTAAAGGATAATATGTATTTCTGTTAGAGTTAGATTTTCTGTTTTCGTGTAGTTCTCGAAAATGGAACCCGAATGGTCTTTCTCTAGCAGACCCTAAAGAACTAGTCTTCTCCCCCCATTCTGAATTTTTATTTTTTTAGGTTTTTACGAAATGAAGACTTCCTGTGAACTAAACCATGGTCTAATGCTACACGCTTTGTTCACTAAACGTAATAATGACACACTTCCGAGTGAACTAGTATCAGTAATCAGAGAAAGATTGAACGGAGTAAGAAAAGAATCCAGATGCGAAGATAATAAGTTACAATTTGGTAAAGGAAAATCAAAATCCGCAGCGAAAAGAAGAGCACGACACCTAGAAAGATGTCACAAATGCGGAAAATGGTCACATGGAGGTAAATGTTCAAATAATCAAACCTATTCAAACACCGAATTTGTTACTTTATGCAGAGACGGACCGTTCATATGTTTAGAAGAAAAAACACTGAATGCTCGAGATTACGCCTATGTAGCCATGGAAAATCAATTAAACCGACTATCTTATGAATGGGATAGATCATATCACTAAGAATACTATCTCACAGGTAAGTCTGTACAGTTTTTATTTTTTTTTATTTTTATTTTTAACCTTTTGATAATAAACGCTAATTTGTTCGCTATAAAGTATTAAATTGGTATTGAATAAAATTAGGTTTGGCGACCGAAATTATTGATATCATACAAAAATTTATTACATCACTGCGAAATTTAACGTTTATTCTTAAGGTATAAATATCTTTAATCAATCAACCCAAAATATTTCAAAAATTCATCATGAGTTAAATTATGTCATGGAACCGAAATTACTTTACCAAAAAGAGGGGCGCATATTTTTGATAATATTTGATTGATTAAAGTGGGATAAAAGCCAAAAAGATTTTTAATTTTATTTTTACTTTGTTTTTTAAATTAATATTAAAATAATATTGTAAACTTGTTTAAATTAAATCAATATATTTAAAATTGTAAATATTTGAAAAATTAATATAATTAATATAAGTTTGTATGTATAAAAACAAAAATATAATATAAGTTTGGTGTGAATTTTTAATATTATGCATTTTTAATTAAGTTTGGTGTAAATTTTTAATTTTATGCATTTTTAAATTTAAGTTGTGTGAATTTAAAAACAAAAATTTACTTTATGTCGCTAAGTTAAAAATATGATTTTTAAAATTCGTCGTAAGTTGAAGACTAGGTCTTTGAACCGAAATTGCTTTACCCGAGGGAGGGACGAGAACTTTTATTATCATTATTTTTAATCTTATTGAATTAAAGTATGCCAAAAACATTAAAAAAACCCAAAAATCTAAGCTTTTAAAACAATCGCTTGAAAAAGACAAATTTTAAAATTTTGTCGAGGGACGGACTAGGACGTCGATCCGAAACGACCTCATCCTAAAACAAAGGAAAACAAAATTTTAAATTTATTTTATATTTGTTTTATAAGTTAAGGCTTATTAAAAAAAAAAAAACCAAACGCCGCGACTCGCGGAGTTTGAAGAACAAAATCACCGCGACTCGCGGAGGATGTAAAATCCAGAAAAAAATATAACGCAGATCAGACAGTCCCCAACACACCCCCAACCCAAAAACTGCGAAAAACACCCGAACAAAACACACACAAAATCGAATTTTTGGCCATTTTTCATCAAATCTTTTACAAAATCATGTTGAGAAGGATGTTATCAAGGAATTACTCAAGAAAAACGGTAAATTTCTACACCAAAACACCATTTAATTCGAAAATTAGTGTTCTTGAGCAATTTTATACCCAATTCGATTTTGATGCTTTTTAGTGTAATTATGCTTAAATTGTTTATGTATTATGCTTGTATAACCTAGATTGATGCTATTTAACATGATTAGAAGCCTTAAACTTCAAATTTTGAGTAAT